>NC_053155.1:219621484-220307734 GCF_016835505.1 Polypterus senegalus | reverse complement strand
GTAATATTGGTCATTTTTGTCATTTCCTACCACAATATACACACAATTTTATTATAATAAATTCAGTTTTGTAAAAAGCTAAAGTTTACTATAAGAACGCTGAACTATGCATTTTGTCTCGACAGCCATCCTGAAATATGTGATTTGCTTATGCAGTGATCTATCTTGTGTTTCTTGCAACTTTTTGTATCTTTCTAAATGCAGTAAACTTAGAATATGCAGTAATCACGGGCTCGGAATGTATTTGCAGATGTATTCGCTCGCCACCCCTGCGAATTGACCCTAACCATGTTTTCATTATAGAATAGCACAAAGTAAATAAATGTGATGGTTTGCTTAACAGCACTGGCAATGCTAAGGTAGTTAAATAAAAAAAGTAGATATGAAAGGTTAAGTGTGCAATTCAGTAGTGAACATCCTACTTTTGCAATGTGCATGGCTTTAACCTGAAAAAGCTATTTTGCTCAGGTATCTGCAGATTGTGAAAAGGCATGGAGCCAGTGCCAGAGCATGGATGTGTTTGTGTGGGGATTGCACAAATAGACAACACTTACAGTGCATCTGGAAAGTGTACACAGCGCATCATTTTTTCCACATGTTATGTTACTGCCTTATTCCAAAATGGATTAAATTCACTTTTTTCCTCAGAATTCTACACACAACACCCCATAATGACAATGTGAAAAAGTTTATTGAGGTTTTTGCAAATTTATTAAAAATAAAAAAACTGAGAAATCACATATACATAAGTATTCACAGCCTTTGCTCAATACTTTGTTGATGCACCTTTGGCAGCAACTACACAGCCTCAAGTCTTTTTGAATATGATGCCACAAGCTTGGCACACCTATCCTTGGCCAGTTTCGCCCATTCCTCTGTGCAGCACCTCTCAAGCTCCATCAGGTTGGATGGGAAGTGTCGGTGCACAGCCATTTTAAGATCTCTCTATAGATGTTCAATCAGATTCAAGTCTGGGCTCTGGCTGGGCCACTCAAGGACATTCACAGAGTTGTCCTGAAGCCACTCCTTTGATATCTTGGCTGTGTGCTTAGGGTCGTTGTCCTGCTTGAAGATGAACCGTCGCCCCAGTCTGAGGTCAAAAGCACTCTGGAGCTGGTTTTCATCCAGGATGTCTCTGTACATTGCTGCAGTCATCTTTCCCTTTATCCTGACTAGTCTCCCAGTTCCTGGCAATGAAAAACATCCCCACAGCATGATGCTGCCACCACCATGCTTCACTGTAGAGATGGTATTGGCCTGGTGATGAGCGGTGCCTGGTTTCCTCCAAACATGATGCCTGGCATTCACACCAAAGAGTTCATTCTTTGTCTCATCAGACCAGAGAATTTTGTTTCTCATGGTCTGAGAGTCCTTCAGGTGCCTTTTGGCAAACTCCAGGCGGGCTGCCATGTGCCTTTTACTAAAGAGTGGCTTCCATCTGTTCACTCTACCATATAGGCCTGATTAGTGGATTGCTGCAGAGCTGGTTGTCCTTCTGGAAGGTTCTCCTCTCCCCAAAGAGGACCTCTGGAGCTCTGACAGAGTGACCATCGGGTTCTTGGTCACCTCCCTGACTAAGGCCCTTCTCCCCCAATCGCTCAGTTTAGATGGCCAGCCAGCTCTAGGAAGAGTCCAGGTGGTTTCAATCTTCTTCCACTTACGAATGATGGAGGCCACTGTGCTCATTGGGACCTTCAAAGCAGCAGAAATATTTCTGTAACCTTCCCCAGATTTGTGCCTCGAGACAATCCTGTCTTGGAAGTCTGCAGACAATTCCTTTGACTTCATGCTTGGTTTGTGCTCTGACATGAACTATCAATTGTGGGACCTTATATAGACAGGTGTGTGCCTTTCCAAATCATGTCCAATCAACTGAATTTACCACAGGTGGACTCCAGTTAAGCTGCAGAAACATCTCAAGGATGATCAGGGGAAACAGGATGCACCTGAGCTCAATTTTGAGATTCATGGCAAAGGCTGTGAATACTTATGTACAAGTGATTTCTCAATATTTTTATTTTTAATAAATTTGCAAAAATCTCAAGTAAACCTTTTTCACATTGTCATTATGGGGTGTTGTGTGTAGAATTCTGAGGAAAAAAATGAATTTAATCCATTTTGGAATAAGGCTGTAACATAACAAAATGTAGAAAAAGTGATGCACTATGAATACTTTCCGGATGCACTGTACCTGCACACTCTTTGGAAATGCTTCTCCTCCGCTGCTGAAGTTCATTGGACTGGATAGGATCCTGGATTTGGATCAGCTCATGGAGTTAGGGAAAGTGTGACAGATTTTGCTACCACTGATCACAAGTGGGGTCGTCAGTATGAATGTGCAGGCAGTGATTGAATTGGATAAGCTGCTTGGAAGTAGTCCAGGAAGATTGTGTTGGTGTCAATGTGCCACTGACATTGTATGTATGCTAAGTCTATACCTCTGTCACTCTTCCTTCCCTAGCTCATTACAATTTTGTTCAGTTTACATTGCTTTTTAAAGAAGTTTGCTATGCTTTTTAAAGGTAACAGCAGTGGGCTGGATTTTCATACAATATTTAGGTATAATTTGTCTTGTTTTTTTCAAGTCCACAATTTTAGGTCAAAAAGAGTAGAACATCTACAAAGGAATACATTTCTAAAAATTACATCCATCCATCCATCTTCTTCCGCTTATCCGAGGTCAGGTCGCGGGGGCAGCAGCTTGAGCTGGGATGCCCAGACTTCCCTCTCCCCGGCCACTTCTAGTACCTTTTCCGGGGGAATCCTGAGGCGTTCCCAGGCCAGCCGGGAGACATAGTCCCCCCAGCGTGTCCTGGTTCTTCCCCGGGGCCTCCTCCTGGTTGGACGTGCCAAGGGATGAGTGATTGGCAGTCAAATATGTCACATAGGTATGCTGATCTTTGCATTCCACTAACTCCTGGATTATTCATATTACACTTTACAAGACCAGGAAGGTTCAGGATGGTAGGCAGACATTTTTGGGACACTGGATAAACAGATCCTCGCAGAAGATAAGAGGGATCATAGAGATAAACAGACATGTCATGCGACTCTGGAAGATGATCGGGAACACTGGAATAATGAATGCGACATAGCCTTGGCTATACAAACTCACCCTGAGGAACTTGAAGAACTTGTACAACTTGTTTCATTGTACCTGGAACAAGACACAGCTTGCTCTGAGCTTTTACAGTACGACATTGAACACATCAAAGTTACAAAACTGTGCTTTAACATGAGTCTCCTTCAGGCACTGATGATAGTGATGATAATTCTTGGAAATGATAGGTTTTTTCAGTAAAATCACCTACTTAATATTCTTTCATGTTCTATCCTTTTTAAATTTCTTTTTGGGGGTGGATACTGAAAAGTTTAACTTTGTTATTCTGTCTCATCTCTGTTAGAATGTAGCTTTTGCATAAAACAGCACTTAATGACTTTCTGTATTTATGAAAAAAAAATGATAAATCATAACATGAGTCCGAATCCAATATAAACAAAAAAGAAATGCCACCAGAGACAAAACTGTCTGTAGTTAGTAGGTAGACAAGAAAATTTGTGCTGCTGGAGTTAGATTTCCCTATGGCATGATGCTCTAGACTGCATGACTGCGAAAATAGGAAGAAAAAAACATTTTCAGTTACATGGCCTTCTGCAATGCCAAACCAAACAGACATTGTGTTTCAACAGCATGTAACATTTTTTCATAAGGGCATATAATAAATGATATACTGTACATATATACATATATATGTACTTGACAACCAAACAAGTACAGTACAACTAGAGGACAAAGCAGGGTCCAAATATTAAATGAAAAACTAGCAATAGTTCAAGAAGTGATATAAAACAACATGAGGAAGCCTATAAGTCAGTTGGTTAAATTGCTTTCAAATTTCACATATGAATGGACCATCCTGAAATGGAAAACTGTGAAACAAATGAAGGAGTTGAGATTCAAGTAACTCACTTTTAAAAGAAATCTTCAGCCTCTCAGACACAGTTTCGAGCACATGATAGCTGTGGCCTTTTGTTTTAGTGCAGCTGACGCTTCTACTGAAAATAAGGACACATGCCCAAATCTCCTGGAGATGTGCCTAACGCAAGTGGCAGATGTCAGTCGTTGTTTGCTTATTTAAGATATACTGTTGACACAATATATGCTTGATAGATTTTTTTAAAAGAAACAAAAACAAAAGAAAAACTCACATTTACAGAACGCAGTGTCCTTGTATTGTCCAAAAATGCTTAGTACTTGTTGGAGAACAGCAGTGATTTAAACTTAGGGGCATCCACTTGAAGTACTGAAGTACAAGTTATAACACAGCATGCTCCATTACAGAATTAGCTGTCAGTAACAACTCATAGGAACGAAAAACCTTCAGCTCCACAATTCTCTCCAGAATTAGCAGTTTGGGCATATATACTGTATGATTGCAGCAAGTTTGTGAATGGCACATATTGCAGAAGAGCTTAAATTATAACCAGACAAACGACTCTTCAATTACACTGCCTACTTAGAATACTCTGTTTCTACCCTGTGTGTGATGATTGTCTTGCAATTCCCCTTTAACCTTTATACTTACCCCAGATCATGTATATCGGCTTATCAGAACATTTTCCCTTACTACTTAATATAGAAATACTGATAGATAAAATGAATGACAAACTTCTTTGATTCATCATCTGCAGCTTTAAAGTTTACTAACATTTTAAGCAACCATTTGTAGTGCTTACTATGATAGTGATAATAATGTAAATAGTAAGATGGAAAATTTTACTACTAAAGTGAGTGCTGCCACTGACATAGTTGCACCTGAAAAGACAGTTAAAAAAGCCTCCAACACTATTACACCATGGAAGAACCAAACAGTGTCTGATCTGAAGAAAACATGCAGAGACCTGAGCGTAAATGGAGAAAAAATAATCTGAATGTCCACTATGAAATACTGAAGGCTAAAATAACAGAATACAACAACATAGTCCATTTTGGGAGACAGTGCTACTTCTCTAAAATTATAAATAACAATGCTTGCAGTCAATGCTTGATTTATTCTCTACTATTGATCATTTGCTAAACCCGGATCATTCAATGGAATGCCTCCAAAAAACATCTAGTGAAACTTGTGATGCTTTTGCTATATTTTTTAATCACAAAGATAATGATATTAGAAATAATATAGTACATCTTCCGAATACCGATCCAATTAAATCCGGTATTTCATCTTAAGAGAATTAAATTCACCAGGATAGATTTAACCGAACTATATAGAATAATTTCTCAAATAAGAACCTCCACCTGTGTCCTTGGCCCAATACCAACAGGTTTTTCCAAGATGTATACAGTGTGCTAATTAATAGTGTGCTTAACATAGTACATTCATCATTAGATACATGGGTCTTCCCAGACTGTCTTAAGAGTGCTGTTGTTAAACCCCTGCTCAAGAAAAATAATTTCGGCTCCTCTGTTTTTGACAATTTTAGACCTATTTCTAACCTGTCTTTCTTAAGCAAAATCCTAGAAGAGGCAGTCATTACGCAGTTAAATGATCACTTGAATAAACATGCTATTCTTGACAAGTTTCAGTCAGGTTTTAGAACAAATCACAGCACAGAAACTGCACTCGCTAATGTAGTAAATTACATGTGGGTAAATGCATATAGGGGCCATTCATCTATTCTCATCCTCTTAGATCTGAGTGTAGCATCTGATACCATTGATCACAATCTATACTAATAAAAGGCAAAGCCCTCACTCACTCACTCACTCACTCACTCACTCACTCACTCACTCACTGACTCATCACTAATTCTCCAACTTCCCGTGTGGGTGGAAGGCTGAAATTTGGCAGGTTCATTCCTTACAGCTTCCTTACAAAAGTTGGGCAGGTTTTATATCGAAATTCTACGCGTAATGGTCATAACTGGAAGCAGTTTTTCTCCATTTACTGTAATGGAGATGAGCTTCAACGCCGTGGGGGCGGAGTTTCGTGTGACATCATCACGCCTCCCACGTAATCACGCAGTACATAGAAAACCAGGAAGACCTCAAAAAAGCGCTGAAGAAAACATGCATTATATAATTGAGAAGGCAGCGAAACAATAAGAAGCGAGCGAGTGACATATACAACCATATTCATGAGTTCTGCTACTTCGGAAACAAAGCACGATGTAAACCTACACTTTAAATTAAGTTCATAGACAGGCTGCCGCTGGCGTTTGTAATTTAGTGCCTGCCCATATAAGGCCGTCCATCAGCGGCAATCCAATAGCAAACTGCCACGGGTAAATATTCACGGGTGAAGGACTGTGCTTATGGAGAAGAAGATGAGATGGTCAGGGTGGTGTTTGACACAAACTCAGCGAAACTGCGAGAGAAAGTTTTAAGTACCAGGACTAAGGTAACATTAAATAAAGCTATGGACATAGCACGAGATGGCACCAGCACAGCTGGGAACCTTCGATGCAAGTACACCGAATGGCTCACGTGAACTGACGCGAGTGCACAGATAAAAGCAACAGTTCCAAAGAGCTGAACAAAACCGAATTACACAATTAAAAAGGCAGCAAAAAATATGAAGCGTCTGATAAGCATATTCATAAATGCAGCCACTGTGGAAACAAAGCACACGGTGGAAAAAGTCAATGTCCGCTAAAGGAAGACAGTGTAAAAAACCTGTGCATGCAGTGTGTCAGGTCTCAGATAAAGAAGAAGACGAGCTGTTTATTGATGCAGTAAGAAACGAATCGATGAATGAAACCTGTCATCTTTACAACGATTGACAAACACGGAATGTAACTTGAACACAACACATCCTACAAATACGAACCTGATTGAAAGAAATAATGATAATCAAATCCTTGATGACAGCAACACTCGATAACACTCACAAAACAAATACTGTATATTGACAGTCATGTTACGTTATTTTTAAAATGTTCCCTTTTCTTTTCTACCTTTTTTAACACACTACTTCTCCGCTGCGATACGCGGGTATATATATATGTATATATATATATCCCGCTCTACATACTCGAATAATGGATACTTTATTCGCCATCAATGATTGTTTTGGTAAAGCCATACTCAGTGTATTCATTAGATGAACGGTAAAAAAGTAAGAGCGAGGGAGGATGACTCATTGAGGCATGCAGGCTGTAGTCTTGCGTCAACTCTATCTGAATTGCGCGATCACATTTGAAAAAATATGTCTTTTCAAGTTCTATTTAGTCCATATGTGTCAAACTCAAGGGCCGCGGGCCACATCAGGCCCGGCGTGTAATTATATCCGCCCGAGATCATTTTATATACTGTATTATTGTTATTAAAGCCGGGTATATGAAGCGCTGGTAACACAATAAACTACAGATCCCATAATGCAGCGCTTCAGCTGCCTTGCCGAAACACTTACCGCGTTAATCAAGTCTACCTTATGATGCTGCAAGTTATTGCGAAGCTAGAGTTATTGCGCACTGAGTTTGCACGGCGCTTTGGTGACTTTGAAGAACAAAAAGTCCGTCTACATGCGGCTCGAACCTTGTGCATGTTTGGTAGCACATATCTGTGTGAGAAGCTCTTCTCAGTGATAAAGACTAACAAAACAGCACACAGGAGTCGCCTCACTGATGAGCACCTGCAATCCATCCTGAGAATCTCCACAACACAGAACCTCACACCAAACAGAAACGAACTTGTGGCCAAAAAGATGCCAGGCGTCCAGCTCTAAAATGACATATGAGCAAAGACAACTGAATGATTTGATTTGTTATTGCACGTAAGAGCGGGAGTCAACCGTTTTAACAAACAGCGTATTGCACTTATACGAAATAGCTGTGTGTGTATATATGTAGATATGTATGTATATGTATATATGTTTATATATGTGTGTGTGTATGTATGTGTATATATATATGTATGTATATATGTGTATATGTATAGATATATATATATATATGTTTATGTGTGTGTGTGTAAATATATATATATATATATATATGACAACAACACTCATCACTCACAACAGTGACAAAACAATTACATTGACAATCAGGTTACGTTATTTTCAAAATGTTTCCTTTTCTTTTCATTGCTTCTTTAACACACTACTTCTCCGCTGCGAAGCGCAGGTATTTTGCTAGTCTATATATATAATTCACTAAGGCAAGACACCTATGGCGCACGCAGGAAGGAGCCACGCCCACCAACTCGGACGCGATGACACAGAAAAAACGGCGTCATTTATATTCGTCTGTCGTAGAGGCCACATGCACCTCCAAGCCACATTGACTGTTCATAGAGGCATGTTACTCGCGGATGTGAATTGCCATATGCAGGGTGTAAAACGGTTTGCGAGGGGTATCCCATGGGATCCTTAAAACAATCCTTTACTACTGAGGTTAAAACACAATGAAGTAAGCAGTCTTTAAAAACAGAGTTTTCGATTACGTCGCACGACCGCGTGCACCATAGCAAACTGTTTTACACGCTACATACAGCAATTCGATTCTGTGCCAAACATGCGTCTTCTTAGATGCTCCTGCAGAAACACGGAAAGTCTACGTTAGTCACAGGTGTATCTGGACTGTGCAAAGACGACAACAACTCAAGTGACGAGTTGGAGGTGGGCACATGAGCAATGGCGGTCCGCCAGTTTTCAGTCACGGATGTTTGTCTGTTGGTTCGTTCCGTGCATTGTTACAATGTTGCTTTTCTTGCTGATTTATTATATTACTGATTTTTCAAATGTTAATTTTCTTCCTGTGCTTAAAAATCATTAAAAAAACGGCCTGATTATGTGGCGTATGGTACGCCATGGGTTGGCTAGTATTCTTATAGATCGACTTAGTCAGTGGGTGGGCCTCTCTGGTAATGTCTTAAATTGGTTTGAGTCTTACTTAACAGGTAGAATATTCTTTGTTAGTTGTGGTAATCATACTTTCGAAGACAGGAAATTCTATGTGGTGTTCCACAAGGATCTATCCTGGGGTGCACTGCTCTTTTCAATCAACTTTCTTTCCATTATGTCTGATTATCTCAAGGAATAACATGAGCTACCAACGCTATGCTGATGACATACAACTGTATTTACCAATAGCACTTGATGACCCTAAATCTCAAAAATGGATATGGTGTGGGTATTAGAAATAAACTTAATCCATTAGGCATAAAATTTAAGGCAGAGGTAAAGAATTTAGGTGTAATTATGGATTCTGACCTGAATTTTAAATGAGATATTAATCAGATTACCCGAACAGCATTTTTTCACTTAAGAAATATAGCAAAATTTAGATCTCTTATAACTTTGAAAGATACTAAAAATTAGTTCATGCTTTTCTTTTTAGTCGATTAGATTACTGTATCGCACTCCTCTCAGGACTACGCAAAAAAGAAATCAATCAGTTGCAACTAGTGCAGAATGCAGCTGCCAGAATCTTGACTAGGAAAAGACAATCTGAGCACATCTCTTCAGTTTTGATGTCACTACATTGGTTACCCATGCCATTTAGAATTGACTTTAAAATACAAAGCCTTAAATAATCTCGCTCCATCCTATATTTTGGAATTCCAGTCACCTTACACTCCAAATCGTAACATTAGATCTTCAAATGAGCGCCTGCTTATAATTCCAAGAGCTAAACTTAAAAGAAGTGGTGAGGCAGCCTTCCGCTGTTATGCACCTAACATCTGGAATAGCTTACCGATAGAAATTCACCAGGCTAATACAGTGGAGCACTTAAAAAAACTGCTAAAATCCCATTATTTTAACATGGCTTTCTCATAGGTTTATTTTAGTGTCACCCTTATATTCTGCATACACATTGAATTATCATTTTTATCATGACTCCTTAATCTATACTAACCTTTACATTCTCTGCTGTTCTTTTTCTGTGGTGGTGATCTGCACCACCACCACTTGATCAAAGTACTGTGATGTCCCTACATTGATGGATTGAAGGCCAGATGTCCACATGACAGTCATCATCTAATTCTTCCACTTGAAGCCTGAAAACCTGATGTAGATCATTTATGTTAGGTAGAATGCACAGTGGGTGTTGGGCGGTCTCATGGCCTCGGAACCCTTGCAGATTTTGTTTTATTTTTTCTTCAGCCCTCTGGAGATTTTTTGCCCATAAAACCTTACTTTATTGTTTGTTACTCAGTATTACCTAATCTTTTTTTTATATTTTTATTTTTTTATAAACTTTTCTTTCTTTATCTTGTAAAGCACTTTGAGCTACATAATGTGAATGAAAATGTGCTTTATAAATAAATGTTGATGTTGTTATACCGTATTAATTCTTTGGTTGACATTAGGGATTTGTGATAAAGGTTATTTTATTTGCCTTGCACAAAGTGTGATGGGCGGCCGAGTCACATGCCCGGCCAGGACACCCCTTCAACACTGGATCCGGGGGAGCAGCCATGGGATGCACTCTACATCCCCTGGAAAGCTTGGTGGCAGCCCTCCTGGGTTACATCGGGGCCACAGGTGTGGGACTTCAGGACTCAGACCTGTTGGGCTCCATGGCCACCAACCGGAGGAGCTGCATGGCTTAACGAGCCTCTGTGGGCTGGAATGCAGCCACACCCGGAAGTGCAGCCTGATTTGGCCAATTACCACCTGGAGCATTTCCGCGAGGGCTACAAAAAGAGCCTGCAGCCACTACTCAGAGCCAGAATTGGGAGGAAGAGGACGAGGCTGCCTGGGAGGAGTGGTGGTGCCAGAGGATTGTGTTTTGTGGAGTTAAGTGGTTGTGGGACTGTGTATTGTGAAGAAAAATAAAAGTCTTTGTGCTTTTACACGTGCCTCTGCGTCAGTCTGTGCCGGGTCGGGAGCAATATAGCTCCTTTATATTACAAAAGCTAGGTTATCCTCCACATATCATGACAAAATTTCACAAAAAAACAGCTTATTCCAGTGGTCTTTACAAAATAACTCATATTTCATTTGTACTCTATAATTAATAACATTGGTATAAAGTAACAGGTTCGCTCTATAACTGCCAGAGTCCAAGACTCTGTAAGGTGTGCTGATGAGATCAAATGTGAGTAGAAAAATGAGTGACTTAACCTTCTAAGTTAAATAAAACATCCTACAGCTAACCAAACTATTGTCACTGTTCTCCAATGCAAAACGGAGGTGTTCTGCTTTGCCATTTAAACCAACATTGAAGTACATGTTTATCATCTTCCACTAAAACTGGGATATTGAGGTACATATGGCAGAGGGAATCATAATTCACATTTCTTTAATGAATCTGAAATGAAAATGTAGGATAGTAAATTACTTTTATAATCATTGACATTATTTATGTCAGGTGAAATAATTGCCAATGCTGCTATCGTACAGGTTTAAAGAGCATGAGTTCATTTTCAAGGCTGATCATTGTCTGTGCGTAATTTCTTTGGTCTCCCTGTTCCCTCAAGAATTTTCTTTAAGTGCCTGGGTTTTCTCCCAAAAATCAATGGTATGTATTTAGGGAAACTGACTTGTTGGCTGTAAATTTTTAAGTGGCCGTGCATACCCTGCGATGAACAGATACTCTATCAAGAGCTTGTTCCTCCCTTGTGACTGATAGGAGGAGAAACTCAGATGGCTTAAAATCCCTGTGTTGGCAATAACATTATCTACAAACTCAAGGGAAGTAAAATATTTTAATTCCATTTTTTGTTTGCCACTTTAAGGTAAGGAGCAAAAAACAATTAATTACAAAGTACAGTATCAAGTTCAAATAAACACACACAGTTTTACAGTATTTGTCAAAGCAGACTGGCTTTTTGGGAAAGCAAAATTTTTCCAAACATAAACATTGCAAGGTAAAGTTATAGTATAAAGTAAGACTTTCTACTAAAACTCATAGTAGAACTAAATGAGATCTTCTGCACAGAGTCAGCACTTATATTTGTGTCATTGAGCAGAAGAGGGAAGCAACTCTGGCCAACATGTTAATCCATTTCACGGCTGTGGAACAGTGTGTCAAAGATCTGTGGTGGATCAAACAGGTGCAGTGTTTTGTTTTAAACAAAAGTGTATCTTAAACATGTGAGAGTGGGTGTAAGTGAGACAAACAGATGACCACTGAGCACTTAATGGGGAAACTGGCTGGTAATTATTCATGTGTGTGAGTGTGATCAGCACAGCCATCCCTCATTAGTACTCTGTGGTTTGAGTAGAGATGCACCTACACTCGCAGAGGTATAAAGTAGGTTAGAAAGGAACAGCAGAATGTGGAATAATTCTGTGAGTGAGTGAGAAAGATGGCCAACTGCCAGGAATGGAGTGAAGGGAGTATCCCTCCAGGGGTGACTCAAACCTATGGAATGAAAGGTGCATGGGTGACTGTGTGCATCCTGTGGATATTGAAGGAGGTGGCAGGAAAAGGGAGCTAAGCTCAGTGGATCCCAGCCTTTACAGACTGAGGTGGATGGGACAGGAGCCAGAATTTGGATCAGGTTTTTTCTCGGGGTTCTAGCTCTGCTGAGTAGACCTTGTGGGTTAACAAGGGAGATAATAGAGAGGGGAGCACCAGGGTCAGGATGAAAGATAGATGATTCTATCCCTAATTTTATTCCTCTTTTCATCTATTTATGCAATTTATTTATTGGTTTAGCATATTTTATTATTATAGTCCTCACATCACTACTTTATGGACAATTATTAACTGAAAATGTATTAAACCTTACTTTTGGACACTGTTACTTTTTTTTGATTGCCTTTTTACTTCTTGTTGTATCCTCACTTGTCCTAGTCCATATTAAGTTATGGTAATAGATGTCCTGAGAAATCGAAAATGCCCATGGCTGCAGGCACCTGAGACCTCACAAGAGAACACTCACATGTGCATTGCCACACTCAACCTATTACAAATGTAAAAAAATGTGCAATCTTGATCTGAAGACAGTGGCACTAACCACCCCTAAAATGGATAAATATTACTGTTGGTCTCCTAAACCTCCTCACCTCCAAATTTACAGCACTGTATCTTATGACCTTTCCCAAACATCAAACTTGCAGAAGACCAATTCTTTACTTTACGCAAATGGTAGAATAATGTAGACTTTTGTATCACATTTGCCTGTCTAGTGTACTGGAAGCTTTATATGCACTGTTAGACCAGCAAGGGATTCCTAATAAAAAGCTATCCATTCATCAATCCACTCCCCATTACAGAATCATTGATATCCAGAGCATTTCTCACTATCACACCACACAAGGCAGGACTCCACTCTGAATGGAATGTCATTGAGCAGAGTACATAATTTCTCAATAATTGTATGGCTTGTTTTAGGGATGTTTTGATAACTTCAACCCCAAATGGACAATGGGATAGTATGCTTACAGCACACATTGACATTTGGATGAAAATAGAATCCAGATCTCTGGTGATATGAGTTAGCATTATTTAACACTTGACACCATGCAGACCTCCTGACACAACCTGCAATGTAATTATAATTTTGCCCACATCCTCAACAACCAAGCAAAACTCCTATGCACTATGTCAGGAATGAAACAGAAAGTAAAAGCTTACAAGCTCAGGGAAAGATTACAGCAAAACTTTTAATTGCAGGGGCTTGTTTGTCAATGCATTTAATAACACAGTGAATTAATTAGTCAGGTTTACTACAATAGCTTCTCAGACAGGAGACACAATAACATTTGTGTCAGCACTGTGGAAATCAGGTTAGAAAACTTTATTCGATTACAGGTACCTTATTTGCATTGTGCTGCTGTAAAACCTGACTTGAATATTTTGAGACCACTCATTGGAGATTACAGCATTAAATGCGGTCAGGGGGAACTGGCCCAGTAATTACTGATGTATTGTTAATGGATGTTTGTGAATTGATCTTGTAGCGTCAATCAATATGCCAACTTGCTGAAGGGAGAAGGTTGTTTGGTGATATTTACATGTTTACTTTGATATTTATTTTTTAATCCTGTTTACTGACCTTTAATTCCTATTATGCTGATCCTATTTGCATCAGACTGCTGCTCCATTATGTAGAATCCTAACCCCAATATGTCCGCTTTTGTGTGTTTTGAAAAATCGGTGGTTAACAGGAAGAGAGAAAAAAAAAATCTGTGCAACACTACAGGTGACATTTAACAAAAAGTCTTGAATACTAATTGGGAAAGCCTGGTTAAGGGATTAGATATTTGTTAATTGATTTGGCAGTATCAGTCAACATTCTTCTTTGCCAAAGGGAATAGACTGTTTGGTGGTGTTCACATGTCTATTTGATATTAAGTTTCTCCAGTGCTTATTGACCTTTTCATTCTGTATTTTTACTACCGAGCTGAAATGGCCCATCTGTAGCATGTCTCGAGTCATTATCCTCTACAAACTGCTCACTACTGGAGCATGGTGCTGGAAGAGACGTTTTGCCTGAATAGATGTCTTTTGTAAAGTTGTACATAGTGTATCTTCAGTGCACTGTTGTCACTTTCTGCTGTTATGTAGCATAATGCTAAAGGTATGCTGCACCACAAGTAGCTAAATATTCTGTTTATTATGATGTGAAAGAGTCTGAAGATAAGTTTGTGTTCTCGGGAATATGAAATTACATTGCTAGGATTAATACAGGGGCCTCTAGAAACAAAATCCTTCAGGGGGCAAAGAAACTGTAATGAGACAAAGCTTTACGATTTTTAGATTTGATGAATCATTCAGTATGTTCTTTTTCATGTGACCACAATGAAAAGGTATTCACCATTGGTGAATCTATAGGTACCTCTGAGCCCACAAACTGATTTGGATGTGATATAATAAACTTTGCCCACAGAAACTAATCCTAGACAAGCAGTGCCCAGCGTTGGTTCTGGAGGGCTGCTGTAGCTACAGACTTTTAATATAAAATCAGCTGGAGTGTATACTAATAGCCTTGGGTGCAAGCCCTGAACCACACCCCACTCATTTACACAGCCATACTCACTTACTACTAATTTAGAATAGCTTAATAATCAAACCAGAAAATGTCTGGGATATGGAGGGGAAACCAAAATATCCACATCACAACCAACATATACACAACATCCTGACAGTGAACTGGAACCTACACTTTTTAGCATAATCAGGAGATGCACATAAAGACACAAAAAAAAAGGGGTCAAAGCAAGAAGATCAACAGTAGCAACCAAAACCGAAGCATAAGGCAAAATTCGTAGTCAAAAAGTACATGCAAAGAGGTCAAAACAGAACAACATTTCTGGGGAGAATTTTAAGTTTTTTGGCATCTACAGATCAGATAAAAAAGAGAACTTCCAGCCGGCCTTTTATCCCATCACACTGATTACCAATAGGTCCCATCCACTGGTGACACACCCTAGAAACGCCAATAAGGACCTAGTGATGGGTACCCAAAATGGTGGGGACTGTGGGACCTAAAACATTGTCCAAGACAGTACAACAAAAATTCACAACTTCAAACCATTAGGATAACTGAACAAATAATGACAGGAAAGGACCTCTTGACCTCAAGCAAACCATCAAACCAAAACCCCCCACCCCCCAATCCAAGTAAACGATATTACCACTTAACTATCAAAATCAGCAAAAAGAACCAACAGCAAAACCAAATCATGACACACAGAATGTGCATTTCCACACAGTAGTAAAAAGGAATGGGATCTGAACCCAGAACAATGGGTCTGTGAGATATGCCAACTTGCCACTCCTGTAGGTTATCACTTTGCTGTATTGGATTTTATTCTTGCCTATGAAAATAACAAAAATGAGCTTGGAGAATGAAAGCCCCTTAGTTTCACTTTTTTCTGTATATTTTATTGAGAGCAGCTACGTAATGATGAACACACATACAGGTGAAAATGGCACCAATTTAGTTGATTAGCTGTTGTTTCCCTTCTTATTTGACACTCAAGGTTAATTGCCTGCTGATTAGTTAAAAGAAACAATAAAGAACTCAAAATTCTTTACTAGCAAGTGAATTAAAATGAAGCAAAAAACAAAAAGACAGAAAATTAAGACACTGCTGTGCACTAAAAGTCATGGCAATAGTACACACCTTATTGAATTTCAAAGAAAAGCAAAATTCACATTATTATTTATTAGAGTAGGCAATGTTACTAAAAGAAGGGATCATTGCACAAAATGATTAAACTAAATTAAGAAATTGTTTTGGTAAACCAAAAAATAGAAAAGTCCAAAGCCATTAGGCAATTGGGATACTGCATTGTCAGTAAATAGCGTTACAGCAGAATTGTGGTTATTGATTCATAGTACAAAGTTTCAATTGTTTAACTATTGTAAAGTGAGAGACACTTTGTATTACAAGTAAACAACTTCCGTTCATTCTCTACCTCCTAATGAGCCACGTTGAACCAATGCTTTCATGGAAGAATTGAGTGCAAGGGAGGAACAACATTAGAATGGGCACGAGTGTCCTGCAGGGTCCACTCATACACACACACACATACACACTTAACACTATGCCAGTTTAGTGTCACCAATTAAACTAAACTTGATGTGACAGGAAAACTGCAGTCGTCAAACAAATATCCACAAATATGTTTGTAGAGTGTGCAAACATTACTCATGCAATGCCCAGGCTGGAATCATAGGTTACAGAGCAACTGTACTAACCAATGTGCCACCATGGCACCCCAGCATAAAATAATATATTCATAAATATATCTGGACTTCATGCACAAAATGCTAACTAACCAAATTATTGCATAGATTTCAAGAGCACAGACCAGACAGGTGATAGTATTTCACAACTAAAATCATGTTGAATTTGTATGTGACTGTATATGACGTTAATCAGTTTTCAGAAATGGCCAGAAAAGTATAACAGACAGAAGGACTGATTGATAAGATGCAATGGAGTGCAGATTAAATGATTTATTGATGCATTGCTTTGTATCTTTAAAAATTCAAGATGCAATATCCCCATCCTCTCATCTGTCCATCAAATGAACTAATTTATACAGAGTTTGGTATCCAAGTACATCACAGGGCCAACTTACACACACACCATGCTTAACTTCAATTGTATTTTGTTGATTTTATAATGGAAAGCAGTAGCACACACCTTTCATATTATGCTTTATTAGAGATAAACAAAGAACCCTTTATGTGCAGCTTCTTCTTGACATGTATCACAGGGTGCTCTACACATTCTGATCTACATTGAAACTGTTTACATATATTTTAATGTTTGTTTTATTTTACTTTTACATACATACAATAGATCTGGGGTGTATCTGTGATAAGTGACTTTCTCAGAACATTGTGGCAGATATTGTAGTTGGCATCTACATAAGTTCTTAACCCTGGACCATACCACTGCCATGATCTGAATATACTTCTTTAAGGTACATCATGTTTGGTTATGAATGAGCTTAAATATCATCTTACTCCTAAAACTGTTAAGATGTAACACTAATTTCCCTCCTGAATTTCAGACTGGCACATTACAGTGGTTGGAAGGCATTAGAATCATCAGTGACAGACATATTCATACCAATATCATAGACATTAATGTGCAAGGTAATATGATCTTGAATGACCAAGAGGGGATGAAGATATCAGTTGGATTAAGTCAAATTAGACTTTAATGTTGTCTTTTCCTATTGAACTTAGGGCCCAAAGAGCTTTATTTTCTCTGGAATTGGTATAGACTGTAGTTTTGTTTTCCTTTCTTCTTCTACCATCTGCCCTTAACAACTTAATTTAAGACACGAAAGGAGATCCAGTTGAGACCAGTGTTGCCGTTATTTTCACAGAGTATGGGAAAGCAAGACAGTAAATCTCCTTTTGAAAGACTACACTAACAGTAATTTTTTGTGTAATTATGTGCAATCAAAAAATAATCAGAAGCAAGCAAAGTCAGGAAATGGATGACAAATCTATTACTACCTTGGTTGTTGGTGTTTGCAGATTTTTTAATCAAATAATTTAGTTGTTTTTAATTTATTTTTCATGTTATATTGGTGACATCTTCTTGGTATCATTTGGTTTACCATTTTTTGGGAAATGATCATTTGGTGCTGGCATTTTATATCATCTTCATGTTGCCACAATGAAAAATGAAAACATGCTTAGTGAGACTCTGACCTTTAAAATAATAAAGAAAAGACAAAAAGAAGGTTTTTTTTTTTTCAGTTAAAGTATTTTCAGAGCTAAATATTTGTACGACTTTGAAATAAAAATGCAAAATCAGTTGGTCAGTGACTCTGCCCTGTAGTAGGGTGGATGAATGGATGGATGGTTTCTGAATTTTTTTGTGTACCAACCTTGGCTTCATTAACGCTATCTAATAAAATCATCTGGTAATTAATTTGCATTTCTGCCTCTGAGAATGAAATATTAAGATAATGGAAGGAGAGTGTAGTGTCATTAACAGCAAAGAAGTCCCAAAAATGTGATAGGTGGTAGCAGGGAGGCCTGTTGTGTTGCAGATTAATCACATCCATGGGATATTTTTAAAAATAACTATGTGTATTTCACTTTAAAAATATAGTTTCTCAAATGACCTAATTTTAGCATGTCTTCTGTTTGCTTTCTTTATTTGTGTTTGATTTTTTCTTTTCTTTCTTATTGCAGTAAAGTGCATGGTGTTATACATTGAAATAATTTTATATTAGAAGGTCCAACGTTTCCCAGGTGAAGATTTTGCCAGTTTGTCAAAAAAGCAGCATAAAAGATACATGTTTTGTATTTAATTGAGGCTGGATATTTGCTAGGCATGTGTTTGCTTAGCCATTGCCTGTCATTATTTAGGATGTTGGCATGGGATCACATACTTCCCAGTTATAAGATAATCCTATTTAATTAGAATAAGGTATTTTTTTTGGTGTATGAACCTCTGGCTTGGTTTTTAACTGCGAGTTTTTATCATCAGTATTTTTGAGTCCTTCTCTGTATTTCGACGTTTGGTTATTCATGACCACACGTTTGACTAATTCATGTTATTTATTTCATCTCCTGGGGCCTCATGCATAAACGGTGCGTACGCACAGAAATGTTGCGTAAGAACGTTTCCACGTTCAAATCAGGATGTATAAAACCTACACTTGGCATAAAGCCACGCACTTTTCCACAGTACCTCATACCTTGTCATACGCAAGTTCTCCACTCGGTTTGCAAACTAGCAGCACCCAGCGTCAAAGCAGTGCTACTGTTCCTGTGTGGTTACTCTTTATTTTCCTGACGCGGCTTTATAAATACACTGAAATTAACCACATTGTTTATTAGTGTAATGCATCTGATTGTAATTAACTTGTAACAATATAATGATCCAGGGAATAGCCATGGTATTCCAAATACCATAACTTCTTTAGCATTGTTACTCTCACTGCATCATCTTCTTCTTTTTCTACTTTCAGCTGCTTCCATTTGGGGTTACCACAGCAAATCATCTTTTTCCATATTACTCTTACTGCACCACTCGGAGTATTTATATCACTGTATCTGAGTGGGGAATCACAGCAGCAGCTGATCGGAAAGAGAATTATCAGTATACAGTATCAAGCATACAATGTCTCAGCCATGGCAAAACGTTTCAAAGCCTTTCCTGTAAGGACCTCGCGGTTCAGACACATTTTCATTCCAAGAACTTTAAACGCACTTAATCAATTGCTCCTTGTAGAACTATCTGTACTTATAAGTAGAATTACCTCACTGTAAACTTGCACTACAGTTATATTGAACAACAAGAGCCACTTTATAAAGTGCGTATTTACATACGATGACGATATCATTTTTAAGATGAAATGCAGCAAAATATGTTTATTGTATTATACAGATAAAACTTTAACTTCATTTAAATAATCTATAATCTTCACTGGGACTGGCGTGAAGGATAGAATAATTAAACATGTACTACGAAGATATTTCAATGTTCCTTAAACGTTTTGAAGAATCGGCGCTCTAAGCTTACAGATGGTTTAATGTCTATTACAGAGCTGATTGTGTGGTTACTTGGAGAAAGAGGGGGCGACCACGCCAATATATATTGAATATAAAACAGAAAGAGAAAATAACGACACAGCTAAAAATGCAGCAGCAAATTTTGACAAAAGTTAAATGCTTGTGTCATGAGCACGAGGCGGCTATGCAGTGTCCGCAACGGACGTGGCCATCCACCGTGCATAAGATACCATATTGACATTGGTGGACGAAGGGGCCACCGATTCTTTCTCTGCCCAGGGCTGTCCATGAGTACTACTGCAATAAATAATTTCATCAAAGGTCGCGCACAATCACTGCGCCGTGAAACCCATGTTTAATAACTTGCTTTAACTCCTATCATCATGAAAATTATATCATGTATACCTGTACATCTGAGTATTTTAGTTATTCAGACGGCTGTAATATCACAAATGTAATGGATTCTGTTTCCAGTTGGAGGAACAGAGCCGGTTTAAGAAGCAAGTAGTGATTCACACACATAGAGCACATAGAAGATCACATACAAAACAAATCATTTAACGTGCTACTTTACTTACGATGTGATTTGAGAAACTGGTTAATTAAACGATTTTAATATGATGTTTATGATGTTCTACTTTAATGACAAAATAAACTACATGATTAAAGTGGAAATTTCGAGATTGAAGTTGACATTTCGTGCTTTTTCCTCACTAGGTGCCTTTTTTTTCTCTGTACCCTAATAAGCTTTCATATGACACTCAGACAGTGGGCTATGACTCGCCTTTTCACAGCGACTTTGATATATGACAACTTCTTTTTTATTTCCGGCACTGTGCGACTTTGTGAACGTGAGCTTTCAAGTTTCTCCAACCCGCTATGTCACTCGATCAAATTCCTTTTGTTGATTATACCACGGTTTAAATAAACAAATAGTATGTTTTTCCTTTGCCTCCACTTGGTATTCGCTGAAATTCTTATATTTTCCCCTCACTAAAGGCTGAGCTTAAGGGCGATTTATATTGATTTGTATATTCAAAGAGGCGTAATTCTGGGAGGAGTTGGGGCGGGACAGCACGCGCGTGCACGAGCGTTACTTTTCACGCTGACCGGGATTTATGGAGCGGAAGAACGCGGAAGTTGGAGTACGCACAGATTCCTGCATCTGGATTTTTCTGTGCGTAAGCACATTTCAGCTTTTGTGCTTATGTAATGTTATAGTGCAAATTCTACGCACTGCATTATGCATAAGGCCCCTGGTCCTTATTTTCTTCTCTTATTTGTTTTACTGTTTATATATTATTTCACAGTTGTTTTGCTGACCTCATTTTGTCTATACAGTAGGAACTTCTAATTGGTATGTTAGTTTTGAATGGGTACTACAATTTTGTGTACCTCATCTATGATGCATTTTACTGTCATTATGGTTAAGGTAATGCTCAGACATTGTTACAAAATAAAGAGAAACTCTTAATGTTAAGAATGTTTTAGTTTCCATGTGAATCAGAATTCACTTTATTGGCCAGGTATACTAATGTGTACTAGGAATTTGCCTTGATAGTAGTAGTGAAACATACAAGGACAACACAGAATACAAAATATAAAAATAAAAAGATAAAATATAAAATTATCAAATATAATGCAGTATACAAGGGCAATACAAAAAAATAATAGACAGCAGGATTACAATATCCAGTGTGCAGGTATGCATAGATACTGAGTCGAAGTTCAGACCTGATTAGTCAGAATAACTACACATAAAAAAAAAACTGTTTAGGTGATGGGTAGTTTTAGCTTTCACTGCATGAAGATGTTTGCCAGAGGGAAGTCTTTGGGACAGGTGATACCCTGGGTAACTCCAATCAGCAATGGTCTTTGAAGCCCTTTTCCTTACCCATATAGGACTTCAATGTGTTGTATGTTACATCCCTTCACATGCTTTGATGATACATTTTAGATTGACTTAAGCCTGAACGGAGGCAGCACCAAATCAGAGAGAATGGACTGATGATGGCTGTATAGAACTGGACCGATATTGCTTCAGGGAGATTGAATTTCCTCAGCTGACACAAAAAGAACATTGTCTGATGTGCTTTCTTAATAATGCAAGTTTGATGTTATTGTCCCACTTAAGGTTTTGTGATAGCACAGTGCCCAGAAATTTAAATGATTCTTTGGTCCCAAAGGCTGGAACATTTGTAGCAAGTGATAGGTGAGCAGTTGCCTGTTTCCTGAAATCTATGATCATCTCCTGAGTTTTCTGAATGTTAAGGTCCAAAATAGTATGGCTGCACCACATGTCAGATTTTTCACCTCCAAAATATAATCGCAAACAGGACTTTGCACAATACTTTGACGAGCTCTGTAAGCATTGCCTTTTCTTTGAAGTACACATGTGTGGCACATTGACTGGCAAGATTCCATCTTTCGCCTTTACGTCTGGTGCAGATACAGTGTTCTTATGTGTGAGTTGACGTTTCTTTCGGGAAGGGCTGCTGTTCTCTTTTTCCGATGTAGAGCCCTCATCCTTATCCTCAGCCAAGTTTACCTCTGTTATAGCACGTGTTTATTTGAAAACAGCAGTGTCAGATCGGGGGGAGCGTGAACATGACTGAGAGAATAAAAAAAAATGCTAACTTTTACAACTACCATAAATTTACACCGGCTGTTACAGACTCAAATCAAATGTATGTTGTTATTCTATAATAGTAACAATAAGAGCAGCTCATTATTCAAAATAGTCACGCTCGGAATTGAGCCAGCGACCTCTTGATTACTAGTCAGCAATTCCCAAGCTGTCATATCATATCAGCGTCATACCCTAACCTGATTTCTTTTTCTATGGTTATATTCTTGAATAAAAGCTCACTTGTTTTGTTATACTTGTACCTTTTGCCAAAGTGTTCATCTGATATTTGGACTTCAATCATCAAACATTATACACTTCATGTTTACATTTTGTCAATTATTAATAAAATATGAAAAACGTTTTTTTTAAGTTATAAATTCAACAATTCCTGCTTTGCATTTCATCCTACATTTACACAGATCACTGTAGACACGGAACACATATGAAATGTATGTATTCCACATGATAATATATTATTTAACCTATTCAACACTAACCACCTCACACACAGATAAGGAGCCTTGGTTTGAGTTGGGAGAAATTTTTCACCCATGCAGAGCTCCATCGTGGGTGGGGGGTGAGGGTTGTTATAGCAGGCTAACACTAGAATTAACAGAGCCTGCAAAAAAACTCAAAAATCCGGCCCACCTTAAATCCATTCGCACGTCTCCTTTCAGCATCTTTTGTCTTGTAAATGTGTTGATAATCCCAAGCAGGAAGCTGCCTGCTATACCATCCCAAAACCCCCACCACCAGAGAAACTGCAAAAACACTCCCAGCAGGAGCGACCACTACTATGACTCCCAGGTGTCGGCCTAACACCCAGGCTTCCCTTCAGCTGCCTGCGAGTGCTCGCTTGCTCGTTCACCCGCACCGACTCTCTCGCTCACTCACTGCTTCCTCCTGCAACCTCTGTCCTTCCTTCTTTCTTTTTATTTCTCTGTTCGTTCCCCTTCTAACCGACTCTCGCTTCTATATATTGAGAGGGGCAATAGCAGCTGCAGCACATTAACAACCCCAGGAACAATCATCGATGTGGGTAGTCCCTCACCTGTGCACTAGGTGAGAAACGCCCACACCGCAGATCGCCCTGAGATCCACTACAGCCACCACGCCCCCTCACTCAGTCGTGAGCGCAGTGATTATTCATTTAACTAAATCTGGCCTCTGCTCAGAGAACTTTGGACCAACAACACCACATTCCCACACACACCCAAGGACCATCTTTACGACATGTGTATAAGGTTTGAAGCCTGAAGTCCAAATATTAAATAAACACTTTCACAAAAGGTACAAGTATAACAAAACAAGTGCACTTTTATTCAAGAATGTAACCAAAGAAAAAAGAAAGCAGGTTGCAGTAGGCGGTTGATGCGACAGCTTGCGTGGTAAAATGCTAAGAACTGCTGACTCCCAATCAAGAGGTTCTGGATTCAATGCTGGCAGCTTCTCAAGTTTACCGTTTTGAGTAGAGAGCTGCTCTTATTGTTAATATTATACAATAAAAACATACATTTGATTTGTGTCTGTAACAGCCGCTGTAAATTTATAGTGCCTACCGTAACCTGCTTTCTTTTTTCTCAAATCATGACGACAGTTCTACATCTGATCAAAAATGCACTTTTGCCATCGCTGTACTTTGTATATGTACATGGGAAGCACTGCACTCTACTTGTGACTGTAGGAAGTAAGTAAAAAGATGGTAAATGGGTAAATTACACACGATCTGGCTTTTATGTAAGTAACATATAAATGTTAATGTTTTGGGCACATGCATCGTCATTTGTATGTAAGAGCCAGATCGAATGTTAACTCATGATTTGAGTATACCTCTGTTATAGAGCATCTATGTGAAAACAGCAGTGTTAAATGTGGCGGTTGGGTTTGGGATCGTGAACGCAGCTGAGAGAATAAAACTGAATAAAAAAAAAACCAAAGCTAACCTTTACAAGTATCATACATTACACCAGCTGTTACAGACTAGAATCAAATATATGTTTTGATTCTAAAACAGTAAGAATACATGCAGCTAACTTCTCTAAACGGACTCGTCAGGGATCAAACCCGTGAAGTTTAGATTACCAGTCAACAGCTGATACCATTGCACTACCGAAGCGCTCGTAGCAAACGTGTGTCAATGTCGCACCCTAACGCGGGTTCTTTTTCTGCAGTTATATTCTTGAATAGAAGCATACTTGTTCTATTTGTACCTTTTGTGAAAGTGTTTTTTTGATATTTGGAATTCAGGCTTTACACATTATACACTTCAAGTCAATTATTACTAAAACATGAAAAACGTTTCTGTTTTAACGATGTGTTTACATAGAGATCGTTGTAGACACGGAACACATATGAAATGCAAGTGTTCCAAATAACGATATAGTATTTATAAAAGGTGTCATTTTGCTTGACTACAACTCTAAGCAACTGACACGCCGGTAAACAGACTTGAGCTGAAAAAACTGTGCAGGGTGGGGGGATGTGATAGCAGGCTGCTCGCTGTTTACTACTTATCCACACATTTAAAGGACAAAAGGTGCTGACGGAGAGGTGAGAAGTGATTTAAGGTGGGACGGATCTACGAGTTTTTTCGTAGGCTCTGGTAATTCTAATGTTAAAAAACAAAAGACGCTGAAGGAGAGGTGCGAAGGAATGTAAGTTTTTTTTGTAGGCTTCAGGGATTCTAGACTTAAAGTAAAAGACAGCCACGATTAGCATACAGCCTGCCTACATGTCCCTAGGGCAATACAGACAGACAGACAAGTAGGAGGTTACAGGTAATAGTTACATAGTTGATTTTGACATTTCTTTATATCTTCCACCAAGCCAAAAACCTAAGAGATTAGTTATAACCTTTCATGTTAGATGCATGTCATAAGCAATCTGATAATACAATAAAACAGACATCCTCATCTTCAAATAACTTTCCCGTTCTCAATTAACTTTTTGGATTCTGTATCAGTTTGATTGTGGTTGTTTAGGATTTCTCTTCCAATATGAGCTAAAAGTACTTCAAGCAGTGCAGAAGAAGTCATGCAAAATTACATTTTCCATCAGATTTGAGGTATAACGATACCCTTTATTTGAAGGTCTACTGTATATTTTACTTTACATCTTTCCTTGCCAGATGGGATTTTTGGAAAATCAGAACATCATGATTAATTGAATGAATAATATTTATTAATAGTGTGACCAGTGACAACGCCGATTAACAGTCTCTGACGGCAGCTGCAGTCATGCAAAGAGTAAACCAGTAGCAAAATAGCACAACCGCCCTTCAAGAACTCCCTCTTAGACAGTATTTGAATGGGAAACAAGTACGCCCTTAACTTGTCCTCTGCAGAATCAGCTACAGGTTTGCAGGCTTACCGTGTAACATGTTTATTGCCTGGTGTTTAGAACATTTAAAACCAAGTGCCGATCTGTCCGTTTACTCACTCTCCTGTCCTCTCTTCTCTGCATCTGCCCTAGCCAGTGAATCCCAGTAGCGGACCCTACTCGAGGAATAAGGCATTGCGTTCTTTTAATCTGGAAGAGAGCTAAAGCAGGATGATTACCTGCATCTCTGCTCATATCTCATATGCTTGAGTGCTGAAGTAACAGCTCCTACTGTATTTTGAATAAAGTCTTGCAGCTGTCCCTGCCTTCTCAACAATAAACATATTTTACCTTGGAACCCTGGTCTTGCCTTCCTGTCTCTCATTGAGGTTTCACTGGTATCACATATGGAGGTTTTATTCCTTTTTATATACTGTCGATCAGTTCATCTTCCTTTAATTTACATTGTATTTAAAATGAGTATAAAAATAGATAATTTCCAAAATTTACAGCTACCTAATAAAGTTTTTTTCCTTGCAGAATTTTAATGACTTGCCATTTTCAGAAATAAGTGACCATTTTACTTCGTGCAAATCGATCTTTTCTCCATACTAAACATGCTATACACAGCACAGGCTTTTACTGCATCATTTGTTCCAAACAAAGCATTGTATGTGTAGCATGGTGTACTTGTGTGGTAGGGTGCTGAAAAAGACAAAGAGTCATACATCAAAACAGAAAAAATGCAAGAGTGGTTTTGAATTGCAGTCACCAAAGACAAAGCTATAAATCAGGCAGTCATGAACATAAAAGTGTCTCAGTGCAATTTCATGCAGCATTATTGGCAATCCCTGGTTGACTAGACTAATGCACATTAAAAACAATTCAAAAGGCATCCTGGAAGGAAAAGGTGACTCGCCTTTTTTCATTCATTCAGTTCAGGCAGTTAAACATTAAAAATAATCAGTACAGTTGTGAAAATTACCTTTGAATGTTTAAACAACATGATGGGTCACATAATCAACAATCAATTACATAATACAATACATAAGTGTTACACTTTCACACTATCTAATTCTACTTGAAATGTGCAGTGTTTACCCATTTCTCTTTCTAAACCTATTTTATATGAGGGTTAAAATTAAACTTTCATTTTTTATATGATAGACAGAGCTGCCACCTCAACAAAGCTTCAATTTATTTTTTTACAAAAGAAAATAAATGGCCTCATATATATGTGTGTGTGTGTGTGTGTGTATAATAATGGATAAAAGCACCCATCCAGGGATTTAGGTGAGTCTGTTAATTTTGACAGTATTTAGACTGACAGTGGTTTACTGCATCAATTCAAGCCAGCATTAAAAGTATAAATACTGGTAATCTTGAAAATAAAACAGTGTTAATAAAAAGAAGGAAATAACTAGTCAGTAGTTAATTCTGCATCTTAAAAGAATATATTTTTGTCAAATCATTGAAAGTTCAAATAGAACAACTATAATTAGGATAGTAACGTTTTACTTTAGTATTCTGAAATATATTATTGGTCTCTTTAGAAAACCTTAATGATGTTTAATGAAAGATCATAAATTTATTAATTACTCATACACTGCCCTGACCCTAAACATTTTATGAATACATATTTAATAACAGGTAAACAGAAATCTGAATGATTGTAGACTTTTATTTATTTGACTGTTTAACTGTTTAGATACGCATCTATACTGCTATGATTGCAGACTTCAACACATTTTAGTATGAGATTGGATGTTGCCTTTTATTCATTAAACATAGTCTAATTTTACAGTGAACAACCAAACAAACTGAGCATGTAACTCTTTTCTGAGATGCTTTACTGGCTCATTATTTTTCAAAATATATTTCTTATTTGTTTAGAAAATGTAAACCTAGCTTGAGTTTTCAAGGCACAGAAACAATACAATATCACTTCATCAGTGAAGAGAAGTCAGAAAATTGACATTCATTTTGTCTGTTCTGAAACTCCACAGGTCATCCTCCTAACTCCAATGTCGCAAATGTCGCAAATATTGAGCATTGACCATTAATTAGCACACCAAGCTAGGATTTGTTCACTATTATATACATACTGTACATACCTCACTATATTCCCTAATCTGCTTCTATTCAGTTATGGAACAGAACCTACACCAGTAGTACTGGCATTAGGCAGGAAACAACCCTGGGCATTGCTCTAGTCTAGTTTTCTAATTTCTATATTGTTCCCAAAACATGGGAAATAACAGTTCACTTATTTAGACCAAGGGTCCAATTAAAAACAGAAGCTGGTTGGAACAAAAACCTGCAGCCACAGTTTGCCCCCAGGACCGAGTTTGGGAAGCATTGCTCTAGTCCATCACGAGGCACAGTTGTTTTATAACTATGTGTAGTTTTGTATTTAAAAAGTAATTTAATTGAAAATTAGCAGCAAACAGATAAAGTTTTATTTTGCATTTTTACTGAAACCCCTCCAGCATGTTTGTTTGTACTTGAACTTTTCACTCTTATAGACAGTATGGTATATACTTGGAGGAAGACTTAAGGCCATTAGACAACTTTTCCAGCAATTTTCTGTTTTCAGCTTACTTAATCTTTATAATTCAGAGGCAGTCTGTAGCAGATGGTGGCACAGTTCTATGAAGATATTTGCACAAAGTGATCTACCCAAAGACTCAATTCAATAAAGCTGTAACTTGCCCTGACAAAATCAAATTGGTTCAATTTTGTCTTTCAACATAGAGATGAGATATTTGTGCATCAAAGATAAAAACCAATGAATGCTCATCCATAAGCACAATGTGTATAATGCATTGACGAGGAATAAGGAACACGTTTGTTTTGGATGTCACAAACAGAAAAGAAGCTTGTCTGCATGATGTCTTCCATTTTACATAGTACAACAGAATGTAAAATAAGAAAAAGGGCTGAGATAGCGGCTGACTCACTGTACCTGTTAACCCTTTGTACAGCACCAGCTTCATCAGATAAAACGCTATTAGCTTTACAAAGCACAACTGAAAGTACCAGTTTTCCAGAGAGTGTGGCATTGATGCCACAAATGCCATCATGAATTGCACCTGCACCAATATGTGCTTAAATGTAAGCTAACTATTTACATATAAGTAAATTAAAATAAGATTGATTAGATAAATATTCTTTGTATTCATTTAGAAAACATTGTTAAATGAATACGTGCATAATAATTGATTCTTTTTTTCTCATTTTCTAAAGAGGGTTTACTCTCCTGTATAATTCAAATAGATTTTCATTGTTTTCAAACTTCTTTAATGCACCCAAGTCTATTCTCTCTTGTTCTGAATTCTTGAATGTTTTATATCTACTCAGTCACCAGCTATTAAAGGGGGGGCAAATATAAAAGTAGCCAATAGCCAATATGCTAACTCTGTACCCTTTCCACTTCTGTTTATAATAAAAAATTAGCATCTCTACAATTTATAAAAAATATTTTAAAGTCCCTTCCTTTCAAACACCCCAGAGAACAATGGGGAAAGAATCTGTCACTTAATATTTCAGAAAAATATTGGAAATCAGCCATGTACACAATACACTCGAGCTCTGTATGTGCAAAGCATTTAATCATTCAACTTAAATCATTCAATCTTAAAATCAAGAACATTTTTCTCATTTAAAATAGTCCGAATTGTTTCCAGGGCAAGATTCAACATGTGCAATCTAGCTCCAGCCTCACTGGGCCACATGTTCTGGTCGTACCCCAAATTAACAACATTTTGGACAAATATCTTTGCATGTCTATCAGACAGCCTCCATGTCACAATTTCTTGTAACCCATTAACAGCTCTGTTTGGTGTACTCCCAGATGGGCTTAAAGTGGAAAAGGACAAACAAACTGTAAACTGCCTTTACTTCACTATTAGCAAGTAGATTTATCTTGCTCAACAGGAAGAATCCCACCCCACTACTCTTAAGTCAGTGGGTAACTGATGTTTTATACTACTTGAAATAGAAAAAATGAAATTCTCATTTAGAGAATCTGTTCAAAACTATTTAAAAATATGGCAGGATCTAAGCAATAACATTTTAGAATAAGCTTCCATTTCCTGTTCTTTTTATAGAGTCGCTTTGGTTGCTGGGAGTTGAATTTTGCTTTGATTTAAGTTTGACTTGACTGTATGGATTGATATCTGTTTCAATTAAAATAAATAAAATTATATATATATATATATATATATATATATATATATATATATATATATATATATATATATATATATATATATATATATATATTGTCACACACATGTGCATGGGAGGCAGCTAAAGGGCTTGAGTGAAGGCAGTTTGGAGGCATGCCGGGATGTGGCAGAGACACTGACTCTTTTTCTCCTTTGCCTGTAGACCATTCCCGGGGGATTCCACCTGGCTCTCCTGACATCACTTCCGGGACCGAGCCAATGGAAGTCGACCGCACCAGCTCTGGCCCCTCTGATGTCACGTCCGGCTGTGATCCAATGGTTGAAGACCACGTGCTCGATCCTTATGACCTCACTTCCTGTCTTCCCCTTTAAAAACCTGCCCCTTTTCCCTTTTTCCTCAGTCTTGTTTTGGACTCTGTTGTATGCACTTCAGTGCTGGTTATTTTGACAAAAACGACTTTTGCAGCCAGGATACCAGATTACACGGGTGGCTGCCCCAAACCTTTATCTGTCTATGTCTCATTTTTGTGACAATATATATATATATATATCTTTATATATTATATGCTACCTGTCCAGGACGTTTGTCTGTCCAGGATTTTAAATCACCTGAAGCTCACAAACCATTTGACCTATTGACCTGCAATTTTGTACACATATACTACGTGATGTCTACTATCCGTTTTTGGGGTGATGATTTACCTCCAAGGTTATTTCTCTTTTTATTTTTATTTTATTTTATTGTAAAATCAACTCTCTGCATTGGCTGTGTGGTGCATGCATATGAGCGCTGTTCTCATCCCCAACCTCTTCATATCTTAAATCATTCTTCAGGCAGATTGAAGACTTAAGTGCCAGCTTAAGTGAAAAATTAAGAAAAACATACTAAGTAATTGCAACACAAACAATGACTTTATCAGTTTTAATGCGAAAAGATGCCGACGGAAGAAGAGAAGAAACGGGCCGCTAGGGTGGAGAAAAGAAGAGCTGCTCAGGACAAGCAAGTGCATCAACCTCTGAGCAAATGAATGGTAAACATACAGAGAAACAGCATGAAAACTATCAATGCTCAAGTCAAGTGTATTCACTGCATGTTATCGTGCAGTGTGCCGTTACTGGTATATATATATACTAGCAAAATACCCGCACTTCGCAGCGGAGAAGTAGTGTGTTAAAGAAGTAAAGAAAAAGAAAAGGAAACATTTTGAAAATAACGTAACATGATTGTCAATGTAATTGTATTTGGCGGCAGCATCACAAAGTTGTTTTCGTCTAGCTGCAACAGAAAATGTACAAAGTACTATGTCGTCTGAAACGCCTCCTTTTTAGTGTTTTCTCACAGCTTGGATTGCTGCGGTTCGGTTTGAGTCTATATATATATATATATATATATATATATATATATATATATATATATATATATATATATACTGTATATTGTAAAGAAACGAAGACACAATCATAAATGTTTGGGGTTTCCGGCCCTGTATACTGTAAAAAATCAAAAAGATATTGCAATTAGTTGTCATGGTCAAGTACATCGAATCAGTACAGTGTTTGACAGTCCAAAGATGTATTTATGTAGGAGGGGCCGGAAGTAGGTATGCTGGGTAGGAGCCGAGATGGATGATGGAATTGATAAGTTATTAAACAGTAAAACATTAACGTTTTAAGAAGTAAAGATACTTTGAGCACTACTGGAGTGGTTTCGGGTAAACTACATTTTAAAGACTGTGTAACACAACAGGTAAGTAGTACTAACAGCAGCTAAAATGTATATGGATCATCTCTCGGTAGTAGATCCCTTTTGAAAGCCGCTACACGACGGCTGTGGTATAGAAATGACATTTTCTGTGTGAACGTCCAAATTTCTGCCTCTGGTAATGTGCCTTACCGGCATTACCAGCAATTAAAGAAAATTAGTTTTGTGTCCTCTGCAGTGTTAAGAGAGAAAGGCTTTGGTTTGGGATCAAAGGAAAAAAGGTGTAAAGAAAGGAAAGTTGCCTTTTCCTTTTATATAGTGTAGAGAGATTTCTTCGCTGATGATATGAGCGCCTATTGGGGACCGTCGCGGTGGGTCTTGTGTAGACTGGTGAGACGTCCCTGCCATTAACCAGCTGGGATGGCACTGTCGGTCCTCCACTCCTGTGCGTATCTTCCGCAACCTCATAATAGTATACGTGCAAAACAAAGTGCGAAACGCCTTATTATTAGTGTGCCGCGGTCTAGAAAAGGGATCCCGTGTTTGCAGTTGTCTGCGCTATAGCTCAGGGGAAGGAGGAAAAAAATTAAAAGTGCTCACTTTGACTTAAGGCAGAAGCGCAGTCAGCGTCTCAAAGGCCGGCACAGCTATGCGTGCGTGCCGGCTGCTCGACTTTTGCAGGGCAGGAGACGCCACTTTTTGCAGACACGTTGACATGATCAAAAGTCTCTGCGCTCTTTGGAGGTCATTCATATATATATATAACTGATCACCCATTGGCCTCGCTCACTGAGTGAAAGGGAAAAAAATAAAATGTAGTCTATAAGTCATTAAACAGTAAAACATTAACGTTTTAAGAAGTAAAGATACATTGAGCACTACTGGAGTGGTTTCGGGTAAGCTACATTTTAAAGCCGGTATAACATAAGGTAAGTAGTACTAACAGCAGCTAAAATGTATATGGATCATCTCTTGGTAGTTGATCCCTTTTGAAAGGCGCTACACAATGGCTGTGGTATAGAAATTACATTTTCTATGTAAACGTCCAAATTTCTGCCTGTGGTAATGTGCCTTACCGGCATTACCAGCAATTAAAAGAAAATCATTTTTGTGTCCTCTGCAGTGTTAAGAGAGAAAGGCTTTGGTTTGGGATAAAAGGAAAAAAGGTGTAAAGAAAGGAAACTTGCCTTTTTCTTTTATATAGTGTAGAGAGAGGTCTTCGCTGACAATATGAGCATTGTGGTGGGTCTCGTGTAGACTGGAGAGACGGCCCTGCCATTAACTGGCCGGGATGGCACTGTCTGTCCTCCACTCCTGTGCATGTCTTCATAATCCGACCTGACGACCTCATAATTGTATATGTGTAAAAGAAAGTGTGAAGCGCCTTAATATTACTTTGCCGCGGTCTAGAAATGGGATTCCGTGTTTACAGTTGTCTGGGCTATAGCTCATGAAAAGAAGGAAAAAAATTAACAGTGTTTACTTTCACTTCAGGCAGAAGCACAGTCAGCGTCTCAAAGGCCGGCACAGCTACGCGCGCGCGTGCCGGCTGCCCGACTTTTATAGTATTTTTGCAGTGCAAGCAATGCCACTTTTTGCGTTTGCGTGATCAAAAGTCTCCGCTCTCTTTAGAGGTCTTGCTTTCTCTGCATACTGCGTTCATAGTCAGTTCACATGAGCCACTTGGAGTACATGCATCGAAGATTCTGAGCTGTGCCTGTGCTATCTCTTGCGATCTCACGATGTCCACGGCTTTATTTAATGTTAGCTAAGACAATTTTAAGCAATTTACAGCAATTTTAAGTCCGTTACAAAGTGATCCAAAGTCTCGTTTATACCTCAAATCTTCTCATTAAACGTGTAAGTCGCGAATAAAGTATTCAGTGTTTTTCTTCAGCGTTCTTTGGGAGCTCTTCCTTCTTTACTACGTACTGCGGTCACAGTCAGTTCACGTGATTATGTGGGAGAAGTGATGATGTCACATGCAGCTCCGCCCCCCACGGCCATCGAGCTAATGTCCATTACAGTATATGGAGAAAAATAGGTTCCAGTTATAACCATTACGCATAGAATTTCGAAATGAAACCTGCCCAACTTTTGTAAGTAAGCTGTAAGGAATGAGCCTGACAAATTTCAGCCTTCTACCTACACTGGCAGTTGGAGAATTAGTGATGAGTGAGTCAGTGAGGGCTTTGCTTTTTATTAGTATAGATATATATACCAGTATATATATATATATATATATATATATATATATACATATATATATATATACATATATATATATATATATATATACACATATATATATATACACATATATATATATATATATATATATATATATATATATATTATGAGGGCGTTCAGGAAAAAAGATTGGTTTGTAAATATATACATTGGTTCAGATATTTATATCGGTTCAGATACATTGGTTTGAATATATACATTGGTTTTAATACATCCATTCAGATATATATTTGGTTCAAATATATACATTGGTTGGGATGTATTGGTTGAGATATATACATCGGTTTGAATACATCCGTTCAGATATATACATTGGTTTAGATACATTGGTTGAAAAATATGTAAATTGGTTTGCATAGATCCGTTCTGATATATATACATTGGTTGAGATACATCCGTTCAGATTTATACATTGGTTCAGATACATCCGTTCTGATATATATATTGGTTCAGATAGATCGGTTCAGATATATACATTGGTTGGGATTTATGGGCAGGCACAACGCGGTCACCCATGTTTAGCATCTCCCTTTTGCTTCATCATTGCTTCAACACTGTTGTAATTATTGTGAACATTTTATACAAGCAGCATACGCTTGTCTGTCGCGTTTTGTTTCGTAAGCCCTATTTGTTGGGGGTCCTCGATTTCAAAGCACTTTTTTTCCTTTCATTATTTAAAACACTCGCGCAGATACCCGCCTCTTCGCCGCTCCGTCCGCCCGGCTCATTGTACCCGCCTCACTCGCTCCCTCTTGTCCCTCCCATGACAGATTCTTCTCAAAAGCAGAGTTACTAGAAAGCATTAATCGCAACCGCAGTACCTCCCATATTTCACCTCATGAGACGCTGGTTTATCATTGGTGGAAAGCGCCCGGTGATATCTGTTATTCCGTATTGGCATAATTTCATTAAAGAGCGATCTGCTTCAGCAAGGAACTTAGTCCTGTTTGCTGAAAGAATGTTATGGAGGAAAACACTGGAGTTGCTCTGTTTCTTTAAATGTTCATCAGGGATCAAAATGACCAGAATATTCCCGCATCACAAATAACTGATGTTTAACTATTTTTATAGTAAAACTAATAAAACCACACACAAGCACGTACACGCACACACACACTCACACTCACAAATCATGGGTCGCACGTACTACTAATTAAGCGTATCTGTCAAGGGCGATTATTTTTTCACCCCATAAAACAGATTCTTCTCAAAAGCTGAATTACCAGGAAGCATTGATCGCAACCGCAGTACCTCCCATTTTTTTCACCTCAACAGACGCTGGTTTATCATTGACCGAAAGCCGCCCGGTGATTTCTGTTATTCCGTATTGGCAGCATTTCATTAAAGGCGATCTGGTTCAGCAAGGAACTTAGTCCTGTTAGCTGAAAGGATGTTATGGATGTAAACACTGGAATAGCACTGTTTCTTCTGAATGTTTGTCAGTGATCAGGGACCAGATTGATCAGAATATTCCTGCTTCACAAATAACTGATGTCTATTTTATTGTAAAACTGAGAAAACCAAACACGCGCATTACACAACACAAATACTCAAACTCGCACATTGTGGGTCGCACATACTGCTGATTAAGTGTATCTGTCACGGACGATCATTTTTTTTACCTAATAAAACTTTAGTTCGTCAAATTTAGAAAGCAGCGAGGTGATTTCTATTATTCCTTATTGGCAGCATTTAATTTAAAGATGATTCACGTCAACGAGGTGAAAGAGTCTCTTATTTTGACAGGGCGATCGTTTTAAGGCTTAAGCATTTTTGATTGACTTACAAAAGAAAATAGCTATTACTTACCCGTAGTGCTCAAAATTATAATGCGCGTATCTATAAGGAAGAGGTGGTGGTAAGATTGCTGACTCGCAGTTAAATGATCACTGGTTTGTGTCCAGGGGGCTTCCTTTCTGTTATTTTATTTATTTACCTATTTATTTTTACAAATTGCTTTGAGTAGTAAGAAAGGCGCTATAAAAACGTAAGGAATTAATAACAATTGTATTATTATTATTATTATTATTATTATTATTATTATTATTATTATTATTATTATTATACGTGTGAATGCATGATCAAATTCAGCCGCTGCGTAGTGGGGTAAGAATAGGGACAATACCACGAGTTCATTGAAATAATTACACAGCAAGGTGCACACGCAATGCAAACATAATGTGTATATTATTGAAGTAAAGGTTCATATAAATTAATTATATACAACTTTTTAACAAGTTGAGAGATGTCAACTGGTTAAAATGCACGAAATTATACATGATTGCTTTACAGTTCACACATAGTGTATGTATATTGTTAAAATAATGATATAAAAATCCTATAAAATGCTATAGAATCTGCGTCGTAGACTTATTTTGTGTCAAATTTCTTCAAAGAAGTTTTTAATTAGTTTGCTTTAAAAAAATCTTACGGCAAACATGTGAACCGTAGAAAATCGCTGATCTTTATCAATTTGTTTTAATGCATGCTCCGTGCAAAATGCATTGACGTTTTACCGGAGTGCTTTGTGATTGAGGGCGGACAGTAAACTTTGTTAAAATGATATCGAAAAATACCAGTCGTCAGTTGTGTTTTTTAGTCGTTTTGGTGTGTTTACTGTTCTGTTACCAAAAAATTCTTCAACGGGGATCATCAACAAAGAAACATGGATAGTAAGATTTAGTAAAATATCAGTAATAATAATACATTGCTCGACGCCTAGTAACACTTTACAAAGACATTTAAAAGACAGCTCGTTAAAATAAATGTAGCAGTCCATTGTCACGCTATAAGTGACAGCTTGCTCTTAAACATTTACACAGGTGTTTTTTCCTGGGAATAAAAAAGGGGGAAAAAATCCACAGGAAATGTTTTGTTTTTGAACTCAAATTTCACCTCAAGCCATGTGAGTCATTAAAACTATTGGAATGAAAACGCATGTCTCATCCACTGGTCGGTACGCTCATTTTCCATGGCTGCTGTAGAGCTGTAAAATGTGTGCCCTCTGACTGCTGATTATACAAAATAGTTAAAAATATGTAAAATTGATTTTAAAAGGTTGTAGATATAGTTTTCTATATAATCTTCTCCACTATGTGTTTGCATCCTATTCCCTACAGGCAACACTCATTTCCATGGCTAGAGCAGATCCATGGGCTTGTGTGCACCCTGTCTGCCTCTTTCAAAATGAACCCTGGATAACTAATATTGTCTGAAATCCATGGTAAAAGATTGTTGAAAGTCATCTATATAACTTTCAAGTCTACTGTGTCCCATTATCCTCTCCACTCAAAGGGACACTCACTTCTACAGCTGAGCTTTTGCGTCAGAGTTGTGAGCTTCAACTGTTGCTTGCAGAATGAACATTAGACAATTTTATTGGATTGGCTGTTTTTCATTATATTAATATTAATTTATTTATTCATTCAGCCTCTGTTAAAAAGAAGCACATTTTCCCTTAGAGTACAAGTTCTATCTAATTATCTATCTATATGAAATACATGAGACTTGGAAAAATTCATATTATTTGTCAAATGAAGTACCAAATATCCACATTTGTAGGACAAGTCAATTAAAGAGTCCGACAAACAGCAACTGAGATATTAAAACATTTTATTGAATCTGTTCTGACAATTATAGTCTTTTAATTAAAATAATGATTATAATTATCAGAAAACGTAGCCATTTTAATGTCAGCATAAAACCAGGCCAGTAACATTTTTTTGAAATAATTTCAGCAGTTTTATAAATTCCAGAATGTACACCAATAGCACTGGCATGAACTTCCTTACAAGTATCCTTTGTCTCCTAAACTCAACAAATAACTTTCATATTCCTCCTGTTGCTCTGCTTGTCTTTTTGACAATAGTAAAGGTCATCCTCTTTAAAAATTATATTCACGCAGCAATTAAAAATATGGTTATAATGTAAAACACTTCAAACAAGCCTGTAAAATGTACATTTTCTTTGTTTAAGTTGACTTCTTCAATGGATCTAACACTTACAACATGGGGCACTACAACACACATACACAAATATCTTTTAGTATTGTTTTAATATAGCCTTGAAAATTGTTGGTATCTGTCCTCTATCCAAGCCACCCATTTACAAAAGAGATTTACAGGCTTGGGCCCAGGACAAAAAATGAGACGGAAAGAAATGCCAAACTAGTGCTTACCACACTGACGCTTGCTCATACTACTACAGTTTAAAAGTGCCACCCAACCTGATGCCAACTCTTTCAGATGGGTAGTGAAACCAAGAAAATGTATTAATGGACACAGGAAAAAAGTTAAAAGACTTATTCTGACAGTGACCATGTTGGGGATTGTTGATCTGTGAAGTGGCAGTAAAAATAAAAAAAAAAAATTAAAAACCTGATTACAAAATATATTAAGAAAACTCAAAAGGTTTGATTAATTTATGAAAACTCCATAGAATACTTTCTAATACATGTTTTTCCTTCAACAGTCATGCTAATGTCAGAATTTGTGTGTTTTATCACTTATACTTTGTGCACATATTGATGCTGTTTTATGGAAAACGCAAGCACACAGTAAATAATTATCAGTGGTTACAATTTAAATGTATATTTGCAGTATATACTGTACTGTATCCTGAAATGCCAAATTAGAAATGAGAAGATGATGAAAAGTTATATTTTGTTTAATATACTTTAAACAAACTGATCACAAAATGTCCTAATCAGTTTGACTTTGTTGGTACCCTAGAGTGGCACATATCCTGGAAGAAGTCCTATCAGGTTTATTTGGATTTAAAAAACCAAAATAATAATAATAATAATATATTACATTTATATAGCATTTTTCTGGCTACTCACAGCGATTTTCATAGACATACTTAAAAAAAGACAGTGTAAGCGCTTGATTTTTTTTTTTAATTAGTGGATGAGTAAGGACATAGTAAACAAAAAATGATATAGAAGACTTCCTTCAATCTCTTTAAATAAACTATGGACAGTTTTGTAATTCCAGTGTTAATTTACAAGCAGAAGACGGGGGCACGCGTTTCTACAGCATAGACCAAGCTGTGGAAATAAGTGTCTCCTCTGCTAGAAGGGATTAAGAGACACACTCGATATGAAAACGTTATAAAAGACTGTCTAATAGACTTATTAAAGAAACTGTGCACAATTGTAACTGCCTGGTGTTCATTTTGTAATGGACCACAGCAGATAAGGAATGCCACAGGCTGCTAAAAGTTTTTTAAATACATTTGATGAGTTTTAATCTCCCATGAAAAACGGTGCAGAGAACTCCTATGTGTTTTATAGGATAATTGCACCTGCTGTGAAAATGAGAATCCTCTCCAATGTACAGGAGGTGAAAGGGTGGGTGTGATAGGAAATTTATTTATTTATTTATATAGAACTACTGTATATTTCATTCCAATAGTTTTGATTGGCTCACATGGCGGAGGTGAAATTTGAGTTCAACAACAAAACCTTTCCCGTGGATTTTTCCCCCCTTTTTTATTCCCAGGAAAAACCACCTGTGTAAATGTTTAAGAGCAAGCTGTCACTTATAGCATGACAATGGATTGCTACATTTATTTTAACGAGCTCATCATTTTACCAAAGTTTACTGTCCGCCCTCAATCACAGAGCACCCCAGTAAAATGTCAATAGCGTTTAATTTACCTGCAGCCTTAGAACGCAGACATCAGGACATCGCTGTGCGTGCATGTTTATTAACAGATATGACAGCATTTTGCACGGAGCATGCGTTAAAACAAATTGATTAAGATCAGCGATTTTCAACGGTTCACATGTTTGCCGTAAGATTTTTTTAAAGCAAACTAATTAAAAACTTCTTTGAAGAAATTTGACACAAAATAAGTCTACGACGCAGATTCTATACCATTTTATAGGAATTTTACATCATTATTTTAATAATATACATACACTATGTGTGGACTATAAAGCAATACATGTATAATTTCGTGCATTTTAACCAGTTGACATCTCTCAACTTGTTAAAAAGTTGAATATAATTAATTTATATGAACCTTTACTTCAATAATATACACATTATGTTTGCATTGCGTGTGCACCTTGCTGTGTAATTATTTCAATGAACTCGTGGTATTGTCCTTATTCATACCCCACTACGCAGCGGCTGAATTTGATCATGCATTCACACGTATAATAATAATAATAATAATAATAATAATAATAATAATAATAATACTATTATTATTATTGTTATTAATTCCTTACATTTCTTACTACTCAAAGCAATTTGTAAAATAAATAAGTAAATAAATAAAATAACAGAAAGGAAGCCCCCCGGACACAAACCAGTGATCATTTAACTGCGAGTCAGCAATCTTACCACCACCTCTTCCTTATAGATACGCGCATTATAATTTTGAGCACTACGGGTAAGTAATAGCTATTTTCTTTTGTAAGTCAATCAAAAATGCTTAAGCCTAAAAAAAGATCGCCCTATCAAAATAAGAGACTCTTTCACCTTGTTGAAGTGAATCATCTTTAAATTAAATGCTGCCAATAAGGAATAATAGAAATCACCGCTGCTTTCTAACTTTGACGAACTAAAGTTTTATTGGGTGAAAAAAAAATGATCGTCCGTGACAGATACACTTAATCAGCAGTATGTGCGACCCACGATGTGTGAGTTTGAGTATTTGTGTTGTGTACGCGCGTGTGTTTGGTTTTCTCAGTTTTACAATAAAAACAGACCTCAGTTATTTGTGAAGCAGGAATATTCTGATCAATCTGGTCCCTGATCACTGATAAACATTCAGAAGAAACAGTGCTATTCCAGTGTTTTCCTCCATAACATCCTTTCAGCAAACAGGACTAAGTTCCTTGCTGAACCAGATCGCCCTTTAATGAAATGCTGCCAATACGGAATAACAGAAATCACCGGGCGGCTTTGGTCAATGATAAATCAGCGTCTGTTGAGGTGAAAACATGGGAGGTACTGCGGTTGCACTCAATGCTTCCTGGTAACTCAGCTTTTGAGAAGAATCTGTTTTATGGGGTGAAAAAATAATCGTCCTTGACAGATACGCTTAATCAGTAGTACGCGTGCGACCCACGATTTGTGAGTGTGAGTGTGTGTGTGGCGTATGCGTGCTTGTGTGTGGTTTTATTAGTTTTACTATAAAAATAGTTAAACATCAGTTATTTGTGATGCGGGAATATTCTGGTCATTTTGATCCCTGATGAACATTTAAAGAAACAGAGCAACTCCAGTGTTTTCCTCCATAACATTCTTTCAGCAAACAGGACTAAGTTCCTTGCTGAAGCAGATCGCTCTTTAATGAAATGCTGCCAATACGGAATAACAGATGTCACCAGGGCTTTCCACCAATGATAAACCAGCGTCTGAGGAGGTGAAAAAATGGGACGTACTGTGGTTGTGATTAATGCTTTCTAGTAACTCTGCTTTTGAGAAGAATCTGTCATGGGAGGGACAAGAGGGAGCGAGTGAGGCGGGTACAATGAGCCGGGGCGGGACGGAGCGAGGCGAAGAGGCGGGTATCTCTGCGAGTGTTTTAAATAATGAAAGGAAAAAAGTGCTTTGAAATCGAGGGCCCCAACAAATAGGGCTTACGAAACAAAACGCGACAAACAAGCGTATGCTGCTTGTATAAAATGTTCACAATAATTACAACAGTGTTGAAGCAATGATGAAGCAAAAGGGAGATGCTAAACATGGGTGACGCGTTGTGCCTGCCCATAAATCCCAACCAATGTATATATCTGAACCGATCTATCTGAACCAATATATATATCAGAACGGATGTATCTGAACCGATGTATATATCTAAACCAATCTATTTTAACCAATATATATATTTAAACCAATGTATATCAACCAATATATATATCTCAACCAATGTATATATTTGAACGGATGTATTCAAACCAATGTATAAATCTGAACGGATGTATTCAAACCGATGTATATATCTCAACCAATACATCCCAACCAATGTATATATTTGAACCGAAATATATATCTGAATGGATGTATTAAAACCAATGTATATATTCAAACCAATGTATCTGAACCGATATAAATATCTGAACCAATGTATATATTTACAAACCAATATTTTTTTCCTGAACGGCCCCTCATAATATATATATATATATATATATATATATATATATATATACAGTGGAACCTTGGTTTGCGAGTAACTTGGTTTACGAGTGTTTTGCAAGACGAGCTAAAATTTTTAATAAATTTTGACTTGATAAATGAGCGAGGTCTTGCAATGCGAGTAGTATGGATATGCTTTGTCTGCTGAGCGTCATGTGATCACAACTGAGCTGATGGTTCTTCTCTCTCTCGCATGCGTGTATGTGTGTGTCTAACTCTCACACACAAACACACACCAAGGACAATTTAGAATCAGCAATGCACCTAACCTACATGTCTATGGACTGTGGGAGGAAACCCACGCAGACACAGGAAGAACATGCAAACTCCAAGCAGGGAGGACCCAGGAAGCGAACCTGGGTCTCCTAACTGTGAGTCAGCAGCGCTACCCACTGCACCACCGTGCCGCTCCATGTTGTTAGATTTTTCAGATTATCATTCCGTTTTGAAATTATAAACTAAAAAATATCAAGAACTCACGTCCTGCGAGATGAGACTTTGTGCCAAGAGATTTAACCATGCCCTGGGCCTGAAATAAAAGACAAAGAGTATAACAGCTGCTTTTCAGGCTTTTAAATGTTCAAAGTGCCATATGAGATGCAGATCAAGCGGCATGGCAGCAGCAAGCCAGCAGCTGACTGAGCAAAGAGGAGGTAAAAAAAAAACAAACTATATTTGTTTCCCATTATATCACCATTTAAGAGGGGGTTTCGGAGGAGCCGCAGCGTCTCCTTAGGGTGCATTCAGCCGCACCCCTCTTCACAACGCGAGCAGCAGAGACGCAAAGTGGCTGGCACGTAGCTCAGGGCGGAGGAGTTGGTGAGCAAAGCGAGTAGGGGTGAACCCCCTAGTATATCTATAATGTGTCTACCAAGAAACAAGAAAAGTTTAAGGCTGAGATTTACTGCACTAATCTTCTCACTCAATTTATTGCAGACAGTTAAATACACATTGGTAGGAATTTGTGGTGTGCTAGCACAAACGCAGGTTCAACCTCCCTAATTATGGCATGCTCCATTAAGGGCACGGATTGGCTTCAGTTAGGATCTGCTCTGGGGTCTTCCTCCCCCAACCACACCCCCCACCAAAGCTGTTTTTTGACTCATCATGTTCTGTTGTTTAGGAACATCAAGAGTTCAGACATCACATGTGCTATATAAATAAATGTTGTTGTTGTTGTTATTTGAAATCCCTTTCTGTTCTCCTGTAATAAATTTTGTTTTGTTGGTTATTCTGGAGTTTGTTTTTTTTTGTTTTTAGATTTGTTTGTTGTGTAAGTTTCAGTATTTCATGTTTGTCTTTAATTTATATATTTTTTTTATTTGACCATGGTTTTCTTGCTACATTTCTTTTGATACATTACTTGTGTTGCTAATGTAATGCCAGGCTCTTTTGCACTAGGTGTGGGTTTTTGCTGGTTGGAAAGCTATATTAAGGAACACTCCTTGAGCAGTAACAAACTGGCATGAAAACCTCTGAACACTCTTCAGAAGGTTTTGTACTGCTGTTTTAGGTGTTTATGGGTGCAGATTTGCAACACTGGCATCTATTAGAAAGCTGTGACCCCAAGGAGCTCATTTAATCCAAGATGTGACTTTTGCGGTAAGAGGCAATCTTATAAAACCCTCTGTCTTTTGTTCTTCTTCTACTTTATGTATGTTAAAAAGATCCAGTCGCCAACAAACGTTACTTTTCTGTAACAGTTTTATTGAGATTAATAGTAGGCATATAACAAAGAAATACTATTCTCCAGCAGCACCATTGATTACCTTGCACCCGTTTTGTGCTTTATTTTTCCATGGCAACCCTTTACCAAATAAGTAAGTCATCCTATCACAAATATCTGTAAGACAGAAGGCATTCATAAATCTGACGAAACAAAGCACTACTGTTACACGAATCTAATATTTGCATGGATTAAGGAAATATCCAGCAACTGGTGATAAAACATAATGTAATGGAAAAAAAAGGTGTTTCTGGAACAAAGCTTTGACCTGCGTTTGTGGTGAACAGCAAAGGCAGCATGAACCAATCAAAATAAAGCAGATGAATACTGATAATTGGTACATAATTTAACTTTAAGGGTTATTTACAGATACGAACATGGTGTTAAGTAAACAATTCACACTGCATAAGAGGATACTAAAAACTTTAAAGAAGTAACAACTTTAGAAAAACAATTATCAGTATATAATCAAATATTCGAGGTCTCTAATAAAGCATGTGTTATTTATAATGTCATGGAAATAATGGAACTAAATAAAAATTTACATGAGTACATAGCAATATAAATGTAAACAGTGGTGTATCCACATGTTCTCTAAATGAAAATAACCTCTGAAAAAATGTATTTATTTTCTTTGTTCTGAGATTTTTTGAGTAAGGAAGACAAAGGTTTTGAGGTAAAGTTGTTAAACTTACATAAGTATGGTAATGCCCGGTGAATTTCACCATACACAGTACATGTGATAATAATGACCCTAGAAACCGATTTATCTTTCATGTAACTACGGTTCTGAATTATTTATAATGTATTTTTTGTTTTACTTAAAAGCTGTATCATTAAAAGGCAGTTTGAAAGAGAGAATAGAACACTGAATGTGGAATGCTTAAAAGGACCATGGAAAACTTAAAGAATGTTCAGCACTCTTAAAAACATAAATATATGTGAACTATAGAAGGAAGATGTTTTGAAATACACATTAATTTAGACTAAGAAAAGCACAGTTCACTCAGACATTGCTAGACAATGAAACATTAAAATTAAGGCCAGAGTGGTGATTTCCAAAGATGCATCCAACAAGAGAATAAAGCTGTTATCGAAGCATATGAAGAGGGAGATCATGAAATCATTAAGACATCAGTGTGGGGAGCACAAGATTATTCAGTTTACAGACATGGATTTCGACTTAGAATGAAAACAATTAGCTTAGAGTTGTTGGAAATGATCCAGGAATACAAGTGGGGAATCAGGCAGCAACACAATAAAACAAATGAATAGTCTTGTAGATGATGAAAGTGCAGATATAGCTTAGATGCATTGTTTGAGGATAAAGACTTATTACAGAAGCTTTAAAGTGAAGGGTATAAGGAGTGTGACTTCAAGGGCAATGTTTTCAAGCAATATTAAAGAGAGGGAAATATATAGGGACTACATACAAACAGCCTTACATAAAGAAAATTGTAACACGTAAGATCCTCGAACCTTGCTTTTGGGTATTTTTGGGTTGAAGAGTATGTAGCCTCTGAAATGTACATTACCTGTGAGAAAATGCAAATTCTAAACATGAAAATGAATTGATCGTTTTTGAGAATTAGGTATAAATCTCTGCTCATTGGTTATGACACTAATTTAAAAGTTATCTGTTTTATGAGTGACAGCTGGCTGGTCTTTTGGCACCCAAACTTTCTGGTTAAATGTGTACTTTGGGTACTAGATGACAAGAGAATTTATTACTGCATTAACAGTTTGATACCAGCATTAACAACACACTTTATATAATGAACAGAACAACACAATAACTTAGGTCAGTGATTTCTAAACATTTTTCTATGGCAACTAAAAAGAATAATAAACATAGCTAGATTTTAGAACAAAAAATCCATGTTTACATTTCCAGACAATTCTTTTAATGAAAGTTTGACTCCGATATGACTGGTGAGCTTCACAAATTTCTTTGATGTTAGGTCAAATGTGAGACAAAATAACTCATATTTCTTCATCATGCATTTCCAGATATTCTACATTTTAATATACATTGTGAACTTTGACCCGGACACAGACAGACGGACATCGTTGGCTCCACCACACACTGTTTATTTACAATAAATAATTACAAAAAAGTCACGTGCACTCACAACCCCAATGCCTCCAGCACCGATTCCCCCAAGTCCAGGCCACACAGTCCTGTGCCTCTCTTTCTCCTGGCCGCCTCCAGTCCTCACTCCAGCTCCGTCCTCTTCCACCCGACTTCCACTAATGACTGGAGGGAGGCGGCCCCTTTTATAGGAACCTGGATGGGCTCCAGCTGCTTCCCGGCAATCTCCTGTGGACACACCCCCGTGTGGCGGAAGTGCCGGCTGCACACCTGTCGTCTTCCCCCCGGCACTTCCTGGTGTGGCGGAAGTGCCGGGCTCCCGGGATAATAAGGCACTGGGGCGGCGCCTGGCAGTGGCCACGGGTCCCTACAGGGCTAATCTTCCAAGCCCTTTACCCGAGGCCCCCAACATAACCAGGACGGACGCCCCCTCGCGGTCTGGAGGAGGCACAAGCCCTCCTCTCATCCTCCTGGGCGTCCCAGCCAGGCTCCTGCCCCAGCCGGGGACCACAACATACATTACCACAATACCACATTTTTGATGTTCCTTTTTTTATAAAGGCTTTAAAGTCACAATTTTTAAAAGCCCATTTAGTTCCACCAACGGTCATTTAACTACCTCAATCAAAATGCACTTAATGTGTAGTGTAGTGTAGTACAGTGTAGTCCGCTGCTTCTTAAAACAAAGATGTAATGAAAAATTACTACTGTCATGTATTCCATTTTTACTGTAAATAGAAAGGTGGAAAAAGAGAAAAATACTTTAGTTTAGTGTTATACATTGTTATTCATTCACCGTCACCAGTCATAATCATGTCATGCAAAAAATGTTAATAATAAGAGATATAACATAGAACAAACAGTACAATTGTACATGCAACACCCAGCATATTTAGGCTACATTCATTATTTTTCTAGATTTTTGAATGATTTCACATCCCTAATGCAGATTTGATTTTTCTGTATTGAAAGTCAAAACTGAAATTCAAAATTAAAAAAACAAATTTCAACGTTAGGTGGAATGGTGGCTCTGAGGCTAGGGATAGGGATCTGCACTGGCAATTGGAAGGTTGCCGGTTTGAATCCCGTAAATGCCAATAGGGATTCTGCTCTGTTGGGCCCTTGAGCAAGGTCCTTAACCTGCAATTGCTGAGCGCTTTGAGTAGTGAAAAAGGCGCTATATAAATGCAAAGAATTATTATTATTATTAACGTTACCTTTGGTACACCCCAAGTTGTTCATTCATTGTCAAATACCAATTATTGTATTACACAGTGTTATAAATATGAATTTATTCATTCATTTTTCACCCCCAATTACAAGCCATTACAATTCTGCAAATGATTACATAGTGGCAGTTTCGGGGGCAAGGCATGAACCAACTCAAAACTGGATAGTGGTCTTTTGCACACTTATGCGCGTCCTCACACTTGCACATACTGTGCCAATTTAGAATTACCAAGCAATATAACTTGAAAATCTTTGGAATGTTGGAGGAAACTGGAGTATCCAAAGAAAACCTTGCATAGAACGTAGGAGAACACTGTAGTAAGTATACACAGTAAGTTTAGTTTGTCACTGTGCTCTGTGCAAAAATATTTTATAAATCCACTTTTCTTTCTACTCATATGTACAGCTAACACAAGGCCAGATTTGAGAGATGACACATGAGATATATAAGAACTGCTAGGCAAGCATTAGAAGACAAGACAGGGACAACTGCAAAATGGGCATTTCTGTGTGTCAAAGTCAGCATGAAACTGTGTCCTCTGTGCCTTGTTTGGGAATGGCATGATTCACCAAAGTGGGAGCCTGCACATCAAGGAAGAGTATAAAACCTTGGAACATTGCCCGGCACACCTTTGAAGTTGACGGACAGATGGGAGATAATGTCATCCGATCCATAAAATCCTTCCAATTAATCATATTCAATGTTGGGGTGCTCAGACTTATCCTAGCTAACAGCAAACTTGATATGGGACCAGTTCAGTGCTTTCAAAGACATATGCACATTTCATTTATATCCACTGAGGCAGAATGTTTTGTGTTGCCTCTCTGTTAACTCCAGGAACCAGCATCAAGATGATAACACAGTTCTTGGTATAGCTGTCTGTAGCGGTGAGTTTGTAATTGGGAGAATTACTGTGGTTGAGTATTGTGGGCTTCTTATGTGGAGTGGTGGAAGCAGCCAGTAGCTGTGAGGTGATGAAACAGCTACCGTACTTGTGTTAAATACAGGGTTTATGCTCTGGCTTGTGTATTTTATTTTTTATTATTGTGTTTTAAGTATTTTTCATTTTAATCCTGTAGGGTTTATTTATTGTTTATTATTAATGTGCAGTATCTTTAAATGTTCCACTATCCTTTGAGTTTTGTGGATGGAACACCAGGAGGCATGACCACACTGGTGTCACTTATTTTGGATTCTCCCTCTGCTTTTATATTGAAGGCAGAGAGACAGTCCCAAAAGTGGCTTATTGAATTTGTTAGAGTTTATTGTGAGAGCTGCTTCCCTTTAATTTTGCTAGTGTTTTAATCTTTCACGTCTCTTCTTTGATAGCAAATTGGGATTTATTCACTCTGAATTTTTTTTTTTAGGAAAGTCCATTTTGGTTCCTTTTTCTTGTATTCTTCTTTTATAAAAATTGTGGTTGAGACCTGTCTCATATAAGCACAGGACATACAATTTCTCTCACTAGAGGGACATTTTGGTCAATTTTGAAACATTTAAAAGTTTTTTATTTATTTTTTTTACTTTCAAGCCAGGGCCCATTTTAGGCCTTTGCAAGCCAAAATCTACCTGTGGTGGTCAGGGATATTTGTCTGGGGTTAGGCCAATCCAGGCCAGGCTAATGAAGGTCCTGGCCTACATTGTAGGAGTTTTAGGAGGCCCCATACCCTGCTTCACCATGTCTGTGTCTCCATACACAGCACAACCCCTTACTCCGAACCCCTACTCCTATATAAATCACAACTCACCTGGACAGTTGTTATTAATGGTATTGGTATCTTCTGGTGTCTCACTAGCATCCAAATTGTCAGGATCATCCATCCATTTTCTTTTCTACTTTGCACCGAGTTTTTAGACATTCCTTTCAGAAGACCCTTTAAGTGCAACATTTGTATCCTCAACTTTTTTGCTTCATCCTTTCTTTTCTCAATCCAACTTTTGAATTTTTAATTTTTTTTCTAGTATTTTACCCTAAGCACGTTTATCAACTTCTTTGAAGTTTTCCTCTATACATTCTTGTTATGGATTGTGCTTCTGAAACCCACTGAACACTGTCATCATTCTGAATTGCAATAAGTGGTTGTTTCTCTGTGATCCAGTGCTCTTGTGATTCTATTTCACAGAACCAACACCAATGCACATAATTAAAATGAGTTTTACAAATAACAGTAAGAGAAGCAAACCCTTTACTGAGTTTGTGTCTTTTGTATGATGATGCAGGCTACTAGCAATCAGTAATCACAGTGTCATTATAACCTTCAGAAGGTGTCTACAACAGAAATTTTGTCATAGTTTGTTCCATTTCCCCATGAGATATGAGGCAAAAGTGAAGAGAAAATCATAAGGGAAAGGATTAGGTGTGTCTGAAAAGGACACGTCACTGAACTAAATCAGTGGTCTAAGGGAATCTGACTGGCCTTTGAATGATGGACAGTGTGAAATTGTGGAATAGTTCACTTCCAGCATTAAAGCAGGAAGGAATTCTGTCAAGGTCTGATCTAAAATGGATCTATGGAAATGAAAATTAGATCATATTCAGAGATTGAAGCACAGGCTGCTTTGCTGCCAAACATAAAATAAGCAAAAGAATTGGTTTAAATTACGTAACTTGAAGAAACTAATGTCTGGTATACTTAATCTGGTTAAAAATCAATTAACTGCTATTTATTCTTTTGCTAAGACTTCAACAAAGGTATCCCATATATTCGAGAAATTTTATCCAAAGATCTCTGGTTGGTTGAGTTATGCTAATATAATGTCCAATATTGTTATCTTACAATTGGCTCCACATAATGGACAGAAATCAAGCAAGCTGCATAGCACTGCTGCCTCACAAAAAGAACTGAACGCACTACTGACTATGAAGAAGAGGACCTTCAAGCCTGGATGAAATCAAGTGGGTGAAATCAGAACTAAAGAAGCAGCTCAGTGAGGGGAAAGCCCACTACATAGAGAACAAGGTACAATAAAACAACAAGAAGAAAGTGTGGCATGGGATGAGGACTATCACTGGCTACAAGCAGGCTGCCCATTAGGTGCATATAGGTGTGGAGGATTCTCTCAAGTGCATGCTCCACAGAGCCTACTCCCAACTGAACAAATCTGGTACCATAGTCAGGATAATGTTCTTTGAACACCATTCTGCCTCACCGGGCAAAAAGCTCACAGCTTTGAATACTGATTCTCCCACAATCTCATGGATTACCTGACCAACAGACAACAATTTGTGAGGCTGAGGGACTGTGTATCAGAAATGGTGGTGTGTTAATACTGGAGCTCCTCTAGGAATTGTCCTGTCTCCCTTCCTGCTTACCCTCTGAACAACACGCTTGCCATCCACATAAATTTTCAGATGACTCGTCCATTTTAGGCTGCATTAATAATGAAGATGCAGGATGCAGGGAAAACAACCTGCAAACAGGATGATGACAAAACTTGATACCCTCATGAAAGATCCTCTCCATCCCCTCCAGGAGGAGCTCTCTTGGATCACTTTTAGCCACAGGTTCGTTCTACCACATTATGCTAAGAAGTGCATCTGAGGATCTTTCCTTTTTTTCTTTTTTTGCTTTTGTTCTTTATTTCACCTAATACAATATTTTGTATTAGGAATTTGTTTTTGCATACCACTTGGGGTCAGAGCGCAGGGTCAGCCATTGTAAAGCGACCCTGGAGCAAGTGCAGGTTAAGGGCCTTGCTCAAGGGCAAAGCAGAGTAGGATCTCGTTTGCCAGTAATGGGGATTCAATCTGTCAATCTTCCGGATATCTTCAGGCAATTCAGTGCTTCCACACAATGTACTCGTTAAGATCGTATTTATTTATTGATTGATTGATTAAATGGCTGTATTATCTATAATGTGAGTCTGATTTCTTGTTTCTTTATGTTTCTGCTGGTAGGTGCATTTGAATTTTCCCATGGGATTAGTAAAGTTTATCTACTATAATCGAATCTAATCTAGTAACCTTGGTCAATGTCTGTTTGGAATTAGCATTTGACTTCATTGGATTTCATTGAGTACTCTGGCTTCCTCCCACATTTGAAAGTTCTGCATGATAGAGTAATCCAGAGTTGGTCCCTGCTTTGATTCTATAAAATGGATTTAGCAGCTTCAGAAGACAGATTGATACATAGATGTATTAAAGCTCCATTAATGCACTACCCAGAAGTATCAAAACGTTTTTCTAATTAACATAAAATAGCTTTAGCCCTATTAAGCATTAAAAATGTGTTCAATCTAATGCATAGTCACGATATTGCAAATGGAGTTATGTGTGGTGGTAGCTTTCAACTTTTTAAATATAATGCTAATATGAATATAAAAAGAGTCGTATATGCAACAAATACTAAAGCAACCTGTATAAATTTATTTGGATTCTTCACTGGTAAAGCTGATGCATGAGGATTTCTTGCAGACCATCTCACATAGCCTAAGCAATTGACTCCAATTTATAGACAAGGTCAGTAAATTCATCAGGGTAATTTGTGTTACATACATGCATTTCATTTGTTCGGCATTAACTGGCAAAACAGTCTGTATTTCAAGGACAAACTGAATGGGGTTAAAATCCAGAGATTTCAGTAACTATAATTCATTACGTACCAAATAGACTTTAAAAACTGTATCATAGAGGCATTATCTCATAACAAAACCCTAATGAATTCACTGTTTTTTAAAAAGTAAAACACAGCAGATGATAAAAAATATTTTTTGTAGTTTACCCTACAGGAAAAACAATAATAATGATATTAATGATTACTGGCTGCAACGTCAATGTTGTTTTTGTTTGGGGGAGACAATTCTCTGTAAGCAGCAGATGATTTATAGTATGGCACATCATGTCTGAGAGCAATCACTAAGCATCAAACTCACTTTTGCCTAACTAAGAGGCTTTATGATTGGCAAGTGTGCAAAAATTCTTTAACAGCTTGCTAAAAAGAATGAAAATCTTTCTAAATATGTGCCCAAAAATTTAATTTCTCCTGATATAAAAATGGAGTGAAAGACACAATTCTGAAACTCGTGAGACATATGTCACACCATTTACAAATTTGAATACTATAGTGACAAATATCTATCGGATAACTGTTGAAAAGAAACAAACTTACAAGGGGTTTGAAAATATTGCTATTAGCAAGCAAATTGCTCAGACTTTTCTAAATCCATTTTCTATATTTGTTTATTTTATTACATAGTCATAAAGAGGTAAATCTTATTCCAGCAGCATTAAGTAGGAATAAATTCTTGACGGCACAGTTTTCAAAAGATAGAGATAAAGTATCAAATGTAGTGATATATAATATATAATATATACTGTTCAAGAAATTAAATGAACACTTTTTAATCAGAGTACGTATAGCATCAAGTCAATGAAACTTCTGGGATATTGATCTGGTCAGTTCAGTAGCAGAGGGGGTTGTTAATCAGTTTCAGCTGGTTTGGTTTTAATGAACTGAACCAGTGCACTTGAGGGTCAACATTGAGATGACCCCAAAAACAGGAACGGATTAACAGATGGAGGCCACTGACGTTTTTTCCCTCCTCATCTCTTCTGACTGTTTCTTCACTAGTTTTGCATTTGGCTACAGTCAGTGTCACTACTGATAGCATGAGGCGATACCTGGACCCTACAGAGGTTGCACAGGTAATCCAACTTCTCCAGGATGGCACATCAATACGTGTCATTGCCAGAAGTTTTGCTGTGTCTCCCAGCGCAGTCTCAAGGGCATGGAGGAGATTCCAGGAGACAGGTAGTTACTCTAGGAGAGCTGTACAGGGACATAGAAGGTCCTTAATCCATCAGCAGGACCGGTATCTGCTCCTTTGAGCAAGGAGGAACAGCATGAGCACTGCCAGAGCCTTACAAAATGACCTCTAGCAGGCCACTGGTGTTAATGTCTCTGACCAAAGAATCAGAAACAGACTTAATGAGGGTGGCCTGAGGGCCTGATGTCCTCTAGTGGATCCTGTGCTTACTGCCCGTCTCCGTGGAGCTTGATTTGTATTTGCCATAGAATACCAGAATTGGCAGGTCCACCACTGGCGCCGTGTGCTTTTAATAGATGAGAGCAGGTTCACCCTGAGCACACGTGACAGATGTGAAAGGGTCTGGAGAAGTCATGGAGAACGTTATGCTGCCTGTAACATCGTTCAGCATGACCAGTTTGGTGATGGGTCAGTGATGGTCTGGGGAGGCACATCCATGGAGGGACGCACAGTCTAGACAATGGCACTTTGACTCCCATTAGGTATCGGGATGAAATCCTTGGACCCATTGTCAGACCCTGTGCTTGCGCAGTGGGACCTGGGTTCCTCCTGGTGCACAACAATAGTTGGCCTCATATGGCGAGAGTATGCAGGCAGTTCTTGGAGGATGATTAATTTTTTTTGATCCGTTAATCAGTATGAAAATGATGACATAACCAGGTTCGTATATAGGACTTCAAAATTCTGAAATATGTTTTGAGGGTATGAATTTGAAATTTAAGGCTGGAGTGACACCAAGTTACTGTACTTTCTTGAAATTGGATTCTGGTAGTGTGGGAAGGACACCAAGATTCAGAAAGTGAGCAACAGGAGCTCTGAAGAAGAAGGTCATAATATACAACTTTGCAAAGGGTGAAAAGAAGAAACTGCTAATCTTAATTGAGCTCTCCCTTTCCCTGTTAACAAAATGCAGTACTGGTTTGCCGTACTTGAAGAAGCTAAAGTCATTATATAAGAAATGAAAAACCTACTCAGTGTCACAACATGGAGTTCATATTGGCACACAATTGTTCCCAAAAGCCTATAAACTGAGAGTAATCACAAGAAAATCATGGTTTAGTTTTAGGTCAGAACATTTTCTTATTAGAGTAGAAACTCAATACAGATTTCAAAACAAAAGCTTAGTGAGTGGGGTGCTAATAACTGACACCCACACTGAAAAAACTGCCATGTGGATTATCTACAGCTTAATCAAACTTCAAAATGAATATGATATTCCCCCAATCACCCAATACATATTGAAACAAAAACTATGCAACGCTACTTTGAATGCTAAAGAGATATCTACCTAGGGAGTCACCTTACTTATTCAGATACTTCATTCAATTGAAGTGAACCATGTTATTCACAATTGCATAAATGAGGAAAACCTGAAGGAACAAGGAGGAATGAGAATACTGATGATAGGAACAGGTACTTTGCACCATCTTATTTTGTGTACATGTTGGACTAAAGTGGGAAAGACAGTGTCAGTTATTAAGTCCCAAGTGACTTGCTTTTCTAGAAGAACATCACCTTGTTTATATTGCCGTGCATACTTAGGATTTCCTTCGAAACATTTGCACTGTAGGTTAAATCGAGACACCAGTTTTTGTGGGCAATGGAATGAATCACACAATTACCCCAATTCAGATTAGATTTCTGTTTTGCACCCAATGCTGCTGGGGTGGGCAGTATAGACTCTTGCTTGAATTAAAATGTTTTGAAACTATTCAATACCAGTAATGGCGCACTGCATGATAATGTGCAGTGAATACACTTGACTTGAGCATTCATAGTTGTCATACTCTTTCTCTGTACGTTTAGCATTTGTTTGCTCAGAGATTGATGCGCTTGCTGCTTCCTGAGCAGCTCTTCTTTTCTCCACCCTAGCGACCCATTCCTCTTCTTTTGTTGGCATCTTTTCTGTTAAAACTGATTAAATAAGTGTTTATGTTGCAATTACTTAGTACACTTCCTTTAATTTTTCCTTAAGCTGGCACTTAAGTCTTCAATCTGCCTCAAGAATGATTTAAGATATGAGGAGGTAGGGGAAGTGACGGTGAAGGAGGTAGGGAATGAGAACAGTGCCCGTACGTATGCGCCACACAGCCACCTGCTGGTCGCTGCTGAGAGTTGATTATACAATAAAATAAAATAAAAATAAAAAGAGGAATAACCTTGGTGGTCAATCATCACCCCGAAAGCGTATAGTAGACGTCACGTAGTATATGTGTACCAAATTTCAGGTCAATAGTTTAAACAGTTTGTGAGCTACAGGTGATTTAAAATCCTGGACAGACATACAGACAGCCACAGTATGATATTATAGAAGAAGATATCTTAATGTGTGTGTGTGTGAAGTGAGTTAAGAAGCTACACATTTACTAAAAAGAAGGGGATAGTAGGATTTTGTGATCTCATAGACTGGAGGGAAGGGCAATTCACTTTGAAGAGTTGATAAAAATAATTCACAGACTCTACATTTCATTGTCACTTCTATATACTGAATATTCAATACCTTTACAGTATAGCAGATTGCCCAAAAACACTGCCTGTTATATGTTCTGTTGTTTTATTTTCTCAATTAAATAAGACTCAGAACGAACAGGATGGTCCATGACTTGTACTGTTTAATCTCTTTCATACATCCTATCCCAAGATCCCACAAAACCTGTCAAGCCAATCAACTCTACACTAATTGCCACAGTCAGGTCTGCTTCTGTAACACAGAGCTGATGCTGAGACAGCTCACTCCAATATCAGCTATAAGCTCTCTACAGAAACAGACATTGGTAATGCAGTAACACTATATAAAACATATAATATATATTTGTCTTCATATGTGCTGTAATTTTAAATAACAGACATTCACTAATTAAATTGCACCTCAATGGTATGTTTTTAAAATAAAATCTAACCCTTCAGGTTTACTGTTTTCCATCACAGAGTATTGATTCACCTACACCTTTGCATTTTTAAATCTTAACACCACATCCTGATTTTGTGTGGTATAAGGAACAGTTATCATTTTCACATCCTCTGTGGCAGGGGTTGGTGTGTGCTTCCCAGGAGATGGCTGCAGTGATGAAGTTTTGCACAAAACCACCCTGTACATCGCAAAGGAATCTTCACATCATGCAGAATGTTCACCTTCTCTTTAGTGGCAAGGAAGCAATGATGGTTTTGATGGCATACTTGGCCTCCAGGTCTATGAATGTATTAGGACCTATTTCTCTCACCTTATTGAACAGCCATTTCTGGTTTCCATGCTGATAATTTAGAAAATTATCTAGGTGTGTATTTTTGTACCCTGACAGACTGTTGATTTGATTATCTGCGCAGCTTTCTTGGCAAGGCCATAGCTCTGTGGATAATGATGACTTTTTATTACATGCTGGAAGTCTCAGGCTCATGGAAAGACTCTGAGGTCCTCTGCACTGTATTGTGGAACATTATCTGAAATGATGCATTCCAGAATTCTGGATCTGGCAGAGGTAGCTTTCAGAATCTTGATTACAGAAGCAGAGGTTGTCTAGCACTGTATCCTTGCTGCAACAATTCTTTGTGATAATGATATTTTGTCTATTGCATGAGTTACAACAATAACTACAGTCTTTCAAAGTCTGTCAAAATCTGTTTTGCAATCATCAGCTCATGATGTTCAAGGTAAGTGGTACCCTGGTCAGAGTAAGATATCGTAAGCTCTCTCATTACCTTTCTCCGTCAACATGGATGAATTTCCTGATTTAAGGATATTGAAGTGAGGAACAACAGTCTTCTCCCTTTAGTGATACAACTCATCTGAGTGATTTTAAAATGTTTTGTTGACATTTCTGCCTTTCCTCTGGCCATCTCTCAGGGATTTCCTGGACAGTGTGTGTGCTGCAGATATGTCTCTCCCAGGCTAATGGATGATGATGAAATCTTATCTTTGCAATTGCAGAATGATTTATTGAGTTCTGAGAGGTGATGCAGATAGTGGCTTCAGATTATTAACTCCACTAGTTTATGGTTTGATTTCATTGACTGTATATGTAATGGTAAAAACATCTGCATCCAAAGACAATGGCAAACAGCTCCTTCTCAGGTTATGTCAGTGTCTTCAAATGTTGGCATAGAGTAAGTGAGGATGCCTGACTGTCTTATTCAGGTTGCATGGTTCAAGACATACTCTGAGTTTATCTGTCCAGTGCTTTTTCATACTCACCCACAATGACCCACTTACTTGGCTCAGTCCACTTGGCAATGATGCCCATTTTTTCATGCTGTCTGGTTATTCTTTAAGTTGGCTGCAAACAGCATTATAAATCTTTCTGGGAATGTAAACCACAGAAATTGATGTTATATCAAGGTGAACTGTGCACTCTCTTGGAGAGAGACCAGTTTCTGTAAAAACATTAGACAACTGTTGTGTTTTTCTTATCTGTTTTGATCTTTAGTACTGTCACGGACTGCAAAAGCCAAATTGTGTCCACAATGTGAAAGTCCAATATTACAGAATTGTGTTTCTATTGGTATTTTAGTTCACAGGTGCCTTTTACTAAATGCTGCTGACCACCATAACACTTAAGGTACTACCACAGTGAGCATCAAGGTACTTTTGGTTCTCAAGCTGTAGCATTCACTTTTGGGAATCACATTTATCTGAATTAATTTGAATTTCAGTTTCTGAGGGGTCACAATGAGGACCAGGAGGCTACCTTATGTCTGCAACAGCTGCAAGTGTAAGAAACACTAAAAAAGCAGGTACTTATGGTGTGATCATGAACACCTAAGCAGCTTAGTTTCACTATACTGCAAGAGTTGTTTGTCTGAAGATGGAGTTGATCATGTGCTGGCATAAAACCAAAGCAAAAAGGATTCAAAACTGATCTGCCATTCATTGTAATGGGCAATGTTCGAGTGGTATCAAATAAGATAGAGTAACTGTCTGCTGTTGTAGCAGGTCGCAGTGCATTCAAGTTCAGTGGCATTTTGTGTTTTACAGAGAGCTGGCTTAAACCTAATATACCAGCCATCATTTTAATGCTGGACGGATTCCATTTTATTTGAGCAGACAGAGACAGTGTGAAGTGGAAAAAAGACGTGAGGAAGACTGGTAATTTATGTAAATGAAGAATACAGTAAATGGGTGCATAACACAGTTAAAACTACAGTTTGTAATTGAGATATTGAAATTCTTGATATTAATGTTTGTTCAAGTTATTTGCCTAAGCTAATAAGTTACATCATTCTAGTTAATTCCTCCCACTAAAAAATGGGGACTCAGCAAATGATTCACTAACACTTTAATGATGCCTCATTCTAACCCTCAAGCAATAATATGTGGTGGCTTTGGAAGGAACAACAACAAATTACATCAGTTTGCATCATGTTACACTCAAGGAAATAATTAGACCTGCTCTATTCAAATGTTAAAGATGCCTTTAAGTGTAAACCTCTGCCACCATTAGGCAGATCTCATCTTATATCCAGCCGCACGCCTGTTATTAGAGGGCAACCTCTTACCACCAGGATAGCAAGAAAGAGGAGCCTGAATGATTAAATGGTTTTGAATGACTGGTCACACAGGAATGATACTGAGGGATTTAGTCACTGAATTCCAGACTATATTAACTTTTGTGTTGACATTTTGGTATCCTGAAACACAGTGTGTTCCTTGCCAAACATCAAGCCCTGGATTAGTAAGGAGCTAAAAAGTCTTCAGAATAAGAAAAGAGAGCATTCAAATCCAGGGACAAACAGACTCTGAAGGAAGCACAACAATTGCTCACAAAACTAAAATAGAAACAAACTCAAGCTCACAAAACTAAAATAGAAACAAACTCAATTAGAATAACATGAAGGATGTCTGGAATGGACTGGGCATAATGACTGGACTCAAAAAATCCAGTGTTCATACATCTCACATCATGAAAACTTTGACAGCCTGGTTTTGGACTATATGAGTCATCTTCTGGTAGATCTCCTTGGACTCACTACAGTTAGCCTATTAGACGAAAATTGGAGTGGAGAATGCATTTATCGTTCTGCTCCACGATGATTTTCTTAACTGGACAAAGCTAGCAGCACTTTGAGGATTATATGTTTTTTTTTCATTTCTCAAGTGCTTTCAATTCCATCCAATCATCCCTGTTAAAGGGTTAAACTCAGAAGTATACAGGTGGATGAGCCTATGGTGTCCTAGCATTGAGGACTTTCAGTCAATGAATTATTCAGCAGAAGTGTGTTAAGAAACACTACTGGGGCTCCTTTATACCAATGACAATATGTCTGCATAATGCCTCACTGTAATTGCCAACTCAGCATTTTTTCTATTTTCTTCACTTTTTCAGTCTGATGTGTATTCAGACCATAGTGTATGTGTGTCTATCTATCTGTCTATCGCAAAATTATCCATTAAAATCAGAGGTTAAAAGCCCAAGATGATCTACAAAACTTTGAGCCCCAGATACTGCCCTTTTTAAAACCTGGCACCTCCTCCCTTTATCCTATTTGGACTTTGCAGAAGGAGGAGACACCACCCAACAGGTTCAGTCAACCTTCACATCCTGGCTAAGGTCCCCATTGTCCAGCCATTGGCAAACCTGGGCCGACTACATCCCCCGCTGCCTATCCCTCAGCATCTGCGGGAGGCACTGCATGTTGGACCGCTCCTACTCCCTGGCAATTGCTCAGTAGGACCTCCCTTTCATCAGGCTCCTGCAGCCCTGAAGTACACTCTCAATCACCTGTCTGTCACTCCTTGCATCACAGGACCTCTCGCTCTCTCTCTCTCTCGTCTCCATTTAACCTCTGTCTCTCGCTCGTCTCTTTCTCTCCCTGGCTAGTCTATTTTCCTACCTTTGTCCTTTTTTTTTATCTCCTGCTGGCTCTCACTTATATGCCTCTGTGGACGCCGTACCTCAATCATGCACTGCAGTAAGGCGATAATGCAATTGAGACAGACCTCACCCTCTTGTGCAAGTTCATTTAGTCTCAATTACCTCACCAACATTCCCCCTGCTGTACTAGCACGTACACCCACAGAGATCGATCAGGCTATTCAATTGTTTATTTAAAAATGGGCTGGCTGTTCAGCCGTGGACGGACTATACCACATACCTCCCCTCTTAAGCCTCCAGTTGTAGGCCTGCAGGATGGCTCCATGCCTCAACCAACCTTATGCGACTGGTGGCCTAGGTCCGCGGTGATGGCACCCGTCACTGCACTAAAGCAAATAAAAGCACTAAAATCAAACCCTTCATAAAATAAAACCCATGTCCTCCTTTAAAAACATGTAAATGAAGGTTATGACTGAAAACAACCATGTAGTGTGACAAGGAACTTAAGAACTTAAGTAAACATCTTAGGTAACAGAGAAGGCTTCTGACAACACTATCAATAAAGAAAATGCCACAATGATGACCTACCCTCTGACTATCCCATCTATTACTTCGGATCAAATAGAATAAATGACGACCATCGACATGGTATCCAGTCTACAGAACCTTTTGTTTGTCTCTGTACACTGTAGCACATTTTCAAATCTCTGCCTTTAAATACTGACTCCACCCTTTGTTGAATCCCATATTTCCATGTCTTTTTCAAGGGTTTTAATCCTTTTAAGGATCCTTGCACTCTTTTATTGTTTTTTTCCTTTGTCTTAGTTTTTAGAATTTAATGACTAAGACAAAGCTCTTTCAACTGTCAAACTTTCCAATACATGAAGTACTGTACATCTTTATGTGTCAACTTTTTTTTTTATATCCACTACATCCCATATTTCTTCATTCCTGTTGTGTGACTGAAGTGACGCTTACTCCAGACTAAGTGGGCCTCTTTTTGTGACCATCCTTAGGCTAGCACGTCTCATAATTTACTGTGAAGGTTCAGAGCCTCTGCAAGGTCCTCAATCACTGACCTGAGGTTAAAAGAATTATGCAAGAAAAAAATGTTATTAAAAGAGGGTACTCATATTTAGAAAGATGAAAGTCATAAGGCAAGATTGTTTCCTGTTACTTAATTGCCCCCATGCGCAAGCCTGCTTTGCACCAATTTGTTATTTATTTTTTGCCAGGGGAGTTTCCTGTTTTGAGCAGCTTAGGGAGAAGTGTCTTCTTGTTAATGGATAAATATCATTTAAATGCAAAATGAAATATTTATAACTAAAGTAACATATGCATTTTGCATGTGATATTTTATTTATTACAAAATGCGAGATCTATTAACTTTTTATGTCGTTGATCTCAACAGTCAAAACAAAGTTAGCATAAAAAAAACTCTGCATAGTATTGTTCAGTTTTGGTCTCGTAGGTATAATGTCTGTTGATTGCACTCTTGTTTTTCTGCAAAAGGTCTTATAAAGAAAATTCCATGTTTAATTATGCAGTCTTATTACCAGCGGTTCAATTCTTACGGCGTTTTCCTCCCACACAGTAAAATAATTCAAAGGTCCCATGTCATGTTGTAAAATGTTGCAGAATATGCTGATGAAAATTTGAATATACATGTTGAGACTCTTGTGAAATAAGCTAAAAAGCATTTTTTTCAGGGCTTTCAAATGATTTAAAAATGCTCTTTATATGCTTCAGACTCGCTTAACTTTGCTTGTAATGTACTGTGTGCATTGGAACCTCAAGTGATTAAACTGATTTGTTCATGTGAATAGTGTTAAGGTCCAATAGGTAAGGCTGTTTGCCCCATTTAATGCAAACCAGCAAACTGACCAACATTTCTGTTAAATGCTGTTTGTGTTTGAAGTGTCTGGGAGCTGCCGGACCACCAGAAAGATAGGGCATTAACCTAAGAATGTGACCCCTTCCATGGTCCCCAGGCTCATTCTGTCATTTTCAGCTGTAGGCTCTTTTCTTTTTTGAGGGTGCTGGAAAAAGAGCTACCAGCCTAGTATCCATCATTTCCCAAGGACTTACATGTATTGGCTTATGTTTTTAAACAGTCAGTTGGTCTGCATTCAACTGCAAACCATCCCATTTTTACACAAACAAAATTGTGCAAGATGTCAGGCAATGCCACTGGTTTTTACAAAGGATCACAATGAAACTCGATAAAGTCAAAAAACATTGTATTTTTTCTTTGTTTAGGTAAAGGTACCATTCTAAAATACCAGAAGATCTGTTTAGATCTTCCCACATATTTATATCATTGAATGTTGTTATCATAGAAACATTCTTAATGAGAACACATTTAGAAATCATCATTATCAACATGATTTAACAGCTATTTTCTATGTGTATCAAGGTTAAATGGCTGCCTCTGAAATATTTTAAATCCATTCTTCACTGAGTTAGACAATCTTTTGGATGAGACCCATTCTTTTCATGTTATCGAACACCACCTCAGACCTGTTTCATTTGGCCTTATCCCCTTCACCTTCATCTTAGTGCATCTCTATACCCAATCATCTTAAGCCTTTTACACCACATGACTAAATCAACAAAGTCTGTTTTTTATCTTGTTTTATTTTGATTTTTTCTGTCCTCGGGTCAACACCTATCACCTCTACACAAAGTCTTTCCCTCAGCTCAGCATTCATTCCCCCCCTCACTCCTTGACACTTTATCTAGATCAGATCATCCTGATTACTCTTATACTCATTTTTCCAGAATCAGGCATTCTGAATGCTTCTCCTGTAAGGTTCTCATAAATCCCTTCAACAGTCAAAAACTTTCTTTTTAAAGCAGGAGCATATTTCATGAGTTAAAATGACATGCCAGTTATAAAAGTAAAAAATAACCACTGTGTTTCTGCTCCGTTTTTCTCCTTCCTCAGTCCAGGGTCTTTATTTAGAAATACTGATGAGCAATTCCAAATAAATTGATGGAGTAAAAAAGACATGTTCATGTAGTGAAAAAAATTGAAATCTACCCTCTGCTCTGTGAAGAGAGTATCTTAATAACAGGCAGTATTTCCAGTGAGATAAAACTCTTCAACAAGTAGGGAATATGTTCATAACCTGTCATTAATGCAGTTAGCATACAAGTAAGAGTAGTCTTGAGCATTTTATTTAAATGATGGCAAAAAGGCCAAATTAGTCCAAACATCAACTAACAAAGATTATTAAGTTCATTTCTTTATAGTTTCATGTATTGTTTATTAGAACACTAGCAAAATACCCGCACTTCGCAGCGGAGAAGTAGCGTGTTAAAGAAGTTATGAAAAAGAAAAGGAAACATTTTTAAAATAACATAACCTGATTGTCAATGTAATTGTTTTGTCACTGTTATGAGTGTTACTGTCATCAAGGATTTGATTATCATTATTTCTTTCAATCAGGTTCGTATTTGGAGGACGTGTTGTTTTGAAGTTACATTCTGTGTTTGTCAACCGTTGTAAAGATAACAGGTTTCATTTATCGAAGTGTTCACTACGTAAATCGCTACTCGTGAATGTAAGATGTTTAACAGGCATTCCCGGTATTAACTTGTGCTAAACGTACCATGGTGTGACGTAAGGGAAGCTGACTGTAAAAAGGCGAGGAGGCACGTATTTTGAACGAAAAGAGAGAAGACAGCGAAGGAGCAGAAAAGTGAGAAGGAAAACTGTTTAAATAAAGAGCTAGGAAGGTGAATAGAAAGAAGCAGCCAGCGGTAAAGCAAGGAAGACTTGGTAATAAGGACGGTTGGGTGCACGTAGAAGGTGTAACAATAAGATTGTTAAGCCTTATGATAATTTTCCCACATGGAGGATTTAGAGAGACGCACTGGGAGAAGTATAATCTGAACCTCTCTACAGTTTTGTTTATTTTCGGGTTGTAATGTTCATCAAATTTACGTATCATCTGGAGACATCAGTGGCGGACCATACATTTCACACCTAGGCCTTCAGTAGTGCTCCATCTGAATCAACCCGCCCTTCAAAAACTAATTTATGGTTATAAAAACCATCTTAATATGCAGAAATACAGTATAAAGAGCCACTGCATCACAGATAGATAACTCCTGTAGCCACAATAAATGCCTTTACTGAATAGACAAACCAGGGGTGAACAAGTTCCTTTCTACTGCAGCTATAGCCGCGACACACATAAAAAACATCAATAATAACTCATAAACTTGCAATATTATTTAGGAAAATCGCAACATTTTACTCACCAAAAATTCAGATTATTTGTAAACAAAATCCATCCTCCTCCCTTTCTTTTTTAAAAACAGTTCAATTACTCTGTCTTACAGATTATCTGTGAGCTTCAGTTCCATCAAAAAGTCCCTTTCTATCACCATCGAAGCTAATGCTGAAAGTCGAACCTGCCCTGTCGTATTTCTGGCATAAGTTTTAATTCGCTTTAGGGCTGAAAATGTCTGCTCGACAGAAGCAGTGGACATGGGAATGGTCACCGCCAAATATACCAATGTGTACAGCTGCCCCATGCTCTCATTCAGATTTTTCTGACGAAGGAGGTCTAGGAGATCAGTGGGAGATTTTCCTGCAAAATCATCCATGGCATACATTACAGTCAGTTCTGTTTTTGGCCGAGACAGATCAAAAAGTGCTCCGTGGCTCTGTGTTAAACTGGAGAAGGCTGCATGCAGGAAATTTTTCTTGTAGTCCCAAAACTTCTGGGGTTCAAGGAGTGTGACAAACATCAGTTTTTCGTGGTCTTAAAATCTGGTCTGTGTCTGGCAAATAATATTGTCCAGAATCCTGCCATGGAGTTGGCGGTAGTGCACGCGAGGATCTTCACGCACTGAACGCGAGGTGTGTTCAGTGGCCTCGGAGAGTTCCTCATATCGGCTTCTATCCAATCAATGGGTCTGAATACGGTGGCGTTGCTGTACGCCTGCGAGAGGGCCCTACTGACACCAACTCAAAATGTGATTGGTTGGTGGCTGAAATGTGATTGATTAAATGCTTTAATACGAAAATACATGTCTGGAAGCAGCACACCCATCAGAAAAGCTATGAAAGGAAGCGGACAGACTATTTGGAATTATTTAATAAGTATTCATGGACAGAATATAGTTAACATCAGTTTGTGATTCAGATATTTTTTTAGACCAGCAGAGATGGCCTTGCAGGCCCTGACGGCCCACCACTCAAGCTCATGGTTAACTCATCAGGTCTTACATCACCGGTCAGCTCCTGACACAATTCTTTGCCGCTTACTCCAATAAGGTAACGGAATAATCTGACCTTAGTGTTTTCCTCTGCCTCCGGCATTACAAGTTCTGTGTATAATGTGAACTCATCCTTCCATGTTCTCCATGACTTCGCCAGGTCTTTAGCATCGAGACTTTATACCCTGCGTCTTCTCATTAAACTTGTATCTCGCGAATATCTCGTGTGATCTTGCGATGTCCACGGCTTTATTTAATTTTAGCTCAGACCCAGCACTTAAAAGTTTCTCTCGCACTTTCACTGAGGAAGGGTTTCTGCAGTAGCTGCACTTATGAATATACTAAGCACAGTCCTTCACCCACGAATATTTACCTTATATGGGCAGGCACTCAAACACGTGGGAGGCGTGATGATGCGAGACGCAACTCTGTCTCACACGGCGACCGAACTGCAGGCTATGGCTGTATACAGTATATGGACGAAGGTAGGTTCCAGTTATGCCCGTTACGCGTAGAATTTCGAAATGAAACCTGCCTAACTTTTGTAAGTAAGCTGTAAGGAATAAACCTGCCAAATTTCAGCCTTCCACCTACACGGAAAGTTGGAGAATTAGTAAAGAGTGAGTCAGTGAGTGAGTGAGTGAGTGAGTGAGTGAGTGAGTGAGTCAGTCAGTCAGTCAGTCAGTCAGTCAGTCAGTGTGGGCTTTGCCTTTTATTAGTATAGATTAGAGCAATCTAGATGAGAACAGGCAATTCTGACAAACAAAGCTATGTATTGTTCAATCTTCCCCTTTCAGACCAACAAAGCTTGCTAGTGCTGTCCACTTAATTCTTCTAAAATAGCATCAAGTCAAGTTTTAAAAGTCCCTAAAGTCCTTCTGTCTACCACACTACCTGGTAGCTTAGTAGCTTATTGCATTTGTCTATGACTCCCTGTGTAAAGAAAAACTTCCTAATGTTTGTGCAAATTTTACCCGAAACAAGTTTCCAACTGTATCCCGGTGTTCTTGTTGAACTCATTATAAAGTCAGTCTCAACCCACTGTACTAATGCCCTTTATAACTCTTTTAATCTTTCCTCATAACTTATCCCCTGTAGTCCTGAACTCGACCTAGTAAATATTTGGACTTTTTCCAGTGTTGCTATGTCCTTTTTGTAGCCCGGAGTAGAAAAACTGCACGCAGTACCCTAGATGAGGCCTCACTAGAGCTTTATAAAACTGAAGCACAAGCTCTGTGGACTGGTGCTCTACATATCAGGTTGCTATATAACCTAATATCCTACTAGCCTACTTAATGGCTTCTGAAAACTGTCTCAAAGTTGATAGTGTCAAGTCCACTATGACCCCTAAATCCTAAAGGTGTACTTTCGATTCTCAGACCTCTCAACCTAACATTTTTACTTCCTACATGTAATACATTTAATTACATTAAATTTCATCTGCCACAGATCTGCTAAAGCCTGTATGTTCTCCAAGTCCCTCTGTGATGATTCAACGGATTCTAGATTATCTAAAAATCCATGTATCTTGGTATCATCTGCAAATTTAACCAGCTTGTTACTTATACTTCTATCCAAATCATTTATATATATTAAAAATAGCAGAAGCCCTAGCACTGACCCCTGTAGAACACCACTCTTAATGTCAGCCAATTCTGATAAGGTTCCTCACATCATAACCTTTTGCCTGAGCCAATTTTGCACTCATTTAAACACAAAACCCTGAACTCCCACTTCTTTTTGTTTGATGCCCAGCCTCTCATGTGCCACCTTATGTGATAAGAGGTCTATGGCGATGCACGAGTTTTAAATAAATAATCAGGTCTCGTGAGAGTACAGGCTCTGAAGGGGTGCAGGTATGCGCATGCTGGTGCTGCTCCACAGTTGATTGGGGTGCTTGGCTGATCATGCATTCACTTGCTAATGCAAATGGATTAGTCAGGTGCCTCATTCACTCCTTTGGAGTAGTCAGAGGACCACATCTACACCCAATCAAGCAGGACAGAAGAGAAGCCTGCACTCCAGAAAAAAAAAAATCTTGCAATCAAAAAAAAGAAAGGGATCAGAAAAGAAATGTATCAAGTGCTTCAGCAGAGCCAGTGTGTGAGCGAGTGAATGAGAGGCAGAGGTGTCATTAGCCCCGTGGAAGTTTGAAGGATCGGCATTATAGGGGAAGACTGTCCCCGCTGATTATGCAGAGGAGCGGGTTCGATATTGGTGGAGTCGTCAGGGATCCTAGGGATGCCAGTTGTGCTAGAAGGAAGATGGAAGGACAACTGACTCTGAGCTGGTCTGGCAGACGCTGATGGAGGCAGCTGAGACAAGGGTCCGGTAGGAGGACCGCAGCTGCTGGAGTCTCTCAGCAAGCTATGGATGAGCCAGGGAGACAGAGAGAGAGTTGTGCTGGGCTGCTGTGGGAAGAAAGGAGGAATAATATGTACCCAATGACTATTGTTTCATACTGGTTTTAGCTCTGGATTTTAACTCACAGACTATTTACTGTTTTTCTGTATTATTTATTTATTTATGAAAGATCAATTTGCACTGCACTATAGGACACCATTTACTCATAGATTTTGATAAAAGCGCTTGGGTCTTTTGCACCAACTCCTTGGTAAATTTGTGTGTTCTCATTTGCCCCTCTCATCTCAGTTCATGATTATCTACTGTTCTGAGTTCAAGAGGCTCCTAGGAGCCGACCCAGAACGTCACACCTTATGAAATGGTTTCTGAAAGTCAAGATGAATAATATCATAAGCTCCACTTTGACCACATTCTTTTTTTGCTTCTTCCTAGAATTTCAGCATGAAGGTTAAAACATGACCTACCACTTCTAAACCCTTGCTGACTGTTCAGTAAAACACCAGTTCTTGCCATGTGTTGTTCAGTCTTTCCCTTTATACTTCCTTTAATTTACCTATGATACATGGTAAGCTTACCGGCCTATAGCTGCTTGGATCTGCCTGGACAGCTTTTTTATATTACAGGATAATATTTGCCAAAAAGTTGTGTAGTGTTTACTTAGTCTTCCCACGTCTGCGTGTATTGTTTTCTGGTACTTTGATTTCCCACTCACATCCCAAAGATGTGCAGATTAGGTTGATGGGTATCTCTTATTAGGCCTTGTATGAATGAGTGTGGGTGTGTGTGAGATTGGAGTTCACTGGAAATTTAATTTGAGATTTTATGAAGTTAAAATGCAGGGCTGAGCACACTTCATAAAGTTCTCTAAGCTTTGCTACTGCTCTTTTAACAGGCTTGCCTTCTATTTATTCTATACACGCTGGACACACACACCTCAATCTCTCTGTGAAATTTTTTAGATCAATTATTATTGACAAGGTAACATTGAAAGTGAATAAAGCAGTATAAATAAGTATGTCTCCTTGTGATTTAACAGAAATGTACATTTGTAAATCACATAATGTCTGGAATAGATTCAGCTATGCATATTTTGAGTGTCATTCAGTTGTTAGATTTAAATCAGTTTGTACAATATTAAGATATACTATGGGATAGTTGTATTCTGCATTAAATATAGAATATGCTGTTCCTTTGTTGATAATATTTACAATTTGTATTTTAGTTGTAGACCTGTTTTAATGTTCTGAGCCTGAACCTAGTGATGGGTGCTATACAAAAAATAAACTGATTTGAAAATTACTGCCCAAAACCTATCTACATCCAGTCATTCTTAGATCTCATTTATTCAAATATAAAGTTTTGCAACAGCAAGAAAAAGATACAACCTGTAAAGAAACTTTAATGAAATTCTAGTTTCCCTTGTCCTTTATAGCTTCATGTCTTCGATTCACTTAAAAATACATTTCTTTCTACACATGCTCATGCAATCTTTATCTGTGCAAGTAATCCTTTATTTACTATCTTCTCATCCTAAACCTGGAAGCTAGCATTTGGGTGATGAGACCCATCTACATAAGAGACCCCCAACCTACAATGAACCCTACAAACAAACCCCTTCCCCTGCAACTGATGCAACCCCAAGCTAAACCTGAAAACTATCCATCTCAAGCAATTACCACTAGGGAAACAATCCACGGCAAACCTATAGAGTGAGGAGTCTTAATGTGGGGGCTCACTAACGTGCTTGACTTCCACCTTAAAAATTCTTGTATTAATATATTCCAAAATGCTATACAAACTTTTATCAAATCCTTGTTTTACAGTAGTCTAATGCCAGCTCTGCCAAGGTGGTAAGTTGATGCCAGGGAGGTGAGTAGGACAAAAGTAGAGCTGGGCAATACGGACAAAAATATTATCATGATTTTTTTATGTATAGATCGATTTTGATAATTATCATGATATAGTGTCACATGACTGTTATTATTTTTAAATTGTATTTATATTAATATATTCTGAACAAACAAGTTAAAATAAAAATGAATAATTTTAATAAGGAGATAAGATTTACTTATGAGAAATGGCACATAAATTATACATTTAACATTTCCTTAAATATTCTAGAATGTTTGGTTTTCAGAATGATTGCACTTACAGTGGCTCAGATTAACAAGGCAATGTATAAATGTAGTAAATCAGTGGGCAAATCAGTTTAACTGTGCAAAAATGTTAAATTGCAAATGCAACGGTGCAAACCAAACCTGCATTACTAGCTGCACCAAATATCTACCTATATTCTAATTACTTTATGTTTGGGCCGACTAAACTCCTTTTGAGCTGCAGCCCGTTCCTGCTTGCTTTTTCCAAGAAAAAGAAAATATGTTGACTGCTTTTTTACAAACACCTATAGCTCTTCCAATCCTGCTGTCTCTTCCAGATCTCCATGTAGCGATAAAAACAATATATTTCTGTGTTATTAATTAACAATTAGTTTAGTAGTAGAAGCGACTCAGTTAGAGTATATTATAGTGTTACTATTGAAAATGCAATCTAAGCAACATAATACAAAGCATATTCACAACGGTAAATTAATTAACTAAATTAATAACGTTCACTTACCGATTGCTAAGTGCAATCTACTGTATGTCTGAAACACCGAAGGTGAGTCTAGTTTTTCAGTGTCACAGAGTTGACAGTGTTCGCCCCGTTGTACGTAATAATAAACACGTTGTGGTCCTCTTTAAGCCATCAGGATGAAAAGGGGTCTTCTAGCACCATTATAGTTTTTGCCATGTGATCCGCAGTAAAATATGCAGTTTGCAGCCATTTGCTCAGTAAATTCCAATGTCGTGAAAAGTAAGACTCAGGTAAGGCTCCAATGACCTACTCGACCAGGAGTCTGTCGTAGTGGCAAAGTATCTCACATCTTTTAAGGCAGCCTCAAATTTTGCTCGACATTCATCATAAAGCTACCAAAGTGCCGTCTCAGAATAATGTTTTCGGCTAGGGAATTTAAACCACAGGTCGAGTACTTTCAAAAGTTTCCTGGAGCCTTCTTTATCCACAACACTCCCTGGCATCATGTCATTCGTCATGAAACAAGAGACAGCATTTCTAATGGTTTGATGGCTTGTTGATTTTCTACTACATGGGGTCATAGTGGCAAATGAAGACACAATCGATTAAGGTTTAGGGACAGCATCGCTATTTGCAGGCTTATTAGCCACATCATTTGGGGGCTCTTTTTGACATTCAGCATATTCGACTGGATGGTATTTTTAAGGTGGTGAATTAAGTTTATTATATTAATTGGGTCCTGTTGACGGCGTATTACTGGCTTTATTTGTGCTTGGCCTGACTTGAGGTAACCAATTCCAAGCGTATGATGCCATGTGCCCTTTCTTTGGTCTTCCTGACCAGTTAACAGACTTTCCTTCTAAGTTTCACTTAACGGGACATCCTTGTTGCTCGGCATATTTCCAAAACTTCCAACCATGTCGCTAATGTTTACAGCATTGCTTCTTCATGGGGCTGGGCAAGTTTGTGAAGTGCATCGTGATTAGCTGTTGTGCTTGCGTTACGCCAAGCCTACCTGCAAAGTGATAGGCCACAGGCATTGTCCGTTGCAACACATTGTATTTCAAAACTTATTGTGGGAAAAACAAGTTTTATCCATTTTTATAGCCTACGTTTATTACTGTTATCGTCGTTTTTTTCTCTGATCAAAAATTAAAATCGTTTTATCACCCAGCACTACACAAAGGTGAAAGGGGGAGTGGAAAAGGGCTCACCATGGGCCAAAGACAGTGAGGAACACTTAGACTTGGATCTTGGATGAAATGGATACCTCAGATACACTTAATCCAATGATGCCAGAGAGAAAGTGAGGTCATGAAGGAGTAACAAAGTGTTAGAATAACAGATGACTGACAGAGAATAGCAAAAAAGGATGAACCTTAGTAGCCCGTTTAAAGTACCCCAGTCATAACTATTCAGTCAGTCAATATTCAGTGCGTGTTTCCTAAGTTAAACCAAGGAAGCTACCTGAGGGTCAGAGGTAAGATTCATCCAAGCAGCTGCTAGGAAGAGGTTTAGCCTCCTGTCCCGGTGGCCAGATCAAACCTCTCTTGACCTCACTCATGAGACTGAGTTTGAATTAAAGATCTTCGCCAAATGAAAAACAGGCCAGGGTCTTGAGTGAGTCAAAATGAGGAGAGAATGGAGATGGGAATGGAGTACTTCTGTGTGCCACTTGATTATAGTTGCAAATTATAGGCAGACCTAGAAGCATAGCTTTTGTATTATTCTGCTTGCTTTGGAGTTTGCTCTGTCCATGCGTATCTCTCTCACTCTTTTGTTGGTTATAATATCTACTCTGTTTTTGATATCAGTGCCTCCCATAACATTATTGTAGGAATGAAATGATGTTACAAAAGGTCTTCGATTATACTTTAATTAAAGAGGAAATTGCAATAAGATAACCTTTTCTCCAGATTGCAAAAACCAATCCAACATATTATTTTTGATTTATTTTGAGTTACGTCAATTAGAAATAGAACAATTTTGTCATATCGGTGGCTCAGTGGTAGCACCTCTACCTCACAGTAAATAGACCTTTGTTCTCCCTATGTCTGTGTGGGTTTCCTCCTACAGTGCAAAGACATGAAAGTTAGGTGGGTTGACAACAAAAAGATGACCCTAGTGTGTGGTTGAGGTGTGTGCGTATATGTGTTTGCCCTGTGATGGACTGGCACCCTGTCAAGAGTGTGTTCCTGCTTTCTGCTCTATGCTGGCTGTTATGGGCTTCAGCACACCCCATGACCCTGTTAAAGACTAAGCTGGTTAGAAAATGACTGACAGTTTTGTATAAAATAAGTCATTCATCCCAACAAGGCTTGCTAATCCTATCCACCTAATTTCTCCAATATTAATTTCTGTAAAATGATGGTCAGATTTATACACTAACTTTCATTTTTCACAAAGATTAATACTGTTGTCTCACATATCTAGAGTCAAGACTTCAAATCCTAGCCTGGGCAATCGCTGTGTGGATTTTGCATGTTCTTACAGTGTCCGAGTGTGTTTCTTTTCCCCCATCACTCGCGAAGATGTCCACGTTAATGCGTAATTCTACATTTGCACGTTGTGAGTGCCACTAAAGATGCACAGATAATCTTTATAGATTGATTCTTATTTAGAGTGACTATTCAAAAAAGGGTAGGAGTAAGTGGAAGTGTGTGTGTGAGAGGGCCCTGCAATGGGCTGCCTGCCGTTCCAAGGATGGTCTTTGCATTGCACCAAATGCTCTTTAGATAGTCACAAGCTCCTCCTGACCTTGGATGTAATAACCAAGTTTGAACGTGGATGGATGGATTTCCATTTGTAGAAGCAAAAAAGATAAAGATACACCCTTTTACAGAGCAGTTAAAATGTCCTTGCTGTTGATGGCTAAACTCAAACTACATTTTGCAGCACCAGAAGAACAATGTATTTTGGAGCCATACCTTGTATGACTTCATTGATAAAAAACAATGCTGAGTAATTATCTGTGCATACTGTATGCAAGGTAGGTGAACAACACACATTTGAAGATGAAGGGCATCGAAATAATATTCTAGCAGAGATGTAAAATTAATGCCGGAGGCAATTCCTTGTCAAGATTGACTGTTATATATTTTACCACCCAAATATAGAACTGTTGAGCAGAGCTCTCAGAAATAAAACAGAAATTGATGCAAGAGTATAGAAGTAAGAGGAAAGATAATGAAAATAACCAGTCTAGTTCTACAAAAGAGGGGATGCAAATACCACAGAATACACTGACAACAAGACTTTGGAATGTGCCATGTTTTCATCAGTGCATTAGTAAATGCTTTTAGGTACAACAGTTTGTGGCAAAGGACAGAGTAAAATGACCAAGAAAAAAAGTAAAAAGAAAATACTAATTTTAATGAACCAATCATGGCTTAAAGACACAAGTTATTCATTCATTTAATCAGTGGCAGATGTTCTGAGGCTGTAAATAGTGGTAAAAAATATAAAAGACATTGGCATTAGCATTTTGATGGTCTCTGCATGTGATTAAAAAGTTATCTTTACTAGCCAACATAAAATAGACACATTTATTTGATTTATTCACAAGGGGAATTGATTGTAATTGTTTTTAAAATGGAATGCTGTCAGTTATTGTTGTTTTGAAACTAATCTAATTATAAGACCTTTCATGACTAATATAAGTATATAATAATACAAAAAGATCATGTTTGAGATGGGCAGCTGGAAAGTATTAATAATTCTACACATCATTAGCATCCAAGCCAGCTGAATATGTGCCTGTCATACTGGAGGATTCTTCTATAATAATGAAGGGCCTTTAGGTGGCTTGGTACTGTGTCGCATTAGTTGCATCTTTTGTTGCAAGTAAGCTTATCATTTTTTATGTGGAGAAATTAACATGTGCAGAGCATGCATATAAAGAACTGATGTTTAATGGAAGTGCTCAGTTCATTCTTGGTATCACCGCTTACCTCAATAAGAATCTGTTTCCATAAATGTGCAGATGTATGAGTCTGTCCCTGTTGCTGATGTGTGTTTGGAGCAGTACTGGTGGCAAATCTGAAATGATCTCTGAAGGGACTGGTCATTCTTTCTTCATACTCTGGTGAAGGCAAGCAGAACTTGGATGGTCTTACTCTGGTGAGGGTGACCATCTTGGATCTCGGATGGTCTTATGTTTTGCTGGTTTGTTGCAACCTTGTCTAAACTTAGGATACAAAGCAAAAACTTAATCTACAGTGTTTGGGAAAGCTGGCACATAACATGCCTGTGTGCAGTGTGCCAATGTGCCTCTACTTTATGACTGGTGCCATTTGAAGGCATTATAGAATGCACTGAAAACTGTTTAACTGTAAGGTAAATTTTAAATTAAAGCTATTTTAAAGGCAACCTGATTAAGAATTGTTTCATTTGAACCACTTAAGTAAACCTTTATGTCATTGGCAAGCTGTAATCCCATACAGCACAAAGCTTTTATAATTTGTCATAGGGCTAAAAACAAATTGAAAACTTTCAGTGAAACTACACAAGCTATAGCAATAGTTTTCACATTCCAGAAAATGCTGTTTCTTTTTTCTGTTACTTTACAATGACACGCAATGTAGTGATATACTAAGCAATATCTATATATATAATTCACTAAGGCAAGACAACCATGGAAAGCATGCCGGAAGGGGCATGGATTCACTGAGCCGCCGACAAGTAAGACACCTATGGCGCACGCAGGAAGGAGCCACGCCCACGAACTCCTGGCACCTCCGAGCCACGTTGACTGTTAATAGAAGCATGTTTCTCGCGGAGGTGAATCGCCATATGCAGTGTGTAAAACAGTTTGCGAGGGGTATCCCATGGGATCCTTAAAACAATCCTTTACAACTGAGGTTAAAACACAATGAAGTGAGCAGTCTTTAAAAAGCGAGTTTTCGGTTACGACGCACGATCACATGCACCATAGCAAACTGTTTTACACTCTACATACAGCAATTCGCATCGGCGACAAACATGTGTCTTCTTAGATGCTCCTGCAGGAACACGGAAAGTCTACGTGAGTCACAGGTGCAACTGGACTGTGCAAAGATGACAACGACTCAACTGCTGAGTTGGAGGTGGGCGCATGAGCGATGGCGGTCTGCCAGTTTTCAGTCACGGACGATTGTGTGTTTGTTCGTTCCGTGCATTGTTATAATGTTGCTTTTCTTGCTGATTTATTACATTACCGATTTTTCAAATGTTAATTTTCTCCCTGTGCTTAAAAATCATTAAAAAACCGGCCTGATTATGCGGTTTATGGTACGCCGCGGGTTGGCTAGTTATTCATAAAGCTCTACCCAGACTGGCGACAAAAGATAAATAAATAATTATGTTAATACTCTCTTGCTTTTCATCTTTACCCTTAGTTTTAACCACAGGGGAACAAATTAATTTTTAGCCTTTAGTAACTTTACACATGGGTAATCTCTAACGTGTTTTTGATGTCAATACTTGGGTTGAGAACAGGTTCAGTGTCAGAGGAGATCTTCACAACTCACTAGGTTTTTCTAGTAATATGGGGACTGCAATATAAGTTCTACCACAGAAAGCAAAAAACTATTGTTTTTTTTTTCTTTAAAATGCTAAGATTATTATTCCAAAACTGTGGCAGAACTGTTGTTTTCAGGATCAAATAAATATTGAATAGTTTTAAGCCCCAACTATATAAAACACTTCTAACAGAATATTTAGTAATAATGCCAAGAAGAGGTTGGACAGGCAGAGTGGAGCAGAGGTTAAGACTTTGGATTTCAAACCTAAAGCTGTGGGTTCAACCCCATTAGTAACCTCACCTGTCTGTGCTCCAATTGGAAAAAAAGAAATGTAATGTAAGTCAGTCATATAATATGTAATAATAAGAACAGCTTTTCATTACTGTCAATGTTTTAATTATTTTCACTCATTGTATCGTGGAGTCTATAGGATTCAATTCACAAAAACTAGAAGCCTATTTGTATAGTATATGCTGTTTAATAGCAGCATTCTAAACTTCAAAAAAGTGGTCTACTGTATTTATTATATGCTGGTTTCACTGCAATCATTAATATTTGCTATGAAAGCTGCTAAGATTACAAATACCAACTAAAACTTAAAAGATCCATGTATTCTTTAGTTAACTGTTTGAATTATGCAGCCTGTTTGTACTTTGTAAAAGCCTGAGGCAAACTGAGAAATTTCGAGTTTCCAAAATGACTTATAATAAAGGACAAGAACAATTGGGCTACTATTTGCAATGATATATGAAGTGGCATGTATGTCTGCCATTTCAATCTTTGTTTCAAAGAGCAGGCATTTTCACACAGTGCCTGTGTCCAGAATCAGACCCAGATTCCTACTGTATATCACAAATTGAGTAAAAGTATGCCACTCATCTATTTTTATAACCTTTTTAATTCAAACCATGGCCACAAGAGTTGGCATCTATGTGCCAAAGTAGCAGGTGCAAGGCAGGAATTAACCCTGGACAAGATGCCAGTCCACAGCAAAGGCACATTCTCACACACACACACATGCACATCCCTTCACACTGAGCCAATTGAGAAACACCAATTTGCCTAAGCTGCATTTCTATAGGATGTGAAAGGAAGCTAGAGTACCTAAAAAACTACAAACAAACATAGAACGAAAGCGCAAGCTACAGTCAGATGTTAGTCAGTCCAGGAATTAAAGCTGAGAAGCAGCCATATTGATCAATACGCCATTGTGCTGTGCTGAATAATAATTAGAAGTTAACATCAAAAATATTATAGTACTTTGATGACGGCCATTGTGGTAGACAGAAAGTACAATTTTTCAAATCAGATCCCTGAAAATAATATACTGAGAAGTCACAAGAAATGCTTTGAGCATTATCTGAATAGCTCTATTTAAATGAAAGCATTAATTTCCTAAATAGTTTATAAACATGTTTCATATTATGATTTGTTAGCCTGATGGACCCGTTTTTAGTCTAAATGAGTGTGATTGACCCTAACTAGGAATACTGATAAGACCTCCATCCCCATTTTAATAGTGCTTATTAAATGGATAATGGATGGATGGATGGATGGTTTAATATCAAAAGCAATTTTTCCTTCACATGCAGGCAAGCAGTGGATTATGATTATATTATTATGAAGTGAGCACAATATGAAAATGAGAAGTATGCAAACTAAAAACCTTGAGAATTTAAATCTTAGTGGAAGCTGAAGAATATTTCTTCCATTCTCGGAAACACTGTATTTGCTAATAAGATTGTAAGTTTAAAGTTGAGTGCTTTGATTATCACCAGTTATTGTCACTTTGGGGCAGCATGGTGGTGCAGCTGTAGGCTCCAAGGTTTGAATCCCAAGCAGATTCTGCCTATTGGTTTGGTTTCCCTCAAAGTACACATCCCAGACATGTACAAGGTAGATTACATGGCATGAGTGACTGCTAGGCTAACTTGCATTGCACTCTTGTCCTGTCTATGGTTCGTTCTTGCTCAGTGTTTGATATGGCTGCAAAACATTTCATAAGACCCAGAAATGGAAATAGGGGTGCATCAATATTTTGCAAAGGGGTAGTAGTAGCATTTTTTACTGTGTCACAGATTTTAATGTTTTTAAGCTGTACATCTCACAGAAAAATGATTTTAAACACAATATTTAAAATACCAAAAAATACCAACTCATGGTTATTTGTCTTAAATTAAATGATCTTTTTTTTTTTAATTTTAGACCATGATAAACTGTAGGACACTATGTGAATATTCACCACCTAAAAAATGCCTTTTTCATAATGCTCCCTGAGGTTGTAGAATGTAGTTAGCAAAAGGTAAATCATATTGACCTCTAATGTTTTGTGAAATATTTCTCACAATTTAATTCCAGGATGTACTGTAGGTGAAACAGCTGTCCAATAGATATACCCCTGCTGTTATCTTCAGAATTATTTGTTGCAGTATTGATTGAATCTTGGTAAAAGCAAGGCAATACAAATAGAAAAAAACATACCATTTTCTAAGCCTGCTTAATCCTGAGCAGGGTCACAGAGCCTATCCCATCAGTCATAGGGAACAAGGCAGGAACAATCTGCCTGACAGGGTGCCAGTCCATCTGAGGGGAACACATTCACACACACCCACCCATTTGAGACAATTTAATGTCACCAATCCATTTAACCTGCATGTCTTTGAACTGTGGCAAGAAAACCTGAGCACCCAGAGGAAACCTACACAGACACGGGGAGAAAATGCAAACTGCACGCAGGGAGGACTTGGGACGTGAATCCTAGACTTCTTATTGCAAGAAAATAGAAACATTACTATAAATCTCCTTTTAGACAAACTGATTTTGATTTCATTCATTTAGAAAAATCACCTATAATGCCATGCTCCCATAACTTTCCCAGTACATTATATTGTTTTATAGCATGTTGACGTGAGGGTGTAGAACTGCATAAGATAATGCACTACTTATCAGCCCAAAACAGAGTCTCTAGGATGAGGATTGCACTGGGTACATCAACATGCTGCTGGATTTTTGTACCCCCAAATACTGACAATGAAACCAGTAGCATGCCACTCTGAAACCAGTATTCATTAGAAAGTTCTGCTCATGAATGGTGGGGACAAAACAATAATATCAGAAATTGTGTAAGATGTATCCTTGTGACTTTACTTTTTTCTTGTGTAGTGGTACTCCTTTATGCTCAGTTTGTTAGTCACAGTTTATGGATTAGATAAATAAACTCAAGCAGACAAAATTGTGATCGCTGTGTCATTTTGTGGCAACCTTATATCTACAGTAGCTACAACAACTACAATGCCACTCGTTGCATTTTAGAAATAATTACTGTCAGGTTCCCTCTGGTATGTAGTATTTAACACACATTCTCAGTGTTAATGAATGTGAGAGCAGGAGACACTGCTATTAGTAATTGCTTTTTATTCATAGTCTTCATTTTCCAGATAGTTCACATTAAACACAGCCATTAGACAATAGCGGTTGAGATAATCCATACAATGTACGCCTATTTCTTTCCACCAGTTACCTGGTGTATCTTACAGCCCCATGGGGTGACAGGGGCTGATAAATGTGGAACACCAGCCCATGGCCCAATAAAGGCTGGCAGAGTCAAGACCTCAATCAGGTTTCATTCAATTACACTCCAAATCAACAAACCTTGATAGCCGAAATTCCCTTCTGACTAATGCACCGATTAATCCTGCTTGATGCCAAACGCATGTAATTAGACAATAATGAGTGAGTGTATATTATGCTGGATTTCAAACTACTTGTTGACCTCAGCAACTTGTACTCCATTAAACAGCAAACAGCCTGAAAGTCAGCTGTAATAAACCATGTCACGTACACCTTTGGCAACCTATCTCTCGCACTTCAGGAAATAAATTTAGGCAGAGGACATCCACTGACTTTAAAGATGACAATAACTTCTGGACAATGGTTATGCTTTCCATGATCACATAAATGATTATATATATATATATATATATATATATATATATATATATATATATATATATATATATATATATATATATATATATATATATATATATATATATATATATATATACACACACACACACAGACTGGTGGATACTTTTGATACAGACAGATCTTAAAAAAATTGTCAGAATTGTACAATTCTTGAATTACCCAAATGAAGATATTATGTCACAACAAGGTAGCATAGCTTATGACAAGGGTGACAGTTTTCTGGACCTTCACTTTAATGCTTTTTTGGGCCTTCTCTCATTTAGAATCATTTAAATTCTGTCAAGATGCACATAAATGTCAGTATGGTCTTTAAAATCTTATATCCTATGAAACCAAATACAGTATGCCCTTTACCAGTACTAGGAAGAGAATTAAAGCACAGATAATCAAAAATAATAGTGCCAATGTGTCGTTTTGTGCTTTACCTGTACTGTATATATATATATATATATATACTATACATATATATAGATTAATATATACAAAACATTCTGCCTTACAGAGTGTACAAAAACAAGGTTTTGCAGATACAAAAGAACTACTTTAATTTATTCTAGCTCTTTGAAACTTCCCCTATTTTACTTTCACCTCAGGTTCACAAGCTTGGCGAAACAGAACTAAAGAGTGTCACAGGAATGTCTGCTTATCATCAGTAATACAGTTCTGCATGTTCCAGCTGCCTGCTCTAAGGATCTTGGTCTCACTTTGAAAAATGGACAATCTAAGCCAATCCCTTTCTGACCTAAAGCCGAAACTACTACAGAATGGATCGGCCTATGTCGGGTCACTCATTGGAATGCAGTATCATCTTTCAAGTAGTTCTCATTTCAGCTTTTCAAAGCCAAACCTGCTTCGAAAGAACTAGGTCCCCGTGTCCCCCCACCCCCCCCCAACACCACTGCCATGATAAAACGAAATCGTGCTTTATTAAAAGCAAATGTTTAAGCGGCATTTAGTGATTTTCATTTAACCTCCAGCAGTGCTAATGTTTTAACTGTTGTACAAAGCTCCAAGGTGAAATGTCTTGGCGCAGGTGTCTCAGTCTAGACACTAATGATGACAGTTTTTTTTTTTTTTTTTTGCTTTTTTCCTTCTTCTTCTTTAAAACTCGGCTTTACTGTATCTGTTATAATTGCAACAATATAACAAAATTAAATAGAATACCAGTTATCAAGTTTAGTTAATGTTGGAGGACTCTGGGAAAATTAAAAATGTAATACAGACAGAGAACATATTTAAAATACATAAACTGCTCAGAAGGACTACTTTTTTTTTTGGTCCTTAAAAATGAACATTTATTTATGTGGATAAGACATCCAGCATTTTTCTTTCGAGCATAAGATTTTGAGTTGGATTTTTAAGGCAAATATTGTTGTGATCAATACGCAATTGCTTGCTCAGACTATACCGTATATGCATAAACACATATGCACACATGTAGACAGATAAATAGATCGGTTTTGCAAAATGCTTTAATTGTTCCATTTCCCTTACTTAGTTACAAGATAAAAAATAAAATCTTAGCTGCTCCTGTAAATTATATTAGGTTAGTAAAAGTGTTCTGCTCCTTTGTGGTTGTTGCTTTTATTAGACGGCTCATGAAGCGTTGAGCAGTTTATGCATTCTAAAAAATTTTGACTATACATAAAACAAGAGACTTTGCTCTGAGGCACTGCTACCCACACTCCAGAGGGACAAGGGAGCAGAAGAAAATGAAATTAAACTCATAGAGTTCGACAGCTACTAAGGCAACAGTTGCCAAATACAATATAAGCCCAAGTATATTGCAACACAACTATATATTAATTTAATAAAATACACAATATAGCTCTTATACACTTAACAATTTGGCTCATATGCACAGAAATTGCAATAAATCAATAAAAATATGTACTTTGATGTAAACACATTAAATTCGATACATTTGCACATTAAATGGTATTGTGTATTGTGGTCGAGTAAAGGGACATTTTTTTTTTCAAAGAGTAGTTTCAGTGTCCTCTGCAGTTCATAAATAAATAATTATTTAACAAGTAACTGCACTTTTAGCAATTTTTAACATTTTTACAAAATGTATAAATAACTGTGTTAATTTTTGGACACTCTCTCTCTTTCTCGTTTTTCTTTTTTCACAGTACAAGAAAAATGTCCCTAAGTTATGAGTGGTAGTAGGATGGCTGGACATTACTGCACATGTAAGGTCTGGAATTCATGAAACAGGATGTGTTCACACAATGATCAGGATGTGTTTTACAGTTTCACTGATTTGGAATGTTCTATGTGGCTTATAAATATAGGGAATACAGTATACCACAAGTGATCACTGATGACAGGTGAAGGTCTGCTTGCTTTGTTTTCTACTTTCCTTATCATCACCTCTTAAACATCTGAACAACAATTTAATGAGATCCAAAATGTAACTGTGTCCTTCTGCTGAACAGGATCAAAAAAAAGCCCAGATTTCCAAGTATGTCTTTTCTTTTTGAAGTGATTGTCAAAATATCACTCATTGTTTCGCACTGTGAATGTCCTTTTTTTCCTCAAACATGGACTGGGTATTCCTTGTGAAAGACAAACTGTTGTGAAAAGTTATGAATTGGTGGGCACTTGAAATGCTCGCTCAGAAGCCCAAAGCTGCGCCTTCTGCTGTCCAAAGGACCATCTCTGCTCAGGAAATGTCCTTTCTAAACTTGTCCTTCTTATTCGAGAACACAAATTAGAGTTCCAGGATTTTTTCAGCTTGTTTTTTTAATTATGTTCTTCGTTCATTTTACGTTCATTTCCTTACTGTGGTGGCTTCACTTCCTCGGCAGTCCTGTAAAAGTTTGTCAATTTCGCGCACCACCTGTTCTGCATCCATGGCCTCTCGACTTATCTCTGGGTTAGACTGATCCAGCTGTTCTAGTACACAGTCCATTTCAGTTGAATCCCGGCTCACCCGAGAACGCACATCAGCAAGGACTTTAGCCATTGGATCAGACGGGAGGTATGTAGAGTCTTTTAATTGTTTATTTGGTGACAGACACTGACTACTTGTCTCTGCAAAGTTGCCCTGCTTCCCCTCACAGCCTTCAATGAGTCCTTTTGCAGACGTGCATCCAGGGATGCACATCTTGTTGGGGCTGTTTGAAGCTGAAGGAACCTCTTGCAGCAAGGGGCTTAACGCACGCTTGGCTTTCAAATAAGGTTTAACATTGGCTACAAGGATGGTGTGATCTCTTTTTTCTTTTCCAAAAGTACAGAAAGTCTTTTTCCCATTGGGGTTTACTGTTTCATATGTTTCAGTCTCAACATTTGCTTCCATTCCTGCTGGTACAAAAAGATTTGTGCGATAATCTGCATTTTCTGCCTGGTTGGCTGAGGGAAACTGTGGCATCCAGCACCTGTCAGAATGGCCTAGTACTCGACACTCATCCGTGCAATTAACGCACTCTTCTTGCTCTGTAAAATACAAACAGGTTTTTTACATTAGGATTGGTTTATACAGAAAAATTCTAGCATGTTAAAACAATCTGTATTTACCTAAGGTGCCTATGTTGTTTTTTTACCTTTTGCCTCTAGTAATTAAATAGAAAAACAAAACAATTATTGTAAAAATACTCTGTCATGGGAATTTTGTATAGCAGCTGGCATATTTTATGTTTTCCACCATTATTGCCCAGAGACAAGGGCTTGTAAGTGGTATAGTCGAAAACACAGCAAAAGGAAAAAAAGTATTATAACAGCAATAAAAGTCAATGGTGTTTTCATTCTAACATCAATGAGTATTTAACAGTAATGAGGCATGCTCCCAAATTAAAGACATTCTAATTTACAGTGCTGTGTATTCATTTGTTGCCATATAGTTTGTTTCAACTTGATCACAAAAAATTCTCTATCTGTGATTGCTGTGATGCGTTTATGAGCAAACTTTTAACAATTATAGACATAAATGCTAACTCTGACGTTGCATTTTTTCCAATTAATTAAAGTATAGCTAAAACCCATTTGTTGAAACGGGCTTCATGGTATTATGGGAAGTTTGTCTGTTTCGATCGCGTTGTGTCTTTATGAACCTCTGGTCACCATATATGGCAACCCTTACATACCTCTTTGTTTGCCCTTCTTGTTGCCTTTGTTTTTTGGATGCCAAGGTGCATTCTCTATGGTTTGCTAGCTTAAGCTAGCTACTTGCCTTTGTTCTTTGGACATTCCTACCCTTTTGTGGATACCTGATGACATTATATACAGCCAAGAGCATAGACCCTAGAGAGGCAGATATCTTATCACTTTATATATATATATATATATATATATATATATATATATATATATATATATATATATATATATATTGATTCCAGCACTGTGTTTCTTTTCAACTGAATACAAAATACACACAAGAAAGACATACAATATGCAGTGACAGATGAACAACCATTTCTGTTTATCAAGTCTGGTGATGCATGTTGGGTGGAGATATTTTTGACTCAAGAATAGGTATAGACAAATAATTTTACTTCAACTGTAAACACATGACTGTTCTAGGTAGAACATTTTCAAGTTATACCTAATAATACAAGAATTAAAAAAAACAATGTGCTGTAATTTGTGTCAGATCTTCATTTCATTAATATTTATATCACTGCCTGTTTTCTTTGTACTGTTCTAGCAAAACTTTACTTAGTTATAATCTTAAAAGCTTTAAGGCATTGACTGTCTTTTCAAGTTCTGATCATAGAAACACCTCTTCTAGTTACTGTATTTATAGAAGATGATTGATTTTTCATTTTACTTGGTTAGAAAACATCTAGGGGATAAAGTGTTAGTACCACAGCCTCATTGTTCTTGAGTCCGGAGTCTTAAATCTTGACCTTTCTATGTATTGTCTGCATATTCTCCTTGTGCTTGCATGAGGTTTCTTAAGATGGGCTAGTGTCTCTAAATTGTCACAGTACTGCATGTTGGACATGTTTATGCCAGGGAGAGGAGCAATTAATCAGTCTTTGCACTAAGACAGCTCACAGAGAAACATAAAAAAAAACAAACAGGTTTGCATATGACATTTATTGGTTTATGAAGGCTTATGACAGAGTGCCACATCAAGAGGTCTGGAGGTGCATGAACAGAGAACCAGAGAAGTATGCAAGGATTGTCCAGGATATGAATGAGGGAGTGAGGACTCGTGTTAAAAGCAGTGTTGCTGTAACAGACAAGAACCCAATTAGAGTAGGTCTGCACCTGGAATCTTTTTTAAGTCCTAACCTTATTGATCTGGTTAGGGACGTGTTGAGTCATGGAATAAAAGACCATCTCCCTTGTGCATGCTTTTTGCTGATGACAATGTGTTGTGTAGCACCAGAAAAAAGGAAGTAGAGAAGAAGTTGGAAAAATTGAGAAGGGCTTTAGAAGATAGAGGGTTGAACATAAATAGGAAGAAGACACAATATATGAGGTTTAATGATCAGGATTCAGAAGTTAGTCTGCAGGGAGAGCTATTGAAAAGAGTGGATACATTTAAATATCTAGGATCAGTGGAAACATAGATGAAATATTAGACAACCCCTAGAGTGTAGTGTGGATGGAACAACTGGAAGAAGGTATCAGGAGTATTGTGTGATCAAAGGTTTAAAGGTGAGGTTTTTAAGACAGTGGTAAGATCAGCAATGATGTATTGAACCGAGACATGGGGCAGTAAAACGAGAACAGGAGAAGAAGTTAGATTTGGCTGAATATTGAGAAGGATGTGTGGTGTTACAATAAGGGACAAAATAAGTTATGAGATGATCTGAACTATAAACGTGGGAGAGATACATAAGAAAGTATAGGAAAGTAGAATGAAGTGGAATGGACATCTGATGAGTAGAGACAATGAAAATGTCATTGGGCAAAAGAGTGATAAAAATGGAAGTAAAGTTGAAGAGAAAGAGAGGGAGGCCAAAGTGGAGGTGGATGGTTGTAGTAAAAGAAGATCTGAAGGAATAGGGCTTGAACGGTGAGGTTTGGGACTGAGCTGTTTGGAGAATGTTGATGAAGTACATGAACACAATACAGAAGCGAGAAAATATAATGAAGAAGAAGAAGATTGCTTATTGGACTGGTATTCTATCCATATCTGGTTCCTGTGTTGTATCCAATGATGCTAAGTTCTGCTCTAGTTCCATGCTCCTCTGAATTACAGTTAGTTGTAATAAAGGATGGATGAACAAACAGATCTGTGATGAACTGCATATTGTACTCTTTTGCTGAAAATTTGCTGTGTGCAGCAGTTCTTTGGGATATGCAATATTTAACAATTCTTTTATATACTGAACTGTTCACCTTATTAAATCTGACAGGTTACTAAAATGACTGTCCATTTATTCATTTTTCCATTACTTTCTCATATGGTCATGGTGAGACAGGAGTGAGAAGGTGCTCAATCACAGCACACACACATACACATACACACACACACACACACACACACACAAACCAACACTATTACCTGGTCAAATAATAGATGCCAATCAACTTTAGATATATATCATCAGATGCAGGAGAGCCACTGCAAACCACGAAGACATGAGTAGAATGTGTAAACTATACAGCGAGGCTAAACAAACTCAGCTTTCTAGCGCTATGAGACTAACCTTTATGTCATCCTAAAACAACAAACTACCACACACCAATACGAATAATTAAGGAAAAAGTAAGCACACAACACAACACAAAAAAAAAAACTGTTAGTGGAGAAGGAGAACAGTTGAACATAAAAATTCTATCAAGACACAGAAGCTGAGCAAAAAAAAAAATCCCAAGGAAGCCTTACATCTTTGTATAAAAATAATGCTTGACAGACATATGACAGCTGACTACCTAGACTAACAATACACAGGCAAAATTGCTTAAAAAATGTCCAATAATCTGTGATGATGAATTATTTCTCTGTATCTTGCCTAGCAAGAAATGTCTTAATTTGCAAGGGGGAAAAAGCAGATCCTTCACAGTGAATTTATGTGTGTTTTACAAGGAAAGCCTGTGTCATAAATAACACGAAAATTCCTATGACATTCCACTAAAGAGGCTTTGAAATTTAGGGTTGACAGAACTTCACTCTTAGCCACACGTAAACAATAAACTAAAAGAACTTCTGTTTTTCTCTATGTTAAGAAATTATCAATCTCACACGTTCACTGATTAATCTCATTAAAAACGACTGGCAAAGGATGTCAAAAGAGACAAATATCAGTATGTTTTCCTATGAACAAAGCTGAGCTTCTTCAGGAAATAAAATGGAAATGAATATTACATCTATATCATATCTCTTCTAGTAGTAGCGTAAGCTCAAAAAATGATTTTGGTTTCTACACTGAAGCGTTTTTCAGTTTCAAAGACGAGAGTAAAATTTAATTTACAATGTGATTACATTTTTGTATTCATTAAATCAATTTAATAAGCAGGATGCAAACCATGAAACAGCCCAACATAATTCTGAAGCTTCTACAGTAAACAGTGCAATCAATAGTATAAACTGCACCATAAATATTAACAATGGAGGTGATACCTTGCTATAAATACTTAGGGGGTCCACATCAGTGACATACTGGACTGGTCCCATAACACAGAGGGGCTATATAAGAAACGGCAGAGCAGACTCTTTTTTTCTTACGAAACAGCACTCCTTTAATTTGGGTAATGACATCCTTCAAATATCTACAAATCTGTTGGCTAGTGCCACCTTCTACACTGTAATGTGCTGGACCAGTGACATCACTTCAAAAGAGGCCCACTGAATTGATAAGCTAATTAACAAGGCAAGTCCAGTTATGGGCTGCACTCTCGACACACTGGAGGTAGTCAGGGATAAGAAAATGAAGACAAAACTGAAGGCCATTATAAATAATGTTGGGTAACCTTTCTCTGACACACTTGCACTGAGAATTTTAGCTAACAAATTATGCAACAGAAGTTTGTCAAGAAACGCTACTGGGACTTCTTCATACCTATGGCAGTACACCTTTCAAATTCCTCTCAGCGACTGCTTTCTTATCAATAACCAATTCATAACTTTTATTCCTTTTTTACAACTGTTTGTGTGTTTTTTTGTATGGGGGGTTCGGGGTTGTTGTTGTTGTTGTTGGTTGATACAATATTTATTGAGCTTCTGTAAAAAGCTAGAATAAAGTGTCATCTATCTATCTATCTATCTATCTATCTATCTATCTATCTATCTATCTATCTATCTATCTATCTATCTATCTATCTATCTATCTATCTATCTATCTATCTATCTATCTATCTATCTATCTATCTATCGTATATAGTAGTCCCTTTTCTATCTACCTATCTGTCTGTCTAATGTATCTTGCCAAATCTAAGAATTAAAATTAGCCCATCATTCTATTAATTATAAAATTAATGCATCAGTAAGACTGTAAATAATATTGTTTCTGTTTTAAACAGAAACCAGTTATACCAAACATTAATAATTTTATTTTATTACTCATTTATCTAAATACATTATCTAAGTACTTTATCTAAATACTTCAAATTTTCCAAGCAACTGTGAACACACTTACAAGGTCTTTCTTGTGTTTATTTATCTATTTATATACAGTAAACACAACTTAAATAAATATTCACTATGTACATGCTGCAGATTTTACATAAACTAAATAACTATTTGTGCTAAAAATATAAATAGGCCTATCCATGCAAGATCGTTCTGCTTTTTATATTTTTATATGGTTTACATAAATAAGCAGAACTTAAATGGTATGTAGGGTTAAGTAAATGCTATCATATTATCTTTGATACAGTAACATTTTAACAACATTTGCTGAAAAAAGGCTTGCCAAAATGACACAGCCAGAGAAAAAAAAAGAAGAGAATGATTTCAGAGGTTACGGCAAACAGCAGCTTGGCTACTTGAACACAGATGGAGCAGCCATTGGATGACTAGTATTTAGGCTGATGGGTGTGTCACCGGGGAATAGTTGCAGCAGAGGAAGCTGATGTACGGTGTTCCCTGGAGTCTACTAAGTAAAAGAGGTCTGGTGTTTTAGAAATTGGAGTGACCTTTTTATTTTGTAATGGATTATCTTTTCATTCCTGCATGCTACAGCAGACAATACAACTAACATCAAACTAAGAACAGGTAGGCAAGTAAATAAAGCACAAAATCATTCCAGGTTGCCTGGCATTTTAACAGGGAACCCAGGGCATAAAGAACACAAGTAAGAAGTAGGGAGTGAACACAAACAAACCCCTCCAGGTGAGAATTACAGAGGAAGCAGTCCTGTAGCCACCTCTGCTAGTTAGGAATCACAATAATGTCCTGTACAGAGCATATTAATGTTTATTGATTTTTTGTGTATTCTATATTAAAATGTGTTTCTGTTTTAAACTTTTTGAAAATGTTATACTATTACAAAGTAATCAAGGTTATTACATTTGATATCTAATACTGAATAATTTTTTTTACATATTTTAATTGGTTAAGTAGATTTACTATAATAACGGAACGTGGAAAGTAGCATTTTATGATCCAAATTGTGCCGATGCTGTATGTGCAAATGCATCTATTAATGGACACATCTAAAAACAAATTAACTTCACCCTATTGAAAGCAGTAAATTCATATAACTGAAGGTTCTTATTACAACATGGATTATGTGATACTGCAGATGATTTATGAATGATTCAACATACAAAAATCAATAGACTCTGAATTTACTTATTTCTAAAAGCTATTGACCCTTAGTGGCTTTTTCCCCAGCTGGGATCTGTAAAGACTGGAGTTTTGTTTTCCTCTCCTCTGTGGCCAAATGACCTTAACTTAGCCTTTGCTTTGTGTATTTTATTTTTTACTTTCACCTCTAATACAATTTTCAAGAGCTTAATTTAAAGTATATATTATGCATATTTTAATAGATATATGTATGTGGCTTTGTAGTAAAGGGGACAGGGCAGTCTAATGGTCTGAAATCCCTACAGATTTTAATTTTTTCTCCAGCCGTCTGGAGTTTTTTTTTGTTTTTTCTGTACACCCTGCCCATTGGACCTTACTCTTATTCTATGTTAATTAATGTTGACTTATTTTATTTTCTTACTGTGTGTTTTATTTTTCTATTCTTCATTATGTAAAGCACTTTGAGCTACGTTTTGTATGAAAATGTCCTATATAAATAAATGTTGTTGCTGTAAAATGGAGGCACTGGGCAGTTCCCAGTGAAGTGAAGTCTGAAATTGTTACTCACACTGGTAATTACAAAGCAGTCATTTTTGCCTTTATAGGAATGAGATCTCGTAAGTTAGAGGGACTGCCTGTCAGCACCAAAGTTGCCCTGGAATCATGGCTCCAGATGAAAGAAAAAAAGCAACTGAATTTGCTCTTGTCTAGAAGGTGGCAACAAGTGTATTTTATCTGAAATAAGTGGAACTCCATTGCCCAAAGCTGAGATAGACACACAGTAAAGGAGAGAGAGAGAGAAATAACAGGAATTCAGGAATAAAAAATCCTTGGAGATCTGACCATTAAAGATCCAGTTGGGACTCAGCTCTGCAGTGGTCTCAAGGACTGCTAGAAAGTGCTGAATGAATTGATGGCCATGAGACTTAATTTACCTGAACATCTGGGATACAGAGAGAGGACTAAAGGTTTTTGGTGATAACAAATGTTGGTTAAGTGAAGAAGTAACTCCATCTGATAAAGCAAAAGCTTGGCTAATTTTAATGGAAAAGTAGAATTTCTTTATATGTTCTAAGTTTCATTTAATATTCTGTGTTCATCCTTTATTTATCCTTAAAAACGCTTATTGAAGTGACTTGTGTTTTATTGTGTGATGCTTTGTATTTTGTTGAATGCTATTTTATGCTTGACTACCCACACTACCTGTTGAAGACAGCTAATAGAATAATTTTAAAAATATTTGCTCTCTCTTGTCCTAGGTGTACTTTTAGTGACTTTCCTCGGCATTCACGTATGTGTTAACGTTTCTTCACCTGCACTCCCCCTCTTGCATTCCCGTAAAGCCTGCTTCTCAGACTGTGTCATCATTCGACCCTGTACACTTCCCACTTACTGACTTTGGCGGTGACTTTCTCTATGCCTCTATTGCCGATTCTCCATCTTGTGTGTCTCACACACACACTTCCTCTTTCATCGCATCACCAAAGTCAAAACTGACCAATGATATTGCTCAGCGACACTGAACATACAGACTTTAGTGTTTTTATTATACAGTAGATTTTGTCCTGTCTGTACTGATGGGTTTAACGTCTCTTAGTTTGTTAATTGAAAGTGTGCTACATAAAAAATAAAATGAATTAAAAAGAGCTAAGAGACAGTATGACGGTGCAGTGTCCAGGACTGATGTATATCTTCACAGTCTCTGTTTCTAATCTGGGGAAAGCATTTTCTGTGTGGAGCGTGATGTCTCCCCATTTCTGCATGTCCTTTCACACAATTACCCCAATTTCCTTCCGAAGACATGCAGGTTAATTTAATTAGCATTTCACTGTGCCCTATGATGAAGTAGAGAGCCAACCACGCTGGTTGTTTTTTATGTCATATATTGACATCATAGTCTTTGTCTTCTAAGAAGAGAGTTTTGCACTAAGCGGCTTGAAAAAAGAAATAGAAGGGTACAGGAATGTAATGATTTTTCAATCAAATTAAAAAAAAAAATCAATACAAGATTAAAGGAAGTGCAGCAAAAATGCAGCATTATTGCCTGTTAGCTTCAGATCATAAAACCACCAACTTGTGAAATTTTTATATTAAACCTGTAATGACAATTGATCATGCAGTTGTATTTGAGCATCATTACACAAGAAATAGAAGTGATATTTTTCTTAATAAAGTTTTATGAATATAGTGTCAATAAAACAGAAATAAAAGTGAGATTTTTCTTAATAAAGTTTTATAAAAATAATGTCAATATAAAAGAAATAAAGGTATTTTAAGAAAATGGCATTCTTATATACAAATATACAAATTAGAGGGTTCGAAGCATATTTTTTTATTTACATTTTAATGTGCATACAGGATGATTTTCTCATTTAAATTTTCTTCCATCAAAGCAACAATGAAAGAAACAAAGTGAAGGGAAAAGACAAAAGAATTAAGAAAACATGTGAAAGGAGTAGTTCAACCTTTACACTAGTAATGCATGGTTCTTTAATTGTGACCAGTATCTCTGAGCATTTTCTTTATTTATAACTGAAGCACTGACTTCTAAATTGTTAACTAGTGCATATCTATACCATGTGTTTATCAAAAATACTTCTCATAGCGGAAAGGCACTTTTTACCAGTTTAGTTTACAATATAATTTGTTTTTATTCTTCAGGCAGAATACTTCAAAATAGCACAGATGCAGAACACCAAATTTATCAAAAATGTACTGAAAAGATCACCAGTTTAGCATTTATAAAAACCTTTGATGATATTAGTAGACATTTTCAAACTAGATACTTGAAAACAGAAGTAAAACGCTGCAAAATTATATCATTTATATTTAGAAATACAGTAAATCATTCAGTTTATTCTTTCCTGTATCTTTTCAAATTGTAATACCAGTAAAACTGGCTACCCTGGCGAGACCACTGCTGCCATCAAACCACAAACATGAACAGAATAAATCATGTAATGTGATAAAAAAAATGCATTGGACATTTCTGGCATTAATATTATTAATAAAGAAACAAAAATAGTCTAAGAACTTTAACAGGGAATACTGTACACTTTGGTTTCAACTGTGTTTTGCATCAAACAGGCCTTTATGCTCAGAGGCTATACTCTTGCTGTTCATCTCCAACATCATAAAGGTTAAGTTTTAGGAACTGAAGTGGATAGTTAAAGGCTTTAAAAAGGACAAGACCAGTTATTGAAATGTTTGGAAGAGCTTTACTCATGGCCAGGAAGGGGCTTTTCACATGTATTTTTCCAATTCTGTTTATTTTTATGTAAGATGTTCTCTTGTTGAATTTTCAAGCTCTGCTGCAAGGTATTCTTGCTTCTTTTGTAATTTATAGTAGTTTGGTTTGTAACCTGCTGAGAACACTTTCCAACTTTATAAAGAATAAAAAACAAAAAGTAATGTTAGGATTGCTTTAAGCTTTTAAGTTTGCGGTTTTCTTCCTCAGGGAAACCAGGGGGGCATGAGGGAGACCAATTTAAAGTCTGAAAGGGCTTAGAAGCATGAAAAAAGTATAGAAAATACTGTTCAATATTTTGACTGCTTAGTGATGCACTGAAGTGTGGAAATATTTATGCACTTGCAATGTGCTGAGCAAATAAGTTTGATTTTCACTATCCCTCATCTGTAAAAGTACTGTAACAAGTGTGTGATTTAAAACGTCCACACTAATCCAAGTCAAATATGTGTGCATCCACTTATGCATAGTAAATTAGATGTATATGTATATATACATATTCTGTGTGAATACAGATACACATTGAGTACATTGCTGTTAAGATGAAACAGGCTATGAGTTTACAAAATGAAATGCCAACTACAGCTTAGCTTTTGCATATACAGACAAATTTAATTCCCAACCATGCAAGCCAAACTCATTTTGCACACAATTGTATTTTATTTTTTTAAACAGACAACCTCCTTCACTTTGATGAATTTTAACTGAGTATTTTGAAAACAATGCACACATTATCAGTAAAAATATTGAAAGGGACTGCCAAACACACTTCTGAGAACATTCGGTAAAAACCAAAAATAAACCTAAGACATTACAAAATAAAACTTCATTGCTGTTGTCTTCTACTAAAGTGTTCACTGATGGGCACACAGAAACCAAAGGAGTGTGATGTGTCCTCATGTACCACACCAGGCTGTAGATCTGACAGTTCCAAAAGACTGTCTTCTGCCTTGACGCACATGACGCATTTTAACAAATTGATGTAATTAGCCATGAAGTCTCAATGCAAAGCTTTATAAATGCATTTTAGGGAATATTAAATACGAGTTATGGGAATGAGTATAATCTGCAATGTATGATATTTAAAGAAGCAGAAAATTATTAAGGACGGAGCAATATAAGACTGCTGGATTATGTCCAACAATTTTCTTAAAAGAACAATGAGTAATGATTCATCCGAAACGCATCATGTAAAAATGGCAAATTATTAAAATGCCAAACCCTTTAAGATAATCATACATGAGTGCAAGGTAGTGCTTAAAATGCAAGCACTGTGTTTCTTTAATCAGGTCAAGTAGTGATTTGCGAAACTGATGAAACAAGGAGCAAAATGAAGAAATGAAATGAATGGGCCATTCATACTACCCAAAGTTCATCTATCCAGCATATGGTACACTTTACATTGCTAAAGTAACTATTTCATCTCTTCAGACCACTTGCACGTGTTTATTTGGGGGAACTGCAGTATCACTGTTATATTAGGATATTAAAAAGCTGTATGAAAGGAAATACATTGAAATACATCACAAGTCAATCCAAACTATTTCTAGTCCTGCTATTGTATCTTGATGTTGGTCAATGTTAATATTTTATAATGTCCGGGGGGTGTGGTTGGGATGAGCAAGAGCCTGTCTGAATCTTGTCCATAGAGCTATTTTTTTATGTGGAACAGCATTTGTGGAGAAATTACTGCTTTCTTTTCCTAAGTTTCAGCATCACCAATTACATTTAAACAGAATAAATGGACAACATTTCTGAAACATAAGCACAGCTTTTTTGTCAACCTTTGAATATACTGATTGACTGTACCATTTTTTCTACATTATTTCTTTGGTCATGAAACAACTTATTATTAGATTGATAGAGATGACAAACATATTTTATAAAGTTAACATATATTCATATTTACTATATAAGAGGGCACTGTGAGATAGAACTTGGTGTCTTGAGAGCTAGTCCAGAAGATACTAGAATGCAGCAGATAATCCATGGCAAGTCTGGCATGTTTTTGATTTCACTCTGTCTACTGCATAAACAGCATATCTCCAGATGAAAGACAAAAAGAAATCAAAATTGCTCTAGGGTGGAGAGTGGCAACAAGTAGATCTTATTTGAATAAGTGGGACTTCATTGCCCAAAGCAGAGAGGGACAGACATAAAAGAGAGAGAGAGTACTGGAATTCAGGAATAAAAATTCCTTGTAGACCTGACTATTAAAGATCCAGTTTGGGCTCAGCTGTGCAGTGGTCTCAAGGACTGCTAGAAAGTGCTGAAAGAACTGATGATCCTGAAACTTCATTTACCTGGACATCAGAGATACAGAGGGAGAACTAAGGGTTTTTGGTGACAACAAAAGGTGAATAAGTGAAGAAATAGCTCCATCTGACAGACAGAGCAAAAACTTGGCTAGTTTTAATGAAAAAGTAGACTTTGTTTATATATTCTCAGTTTCATCAGTAACACGATCAAGAGAGGAAGCGCCAGGTAAGACAGTATGAAACACAAGACAATACCCAGAAAAAACGTAGTTGGAACGCTGAAGATACATGTAGGGTAAGAGATATCAAATATTTTTATATTTATTAGTCATACAGTATAGCTAGTAGCCCATAAATGGATGGATAATTTTAAATATTGCTGTATTGTCTCCTGTTAGTCTGGATAAATTAAATATACAATTGGTACTTATTTCTGGTATCTGACTCTTGAATATAGCCTTTTTTAAATACAGTAACATTCTGTTATGTACAAGTCCAGTTAAGTCATTTTCAACACATGTACTACATTTCTAACCACATTAGTTTATCAATGTAAAATATTTATATTAATGAGACTTTTGACTTTTGTTTTGTTTAAATAACCTAATGTAGCCTGTTTCCCTTTAAGTCAGCTATCACTTGAATCAAGAATTATAGACCCATGTCTCATAATCTATTTTTATGCAATTATGCAGTTCTCCAAGAGTCCACTAACTGGAAATCGTATATTGTTCTCCACTGAAATCCACTGTGTGTAGGAAGTATATGTTATCCATTGTGGTCTTCACAGCTAACATTAAATAAAAACTCAATATTAATGCCAACATTCTGTAACTTCTTTGTCCTGAATGTTGTTGTTTCACATCAAAGCTAGAAGGCTACAAGTATTGATTGGCTCAAATTATCACACTTCTCCTGGCTGTTAGCCAGCAGTAAAGTAGAATTCTGTGTCTTAAGAGATGAAGACAGCTAAATGAAGTACATGTACAGTACATCTGCAGGAAATGACTTAAAGGTAAAATGGACAGTCATATTTGAGGGCGACCCAAACATTTGTGACAGTGGTTAATTCATTTTTAGGAAAAAAAATATTTAACAATAGTAAATGATCAACTACCACAAACAACAGAATTGCTTTAACACCATATTGATCCTATTCTAAAATTATGTCAGAAGCTAATGTTTGCACAGCTTAATTGTTAGTCTGAAGTAAAATTCACAGTTTTTAAGGAATTTCTATTTTTTTTTTTAGTGACCTGTCCTCTCAGGTTAAACTCTCCTGTTTCTATGATGACCACCCTTCTGCTACAGTACCATGAGTCATCCCCAGTATCATGTAATAGATGTTGCAGAAATCTTAATATATTTGTTGGGGGCTCTTAATAAGGACTGTGTACTTTACCTGATAATGTGTGTCACAGAAACTGTACATTAAAATAACTCCCAAAGGATGGGAGTCTCTGCTTTATAACTAAGAACAGCGGCTCTTAAATTTGCAGACAGGCTTTTAGGTTTTTTAGCTGGGAGTGAATTTTATAGAGTAAAGGCATCTGAGGTTACAGCTGGGTGCGAATATAACAGTATGCTAAATAATCTAAATATACAAAAAATGGTCAAGAGCTTTCCTGATAAAGGGCTAAAATAATTTAAGTATAAGCAGTACATTTCATAACACACACCACAAGCTGTGATTTATAGAAAATGGCTTGGAAAGAAGAAGAAAAAATTACTAAGGTTGGTTTGACTTTAGCTGGTCTTTTTTGTTAAAGAATATTGTACAAGGTGACTAATACATACAGATTCTATAATGGTTTAAACTAGGTGTATTATATAAAAGGGGCAATTTTGAATTTTTTAAAAAAGGAAAATGAAATTGGAATATAAACACATATTAAAATGTGCCTATGCAAGATAATAAAAAACACCCTGGGAAATTTAGAAGATTCATTTTATAATTTAAGGCTTACTATTTCTCTGATACTGCGTTTAAAATGGCATACTGATGAACCAAGTATATTGATTTGTTGGAATGGCAGTAGAGCTTTAGCAATTAGTAGAAATAAAGGAAAAGCTGTCATCTGTTTAGAAACAGCAATTTATTTACATGTTCATTCCATGTCTTTAGTCATCTCATCATAATTTATGACTTTCTTCTCCCAGTAGGATTTTGTGCATATGCACACCCACAGTGTAATTTCATACTATCCTATTAAGCTATAGCTTGCCCAATTTAGCTTAAATCAGAGAGGAAACCAAGATGCTATCTTTGAATACATATGAAGTATTCTACTCTATGAATTAAGATTCAAATTGCAGTATAATGCTACGATACTACACAATGGCTGCACAGTACTTCACACTTTTCTCTCTGTAAGAGTGAACACCTACTCTTTGTTAAAAATATCTAAATAATTGTCTGATTTATTATATAGTTTTGACACACTAACCTTCTTATGTTTTTTCTTTTTAAGAAACAACTGGAAAAGACACTGCTACAATTAGATATCCAGGCGTAGAATGATGGAACAACTTTATGTTGTTTTTCTTGATAACAAAATTATAAATTAAGAATACGGCAATCTGATTGTGAAGCTCAAATAAAAAACACAAGGTGGTAGGTACAAATCTCATAACTAGATCCCTGTGTGGACCTGAGCAAGCTGTGTATCTTGCCTGTATGCTTAGTGTTAGACTAAGCCTATCCGTCACTTGTGACAATTATGGAAAGTGCTATGATGTTAATCATAAAGGGTCTATATAAAACAAGCACACACATATGCATGTACAATATGTATATGTAGATAGATAGATAGATAGATAGATAGATAGATAGATAGATAGATAGATAGATAGATAGATAGATAGATAGATAGATAGATAGATAGATAGATAGATAGATAGATAGATAGATAGATAGATAGGATATTCCGTGAGCTGTGGCAATACTGAGTCATAGGAAGATTTGCCTATATAGTCAGACCTTACAATCTAATGCATAAATTGATACAGCTGAATACTCCTACAGTGCTTCTTAAAGACAGAAAATAAAAGTGTAATTACAAAAATATGTGTTACGCATCCACTTATTTGGGCAGAAAGAAGCAGGCCCTTTTAATGGTTTAGGCTGGAATTCAAACTAGGATCTAGTGAATGTAACTTCTATACCCTGGCTATTAAAGCATGGACCTACATTATCTCTCTGCCCGTGCTTATTCCACAGTGCTTGTATAAAAGGGAAAATGGATTAATGAATGGCTCTTATGCATACCTAATGCATAGCATATCCATTATCTCTTGTTGCTAACGCTTTTATTAACATCTTGTCTTTCCCTTGCCTTTTCTGCCTCTGAGAGAGTGGTACATGTGATACTCAGATTCTTAAGTAAAGTCTAGCATGCAACACACTCTGGTTTGTTAATCATTTGATTTATTATGGTGTGTGGGTGGCCAGAGTAGGTTCCCATTAGCTGTTCTTTTTAGTGAATGTTCCTTCCCCATGGTCCTGTATTGCATTCACATCAGATAGTAGACAGGGGAGAAAAAAATATGTACTGCACTCAGTCACTGTTGGGGAAAATATTTGGTTTGTTTACTTTATATATATATATATATATTCAGTGCATAGTAAAATATGGAAAATAACTATGCTAGAGACATGGGTGGAGAGAATAAAAGGATTTATATTTCAAATTATGCACTTCTTGTAAATAATAATAATAATAACTAACTTGTACTATATAATTACAAATCATGCGGAAAATGATGTATTGCATTAATTTTATGCTTGCCTTTAACATTTCTGTTAGTACATGATCAAAACAAAACATAGCTCCAGTCTTATAATAGTGTTATGTTAATTCCATCTATCCATCCACCCATTATCCGTAACTGCTTTGTGACTTGTGAAGGCCTAAGCCAATCTCCACAGCACCATTTACAAAATCCAGCCCAAAAGCATGTCAAATACAGTACATTACAATACAATACAATACACACTTAACAATACATACCTAGAACATTCAGAGTGACCAATTAACCTTAACATGTACATGTTTTATATATGGTGGGAAAAGCTATAGAAATAAACCCATTTGCTGTGAGAACATTCAAACTCCACACACATAGTAATTGATCTCAGCATTTCAAACCTGACTTTCAAGAGCTAGAGGTAAAAAAGAAAAATCAAGAATCAGCAGAGTTTTTGAGTATATTAACTGTTTAAATTCTGATTGATACTCAAAAAATGTTGATTGTAATACACATCAACATGCATGTTACATAAGGTTATGTACGCTGTATTGTTTCCTCAATTTACTTGTTAATTGAGCCTGTCTAGTTTTACTCAATGTTTTAAGACCAAAGTTTTGCATTGTGCCATTGTAATTATTCACTGTGTGCTTAATGTAACGTGTGATTGTAATTGTTCTTCCTCCCCCCAGGATACTGTTAAGAAGGAAATGATTGCAATTGAGCATTTTTAATCCAGTGAACAAAAATATTGGGGAAAAAATCAACCATGGTTTATCATGTCTGCCAAATTTAACCATGTAATCATTGACATTTAATGTACTGTAAATAACCATTTATAATATCTAAGCAATATAAAGACTGCCAGTTCACTTCATCAGACAGACTGTGCAAGAACCAATGAATATTTCAAGTGAAGATACAATTTTTTCCATTGATTTTCTGGACCGTCTCAGTTCATTAAAGAATGGCAAAGACAAGTCTGTGCCTACCTTGACAGCAATAAGGACAAGACAGAAGATAATGTTGGTGTGCCCGCCCAATGCAGGGTAATATATATGCATTTACATATGCAGAATAACTATGCTACAGTATATATCATCATTAGCATTCACAATGAAAGAATACTAAAGTTGAAAAATAAAGGGGTTTTTACTTTTCCTAGTCAATTTTGTTCATTTTCTCAGAAAAGTAAAATATGGACTTGAAATGACTGGGGTAAGATTATGCAATCCATCACCAAAAAGAATCATTATTTAATCAAAAAAATGGTTGAAATGAAAAGGTGAAGCCACAGCAGCTGACTCAGACCCCATTTGTCCAACCCTAGTCTGAGATGCTCATTTCCAGTGCTCATGTGACCAATGACAATATCTATGACTGAAAAAACTTTAAAGATTATTCCTCTGAGACTGATAGTAAAACATAACTAACTTTATAGACCGAACCTAATCCAGCCCTAACCTTAGCCTCTTTTGAAAAATTAAAGAAATACATTTCTCTTTGCCAACAGTAAAGTGATTTTGAAATTACTTGCTTCTTTTAAAGCATTTCAAAAAACGACATTCTTTCACACTTGAATTACAATCATAATGCTCACACCACAGTTTTTAAATTGCTTTTGATGTTAAAGTGCATAAGACTTGTTAACACTTACTAAATGTCTGACACGAAACTTCACCTTCAAGAATGTACCTACTTGGCATATTTCAATTGGACTGACAAATACCGATTATGTACATTTATGGGCTGATAACATGAATGTGTGTCTTTTTCCCTTTCTTTACGTTGCACACAGACCTAGGCCAAAATGATAGTATATTTTAGTTGTGATCAAAAAAGTACCCTTATGATAAAATGTATCCTAAGATGGTTACCTGCAGTGTGCCAGGTTTATGACAACCACAGCCTCTTTCACAGGTTAAAAAAGCAGTCAGTCAGTCAGTTAGTCATTCTCAACCCCACTTAATCCAATCCTGTTTTTTTACCCAGTTTCTTAGCTAACGTACTCTCATATGATACACTTCTGATATAACTGTGTTCAATAATTGCTCTCCAATTAAGTTGGATGCTTTCCTTTGTCTGAACTCTACAGGTCTAAACGTGGTACTCTACTGCTGTGAGGCTAACCAGTCTGTCACTGTGCCATCACACATACCCAAATACCGGGGCTTGTCAGCTCAACATTCATCATTTTATACGGAAGTAGCATGCAGTGTCACAAAGCAGATTATAAAGCCGATCACATTATACACTAAAAAGGCATTGCATATAAGAGGGGGCACTGTTGCCTTGTGGCAGCTGGATTAGACCTTGAGCAGCTGTGACAGAGCAGGACTGCACCTGTACACCTTGGGGACTAACAGATCATGACTGAACTAAACCTCTGCAGCAGCAGGGCTACTGCTTGTAACATTGTTTGCATAAACTCATTGATCTCTCTCCGTGGAAATAAATACTTTCCATTTGTGCTATAAGACGGATATGTCTAATACATCAAAAATGGTAACATTAATAATGATTAATCCAGATTTAATATGTGGAAGTATAACAATCTTTCCAGCGCCTCCTGCTCATTGAGACTCTTTGCAGATATATATATATATATATATATTTTTTTTTTTCTCTCCTGGTGTGAATTTTCTTTTCCTATTCTTGAAGTGGTACATTAATATATTTGCACTTCAGTTCATTAATTTTCCTGAAAATTAAATGTCAAAATGAACAAACACAGAGATGGATGCTCTGATAAAGTCATTGAAGAATCAATTTCACTGATTTTTTTAATTAGCTTCTTATTGTCTTAATGTTGTAAACACAGTTAGCTGATACAATTTTCCTTATTTCTTTTTACAGCCATGTACCAGAGCTTGTATAATAATAAAGCTTGGTGGCTATGATTCATTTTCAGCCTCAGAACTGAAATGCACCTTTAATGTACATGTACACAGAATGTGGTTTTATGAATACATAAAATCCTCTGCGCGTCACATACTCACAGCCTCCTTAATCATTTTTCCCCCTCTTCCTGTCTGTCTCTGTGCTGCTCAGTGACATGGAAGCTCAGTCGAGGGATATGCAGAATTTCAATTGGCTTACATTCGTAATGACACCTGTCTGCTATTGAAATCCAAGAGAGCTGCAGAACCGAGTAGCAGTTATCGGCTTTTCATATACAGCAGCTGGGCAGTTTGTCTCTTGGTGTTTGTTTGAAATTGACAGAACTAAACTCTCCCTTATAGCTACACACACACACACAAACACACACATTTGTACTATACATATATAAAATGACTGAATCTTTCCTAAACACGTCTCCATTCTTTTAACAGTCTTTATTCAAGCTGAGCAGACATAAAATGTAATAATCGGAATCCCATTTATCACAAGTTATCAATACGTTGCAATGATCCTTTTCAGTGCTTTCTCTCCTCTGCTTTTTACACTGCTCTCCTCTTTCCTTCTTCCCATTAGACAGGAGATAATGTAATGCACTCTTTGTACCCTGGGCCACAGCCAAAGATATCTACGTTGTGTGATTAGTCAAGAGGTCTTTAAGACAGTATGGTATTCATTGATACTCCGTGGTTGTATGAATAACCTTAGGCTGAAACACTGGGCACATTTATGGATTGCCAAAGGGTTCCCTTCCAGTTAAACAATAAGTATGTGCCTATCAGGTTTCTCCTGCCAGCAAGCTGTTCTACAGTAACTCTTGAATTTCATCTGGGATTCTATTACACAAAGGCAAGCTGATTAGGATTAAATATGGCTTTGTTTGATACTGTCTGGGTATTTAGGCAGCACTTAAAAAGAAAGAAGAGGCAAAGGCTCTATGCCGACAAAACAAACAAATACAAAATGCCTTTAAAAATGACTTTGCTTATCTGTAGCATAGAAAAAGGCAAGATCTCTATGGATACTTTGTACTTGATGAGAAAAGCCAGAATAACTGTGGTGGCAAAGTGAATGAAACTCCCCCCTCTGATATCATAAAAAAATGCACACCACAAAAATAAATATGTCAAAGTCATTTAAATGGCCGCAAATACTCAAGGTAAAGGGTTAATGCTCGGCACACAAGTGAAATCTCCTATACTAAGACACTAAATTTATTCAGACAGATCTTGTGGGAAAATCTGGGGCTTTCAATTAAGGCTTTCAACAAGATGGGCGGAAAATGAGCATGATCTTAAATGAAAGAAAAAACAAAACAGGAATAAATGGCAGAGACTACACCACCCACACAGTTAAATAGTTAATCAGGTACCCAGCTGACCAAAAACAATATAGCTTCTCTTTAATAATATCGACGCCAACTGAAATTTAAAAGTCAAAACTGTTACACAGCTATTATCTATTACAATAAACAACCTGCATGAACATTATGCTTCTGCAAATAATTTAACAAAATTGCAATCCTACTAAATAGCTGTGAAAAAAATAAAAATTGTATGCAATAATCCTTAAACACGTGAGCACAAGTGCAGTACACTTTTAATGAATTCTTAATATAGTGTGAATAAATGCAAAAGCAATTCCCTTGTGTCTGTTTTACATAGTCTACAGACTGACTGATTGAAATTCTGAAAATGTCAAATGAGAAATAAAATTGTTAATTTAGTTGAAATAAAATAGGCTCGGAGCTGCCGAGTGACACATTTTTAAGTTCTGCTGCCCCACAGATCTAGGGACTTCGGTTCAGTTTTGGCTCTTTCAAATTCTATGTGTTCTCTGATGCCCCGCATTAGGTTCATTAGTGGCTCCAAATTGACAAAAATTGGCTGTGCATGTGTATGTGTGAGTGTGCACTGCAAAAAAGTGGCCACCCATCTCACGTTTACTCACACCTTGCTTTGCTTAGATCTATCGCTGTGACCAAATAAACAAAATAAGCAGATTGTGAATATGAATTTATACAGAATAGTCATTCAACCTTCTCCTTTGTCCTAGATATTACAGTGAAAAGTGAAAGCTCTGTAAATATATGTTGAAATGTTCAAATGGCTATGACATGCTACTGAATTATTTAGTATAGCTGTTTTAGTATAGTTTATCATATATGGGAAATGAGGCACAAAGGCTGTAACACCCTAATCTATTTTGCTTTCTTAAGCCAAAAACTGTGAGATACAGTATAGCTGAGGGTTATCAAAAGAGCAAACGTTTTTAGATTAAGTACAAATTAACTGCAGACTGGAAAGTGTAAAATGCTGCCATTTAGCACTGTTTAAAATCACCAAAGGAACACATGACAGTTTCGGCAGCTTCAACTTTTCATAACTGAGATTTAAAATGGAATCGACAGCAAAAAGAGTGTCTATGGATTTTTTTTTTATTATATTGGGTATTCCACCTGACGATTTCTCTCTTACGAAAGGACACATCAATGAATGGCTTCTCAAATGCAAAAATGTGTGCTCGCTGTTAGTTAAATAATTTATGTGCAAACCTAGTCTCTGTGACCAACATTTGTGATTCTGGAATAGGAGTGTTTTTTTTACCTCCAATAAAATAAAATAAAGAAATGAATGCATGAGAGAAGCAAGTAGCTATTTTTCCCTCCAGTTTCAGGTTTGTGCTAATTAGCATAAAGAGTACCAGATTTATCTTTCCATACCTTCTTTTTCCCTTTTCTTTCTTCTTCAGCATGTCAATCATGTTTAATGCTAGCCTCACTACCTTAGGCATAAACCCACCAGAGATTCCTACACAGTCTAATTACAGCTGTGTGGAAGGTGCCAGTGCTTAACCCGGTGTGGAATGAAGAAAGTTCAAGCCACTTTTTATTCTGCTAGCAATGAAATACAAACTGTGATTTCTCAAAGAATATTTTATTTCACAATAAACCTCAATTGCTGGGAAACTCAGGGTCTGACTGACAAAAGACTGCCTCCCAGAAACCTCCTAAAGCTCATTACCTAAAAAAAAATTGTGAGGAAGATCTGTATTGCATAAACAGCTCAAAGGTTCCTAATAAGAAAGTGCAGCATTTCATAGAGGAGGAAGGTATAATAATTTAAATTGTGTGAAACAGCAATACATATTTAGGAATATTTGGGCAAGAATATAGCTTCTTTGCCATTTCCCAGCTGACTAAAATGAGGTTTCTTTTATCATGGATAAAACAAAAAATATGCTTCGGGTTACAATTGCAAATAAATTTAAATTGGAAACACTTAGAGCACAAAACTGGAACTACAATCATGACCGTGGTCTTAGAAATGCCTTAAGAGTAATATATCAAATATATTCTTGTGCTTGATGCACAAAAGCCAGCACAAAGTCAATGTAGACAGAAAGATAGGATAGTATACAGTACCTTGTGGAAATTTTGAAACTAAACTGTTATTTTGTGCAAAGAAAATCTGGTATTAAAAAAATTAAATGTTCACCAAAATATCTGAGTGTTTTTAAAAGAAAATAAAGTAAATATTTTACTGTTCATAGTGATCTGTAGTATGCCATTTCATGTGGTAAGCTTACAATGTCCTATGACATGAAAACTGTCCTGTGCCAAAAGCTTAAAGTCATTGTGGTGGTGTAACAAAAATTCAGTGTGGAGCTATTACCAAAAGAGATCTGACAGTTGGATCACATATTAACTAAACTGTTTTTGTTACATAGTCATCCTAATCAACAGGCGACAAACAGTGTAGGAAGTCAAAGTAATAATGCTTAAGCCTCATCGATCAGAATTAAATAACAGGTTGCTTATCTTGATAGTGACTAAGAATGTGTTTAGAAAAAGTATTTAACTTCATTTAGATGCCTGTCAAAGGATACAATCTAAGAAGTGGATTTAATAGGAAAACGCCTTTAAAAAAATTGCCATCTTTAATGGAACATATTTTTCATGTTACAGTCGGTGTTGCTGGTGCATTTCCAGCACAGGTTGTACCAAGGTGATGCTATTATGGTGACACCAAGTATTATTAATTTTCGGTTTTTGTTCCGTTACACAATTTCAACACTTAGCTGATAAGGATAAAATCTCAGCCAAGTGCTAAATTTCCATTTCTGTTTCATTTAACATATGTAAAATGTAATTAGTTCTTTCCTAGTAACTTATTAATTAAATTTATATATATGTATATATATATATATATATATATATATATATATATATATATTTATATATATATTTATATATAAAATTAATAAAAATGTACAAAAGGCAGTAAAGACATAGCCGCACAAACACATAACACACATAATCATAAACCCATTATAACATAAAAATAAGCAAAAATTCTGTCTACCTGTGACAGTGTGAAGATGGTCCTGTACTTTTCTGCTCTTTGGGTTTATACTTAATGTTAGCCTGTGGAGGCTACTGCTATGTAAGCATTGTACTGTTTATACCTGCACACGTACTTTACGTAAATCTGAAAGATTCCACCATGTGGCAGTGTAAGATATTATCAAGGTGAGTACAGGTTCGGCTTCACTGTGTTGTGAATTGCCTGAAAAACCCATTAAATTTGGAGGACACCTTGCAACAATATCTCTGAAGAGGATGGATGTTTAATGATTAAATCCATCAATCCAGAGATGCGCCCATTCCATCTAGCATTGGGCATGAGGCAGAAACAATCCCTGGATGGGGCATCACCTCGCAAAGTGAACGCAAGCATACACATACACTTGCGTCATTTTAGCATCACCAAATCCCCAAACCTACATATCTTTGGAAGGAAACCAGAGCACTCTGTGGAAACCCACCAGGAAAGCATGCAAACTTCAGGCAGGGAACACATGGGAAGTGACTCCCTGCAAGTCAGCAGCGCTACCACTCCACCACCATGCTGCTACAACATGTGTAATTATTGTCAGTATTCATTATTTAAATGAAGTTAACAACTTATCTGTAAAATGTAACATACATACTTTAATGCATTTCATCATGAAAGTAATATCAAGTATAAAATATCCAGAGAGCTGGAATATCATAAATTTAATGTGTGGTGATTGCTGCTTACCCCAGAAGCACATAGCGATTAACAACTGGGTCGGTTTTAAGATGATGTTTACGAGTCTACTTTAATGATAAAATAAAGTATGAAATTAAAGTGGACATTTCGAGATTTAAGCTGAAGTTTCCACTTTAATCACAAAATACACCTTTTTACTGTGTCCCTAATTTTTTTCCTGTGTGGCTCAAATACGGCAATGTACATTCTAATGCTGTTGTGAAGGTGCAAAAAAAAAGCCAAAACATTTCTATGTCGCCATTTTTACCACATCGAACCATTTATCAAATATCGAAGCAGGCACATCGATCCCGTAAGATCAGCAAAGAGGCTTTATATCATGTGTAGATAATAAACAGAGACTTTGACGTCACGTTCCAAAATCACCACACAGTACCCCCTGACTTTTTGCTGGTATTGCAACTCTTGCATGCGTCACGTTAATTTCTTAAGACATGCTCAGAGGATGCGTCAAGTGAATGCTGGGAATGTATGGCAGCCATGATGCATGCATGTACGCATTCTGAGTGTGAAGTATAAGCCGCCCCTTACAACAGGTAGTAATTAAATCCTTCTGACTCCTTCCTACAATAATTGATAGTCGTTACAAGATGCTCTTTTCAAGTGCTTATTAATGTCTGTCAATAGTGTATTTTTAATTTTGATTTGCAATACTATTTAAATACTACTGTATACATTTCTACTAATACATCATACTTGTATGTGTTGAGTAAAAAGCCTACTGAAATGTTTACCAATTTTAGTTATATACAGTTCATGACTCAACCATTCCTACAAGAAGTGCTGCAAATAAGGCTACCAGAAAAGTAATTTGACCATTAGGCAAAATTAAATGTCCATGGGCCTAGATTAGTTTTGCTTTCAGATTTAAGTGATGATTCAGAGAAAGAGAAAAACCATTCTACAGTCTCCCTTCAGTTCTGTAAACTGAATCACTAAAAAGCAAGAGATTACAGCATGGGATATGAATTGACTGCCACTGAAAACAGATCATGACAGCTCGAGATGATAGATTAGGGATGGGGAGAGATGCTAGGTGGTTACTGATTAAACAGTAAGTCACTATGGTGCAGACTGCATAGCAACATCTGATAGTTTGTAACAATTCTAGGCAAACTCTATATCAACCAAAAAGACTATCAGTACCTAGCACTTGTTTTACCAGGTTAGTTCATTGTTTTTCTATAACTAACTCATGACTTTTCACTAAATGCAATCTCATGGATGACACAATTTCATTATTTCTAAGACAGGTAATAGAATAAATTTAAACATTCTTGATATCTCTTGCCCAATGTGTACCTTCAGCATTCCTCATATGTATTTCTTCAGTATGCTTATGTGTTTGAACCTCTTTTACCCAGCGCTCCCTTTCTTGAGTGTGTTCCACAAACCCTTCTTTTCAGACTCTGTTATTTCAAAGTGTCTTGGTTGCCTCCTGGCAGCTTTTTGACTACCACCAATAATAGACGGGTCCCCGTTACCCACTGTGAAAACATCATTTCTTTTCTTGTGAATACTTCCTGTCTTTGAAGGTGACTCAAAGAGTGCCTTTACACTTGATTGTGTGCTTTTATTGTGTGCCTGGTATTTCTTCTGTTGATTGTGTTACCAAAGCTAAACTGATCAATCAGACTGCTCGGAAGGATTAACACACACTCACACAGACAGCACTACTTTATTATATAGAATTATAAATATTCATAACCTAGTTGTGCTTGAGGGTCTTTCATCATTTTGACATAAGAAATTTGAATTTGAACCAGGTTGAGTTGAACAGTGCCTTTGTCTCTTTGCTGACTTTTGCTTTCAGAGGTAAATATAGAAGGTTACATTTGCATAGTCTCATATTTTTTTCTAGGTTAGCTCAGCTAAGGTGATACAAATCAAACTATAATGGACAGTATTTTAGCATGACACTTATTCCCTAACTCGAGCAGTCTAGTTTTAACACAAATACATACCCAGCTTCCCTCAAAAATGTTCTGTCATCTTAATCCCTAATTCCTTATCCACTTTGCCAAGAAAACAATACAGAGCTGGATTCAAAGTAAAATTACGATCGAGTCGCTCCTATTTTGTCTGTCCCAATATGCAGAAGTTTACACGTTGCGCTTAATGATTCTACATGCTCCAGAATGAAGGGCTAGGTATGCCAGGGCAAAGCCTGCAAAATCTGTTTCATTGATCATGGTGACATGGAGATTTTCTGCTGCAGCAGTTTGCTTGATAGTTTATGGGAGATACATCATTCTTTGTATGCTCTGATGAAAAATATTCTGTTGGTGACATGTACTGTATTTGAAGACGATAACCCTTTCTTGGGCTACTCCCACAAGACTTTTTTAGCCTGGTAAAGAATTGTTGATATGAGCATTTTTCTCATTGATGAGCACCTCAGTGACACAAGACATTGTGTGCAGGTTCCTCTGTACTTTTATCTGGTGAATGTTTTTATAGAGCTCTCCTTCAGATAAAAGGTCACCTGCTGAAATACAGTCTCACCCAATTCTCTGACAATTTCATTTTTCTTTATACAATAGCAGTAAAATCTATTCAGTTACTTCCTCTTTTGTTCTGTCAAGTTCTTATTACTGTTATTTTTTAATTATTTATTTTGGTGATAAGGGCTCTGTATTCATGTTATTCTTGCTTTGCATTTACTGGCTAGTAATTTGCAAGTTAAACTCTAAAACAATGGTTCAAAAGTACAGCCTGGAAACATATACACTGTACTATAACTTGATAGCTTTGTGTTACCAGGCGGTTAAGACCATTTCTGGCCATCACTTTCATATTACCCTTTTGATTATATTGCCATTTCATTAACTTTTTCTTTTGATGACAACTTAGTTCGTACGCAACCACTTTGGGGCCGACATGGCAAAATGGGGAGACTTGTTGCCTCACAATCCAAAGAACCTATGTTTGACAGTGAAGTTGGTCAAAGTACATGGAAAATTTGCATGTTTTCCTCATGTTTGCATGCAACTTTTTTTTTCCCATTCCCAAGCTAAACACACTGGGTTAAATGGTCCATGAGAATGAGTATAGGTTTGCCCCACTCCATGTCTGATTTTGTTGTTTTAAGCCTTGCACTCTGTTCTGCTTGGTTACCTGCTAAAGTATTATGGGTAAAGCAGTTTCATAAAATGGATGGATGAATTGTTAACCCATTATTCAATGATACTTCAATAGAACTGCTGTCTTTATCTTATAACATGGGACTCCACTGAAAAAGCAAATAACATTAAATACATTTTTCCTTCCCGTCCATAATTACCGATTCTAACTTGCAATTCAGCATATCAATACAGAAGACAGTCCATTTCCTTAAGTTTAACTTTAAAATTAAACTAATAATTATAATAAACTGAAATTCTGTTTGTGTTTGTTAATACAGTGTAAAAACAAAATTGAATCTGCAATATCAGGATGCAATCAGCTGCACAATTGAAAACATGCACACACGAAGCATTTGTCACTGGAATGCATAAACTCCCACTAGTAACACTGGACAGGAAATGGAAATGCTTCTTCTGTATTTTCAATGCCTGCCATTTCTCTAAATTAAAGCCTCATTTAGAACCAACTGTAATTAAAAGATTTGCTCCCTCAGCTTCTGCAGCTTCTGTAACAAGTCATAAATCTCAACTGCTTTTATAGTGATGTATGACATTTTTACCTTTACCCCATGAAGAACTGGCAACCCATGCACCTAAGACTTGTTCATGTCTGCTCCCGGGCTACTTCTGGTTTAAACTCTGACTCATCAAGACCAAAATGAAAAAAGTGGATTTGAAAACCAGTCAATTAATTGATATATTCATAAATTATTAAAATGAGCTTTCCTTAAAACCTGTATTTCTGCACTTAAAGCAGAAATACATATGCATTTTGCTAACCTTTGCCATTAGGTTGTTTATATTAATATCCAAAAATCTGCTTGCTGTGTTTTTAAGTGAGACGACTGCCATATGCACTGAATTTGCATTAAATATGCATATATATGAAGTAATAAGAGCAAGGACACACATCTTTAATATCATTTAATATGACAGCTTTTAATTTCTGTGGAACATTATTTTTGCATTTCTGTGGTCTAAAAATGCACCCTTGGAGATTAACACAAAGAAAGCATTTTGATAATGAAGAGACAATAAAAATTATACAATGATGAATATGGAAAACGCTGCAATGTATCTTTCTGTTACAAAAACCAACAACAGACTCCACATTTTGCCTTCACAACACATTTTACTGCATGCTGCTTCTAGCTAAAAGCATATATGTTAAATTTTGTGCCTGTGCATTTCCTAAGAAAGGTTTTCATTTGGGTAAATAAGATTGTTTTTTTCTCTAAAAAGCCTTTTTTTAAGTCATTTTTTTTTAAGGAACAAGACATGATCACAGTACCTGACCCAATATCCATGGATGTGTACTTGATTTTTTGAGGCTTACACATTCATTTCTGAGTATTACGCCCACCCTCACCCAATTAGACAAGGTGCTAGCTTCTCCCACACCTCCCATGTGTAATGTAAGGGGGGTGGAATGGCCTTCTGTATCTAAGCTACACACAAAGCTACTATACTGAGAGAGTAGAAAAGAAAAAGCTTTAGTATCTGCACCTTTCATCTTTTGCTAAGCTCTACCTCTAATTGAGAATGGGAAGAAACCAAGAAAAATGTCAGCTTGAATTGAGGGTTTTTTAAGATAGCATTTTCCCAGTAGGATCAGCCATTGACAGCTTGTGCCCTGTTAGTCCTTTTCATAAGTAAAATTTATTAAATGCCCTTAGCTGTAGATCAAACGTGAAAAACCACTATGGGAACATCCACATGTGGACAATAGGTAATAAAAAGTCTAAAAAACAGAAGATGGGAGCAGAGTGCATGATTTTTATTTATTTAATTTTAAACAAACATCTTGACAGATTTGTTTGGTAAATAGCTGACGCCTAGGCTGACATAAAAGGAGAGCAGTCAGCAGCACATATTTTAAAATACAAAAAGCAAATTATTCTGCTAAGAGAAAGCAAGCCCCTTGATGTTTTGCTCAGTCAACAAGTAGGTTGATAACTAAAAAAAATTAATGAAGTTGTAATTAAGAATTCTTGAGAAATAAATAGAAGAAACTGTTATGTCAATGTGTGTAAGAGATTTAAAAGATTTTCCAAAACTTAAATATGAATATGAGTTAGTATCGCTGCACCAGGCCTCCAGGGGTCTGGATTAAGTTCCCAACTAAGTTGTTGTGTCAAAAAGGTGTTTATTTTAAGTCAACTGTTCACTCTAAAGTGGTCCAGCATGACTGAGTGTGGTCATGAATATGCCTTGCATTGATGGACCACTGTTTCATCCGAGGTAGGATTCTGCCTTGCATTTACACACAAGCAAAGATTAATCTCTGGTTCCCTTCAGCAATATCTGCTGTGAAAATCAACATATGAACTGTCTTAAAAGTATACAGCAATTTACTAAGCCTGCTATAGACCAAATTAATTTTTTTTTTCCTCAGCCCCATCTCATGTATTAGTATTCAAAATGAGTCGTAGGCAGGATGCCTGGTAATTAATGGAAATTGGCCAAGACTTTCAATCAAGAAAACAAGGGGAGAAAGGGTAAGGATCTTAATGAATACCTGTGTTGATATATTTCCCACCAAAGTTTTTTTTTTTCTTTATTATATATAGCTTTAGGCTTGTATAAGCTAGGCATAAACAATAACATCTTACATCTCATAAACAACTGTACCCAATTGGAAAACATAACTGACTCTGATGACAAACTCATTTATAGTGTTATATAAATTAGCTGTTTGTAAAACCTTAATCAAAATCATTTAGTGTACAATTATTGCCTGTACCTTTTCTCCCTTTGGTGTTTGTCTATTGGCTTTCTTTCCTTCACACATTCAATTTTAATTTAAAGGTGGTACATTATGTATTCTGCTTTAATTCCACAACTGTTATACAGCATAATTTAAATATGTATAAAATATATGTACAGTATAATGTAATCTGACATTTTCTCATAGCCTCGTTCTTCTGAGGCGAGATGACAAACATTCAAAATGATAAAAGGCTATTCTAAAATTAAGACTTTGGTCAGGTGAGGGAAAGCAACGTTACTGACATTGTAACCATTAAGTAATATGCCTTTTCAATTAACTGTGCATTTCCTTGGAAAGATGAATCCTGTGGTTGCATTTTTTTTTACTTTTTTGTGTTCAAGAAAGAAAAGGGACTTTTTGTACAAAAAACACTAACAACACCGTCTAGTTGGATATAAGAATCCTTCTTAGTTTGGTGTTACTTATCATCCCACCTCAATAAACCACTTTGATTTAATGGTGCAACCACAGAGCTGTAGCTGCCTTGAAGTTCTATTCTTGGGCAAAACCCGAGCCATGGATCAGCCCTTCAAATTAGGAAACAGGGAGTAGTCACACAGGGCCAGACCTGACGAACGGGCAGGGTGTGGTATTTCTTTGAAACCAATGTTATTCATATCAGAACTTGCAATCCAAGCAGTGTAAGTAGAAGTACTGTCAAAGCAGAAGGATGGTGGATAGCTTTCCTCCCCATCTTTCCCTGACTGACTTTTTTAAACATCACAGTAAATCAGCATAATATTGACTGACTATGCTGACCTTTTAGTGTATGTAATCAGGTCAGGTTGGGGAGCATGCACTGGTACAGCGCATTGCCGCACCCACCCAAGATACTGGTTTTATAGAATAACCTACTGTGCCATCACGCCAAGCACCTAAAACATCCTCTTTTAATGAGGAAATACAGAGAATCACAGCCACTGCCCTTCTAGAGTGAAAATCATTCTATGTGGTCATCCTAAGCTGACATATTCTACATCTGGCAAACAATACAGAACCACTGGCACATACCAGTAGACAGTTTCTAACCACACGTCATATGGTGGCTCTTAGCTTTACTTGGAAAAGTGATAAAATACAGTATATGCCACATAGGTGAAATAATTAAAAAGTAGATCTGACACTTTTGTCCTCCTTACCATGGCAGAAAGACACATATTTTTAAGTATTATCCATCCATCCATTATCCAACCCGCTATATCCTAACTACAGGGTGAACAGCCAACACAGGGTGCAACGCAGGAAACAAACCCCGGGCAGGGCGTCAGCCCACCACAGGGTGCGCAAACACACACCCACAAACTACGGACAATTTAGAATCGCCGAATGCACCTAACCTGCATGTCTTTGAACTGTGGGAGGAAACCAGAGCACCCGGAGGAAACCCACGCAGACACGGGGAGAACATGCAAACTCCACACAGGGAGTACCCAGGAAGCAAACCCGGGTCTCCTAACTGCGAGTCAGCAGCACTATCCACTGCACCACCCTTATTTATCATATAGTTTTCATCTATCTAAAAATTTACTGTGAAATTAAGTGTCAGATTTAGAGAATTAGAAATAAATTTGCAGAAAAGAACAATTCATATAATAGTAATAATAATTTTGGTGCACTTAACAATAAACTTGAATTGACTTCTGATTGAAGAGGTTTAAACACACATAGCAACTTTAGCTTAAATTAGTTAAATTTGCGGGCAAAGAAGCCTTTTGAAATTTGTAACAGATGTTGGGACTAGATTCAATAAATAAACATGAAAGCAAAAAAGATGGCTATTTTTTTCTTAAATGTGATGACAAGTGTCATAATCATACAGTATCCAACTGAAGCAACTGCTTTCTTCTGTGAAATGAATGTTTCTTGCATTGATTTGCCATATTAGGTTTTACTGTCTAGACAAAGCCACTTTTTATATAGTTTCATAAACAAAATCTGATTAGAACAGTGATTTTACAGACGTTTAATGTATGCTTATTAAATATGAAATTATATAATCATTATAAATTCTCATATCCACTTTCCAAAATTAAATCTGTACATCTTTCACTTGACATGTTGGCTAGAGGCTATAGGCAAAAGTAACTGCCCAGGATTAATGAACCAATAGAAGAAACCTCACAATCATTAACTTGTTTCTAATGCTTTACTGATTTCTAATATATGTGAATCTCAATATCATTCATTTTCCATACCATAAAAATATCATTAAATTATATTATTAGACTTTTGAAAAACTCAGGGTAAAAACTTTTATTTTCAAACATGGAATGAATTTAGTTGCTTATTCATTAGTTCATTTTTTTTGTCAACTTCCTTTACAGAAAAGAAGTCTGTGGGGAGCTGGAGCCGATTTTGGCAGGACTGGTAAAAAGATGATGAAAGGGCCCCAATCAACTGTAGCAGAAATTCACAAATACACACCCATGCTTATTCTCAAAGGGACAGTCCAGAGTTGCTGATCAACCCAACCACTGCACCTTTGGGATGTGGAAAGACATCCTACAGTACTTGGAAAAAAAGTGAAACTTAAATCATAATCTAAACCCATGGCTCATAATATAGAAAACAAATAATTAAAATATTTCACAATGTATTAGTTGTCAAGAACTGTCAAGGTGTGATGAAATATATACGAATAATGATTGTAATGAATAAGACAAAGGTAACAGCAATGTTATCTTTTAAAATAATTAACATTTTGAATTACTGACCATGCATACAGGTCTGAACAAAAAACAACGCATTTGTACAGACCAAGAGGCCACACACAACTATACAGTGTGAACGATATGTAAAGAAAAAAAGGCACTGGAAATTCTTGAGAATTCTAAGTGAGTAACGTGATTGTCCATTATTTCTATCTATAAACACAAAACAGTGAAAGTTCACCCATGCAGGGCTTCAATGCTTACAATGCGACTTATGCAAAAGCAAAGTAAATCAGTGTCTTTGTCTCCCTCTGCCTTGCTTTCTCATTTTTGTTGACAAAGGATTTTTAAGTTATACAAACAAAATGTCACTTTTGGAATTAAAATCCAATATTTATTGATACTAAGTTTCATTGCTTTCTGTGTGAGTGATAAATGTGCTTGCTATTGGCATACACTAGTAAAACAATGGCTAGCTTGTACTTAATTAAGTGTTTTTGTCGTCAGAATATGCTTTAAATAAGCCTACTTTAGACACTGTAATAAAAAATGTTAAAAGATAGTGTTGTTGGAAGGCCATAGAAAAACAATCCAGAATGACTCACATTATTCATGTGTTTTTTAATGGACTCATATTTTATCAACTGACTTTAAACTAAGTTTAAATACTAATATTAATAATAACATAATTTATTTAATAATGTGCTTTTTATTATACATTCATGCAATCAATTTCTTTTCAAAAATTTTCTTTGTAATAAAGAGACAAAAGAAGATTAGGGCTACCTTGTCTGTAAAGGGGCGCAAGGCAGAAACTATCCATGGATGTGATTGCAGTCTATCACAGTGCACACGCATGCACACTCCCACACACTCACCATTGTCAGACCCACTCTGAGCCACCCGTTTACTCTGATACATTTGAAATACATAAAGAAAACAGAGTACCCTGAAAAAAAACTAAAAGGAAACAGAAGAAATATGCACACTCCACAAACAAACGGGCTGAATGAGGAGTCAAGACCAAGCTCCCTGGAGCTCTGAAACCATATCACTACTAAGTCATTAGGCCTATTCAACCCTTCTTAATACTCAGTACCATTAAAACTGAACACACTATTTCTTATCTCAATAAATATAATCGTACTCTAAAAAAGAATTTATTCTCATTCAATTATTTGAATGTACATTTGATAAAAACTATCTTGAGACTGACACTTGAAAATGACACGACTGATAATGCTTTTTGAGGATGAGAAGCGAGTCCTTTACATAATACACTCGGACACACAACCAGCCAAAGTTGAATCCCACCTGACACAACGCCTTTGCACTGTGAGAAAAGGCCTCAAGGAAACCCTCACAAACACTAGGAGAATATGCAAACTGCACAGAGATGGCAGTCTAAACTGGAGCTGAACCAGCATCAAAGAGCTATGAGGCAGCAATACAATCTGCCGGACTCCTCGACCACCCAGTGCTATACGGCCACTAGCTTATATCTTAAGATATAGTTAGTGACTGTATTTTTTAAATATTATTAACTATATTTCTTAAAAACTGATCTTTTTAAACAATCTTAATTTTTAATGATTTATTTCTTTTCATGACACCTGCATCACTCCTTTTTTTTTGCAGTTGATTTTTCTTTTTTTGCTGCATTATTAAAGCTCTCACAGCAGCACAGTGTAATTTAAACCATGGCAAATGCTGACACAATTTATGCAAGTTAATGCACCTGTAAATTGCCCGAAGCATCATAAAGAAGCCAAACAATATATGCACAAAATATTAAATAACCTAATGATGACCAGGTGCATTTGTTTTATTGTTACCTAATCAATTGGAGATATGTTAAAAAATCAAGTCACAAAATTCTGCTTCTCAATATAAAAAAGATGCAGAAAGCAATCTTGCATTTGTCAACAATTTTCTGGCATACACTTGATGTCTTTATGTTTAGTAAAGGCATTTTCAATGGAAGCTAAAAAAAAAAGAAAAACTTTAGCTGGCAACAGCAAACCAATACTGTTGAGCTGTGGAAATAATGCATCACTTAATTAAAGGCCCAATTCAAATGCAAATGAGCCGGCTCTTCAATTGAAATGGCTGCCTTTTAACCCCACCCTCATTAGTGTGTTTTTGTTTTTAAACATTAGCAGTGCGAGTTTCAAGAATGACCATATTGCTGTCCAAATTCTGTGTCTGGTTGGAGTTTTGTGACTTCATCAAACCAAAATACTGACAACCTTTTGCCTAGTAATAGTTAATATTTCACAATAAATGGAAGGATTCCAAACTGAACAATAGGGATATTATCCCTAAACTATTTGTAGAATTTAATCTAACAATAGAATGCAGCACTGTGCCTGTAACAGAAGTGGCCTAGCCATCTGTCTTCTAGAATCAGAATAAATGTATAGTATATTCTCAGTGGAGGTGTCAGCAGTGTTCAATGAATACACAAAACAATTACTATCAAGTCTATTGAAAACATTATATAGCTGCCTCTTCTGTGGCACAGTGACCTGCTGTAAGCCAGACAAATAATACATTGCAGCCCTGTAGTTATGTGGCATTTGGGTTAAATATAATTTCTGAATGGATTATGCTTCACTACTTCTGACACTGTCCATCTCTTCTACTCCACAGCAGATATGACAGCAAGAGAATTACCCTGGTGACCATGCTGATTTTATTCTTTAATCAACCAGAATATCCACAGTCATGAGGTTATGTGGTCAATACTACCACTGAGAACTCATTTTAAACATCAACACTGAATGAGTCAAATTCCTGAGGGCTGCACCAGAACCCTGCCAACCCCAGGCATGATGTCTCCAGTGTTACACAGCCTCTCAACCATAAAATGAAATGGATATGCCATGCATTTTATATTTCCTTCTTAGTTGAAACGCAGGCCACTGACACAATGCCAGGTGATTATTTTTTGCTCTTTACTATGCATGCTTACCTCCTGCATTGGAAAAGCAAAAATGGATGCAGTAAAAAGGCATAGGAATGCTAGTGCCTTACCTGATAGATAGATAGATAGATAGATAGATAGATAGATAGATAGATAGATAGATAGATAGATAGATAGATAGATAGATAGATAGATAGATAGATAGATAGATGCTTTGCTTTATTCTTCTTTTTATTAATTCTTTCCAATTTAATTTGTTAGAAAGTAAACAGTTTCAGTATATTTTGATCTGCCTACAGAGAACAGCAAAACAGTGACAAGTATGGGAACCTTATCAAATTTAAAATGGACATGATCTTAAGATTACTTACTAACACCTGGATAAAACATACGGCACCACTTTAGAAACAGAATTCTGTTTCTTTTAACATAAAACCATCTTCTCTGTGGTGAAAAACAGTGAAAGCTCAGTCAAGCCAAAACTGACTGTTTCATCACTGCACTACATGAGCTTAATTGCACAAAGAGATTGGTACAATTTTAGTCGACAACTGCCATTAGCACTCTTTGCACAAACATTAGATGATGGCTTGGAACTAGTATGTTAGAATTATTTTACTGCAAACATCCTAAATTGTTCTCAATGGAGTTGCTATATTTCATTCTCCCCATGAATCACCTCGCTAGCTACTAACCCATGTTAATATTCAGTGCCAAATGGCATAGCAGCAATGGAGTCTATCTTTAACAATTGATTGTGATGGTGACCCACCTTGGTACCTCAATCCACCTTACTTTTTCACAAATTTTTAGTGCGTACTGTCACCTGTACGTGACTTACTGTACTTTATTGAAACTACAATATATGCATGATCTCTTCTAGAAATAAATAACAAATAAAAAAACTACCGTTGAGCTTACAAGGAATGAGTCTGCCTGCATCTACTTACTGTATATAAGCAAAGCTGATTGTGCAGTGCTGATTAATTTTGTTGCTATTTATGTATAGCTAATAGTCTGGGCATACATTTAGTACAGTCACTCTAATTTGTGAGTGTTAATGCTTTGTTTATACATATCCAAGTGTTTCATAGTATAGGTTAGTTGTGCCATTTTGTGCACTCACACGCTCATATATATATATATATACATATATATGCGCTGTAAGGTTAACTGGCTAGTCTAAAAATAGGAAAATGAGGATGTGCTTGTATGTGAGTTAGTCTAGTAACAGTCTGGTGTTTTTATTCCTGCTTTATGCCAATTAGAACAAATCTCCAACTCTCCTTAAACTTGTACTTGAAAAGGTAGGACCAAAGCATGAGTGGATTATCCTATTCTCCGGAAAGAATTACATTAATTCGTCTTCTACAAAATGGTGGCTATTCTACCATGTACTGTTTTCTGCAGATTAACTACTTTTTAAGGACATTTCATCCCCCACATTGATGCATGCACACAAACACACGCACATACTGTTGCATCATCCACATTTTAAATCCCAAAATTTGCAGTCAGATGTAAAAGCCTGCTTGTGCCTAATGTTCCTGCAAATTGTCATCTAACGAGTTGTCACATTATATAATATGAACAAAAATGAAAAGCAAACAATTTACCTCTGTGACAAAAGGCAGTATTCTTTTATTTGATTTCTTTGCCATGAGAACAATATTCTGACTGACAGGAATGAAAGTTGTACTCACATGAAGCTGGTCTCTGCATGAAAGGATTACAATGGGATTACAGTGGCAAAGACTGCCACATATCCTGCTGTGGGGATGGCTATCTTAAAGAATTTTAAAAAGTGTCTCTCTGATGGCACAGCTGCATTTTTCTTTTCAAAAAAAAAAAAAGAAAATTCTTTGCTAGCCAAAATAAAACTATGACTTACCCTTTGTTGTCTAAAATGTCTGGTAATGGGGATTGTTAGGTGAGCATTCTTTTTACGTTGCACTTTTTTCATATAATTCTGGTTCTTGAAAATTACCTTCATCATCTTTTTACTCAGTTAAACTTTAGCATTAAGAATCAGAAGACAAAGACAAAAAATCTTCACATGCAAAGGGTATCTTTACCAAAGCACAGGTCCCTGTAACTGCATTTATTACTGTAAACCTTGGCCTGCAACCTTTGATTTCATCATGCTGCCATCCCAAATATAACATTACTTATCCCAGTGTCTATGCCTCGCAGAATGTATTGGACTCGAACAGAACCAGTACTACACTGGTGAAGGGCACATTCCCTTTTAGGGGCCTAGTGGTTGCAATCTCGGGGAGTGGCAAAAAACAAGTCACTTAGCCAAATATACTAATATGTTATACCCTATGAGACTATTCAGGTTTTTGATAGCAAAGAGCAGTGTCACAGACACAATGGCTGCCCTGATCCCTGTTATACACACCTCCCCTTAACATCACCCACTATGTCAAAGGAGGGTCCAAATGGTATTCATTTGTTAAAAAAATTGGTTATGTTAGCAATGGAATGATCTCAGAGGGAGATGGCAATTCACCACTACAAGCATGATAACCATCCGAGATGCAGAAATTGTCTTGACCCACTGGGATAGGGGATGCCCCCGCAACCCTTGTGATATGTTGGGGCCACCAGACCCAAAGGGTTCTCTCATGAGACCTCACAAAAGCAGGTCACAAAAGTATATATCATTTTTGAAAACAGAAATGAATGTTTTTATGCTAAAAAAAACAGTGAGAACCAGAGGTATCATGTTGTATGACATTACAGGCAACAAAGGATTGAAATCTGCATAGGATAGCTAGTATGCAACAAAGAGTTCCATCATGATAAAACAAGAAAATATCTATGTGGTGCTTAAAATGTGCTAGCAAGCAATTGTGACAACAACAACTAAACAGGCTTATTATCCTCCTTGTCCTTCCTGCCTGACTTTTCAAATTGTAGATAAACTTGAGCTTATTGATAAAGATGTGTTAAATGACCTGCCAGCCCTAGACGCAGGTAGAAATAACAGAATGCTGTATTTGAACAGAAACAAGTGAATAACATTTGGGTCTCAAAACATTTCAATATTATATATAATGTATTATAAAATTACTAGCCAACCCACGGCGTACCATACGCCGCATAATCAGGCCGGTTTTTTAATGATTTTTAAGCACAGGGTGAAAAATAACATTTGAAAAATCAGTAATGTAATAAATCAGCAAGAAAAGCAACATTGTAACAATGCACAGAACGAACCAACACACAATCGTCCGTGACTGAAAACTGGCGGACCGCCTTCACGCCTTCTCCTGCCAGACGGAGGGATGGGGTGCACGGCACTCAGTCGTGGAGTGTGGAACGGGAGGAGAGAAGGACGTCCATTCAGCTCCCTCCGTCATGCTAGTCTGCTGATTTCTCGTTCAGTATGCACTGCCCGCTCATGTGCCCACCTCCAACTCGTCTTTGCACAGTCCAGAAGCACCTGTGACTCACGTAGACGTTTCATTGCTCTGTGCGGTTTTGGCTGCTTTTCTATATATAATCCACCAAGACACCCAACCACGGTAGTAGCGAGGTGGGAGGGGGGCGTGTACAAAGGGTAGCGACGAAAACAGTGGGAGCGTATGAGTCGCACTTAGTGGGAATTCCACGGTTTGCAGCCCGAATGGGGTTCAACGGCTTACCCACGCCTAGACACACGCTTAATCTCATGCATAATTATTTATTGAATGCTAAACACTTCTGGAAAGACACGGTTGTCTAAAAAGGGAGGGTGTGAGAATACAACAGAAAGTGAATGAAAAGATGGAACTCTGGAGAGAGCAACATATAATTGTCCGTGAGTGAAGAAGACGCATGTTTGTCGTGGATGCGAATTGCTGTATGTAGCGTGTAAAACAGTTTGCTATGGTGCACGAGGTTGGCGTCGTAACCGAAAACTCGTTTTTTAAAGACTGCTTACTTCATTGTCTTTTAACCTCAGTTGTAAAGGATTGTTTTAAGGATTCCATGGGATACCCCTAGCAAACTGTTTCACACGCTGCATATGGCGACTCACCTCCGTGAGAAACATGCCTCTATGAACAGTCAAGGTGGCTCGGAGGTACATGAGGCCTCCACAACAGACGAATATAAATGACGCCGTTCTTTCTGTGTCATCGCGTCCGAATTCGTGGGCATGGCTCTGCGAGTTGTCGTCATATCCAATGGTCTTGGAGTTGGTGGGCATGGCTCCTCCCTGCGTGCGCCATAGGTGTCTTACTTGTCGGCAGCTTAGTGAATCCACGCCCCTTCCAGCGTGTTTTCCATGGGTGTCTTGCCTTAGTGAATTATATATATAGATATTGATCCCACTACAGATGTCCTTTTGGTTTCTGAAAATCCATTTATTTAGTTTCTGACTTCAGTGGAGAGGCAGACAGTATTCAAAAACAGTAAATTCTTTTTTTGATGGGAACAGTGGTGGCCCAATCTCTATTATGGGGGTCCATTAATTTTTTGCTGTTCCAGTATCTTGACATCCCCATGGAGCCATTTTTTTAGACTGGTTTTGTCCTAGTACCAATTGATATTCTGTTCTTACACACTTTTTAAACTCATTTGACCCTAAAAGAGCACAAAAACATAAATGTTGCATAGCATATATATTATATCAGATACTATATTAATACAAATTTTAAATTTTATAAAAAACACGTTAAAATATTATTTTTTACTAGTGGTGATGTCCGGAGATTAACTAATATCTTCTGGATACTCCTGGTTATCCCTTATGTCAATAATTTGTAAATTGTAGGTTGTATTTAAAATATAAAAATTATGTACACATTTTGGAACTGTCCACTTGAAAGTCAACACCTGGAAAAATAAGCTTACCTAAGATTATTGTCATGTGCGCCCAGTGCATTGAGACTCCTACTGATACATCTCTCACAGACACACGAGAGTGGTATAATATAAGCTACTGACAGTACATACAACACAGATAATGAGTACAACACCAGAGAATAGATATATAGGAAACACACATCAGGTGCCCTCATTGAGATGACAGTTAAGAGTGGCTATTAAGTCATCTTATGGACTGACAAAAAAGGGAAAGTGCTGTACCAGGATATAATTCTGCCAATCTAGATATAGTAGCTGGTGAACACAGATAGAGACATTTGGGGTTTGAACAGATGTCAAAACAAGTAAAGGTGTTGTGGAACCTGGATGATATTAGCTGAAATTTGCTGTCTTGTTTAATCGCGGCACAATGTTACCTTACTATTTCTACTGGTTATGCCAGATGTCCATCGTAGTATGCTAGTGGACACAAATTTCTAAAACTGAATATATGTACAGTACATATTAATTGAGGGAGATAATATGAAGGATAAATGTTGTGCTCTGTTATATGCTGGCTACTGCATGTAATTAGGTTAGGTAGACTTTATTATATAACAGGGAAATTTGTTTGCAGCAGGGAAGTACAGAACATAAGGCACTGTTACACATGTACAAAAAAACAAGCAATGACACAACAAATGACAAACAGTGATATCATAAGTACACACAATCAAGATTAGTACAAAAAAAAAAAAATTAACTTTAACAGTGAACAAAATAATAATTCAGTATTTAGCACTATTCCTACAAGTAACAGAATTCAATATCTTTGTAGCTCTCGGAATAAAAGAATTTTTAAATCTGTTGGCCTTTATCCCCCAGTACCCAAATCTGTAACATGATGGCATCGGCTGAAAATCAGGAAAAAGAAGATGGCTACTGTCTCAGAGAATTGAGCTGATCTTCATTCTAACCTGTTTGTAATATAGCTCAGTGATAGAGGTCTGCTGCAAACCAATAATTTTACTGCTAATTTTTAAAAAGTTGTTAAGATGGTTTATATTCTTAATGCTGAGGTTGCAAAACCAATGTACAAAAGCAAATGTAATAACAGATTTAATAAAGGACATACAAAAATGTGTCACTATGGTTTGTCCACCTTAAAACAACTGAATTTCCTAACAAATATTAGCCGCGTCTGCCACTTCTTACAAATTTGTTCTATGTTATCATCTTTTCCCTAGATACTTGTATTGCTCTGCTATGTTCACTGTCTCCCACTTAATTAATACAGAGATAGTAAAAGGATGGGAGCACCTAAGATCTACAACAATATCCTTTGCCTTAGAGATATTTAGCTGTAAAAAGGACCACTGAACAAATTCATCAACAACCGCTCCATGGCTGTCTTCCATATCTAATGAAAGACTTACAAATTTCCGGATAAGAATTTCCTTGTGTGAACTCCTGCAGTCATTTGTGAATAAGATAAACAAAAGAAGTTATAGACAGCAACCTTGTCGTGTCTCAATAGATGTACTAAGGCTATCAGAAAAACAGCCATTCACTCACTCTGTGTGTTCGGTTAGCTAAAAAGACAAGAATCCAAGCCACCAAGCTAGGGTGCAAACAGAATTGATCAATCAGTTTATCAACTAAAATGTGGGGCAGGATTGTATTCAAAGCTGACAAGAAATCAATAAACATTAGTCTTGCAAGTTTTTTTTTATCCTTTCACATGCCCTGAAGTGTCTCTGTGGTGGCATCTTCCAGATCAGCCAGGGCTTTGTTAACAAGTTGTTTCCAATGTAACTTCTCAAAGAATATCATGATATGAGAAGTTAAGACCACCATTCACTTGCAGTTTTTGGGTGTGTATTTTTGCGTGTTTCCTGAGTCTGTGCACCTGTTGCAAATCCAAAGACAGATATAGAATGTAATATTGGGCAAAATAGCTCTACATAGGAATGAAGCAGACACCCACTAATTAGCTTTTTTGTGTCTTTTTTTATTGAGAATCTTACTGCTAAAAGATAAAATTACATTTGTATTATGCTTCTTACTAAGATTCCAGGTTGATTTTCTCATCCACTCTCTGCTCAAGCCTACTAATGCTTATCTGGACCCCCAACAAAGTATCAGAGGTGGTGCATTCTGCATTTTATTTGCTCTTTTATACAATTTGCATACCCATATGTCCGTTCTGCTTCTCTAAATACTCCCAACTGTGAAGTTCAGCAGCTGGAGACTGATAAGAGTTTCAGTCGGCTCCAGCAAATGTTTTGTGCTCCAAGCTGTGCATGTTGAAACTCTGCGGAGAGGAAATATTTCTGTAATCATCATGTCAGGCAATGGAAATGAAATGTTCATAGAATCACAGGGACAATGCACTTTAAAAAACTATTGACTTGTGTTAGGGGTGGTATGCTGTTTAAGTGTGGTGCAGTTAGCTGGCCATTACATTGATTCATTTTTATAGTACCACTTGGATAGAGATTGAAAAAAAGATTGCTCTCAGCAGATTCCTAGTATACTGTATATAGGGCTAGGATGGTGCTGGTAAGTGGTAATACAGTACAGTATGTGGGTGAACTGAAGAGAGCTGTTATAAAATAGATTTCCACTTGCCTTCTTATTTGTTGTAGATTGAGAAAAGAGATGACCTCCACCAACCATGAAAGCTACAGGATCTAATTACATTTTTCCCCCATTTATATTCTCTTTTGTGCTTGCATAACTCAAATACATTTTGATGGGGCATGGTAACCTACAAGGGCCATTTATGTCAGATGCAGGTTGTATCCAGTACCACTAGTTTTGTAACTAACTGCTATTTTAAAGCTGCCTTGACAATCAATCATGACTTGAAATCTATTTAAAGTATACCAATACATAGAACCTTCTATCATCTGTTTGTCAAAATGCACAGGTAAAGATACTATAAAGGACAGAGGTGAATTTAGAGTGCTCACCAGTAGCAGAGTGCAGTGACTAACTACTTCTTCACAGCTCCGAAGAACTGTGTTCAGCTTCTGGTTTAGTGGCAGTCATTCATAGTGAATTCATAGTCCTTCTTCAGGAATTTTGCACAGACATGAATTCCTGGTTACCTGGCAAACTGAAACTGGCCTAGTGTGAGTAAAAATGTGTGTGAGTGTGTGTGTGTGTGTATGAGTGAGCATGCCCTACACTGACATGAGATCCTATCCAGGGGCAATTCCTGCCTTCTGAGACAGATATTGGTGCTCCAAAAAATTAAAATGGTCTCATTTACACTGCTTCATGTCTTTCAATATTTTCTCAGCACACTTGTTAAGTACAACTATTTTCTGTAGTTTACTACAAATAAACTATCAACTTGTCAGTAGCATTCACCCATGTTATGAAATTTCCAAGATAAGTTACTATATTCTGTTATTATCAAACTGCTAATTACTGTTCAACTGTACACCAGACTGGCTGCTTTCTTGCAGATGTGGTTTAACAACAATAATAATAAAAAAGAAAAAACAAAAATAAGTCAATCCCATAATGAGCAGTGTGGGATCATAAATGAATGAATGCATTTGCAATGCATTGCTCTGACACATCCTCAGCACTATGTCATCCATTTACACAGCAGAGTTATGGTTTCCAGAGTAAATGTCAGAAGAAATGGTCATACTGTATTATGAGAATTTACTTTACTTTTTACATCATCTTTATCTGGTAAAATTAACTGCCAATTTGAGAATATTTGGCAAAACAAAATCCGCCACCCTGTTTTGAGAGATGCGTGACAGATGAAATGACGGCTTATCTAGAGATGGTTGCTGCCATCTACACAGGCCTGCCAGGTCAGGCATCATCCACCTGCATCTCTGACTATGGATTGTTTCTATCAATAACAGAAAATCCACAATTTTCTGATTTCACTACTGTAGGCAGGGTGTGTGTGCTCCAATTAGAACATTTTGTATAATATATTTATATTATTATATATATATATATTATATGTTTGCTTTTATATATGTCTGTTCTTTAGAAAGGATTGTTCATAAATTGTCTCCTTGAGATACCTGCTCCTTTAGTTTAGTCTGTGTTTGCTGTATTAGATGGTATAGTGCACATAAACAAGCTTGTCTGGTTTCTCCTATATACAATAGTAATCAAACATTTCATATTGTCACCTTATTCATAGAAAATGTTCAAAATAACAATTTTCAAATACAAGCACATACCAAGTACAACAAACCCCTAAGAACTTTAAAAGAGAGCACATTTTTTTCATTTGTTCTTATAAATAGAACAGCCAATACATGACTGTCATGGTGGAGGCAGTCATATGGAAACAAAAAGTTATTAATCATCTTCTCACCAGACCTGCCTGCTTTCCAAACCATGCCCGTCTTGTTCAGAGGCACTCCAGAGAGGATTCACAGGCATGTTGTAGTGCGCGCATGCTAACATGTATTAGTGTTCTGTTAGTTGTTGGGCACTCATGCATGCCATAGAAATTGGTGGCAACTGAACCAAGTTAAAACTTAGAAATAGCTACTGAAGCTAACAGTGTGTAAAAACGGTCACATTTTTGCCTTTAATCCAGGGCAAGCACCTTCCTTAGAAATCCCCTTCTTTTTAATTTGAACTCCTTACTTTAAAAATCAAAAGGAAGGAATAAGCAATGGGAAGTGTGCGTTTCAGAAAGACAAACAGAAACACAGGAAAATAAACAACAGGGAAACAGAATAGTGAAGTGAATAATTTGTCTTGAAAGAAGCTCTTGCATTAGTTGGGGTTGAGTCTATAAAAAAGATATCACCTATTATGTTATTTAACCATTACCTCAAAAAGGAATAAGCACACAGCCTATTCAATCATTTCTTTCCAAGCATTTTTGGTCTATGTTTATGTGCATAACAAGCACCTTGTCTAATCTGTATTCTTAATTGCTAACTAATTAAGCGCAGCATAATTATACACTTAACAATGCCTTAAAGTAAAAGGTTAAACTAAAATGTCTGATGTAATGCCTTGAGGATAGATACACAAATTTAATTAATCACACATATGTATGCTTATCACTGTTTGGATGCTTTTAATCAGTTTTTTGCAGCCTTACATTACTGAAATTAATTAAATAAGAAAAACCAAATGCTAGTAAGGGAATATATTTGTTAAATCCATATTTATCACACCATATTTACATCTGCTCCACAGCCTCCTGTTAGAGCTATACATACGTGGGTATTGATTCTGAGGAAAACCAAATTAACATTTCCTGAAGTTCCAAATGGAATGAAGATTACTATATTTGATAAGAGATTGCAGTCATTTGTAAAGGTATGTTGTGATTGTTTCAGTGATGCAGTAACACGCTTACATTAAAACTGTTTGCTTTAATTGTCACGTTTATCACATCAAATACCAACATGCATTATGCAGTCCTTGTCAAAAACAGAATAGATTTCAGCAGCAAGAAACAGAATTCTGAAAATATGAAGCTTGTATAATGTGATATTAATACTGAAATCTTTTGTCGTTTATTATTCAACATTTTATGCAAACCTTTTTTGCGGTACAGTGGCTCATGAATATCATGATTCTTTTCCTCAAAGCTTAACAGACCATCGCAAAAGAATTCATTTTTCTATCCTAACTGCAGAAGAGAATAGCTACTTTGACTAAAATGAATCTTTTATATTCAAGTGTGTAACGTTGGTTGGTGCTGATAATGTTAAAGCAAGATGGAGTGGTTCTGAAGGTGGATTAAATTGTTCGTATGTGGGAGGGTTTGTGACAATTACCTTTTACATCAGGTCCCATTCTGAGAAATTGTTCATACATTTCTCTGCCTAGAAGATCAACAATTAATATTTATATTTTTCAATGCCCTTAATGCTTTATGTAGCTTCTCATATTAAAACAGGTCTGATGTCAATAAACTACCTTAGAATGGAAAGCTCTGACCTAAACTTTGGAAGGTGATTGATGTAAAATATACATTCTTTAAAGCATGACCTCTTTGATATCAAACATGCTGTAAGCTGCAAGGTGCCATCAAAATTATCTCTGGTTATTTTATCTCAAGAAGGAAGGAATAAATTCCCAAACCAATTACGAAGTAAGGGATAGTGACCCTCAACCCAGCAAAGGCTCTTCTCCTCTCCCTGGGTGTGAGTTTGGACAAATTAACCCTGCTCTCTCACTAAAAATCCTGAATTTCTCTTTTTAACTTGTGGGGAACATCTTTCTTGGTCAGTGACGGAGATCACCAGATTTCTCTGTTCCAGCATCATATATTTGCCTTTTTTGTGTGTACATTCAATTTTGATTTTCATCTTTGGCTTGCAGTTTGGGTTGCACTTATCCCTGTGGTTGTACAGATCTTGCACTATTTTGTTTAAACATTTTGAGTTTGGCTTGGAAAGGCACTGGTGGTGGAACTATCTTGTCTTATTGATTAAACTTGTTGATATTACACTCTTGTCTCCTTGTCTGGTTAAAGAAATATTTGATAAAAAACAGGATATGGGCTATGTCAATCTAGGAAAACCCAGTAATTGTTCAGCTTTACAGGTAATACATAAAACTACCCAGCATATAGCAATAACTGTTGAGAGAAACGAAATAAATAGACATTGGCAGAAAACATAGGTAAAATATGTTCATCTGTGGTAAAAACCTGATAGGTTTGGAAAGAACCTAACTGGCCCCCAGGAAACTTTGTACAAGTAAAAGGAATTGAACTGATCTTGGTGCATGTAAATGTTTTATTAGGATATATTGAGACAATCACTCTACATGTTATATGATCTCAAAGAAGAATTTATTTGATCATCAGTTAATAAAGATCACATACAAGATAGACACATAATTTCTATGTCATAATCTGGAAATAAATCTAATTTGTCTAGGATACCTCATCGGTCATGGAATGATGGTAAAATGGTACTGACCTTGAATCTTGAAATAATACTAATTTTTGGTTGCATCCTTTGTAAATGTGTATGCTGTAAACATTACCTATTAGTGCTTTTGATTTTGTTTCTAAAAACAAAACAATGATTTTGTTTCAACCATTGAACAACATGAGAAAAACTGGAGCCATTGTTTAAAATAAAAACTTGCTTGTGTTATTGCTAAACCTAGCATTGATGTGAAGTACTCCTATTAATATGAATATTAATGTGAGGTGTCTTTGGATAAGAAAGCTAATGAACTTTAACAGACAAAAACAAGAACATGCATATCAAAAGCATCAAAACTTACTCTGTAAAACACAAAGGAGTACGTATATTTTCATTTAAGTCAAGAGAAAGAAGTGTAAAATGAATAGAGAAATAACAATACGAGTGAACATAAAGCTTAAGATAAGGATAATTGAGAGACTGATTGACAGATTTTATGAAAAGGATAAACAGACCTGATGGCATACAAATTCTTAAAATGCAACCTACAAACCTCCAGTATATTCTTGTTTAAAAACAGCATTATTCCTCAGGGTTATATTCACCTGTGAACTGCTGTTGCTGTATGCTGTATTCCATTGCAATTACTGGACAGCTATTTAAACTTTCCAGAAGTTTACAAAATTGAAGTCTCTAAAATATTGAGTTCTGTACAATGGCTAACAATTCCTTATTATAATAATTAAAAAAAATGCAAGGCAAAAGCATTACTAAGTAACCATTCATCTGCCCCCTGCTGGCAGTTAATGGCCATGGTTCCTCCACATTCATTAACACGATATGAATTTTGAGTGTTTCTTTCCCTCCACATTATACTGTGTGCATTGCTGTTAGGCAAAGAAAAAGATTACCATCAATAATGTGCCAATTAATGCAACAAAAATGTAGCTCTTATGTCTTAACTATTCTGAAAATGTCCTCTATTCTCATTATACTTATATGCAACTCATGCTTCACTAGTTATTAATATCACACAATCCAATTAATGCAATAAAATTGTTTCTACATTTTGTGTATTCCACAATATTTCTAACAAACTGTGGAAAATTATTACAAGGAATAACATTTGTGCTGTATTATATTACACACTTCTAGTATGATACTCCAGGGAACTGTGTTTTGAGAACCCTGAATTATTAATAGCACACCATTAGAGGCACAAATAATGAGAAACTCAAGCTAAGTATAAAAGTTTACATTTTTAAAAGGACAAAGACATTTTATTGGATTTTTGGTGGCACAGACAAAAAAAAATGGTCATAGTTTATTTTTTTTCTGTTCTGCAACTAAATTAAACTTGCACATTTTTTTTTTTGGCAAAGCAATATCAAATATACATTTTTACTGCAATATGTACTGTAGTGAAAGGTTTCAGAACAGCTAAAATAAATGTTCCTGAGAGGGTAGTTTTTGTAATATATAAACATGCATGAATAAAAAAGAAACTAAATGCATAAAGACCTAATTGAAAATGCCCATAACTTTTCAGTCCACACGACTTGTGAATACCCTAAGGGCCTCAAGGCAGTCTTGAAGTTATGCTTCATGAGGTCTTCCCAAAAGTTTCAATTTTCATTACTGCCAAACAATCTTTTCCACACAGCCTCCCAAATGTGAATTCATAGTTGTAAGGTTTGTCCTTTCACATCTCCGGAGAGTCCGCTACAGAAAGTTCCCAGTAGCCAAGGGGGTTATGATTAATATGGATGCCATTTATCACACAAAGACAGTATTGTCCAAGGGATAGCCTATCACTGTTTAATATATATATATATATATATATATATATATATATATATATATATATATATATATATATATATATATATATATATATATATTTATATATATATTTATATATAATATAAAAAACTATATTTTTGTTTAGAGGGTATATTTGAAGTCCAGTTCATTAAATCTCCGTATAAAGATCACCATTTAATCCTTCATTAGATCAACATATAAACTCTTCCATGGTATCTCCTGTTTCTGTCTCTACCTCACTGTTTTGTTGTCTTTTGATTGGCAGTGACAATGCCTCTTTACTTCTTGCACTGGTATATCACTCCAATTCAGGAGGTAGCCATCCATATACCTCACTGACATCTGTGGACTGGGTTAACCTGCTAAATCTGTGAGAGAGTGTTGCTTAAACCACAAGAAAACCCAAAGGTTTAAGCAGCCAGGAGAGCTTCACTACTTTTTGCATTACTAACGAGTACACTACTGCCCAGTACTCCTCCACTGTATACTTCTGCAGTTCACAAAGAAACAGCCCTAGGGAATGTGCAGAGGTTCTCCAAACATTGTCAGGTTTGGGTTGTGCATCTAAAAACAGAGAACTGGAAAATAACTGCCTATAGCACATAGGTCTGCATTGCCTGACACTGAAAAACTGTGTTTCCCAGGTTTAAATAAGACACCTCATGAAGGGCCATTTGTTCTCTACCAAATCTCCCTGGGGATTTCTTTTCAGTTACAGCTGAAGCTTCCTGCATGACTTCCTCTTACTATCAACTTGAGGTATCAAATCTAAAATGAGTGGCATGTGACATATAAAAGTGTATAAAAATTATAAATATATGTAACTATCTTAGTTACCGTTCAGTGCTCAGGAAATGTACTTATTATGTAACCTATTACAATAAAAAGTCTTAAGTTTCACATTCCAATTATGATATTAACATTTGCTAATGTGAGTGACTGTTCTTAATGTTTATTGATAGACAAATAAAACATATTGAAACTTGCAGATGACTACCAGTAGGAATGATGGTTATCTCTGGTATGAAATAACACAGAAAAGACTATTTTTCAAAGTACAACACATGTTGGTTACTTTTCAGTTCATTGACAAGTCAGTAGTGATATTTGTTCAGAAAAGCCAGTAAGGAGATTTTGGGGTATCCTGGAGAAAATTTATGGGCCTACACCCCAAGGAATGCCAGAGTGTTACCAAATGTGAATAGTGCATTCACACTGAGGCCACTAGTAAAAAAACACACTTGACACTTTAAGTTAAAAAATGGTTTGTGATAGTTCTGTAGGTGAGTCTGGCCATTCTATTTAAATTGACTTCTACTATTTTGTGGCACAATGTCCTAGAAGAGGATACAATATACCTCTACGTACAGGATTCATGAACACGTACTATCTGGTGTTAAAACAGTCACTATGAGACCTCTAACATAAAGTTTATGTTTTGTGTTGAAAAGTGTCCCATAACTTTCAGAAGAAGAAAGCAGACCTCTCTCAGGTCTTGATGCATACATACTGTGCCCTAATGAACAGCCTGACAGACTCCAACCGTAAACACTCAAATATAAATATCAGTTATACTCTTTGGAATTTTTTACTGTCAATGCACTATAGCATATATACTGTAGCTATACAATATAGTTCTTTAGCCAAACACTAAAATGCAGCTGTCACTGCGGTGACCAGGAGATTAAATTTTGATAGTGTGTGATTAAGAATTAACTGCTTTCATGACTGCTTATACTCTTTTCCTTATGTATATATTACCATCCACAATGCCACCAATATAGCAATCACACATATGGTCCTAGTCTATTTTAATTCTCCAATTCATAAGGTCATAAGTCTTAATGCTGAGAAAATGATATTGAATTGCATTGCAAGATAAATAAATCAATATGTGACCTTTTTCCTTCATCGACACCGGCTAGTTTGATTCCTCCCTTGAGCAACATACTCACCTTTAAAAGCTAAAAATGGAACAAGGGAGAAATAAATTAATCCTAGGCATAGCATCAACATTTACCCTAATAACTAACTAACCAAGTCATCTGAAAGATAAAGGCTTTACCCTGAAAGTGCAGCACTTAAAACTCTGATGGACTTTGATCAGTGACTCTTTTTGTTGTCTTATTCATGATGTGACCTGTGGCAATGTTCACTTGGAAAATGGCTCACAGAGATGATAATTTACACAATATAATTACCTATTATAACTAATGTAGAATTAAATGTACTGCTTTTGGATTTGTTAAATACTGTGGTGGGCTGGTGCCCTGCCTGGGGTTTGTTTCCTGCCTTGCGCCCTGTGTTGGCTGGGATTGGCTCCAGCAGACCCCCGTGACCCTGTAGTTAGGATATAGCGGGTTGGATAATGAATGGATGGATGGATTTGTTAAATAAGAATAATAATCAAGTATGAAAGGCAATACTAGTTACTGACTGATCCTTCTATAATATATATTGCAGAAATCATAACCATGTGGTTGGGCTGTACCCTAAAGTGTATGTCTGTATTACTGAGCACTATACTTAAATACTGTAGGTGCAGTGGTTAGCATGGCTGCCTAACAGATCTAGGGTCCTGATTTTAAAACTAGCATCCCATTATCATCTTGGGGTGAGTGCATGTTCTCCCTGTGTTTGTGTAGGTTTTCCTTTAGGTTTACCTTCCACGCCTACAAAGACATGCATGTTAGCCTAATTCATGGACCCAGCATGGGTGTGGGTGTGCATGTGTTACACTGTCCAGTGATACTCATATAGGCTCTCATAAAACTGAACTGAATTAAGCAGACTTGAAAGTGTATGTATATACTCTATGCACTTTGTGTATACATTTATTTATCTAGCTAGCCTATAAACACACTATAACAGCAGAACAGACATATTAACATTTTTACCACATTTCAAATTACTAGCAGAGAACAATATGCTTGACACTCTATTTTTTATTCAATTTTTAAGAATTTTATTTTTATTTTTTTCAGTTAGACTGGAGCCTTTCTTTTATTATTCCAGAAGACAAGAAGACTCTTTAAAGGTGTGATTCAATGCACAATATAACTTGGCTATAATTAATCTTATTGTTTTCAATTACTTTTAACCACAGGTATGCATTTGTCGATATATTTCATTATCATGAAATTTGTTTAAAATGTTTAGTAATTTCCACTGATGATGCACCACAGTCCTAGCCAAGTAATTTATTGGCTAAAGCACAACATTTGTTTATCCTTCATTTTCTGTATGCTCCATTTGTTTTTATTTCTGCTGACTGTAAATCAATGTAATGCTATTGTGATATATTTGATTACGTTACCAGTAAAGTACTACAGTATTATGACAGAGGTTTTCTAAACTTAATGCCACAGAACACAAATGAGGCTGTGATTTAAAATAACTCTGTTAAGCTTTACTATTAATTCTGCTGTATCAGTATCAGTATTTGTACCAAACACTTTCAATTCTGGTGTCTCAAAATTAATACTTTGCACTACACATTTTCATATTATGGAATCTTGTCACGCTGTCAAGCAATATTAAAGTTCTCTTTAAAGCACAGTTTTCAAACTGAAATTGTGGCACATTTCAAACACACGGAAGAAAATATTGCAGGATACGGCATGGCTAGGAATCCTATGTTTTGGTGGATGTTCTGCACATCAGTAATTTTAGTTTAGTTGGTTTTTACTAAACTTTTCAAATTCTGAAATGTTCAAAGGTACGTAATAAAGAAGCTTAAAATAAAGGTAAATAAAACTGATTTTTGTATATCATATTTGCATATAATATTTCTCTGTAACCTTCACTGACTTACATTTGAGTCCTGGCCTAGTCATAGTTAGTATGCAGTTTATGTGTTCTCATGTTGACATTAGTTTAGTACACTAGCTGTATCTGCAGTCCAGTGTTTGGGTATATATGTCAGGATGAGTATACTGGGTGATGGACACACTTCCTGTTCCATTCACTTCCTGTTCAGTTTTGCCATTATATCTTCCGACTACAAAATACTACTGTATGTGAATGAATATATGAGTTTATAAAATGAATACGGTATATGTGTGGATGGATAAAATGATGGAACAGAAAAATGGACGTTCTACACAGGGGTTTTCATGCATTAACACTGAACAAAAGAAATACGTTTGTAAGCAAATACATTACTTTTATTGTTTTTATAGGGATAAGCTTTATTCTCTTATACTCCCATTTACAGGAAATATTAATATATAAGTTATACAGATGCTTAAATGAAATCTACCATGATGGTCAACTTCATAATAGCCTAAGCAATGAGTCTTATTTTGTGAAGCACTCTTGATAATAAAAACTGGCAAAGGCAATTCACTTCATAAAACAAGACAATATGATTTTCCAATACCATTTTATTGTGCAAAAAACAAAAAAATATTGATTTGCATTAATTATTCTGAGAGATTTTTACTTAAATTTATGGAGCAGCCTACTATGCTCAAATGCCACAGCTCATTTTACATGTATTTACATGTATGCTTTGAGCCAATAAGGATACTTTTAGCTAAAAATTTTAAACAAATCCTACATTGCAAAAGCTAAAAAGGATGCAAATGCATCCGTTTACAATTCATGACAGGCTATTATTTGATTTTACTTCCCTTATAAATTGTCCACAAAGATATGCTTGTTTACAAGCTGCAGGCATAATAATTACAGTATCAGTGTTATACACTACCATTAAAGTGAGACTGTTCCTAGAGAGTGCTGTACTAACCCATGACACATCTTTTTCCTCTTTTTCCACTCTTTTAAGAGCAGGACATAAGGGTTAGTCAGAGACATGCATGGTAAGTCACTTAGGGGGTAGGAGGTGGCTCTCCAGCTAGTGTTAGATGATGTACTTCTTGCCTCATCAGTCTGTAATCTCCTGTGTGTACTAAAGTGATTCACTGCAAGGTGTGAAGCAGCTGGGAACAGGATTAGCACATATGAGATCAAGGTGCTTTCCCTGAAAGGAGCAAATTAATCTCTCTAAATAAAAGGGAAGGATCTGTCCACAGTGCTGAGGGGTCAGCTTCTCGATATTCTTCATTTTAGTTTGAGAAAGTAGTCTGGGTTATTGCCAAGTTATGACCACTGGTTTACCTATATGCAAGGAGAACTGAGGAAATGTGCAATAGCCTTCTCTCTCGAGTTACAAGTATTCTCATTCACCAATGTGGTGTTTTATATATGGTGTAAGTTGAGAAAATATGAGCCCATTGCGGACTACGTACTTTCCTTGATTATAAATATTTGGTGTGATTTATGAGCCTGATACATTAAAACCATTTTAACAACTTTTATTTGCTGTGTACATGCCTCAAACAAAAAATGTTCTTTTATGCCAAGTGCATGTACAAAATTAGTTGATATATCTGTCACCAGATTTGGTTTGATTCTTCCTCTGACTGGTTTTTCAGCAAACATCATTGTCCATCCATCCATCCATCCATCTATTATCCAACCTGCTATATCCTAACTACAGGGTCATGGGGGGTCTGCTGGAGCCAATCCCAGCCAACACAGGGTGCAAGGCAGGAAATAAACCCCAGGCAGGGCACACACACACACCCAGCACACACTAGGGACAATTTAGGACCTCATTGTCCAGCCACTCCATTCCTGCCAGTGAGCCTTTGCCTTATTTCTGTATTTCAAATGGAGGCTTTTCAGACTGGCTCCATGTGGTACCTTTGATACTATCCTTTGATGCAATGTTGTAGTTAAGTGGATGGTCAGTTTCACATACTAGAAGCTCATCCTCTGAATCCACTTACTTTTCAAACATCTCTTTCTCTCTGTCTCTGTTGCTCTCTCTCTCAGGGCACTTTTTATGGGGCAGTTAAGTGTGCACAATAATCTAGTTGTCTAAACTTTTAATAAGTGAAAACAATCAACCTGACTACATTGCAGTTGACAGTTTCTGTGCCGAATTGTGTATAAGCTGCTTTATTTACTAACATTTTTTTAATGGAATTATTGGTGCCATGTCAATGAAATACTGAAATTTTTAAATATGTCATGGCCTCATACTCTTTATTAGAAACATAAGTCATATAATACCCAGCCAATTTACTTGATTTCATTTTTAGCATTTTCTTCAGTGACACATGGCTGAATAATATTTTCCATTGGTGTTGCTGATTATCTGTTTATCATCCATCCATCCATTATCCAACCCCGCTATATCCTAACTACAGGAACACAGGGGTCTACTGGAGCCAATCCCAGCCAACATAGGGCTCAAGTCTGGAATCAAACCCCGGGCAGGGTGCCAGCCCACCGCAGACCTGTATATCATTTATCACTAATTACCTAAAAGAGTGTGTTCTTTTGTGGTTCAAAAGATATAAAAACTGGCGCTCTAGCTTTTATTGCATTTGGATGTGTGGCTTTACAGTGTATACGCAGTATTAATGGTAACAACTGACCAGCAGCTGAATACTTAATAAAGAATTTGTCTGTGCATTTGCCCACTGCATATACAGGAGTAAGACAGGGAGCTTTTTCAAATATATACAGACTAACAGCAGCAGCAAGGGATCAAAAGAATCTGGTTACTATAGCAACCCCCCTTTTTTAAAGGGCACACAGTATGACTTAGCTTAACATGTGCAAACAGATTTTTAATTAATTCAATCATAGAATTTACTAATAATTTTCTGGAGATCACAAAATTGTTAATTCGTTGCTCCTGGAGTTCAAAGAATACCCCAGAGAACCCAAGTTTTGCAACTCACTAACAGTAACACAAAAGAATGCTAATTATCACACCTGTATATACTTTACTGTAAGGTTTTCTTGTTAAAATTTTAAAAGACTTAGTAAAACATGCCCTTGCAACCACTGTAGTTTAGATAAAGAAGAAAAAAAAAAAACAGTTTCAGTTAAGGTGAAAAGTTAACATTATTTGCAGGAGGAGAAATGTTGTCTGTACCTTAAAACCAACATGAATAACACAAAGGTCTAGATATTAACAATTGCCTGAATTTACTGTAATGCATTATTCAGCATGTATAAACTAAAACTGAAAATAACACTGAATATCACTTATAAACTGTAAATACCTCCATCAAATTTATTGATTCAGTCAGTCTCACTTTATTACTTTCTTTTTTCCATTACCAAAAAGAAATGTGCAAAAAATCATGCAAATTGAAATCATTGATCTCTACACATACTTTTTCCAGTGTTCCTTTCATGCACTCCAGCATTAAAAAAAAAATCCTGTGGGAGATTCAATCCCCTTGCATATGTCATTAGTGGTCATAGCACAGCCAGAGACTAACTTAGCAGCCAACATCTTTAAGGCGCAAATCATAACGTGTGTAAAACAGCTGGTGGCACGGAGCACACAGAGATGCAAGCACAAGGGCAACTCAGTGCTGCCAATTAACCACACCAATGAGAGAAAACTGAGGCCCACAGAGGACATTTGCAAACATCACACAGGCAAATAAGACACATGAGACGAGTTTTGGACCCAAGCATTGCAAGACAATGATGACTGCCACACCACATTGCCATTACCAATGAATGAGCATGGAAAAAGCACTCATATAAATACTATTATTAACATTTTAGCAACTGACAACTAAAATGATTTCTAGGATGTGATGTGTGCCTATAGCTGATCTTAACCCCACTTTCACTTAATTGCAATTAGATCTCAAAAAAGTGGCAAAAAAGTAGGAGTATAGCATAACCAGAAGTAGCATGAAAACAAATGGAGAACAAATATTTGAGAATGAATTTAAATCTATTTGGAAATATTTCTTATGAGGTTTAAAAAAACAGCTAATTCATCTAAAGCAGTCCTATTATTATAATGACTCAAGCATAATATTTAATTACTAGTTAAACTCACATAAAATTATACATACTTCCAAAGGTGCCTTTATACTTTTTTTAAGTGAGGTTTTTTAGGATTGCTTCTATATGGTGATTTGTATATTGTTAAACAGTGAGTTTACTGTAAAACTAGAGTACAGTGCTGATCAATATTGCTAAATAAGATCTGTTAGTATCTTATTTCATTTAGAGTAGGACAAAGGACGATCAGAAAAACCTATGCAGGTTATCAAAATGTGGATAAAGGAATTTCACTTTGAACTATAAAGAATTAGCATAATGACCCCATTCACATTACGCCTAGCACAAAAGGCCAATTTTGACTACTTCAAAATCTCCAAGCAGTAAAATCAGTAAAATGATTCAAAGAACCACTCCCCAGTTACGAAACCATCATCTGTCACTCATGAGACAACAAGAGATTTATAGTTCACAGCCAGATTTGCATCAATGTATTTGTCTATATCTCTTCACAAAACACTGGATTGTGGTTGGCCCAGAGTTTTTCCACTGGATCAGACTCGATCAGAATTATACCCCATTACAGAACACACTCTGATCCCTGGCCATTTTAAAGTCAACATGTAATCTAAGCAACATGTATTTGACATGTGTATGAATACTAAAAGAACCAGCAGAAAACCCCCACACATGCAAGAAGAGGCTAAGGAAATGAGACAGGGATCTGAGGTATGATGCAGTAGTGCTAACCAGTGGGCTACAGTTTAAGGTCAATAATACATTTTTGTTTGGACTTTTGTTACTATTTTCACTGGTTTATGAAGGTGTTGCATTTCACATGAATTTTTCCTGGATAGTTTCATTTCCTACTTCTTTGTAAATATTTACTTTCAAGTTTGATAATAAGTTGTACATTTCTCATGTACATTTGAATGGATGTTTGCGAAGGGAGCACTGCAGTTCTCAAGCCACAAGCATAAAATTTGTGGTTCATTTCTGAAAAATATGTTAATGTCTCATTCTGAGATGGAGTGCTTCTTGTTGACTCATATTACTCACTGTGGGTAAATCAGTCATCCTCACTTAGTTCACCAATGAGTTCTTTGAGGAAAATCGATCAGACAGCTTTTAAAACCTAAATGTTAAAGCTATAGTGATCCTGTAATATCTCATTTTCTGGGTGATTGACGTCATATGTGGCTTGGTATTTAGAGATCAAAGCTGATGACTGTAGGTTTCTACCATTGTGGGCTTTCAATACTTAATGTGAATACCAACTACAATGCAGAAGAAGGAAGCTATCCACCAATTGAATTGCAGATGGGTCATCATGAGTAAGAAAATTGGTAAGAAGATTAGATATTATACTAGGGGTGTGAACTCTTTATACTACTAGTAGGGTATACTAGTTTCAATCTGGGACATCTGGACCAGTGTCTAGGTCATTAAAAATTGCATTCATTACTACAAGCAATGACAATATTGAGTTCAATTGCTCACTTTGCACATATAAAGTTTTTTTTTATCTTCAATTTCAAAGTAGCCTATTTCTTTCGCCAGATGACCTGTGTTCCCTGTGAACATGAAAAGCATAATAGCAATGGAATCTTTACAATCTAAGCAAACAACCACTTTTGTTATAGAACTAGTATGACAGGTTTACTATTTATAATGGGTATTCTGCAATTCATGTTCTAAGAATAAAGAGGGGTTTTGTTTATATTTTGTGTTTACAACACTTTGAAATAGGAGATGAGTTATTACCAAGGCTGCTTTGTTACCCTCAATGCAACCTATTATTGCAGAGCCACATAAAATTTGTGTGCCCATTTTCCTGATATCTTCTTCTCTATCTTTTATTCAAATGAAAAGAAATATTTTCTTCTTACCTTACTAGATATTTTACTATTTGTCCTTCTCTGGGGATCTGCTAACACCATGTGTTATGTGTATCTTTCTAATTTTATGAAATGATTTGCATATCCCTTTAAAAACTCCAGGTATGTTTATTATTTCACAAATCTACTTAAACACAGCTGTATATTTTCCATTGTTTTTCTGAGGCATAATTAGGCCATTCAGTTTATATACCAGTATGATTTTTTTAATTTATAAAATGCCTTTAAAATTATTTACAAATATTATAATATTCACTGTTTATAAATTGTAACTTCAAATTTATTTCATTGCATTGTTCTGCTGTTAATGTCATAGGATTTCATACTAAGCTGTTTATACAAGTAAGACATAAAGGTTTTGGTTTCTGTATTGTTTTCCATAGGTCAATTCACAATTACAATAAATGTTTATCAACTAAAGATTTGTCTGAAATCCACTTTTTTTAAAGCGTTATTTACTACTGTTGCCAATGTAAGCTATTAGGTTTACAATTAAACCTTAAAATCTTTATGAAGAAAATAATGTATATATGTTGCAATTTTCTATTCCAATAAAGCACCTATTTGTTACCGTAAAATCCATGGTGTTGTTAGAACTTTGGTACTGACCACTTTCTGCTTTTTGGAGTGGGAACATCTGTCTGTCACCCTTTAAGTCTTTAGCGCTGAATGTACGACACAAATTACAAATCCAAACTACATTCGAAAAATGCTATTTTCACTTCCAGAAAAGCTGAATGACTGATAATCTGCTGCTTCACTGATTATAGTTTGAGATGAAGGAACAGTCCAGTTTGGAAAGTCCTAGCAGCTCCAAGACTGATAAAGGTACAGATACTGTAAGTGTCAACATTCATTTGTGTTATGTATGATATGATGTTTATTTTTATTTTATCCATTGTTAAAGAGATATTATATTTTAAAATCCCGGTAATCATTTAAAAAACCTCAATATATACAATGGTGCATTTTTATATTACATTATAAACATACCTGTAAACTACAGTAAATATAATTTAAATGGGTCAGATGAGACAGCATGTAGGGTTGCCACCTCACAGTTCCTTAGTCCTGGATTATTCTTGGCTGAGATGTCGTTAGTATGGAATTTGATTCTTCTGTCCATTCTCAAGTGGATCTCCTTTCTTGAGACTTGTTTCTTCTGTGTATTTACATAATCTTATGAGACTAAGTTGGAGTGGTGCACATGAGCAAGGGTGCATGCGTGAGGGTACTATTTAATATTCTCATGCCCCATCTGGGCTTGGGGAGGCACAAGCTTGCAAAGGGTTATAGATCAGCAATGGTTCATGTGAACCTGAAAATGAAACAGCTCAAGAGTTAAAAATTCCAAAAATATAATGAAAAGAACAGAGTAAATACAAAGTCTGTACATATAAACAGTAAGTCAGGTATGTTTATTAGAACAGGTAAAAGTAAAACCAAGTCAAAGTAGGCTCTGTAAAATGGAACTGTAAAAATGAATATACAGTAGAGTGCTCTTGATTATGATGTATTTTCCATAGATCTACAGAACATTTTTTGGAGCCATGTTTTCTTTTATGACTTTGCATTGATGCCTTGATTCTTCTTTCTGATTTTGTTGAAGAAGATTGTGAAATAATTATAAACGAAATAGTGACAGGTTATATAATTTACACATCTTTGTAGCTTAGATCCATCCATCCATCCATCATCCAACATGGTATATCCTAACTACTGGGTCACGGGGGTCTGCTGGAGCCAAACCCAGCCAACACAGGGTGCAAGGCAGGAAACAAACCCCAGGCAGGGCGCCAGCCCACCGCAGGTAGCTTAGATCATGTTTGTTTAATGCTCACAAAAACTGGTAATGCAACTAAAATAAGCTAAGCGATGTCCCATACAATGTTCTTCTAAAAAATACAAAAACAACAAAACACAGGGTAAAGGAACCACCAGACTGATAATATTTTTGAATAACAACATAATAACTCTGTAGCCAGATTTACTAATCTTAATAATCAAGTCAGATTTATTGTCATTGTATGTAATGCAATGAAATTCATATTTGCTTGTCTCCTTAGAACAGTTGATAACATATAATACAAAAAGTGTGTATAAATATATGAAGGTTAATATCTATTGCTTTAATCCACAGAGTCTTCCCAGGGAATCTTCATGACATTAGTTGGATCATAACTGTGTGGTAATATGTGATCAAGAAAAAACAGACAACATAAAATTCAACTGCATAAAATATCATAGTTGATTTTATTTGAACCATGGCCATAAACAAGGTTATGTCCAATCTGTGGCACTTAAGCATCAAAGAAGGTACACAAACCTAATTAAAGCTACACAGTCAAAAATGCCATATCTGCTAGTAATTCAACCTGTTGTCTTATACAAAACATCATACCTGACCTTTACTTAGCTGCAAATCTCCCATGAGACACTCTACTCAACCTTTTCGAGTGAAGCAAACATGATTTAGAAAGGTTGCATTTTATTAATGATTGTATATGTGATCACTGTTACTTCAAAAAATGAAAAAATAAAACTGAATTCTCATTAACACTAGGACCCATAAAGAAATAAACAAATCTAAATTCTCATACCTATCACTTAGAAAGTGCACAAAAAACACAGTGGGGGAGTAAGAGAAAAGTTCTAGAGAGTAAACAGCTGAATGGCTTGGCTCATTTTAATTTTGCCTAAAATCATAATATGATGTATGTTATTATATTGCTGGTATAAGGGATATGCAGTTCCTTTAGCATTTGTACATGGTCCCCATGTTTGTGCGATTTTCCCCATTAAAAAGACATACAAGTTAGACAGGCTGAGAATTTAACATTGTTTCTGTGTTGGTGAGTGTAGGTGTGTAAGTAAGTGTGCCCTGTCATGTACTGGCACAGCACCCAGCACAGGTTCCTCTGTTGCGCCTAGTGCTATTTGAATAACATCTGTCCCAGAACAAAGAACAAGTCAAGTAATTTTTTGGCAGGGTTCCTAACACTGTCCTAGCAGAAAAGTAAGATGTACAGAACATCTGAAAGGGCCTTTCACATATGGAGACCAATCTTTGCCTTTTAAAGTAGTCCTCTAAACTCAACAAGATGTTTTCTTGTTATTAACACACACAAACATATATATATATATATATATATATATATATATATATATATATATATATATATATATATATATATATGTATATATATATTTCTGATATACGTCATATTCAAGGACCCTTGTACGATCTTTTAAATGCTTAACAGATATGAATGCTGCTGCAAAATTTAAATACTTAGTTTCAAACTTATTACTACTGGAATTCAAAAAACTTTCGGGTTCTACTTATGGCTACTCTTCCTTTACTCTTAAATACTTTTGAGTTGTCTGATGACACTAAACAATGGTAAACAACTCATATTGTTGATTTACTTTAAATTTTAAATGCTAAAAATCTAAGTGATGTCTCCAAAAAGAACCATTTACCAAGAGCGTCTGTTTTAGCTGAATAATATAAATTCTGAGAATAATTATAAATGCTAACAACAAGCATCTATTCATAATAAACACAAATGAAACCCTATTACATTAGATAAATATACTATATTTAAAATTAATACTTTCTCAGCATCTGCCAATATGCATACAAACACATTAAAAATTCATAAAAATATAAAATATGTGTATATTTCATAAGAAGTCTTCATTATGAAACAACTGACTATACACACACACAAACAGATGAAAAAAGTATTGCTGTTTTTCCCGTTCGAAAAGGAGACGTTTAAAAATTCTGAATTATAAACAGAATTTCATCTGCAGCTTTTTCAATGGACTTGTCAAAATGTCTGTGAGAATGAGAGGTTTTTCTTATGCATTCAGTTTGTTCAAAGTCTAATTTTTTTTTTTTTTTAGGACAAGCCTGATTGACAGTTACGCATTAAACATTGTGTGTTAAATCATCAGAACAGATCAGCCATATGCACTAATGACAAGTGTTGGACTTTTCCGTGTTTGGCCTTCTTTCTTTTTAAGCACATCAGAATTAAACCAGAAAAAGAGAAAATGGTCAGGGAGCAGCAGTTGCCTGAACAGATTACCCTGTGGGAATGGTGACCAGCTGTGTGAGGTCAATGTGGTCGCTCACACAGAAGCAAATGTAACCCTCACCACCTCTTACATCCCTATTTATTTATGTATATTTTTTTTAGAACTGAAACACTGTAGCAGACTCTCACAAGGGTTGGATGAAAGGGGAAATATGAACTCAAGCGTGCAGTTGCTGATGAATGCATTTCAGGATTAGTTTGTGCCGCAGGCAAATCTTTGCATCAATTAATCACCAATTATTATAAACCTTCTAATATTTTTCTGCTTAATTAATATACTGCTTCTAATTTGGAAATGCGTAATTAATCAATTTTTTAAATAGCCGTAATGTGGTGAAACTCTTTTCATACAACTATGGTAACATTAAGTAAAATATATTGGATATGACAGGGAATTTTTTAGACTAGTTTCCAGCCTCACTCAATTTAAATCTAATTAACATCTGAATCAAATGATGACATATACTGACCAAGACACATCTGGGATCAAGCTGAACAGTAATTTAAATTACATCCTGGTTTCACTCAACCTAATTTTTAAAATCAATCCACAGGTTAAACACAATAGTCTACTCTTAGTATACAGGTATTTTGTGTAACTCCAAAGTGCTCTCTGCATACGAATGACATATTTGACCTAGTACATAGATAAACAATCCTGTTTATTATAAAGGTTAACTAAACCTAAGATTGTCAATTCTCATTGCATCACAAAATAGTAGCTGTCTTGCCAAAGCTTTAAATAAAATCAGCACATCACATGAGCATCAAGTGGATCAGGCCTTAGCAGTGCTGTCAAAATATACATTGCTCACATACTGTTTTCACAAGTAAGCATATGCAATATGATAGCAGGTAGTAACATGAAAAATATTAAATTTAAAAAAAGAAACAAATGAGTGATGTAAAGAACAGGGACTAAAGTGATGGCATGGATTTGCACATTTAAGGCTTTAACATTACAGTGGATGATTTTTTATGCTGCTGGTACAACAAACACGGAAAAGAGGCAAAAGGGTTTGAAAATGTAGACACAACTAGCCTGAAAATTCAGTGTACATTTTGGTCAAACAGGCTTTATTATTCTTTCAGTTAGAAAGAAGATGCTTTATCATCATAGGGGCTAACTGCTAGGAGTATAATGCATTCACTCCCGTACCATAATCCTACTTAGGAAATTATTTTTCATCAACATATTAGTAAATAATTAATCTAGAAAAGGAGCATACATGGTTTCATGGTCTAAATTATCTTGTAACTTTTGATTAAACTAATATGAGGCACATATTTATAAAATCAACCTTGCTCAGTTTGTAGAAATAGGCAATTGATAAGCTAATGCCCCACCTTGATTTTACGTCACAGTATAAATTCAACCACTTTTCTGTCCAGATTTTTTGGGTAGTTCAAAATGAAGGCCTGCCCTGGCAATAAAGGGCTCAATAGAAGATCCTGGTTGGGGCAGTAGTGCTGGATACTCAAATATTCAATTACCGGCGGCCTGTAGAGTCACCAATTAACCTAATTTGAATATCCTTGGAATGTGGATGGAGAATTGAAGTACTTGGAGATAAAACTATGCAGACAATGGTAAAAAGGTACAAGCAGAGGCACAGAGAGTCACTGCACTGGAATTCACACTTTGTGTATGAGGCAGTCACACCTACTTCACTACAACGAGTCCCTCTTCAATGTAAGTACTTACTATATTTGAACAGCTGATACTCGACTAAGTAAGGAAATCATTTTAACCAATGAATGATGGGATTCCTAGAGTTCTCTATGTCAATAAGAGACAAAATAAGGATAGCCAATCAAAATATTCTCTATGTTGTAACGTGCACAATAGAGCAGAACCATATATTCAATGAACTGGTAAAGAGCAATGAAAGCACGTAAGATTAACTGTACAGTGAAACAAAAAAGCTGACAAATTACAGTTGTTTTTATTAAGTTTACTGTAGTTTGCATCCATGTTGCCTTCTTTTTTATCAAACAACTAAAAATAGTTTCTTAACACCTTCTGCCAGTGTTCATCTACACTTTGTCACAAGTTTAATTCCATTAAAATAATAAAAACAATTAAATAATACTATCTATCTGATTATTTCAGTTCAGGATTGTGGGGACCACACAACGGCAGCACTTGGTGGAAAGCAACAAAAACTCCTGAACAGGACACCAGACCATCACAGGGACCAGACATGTACACACAACCACACTAACACAGAGGGCCAACGTTGTCAGTTAACCTAAGAATAAAGCAAAACGCAATATAATATAGGTAATGAGTTAAAAATGTTCTAGACATATGCCTTATTTTGTACAGAAATGAGTTAAGTATGAATGCTCTACACAATGATACTGCAAGTAAAGAAATTTATTATTATAATTGCTATCCATCCATTTTCTGAACCTATTTTTTCTGCTGTAGACTTAACATTTGGGTGGAGGACAGGAAAGACATCTGGAGAGAAGACCAGTCATCATCTGGCATACCAATACACAAACTCATTCTCACTTCTTGCTGAATCAGCTGTGAGATGCCAATTACATGGAGGAAATCCACACAAACACAGGAAGAATTTAATAACTCCACAATGACTGGGACTGAGATAGGAACTGAGCCTAAGTTTTAGAGCTGTAAGTGCAAATCAGAAATAAAAAACAGGAAAATATGATAGAAATATCAGGCTAATAAGAAAGTCTAACAGTCCAGTTGGTCTCTCTAGTACAAAAGATTTTGTAAAAATTGACACGTTTCAAGAAAATCTTTATTACTTACTTTTACTTTGCAATCAACACAAACACCTAAAAATGCGTAATCCGCAAATATGTTTATTGAAATTGCAGGCTATTAGGAACAAGTTCAATGAGAATCAGTACAAAAATGATTCTCTTTAGCACATAAGACATGGATACGCCTGCCTATACGGAATGTTTTCCAAGGGTGAGAAAGGTGATACCTCTCAGTTTATCGTTAGTTTTAACTAACAGCATAGTCCATATGCAGGGCCTAGTTAAACGTGTCTAGAGTTTCTCCAAAAATGGCAAACAATAGAGATTTTTAATCCTGTCCAAAACATCATTTATTTAACTGAGCATAAGATAGTCCCACCATGAATATTTAAGTGTCTAACTATATTCATCTTCATTTACTGTATACAACAGCAACTTTCAAATTCTACACTATGTTCACAAATATAAAATGTTTTTTTTCTGAAAAGGCAGGAAATCATCACAATGACTGGAGTGGAATTAAATGAGACACATGATTTTGAAACAAATACTTCTTAAACATGCCGTGTACTGATTGATTTTGAGAAAATTGGCCTCATAACGATTTTCCAAGATGACAGTTATCTTGGGTCCCTTAAAAGGATATCTAGGAGTGGAATGTGAACTAGCAATTCAGATGTGAACAAAGCAACAAATTGATTGCTTTACTAATGTACATATTATAAGAACTACTTGTCTCGAAATTATTTCAAATAGAAACATCAACCTGTTTATCCTACTGACTCAGGAATTTAGCTCACTCCACAGAAAATTCATTCATTTTGTTTTATGGCCTGCCATCTAATTTAACAGAGCATAATTATTTGAATCACAAGATTTTAGATTGTTCCTCCTATAAAACAACCACCAAAGTTCACAGGGAAAATATGATCACTGTTTTGTAACAATATATTCTATTTGCCTATCTCTTCCTTGCCAAACCAGTTAGTATAATTGCTAAATGTATGCCATTCAACTGGAAAGAAATAATCAAAACCTACTGTTGTATGGACCTTCTTTAGTTGTTCCCCCAAATTCTGTTCTGCTTATTATAAATGCCAATTTGACTACAATGTTTCACTTTAGCTACCCTACTATTATCTTTGTTGTCAGAGAGGACATAATTATTCAAACTGTCGGCTGTATTGACACATCAGTATATGCTATATTGAAGCTCTAGGCTTGTTGCAGTTATGCCTGATGTAATCGGTCTTTTTTTTTATGAATATTAAAAAATGCAGATCCCTTCAAGTTGTTGGTAATTGCTCGACTCTGCTTTTCTTTAAGAAAGATACAAGAAAAGACACAAAGCTGCGACAGGCAAATACACAAGGCTGGCCTTGACAGTGTTATAATTGAGTGAAATGTGATGGAGCAAAAAGCAATCAACACTCCCTGGGTTAAAGTTCCTCACTCAAAAGGAACTAAACAGCAAGTGTGCTGAAACACTTCTACAATCAAACAGAATGAAAATGAAATTTATACCAGATCCGTTATTGTTCTACACATGTCATATGTAATCTGTCCAGTGACGACGGTTAAAATAATTATTCATTTTTAATCAAACCGTAGGATGTTACATTGCCAAGTGTATGATAAGTCATTTTCCATGTTCCATTATTAAAATTTTAAGAAATAATCCACAGTACAGGTCCCCAGCTCGGACTAAATGGAAGGGCTAAAGTGATTTGGCTTATAAAATCATAATGGGCTTGTCTAGTTTGATAAACTGTTACTATGGCTGGCATACAGGGAGAGTGAAAGCTGAGACAGAGGAGATAGGGAAAAGAGATAGACTTAGTGAGTGAAAGAGACAGAGAGAGACAGCAAGAGAGAAACAGAGGGAGTGGGCTGATCTTTTACAAAAAGATGCCACAGCTTTAACTCACCTGGTGCGAGCGGCTGGGGTTTAACTGTAGTGGATTTCATCTTGAGGGCTTCCTTAGCTGACATGTCACAGCAGGAGCCTTTATTGGTGTCCTGGTCACTGTCAGCCTGGTCACTGTCTCCATGCCCACTGTCTCTTAGACTTGCACGCTCGGGGTCTTTGAATGTTGAACTGCTAAAAATAGACAGAACCAGAATGTCTCCTTTACTGACTCCAATTTGAGTAATATGGTCTGAAGGAATAATTCTGACAGGAATGCAAATGCGATGGCTGAGCAAGTTATTTAATAGCCCTTACCTTTGAACAAACTGCTGCCTGCTGCCCATGTAATTGGGCTCTGCGGGAAAATTGTCTGTCTGTGAAGGAGAAAGGAAAAAATTTACGTATTGTGCTACACAGAAATGTCTCCTGCCGTGAAACAAGATTTCCTGTTGGAAAAATGATTAATAATGCAAAAGTTTTCTTTAATCTTTAGATTTGTACATTTTAATTACTTAACAAAACACGGGCCACTTTAATTATGCAGTCCAAACAATTCTGTATTTTCAAAGCCTTAAATTACCTGCTAGTGTAAACAGAAGCCACCCCACCCTCCTGGAATAAAAGGCCAATCTTCATCTTTAATGGGGGCACATGAAATTATTAAGTCCTTCATTTCAAAATGATATGAAGATGATGAATATTTTGAATGGAAATAATAAATAACCCAAATCTGTTTTATGTTACAGGGAGAAAGATAATTAAATTTTAAATCCCATTTAATGATATTAGGCATCATCTGCAAATAACTTAAAAAGGTGGGGTTACAAATTTGTACAAAGGTTTCATATTAAAAAGATTTTCACTGTTAAATTCTTTAAATCACCTTGTATTTCTCATACAGGCCCACCATTACAGTCATATCTTAACTAAACTTATCCAAACTAAAGACAACAGATGAGAATAAAACAAAAAAAAAAGTGACACCACACAAATGTTTCCTAAGGGTGATATAGTGAAAAATACAGACTTGAAATAAAAGGTTATTTCTTTATTATTTTCCAGAGAAATGTCTTAGAGAAGGTAGATGCAATATTATACTTCCACAGATTTCATGTGAATCCCATTTCTACATCAAAGAAAGCATCAAAGTCTTTTGTTTCTTCTATCCAGCTCCAAAACAAATGCTTTTTAAATGACTCCAGCTTTTTCAAACTGTACTAAGGCAAACGTGAAGCTTGTTTTACACAATCAAACCTCCAGAAAGAAATCATTAACTTGGCTTTATAAAGCCATTAATTGTAAGTTCAAAATCACAAATGTACAAAAGTCATTTTTTAAAAACTGCTAAAATAGTTGTGGGGGGAGACACTCCCCAAAATTAATCCTAAGAAAGGGAATCCATTGAGGTAAATGTTTATTTAATGAAAGCATCACATGATTTCTGTCTTCCATCTCTACACAGATAGTCTGGCTTAGCATTATTTTAATTAAATTACATTCAATTCCTCTTCAAGCAATTGATGTGGAAGTGGCAGTAAACAAAGCAAATTGCTTGAAACATAAATAGGAATTCACTGTGTACCCATAAGGCTGATTTAACTGAAAGCTGCTCTTCCCCTCTCTTTCTCACTCTGTCTTTTTCTCCCTCACTTCGTATACATATAAAGGTTTTTTTTTGTTGTTGTTGTTGAAATAATATGCTGTCTTTCTGAAAAATACATTCTGAATACAAGATTTCCACAAGAGATTAGCCAGATCCCATTAATGCAAGAATAAAAACAGTTTGGATTATTTTTCTACATTAGGATGACAAACGACTGCTTCACTAGATGATTGGTTATGTTTTGCAAACAAGGTTCCAATGGTGGGTGGTTTACAGAACAGACAGTTAACAGATGAAATTACAACCCAAATACCCTGATGCACAAAAAGTGAAGACCTCCATAGTATTATAACATAAAGTATGTGAACATAGAGCAGAACAAGAATCAAGGGTCACATTTTTTGAAGAAGATTATCCCAATTAAAATCAACTTGAATTCCACTGAGGTAAACTAAGTATAATATTTTTAAAAAATGTAGCAAATTACAATATTTACTTCTTTACTGGATGTCTACAAGTTCAGTTTCAGCTCCTCTCATTCTTGGCAGCCACGTCAGGAAGCTACTATGTTAGACTACTGTGCTCAGTATTTAACACATTTATTCCATTATGACTGCCAAGCTCCTTAACCTGGGACATTGTGATGCACTGTGCAACTGGAATTTGGAATTCCTAATTGTCAGACAATGTCAGACCCTAACGTGTGTGGACTGGAAACATCACTGTTTCTCAACACAGTACCTCCCAGGATAAAACTGCTTACAAAGAACACGTTTTGAATTCTGACACAGTAGTGCCAGGATATCAGTCTCTCTGATAATGTCAGCAAAGCACAGGAGCTGGTCTTAGACTTTAGGAAAGAGGAGGAAGCTAATTATGTCTTCTACATTTATGGGAATGCTATGGAGAGAGTCCATAGCTTTCAGTTTCTTAGGGTCACTATCAATGACAACCTAAAGTGGGTGCAACACACATCTCAGCAACCGTCAGGAAAGTCTGGATGTTTCCATCTATGCGTACAAATTCTGTGGGTTGAATCCATCATCCATGGCAGCAAAACACTTCAATGGGAGGTGGGGTAGGTTCAAAATATAACCGGTACACTACCCTAGAACCCTAGAAAGTCATTTTCCTTTCTCCTCCATGGAGGCTAAGGTCACAGGAGCATTCATACTCAGAACCATGAACAGTTTTTACCATTGCATCATTGGGCTTCTCAACATTTGTTTTTACTAATAACTGCTTGAAGGTATCTAACTTCTATTACCTATTTATATACAGTATTATTGTGATGGGTGGTCCATGGAATTGAGTGAATTTTAAGTAAATAATCATGTCCGGGGAAGTGCAGGCTCCAGTCGGGTGTGGGTGTGTGCGAACATGCTTTGCTCTGAGGATGGTTGGGCTGCCTGGCTGAGTGCGCCTACACATGCCAATGCAATCATCAGTCAGGTGCCTCATTCTTACCTTGGAGCGAGCAGCATCTCACATCTGTGCCAAATCTGGCTAATATAAGAGGAGCCTGCATGACAGGGGCAGAAAGGAAACAAACAGGAGGGAGAAACAGAGGTTAAAGAAGGGAAGGATAGAAAGAGGCAGGTGTAAGGCCAAGAAGTGACATCGGGGGGAGAGAAGGCTCAGTGCAGAGCCGTGCTAGGAGCCACAGACAGATGGGACCCCAGCCTGGTTTTGAAGATTGGCTGTGCCTGTTGGTTGGGCAACTCCTCTGCTGAAATAGCCCATGCAGAACTCGATTCCTTCCTTCCATTTATTTATTGAAACTTTTTTGATTGGATTTGAAACTACTTTTATGAATTATTTAATGAAATAACTATGCATTACACTTGTACACTTTTATGTTTGATTTGTTGGATTTTTAATAAAAGTACTAATTACTTTTGCACCTACCCCTTGCTTGTGAGTGTGTCCTCAATTGCCTGACTCATCTTGGTTATGACTATCGACGGTGGCAGGTTCAAGAGGCTCCCAAACAGAAGCGGGAGCATGGCGCCAACCCACACCATCACAATTGTCAGATGTTGTGTTTAATGTGTGGGGGTATATTCTTTTACTCTTGTTTGTAGTATACATTGTCACACGTCTATATGAGACATGTATATAACAACCTCATTGTACTAGGTAAATACAGTATAACAATAAGCTTGAATGCCCACTACATCGACAGCAGGAGAAACCATGGGTTATCTGCACAAGATGCCCAAACTACCCCAGCTGGATCCACCCAAAACATAGCAGCAGTAGGACTACAGCACTGTCCTACCCCTGACCCTACTATAAACAGCAAGCCCCATAACCATCCACAGGAGACTTGTTTTAGCAGTTTGTGCCTACTTTATCATCCAGTGAATTCCACCAGCTCATGACAACTGGTAAAGATAAGGAGATAGATTTGATAATAAATGTAACTGTTTACCCAAGGATTTAGTTCTATACTTCAATTCCATATATTTTACAATGAGAGAAAACTTACCACCAAGTTTTAGTCAGCTATTCAACAACAATTTATTTCTTGTGCCCTAAATCACATAAGAAATGCCTCAATGGATTTAAACAGGCCCAGTTTTTTGACAGCACCCCAACATAACACTCTCTAAGTAGACAAGAACAAATTCCAAAAAAAAAAAAAAACTTTGCTTGGAAATAAATGGAAGACATCTTGGGAAGGACAATTCAGAGACAGACCACCTTCCAGGTTGGTTTGGCATGCAATGTAAAAAAAATGTAACATATATGGCTTCAGTTCAGGTAACAAGATTATGAAGTGGTTTAGTAACCTTGGACATAAAGTACATTATTCTGGTATTATCACTGGTAGTCTTTAAAGTATTCTTGTGTTCAGATATACTATCTGCCATTTAAACAAATGACTGGCATGAAAATGTTTAACAGATTTTTTTTCCCCCAATCACACCACTTCAGATGTTTCTGTCATTATCGAAATGAATGTACATTTTCCCAGTAATGTTCACAGTATGACTACCAAATCCATAGACATTAGCTTTTGAGAAAGTGCCACATCTGCCATCTCTATGAAGACAGGGTAGACAGAATAAATGTTTGATAAACACATGTAATCATCATTATAGGAATTCTCTGCATTTCAAAGGCCTATTGAAGAGATCAACTCCAAATGCACAGCACCCAGAGGGGGACATGTGATCATACCCTTTCTAAGAGGTCAACTCCTGAGAATTTGAGAGAAACCTTTTGCTATCTAGAAGTCTGATTTCAGAGCCAATACTGTACATAGCGATGAACATGACTATGTCTAGCTGGTACTTTTCATCTTCCCACACAAGCTCTGCCTCATTTTCTGACAGGAAAGTAACTTTTCAAGTCCTCAGTGGCAGTTTTCACCGTCAAAATCAAGCTCAAAAAGATCTGTCTTTGACATGATGGCCACTTAAAAGGAATTACAGCTGACCCTCATATTTAGCTTTACTCTATATCTTGTCACATAGATACTGACCACTTAAACATAATTGGAGGTCTGGATACAGAGATGAAACCTTGTATCCCTATACTGTATAGGCCAAATCTTCCTTAGTTTTTTTTATGAAGAACTTGGGAAGTTAGTTTAGGATGGTTATTTCTCAGATATGTCTCTTTCTCAGCTCTGAAAAGATTCTAATCACACCAATTACAATCAATTCTAGAGCATTTTGTCAGCCTGGGTGTCTCAAAAATAAACCTGAGCATTTTTTACATATTGTCCTTTACACATAAAAGCAACCATTGGTACTACTGTATTGCATAACGTTAATTCTAAAGAAAAATTAATTTAAATATACACATATTCTGTCAGATGTAGACAGAGCCCTGAATAAAACTCCATCCTGGTGTATACTCATTTTCATAGCCACACCAAATCATAATAAACTCATTTAGTGAAACCATTCTGCCTAAAAGTGGGAGGTAACTGAAGTGTCAGATGAATCTTATGACAGAACAATCACAACATGCAAATTCCATACCTAAGAGTTACACTTCTGCAAGGGTCTACATGATTTAAGGTGACAATGCTTTTCTATGTACCACCATGCTGTCCTTCCTATTAGAACACTTAAGACATTCTTAAATAAACTTCAGATTGGAAAAATATAATTTACTTCCTAGTTGCAATGACCCAAAAGAAATGCTGGCACAATAGCTGTGTACTATTAGAAAAATTAAGTGACTTCTACTGAGCTGATAGTGCATTAATGAATTTTGGGAAGACACAAAAAGAATCTAGAGATGCTCAAGGTCAGATAGATACTGAAAGTTGCTAGCTGATGAGGAGGAATAGTCATTCCTGGGCATAGAACACATTAATGAATTTTCTCATTTAATTGCTCAGACAGTTCATGTCATGGAGCTTAGAGTCGCTGGCATTTGGCAGGTTAAATTATTATTGACTTTGATGACTTTGCTCAGATCTGCCCCACTGTTTTGGGATGTTTTGCTTACCATAATTCAATTTAAGAAAATAAAGTTTTGACTAGACACAGCTATGATAGATATATTTGTCACTGACGCTCTGACAAGACAAAATATTATTTAACTTGTTTGAATTTTAGATCTGAAAAGCACAGTAGCCATTGCTTAAAAGCTCCAGGATATTGAGTTTGCTCAGTCACCGTACATGTAGACTCTGCAGCATCTTCCTGTGTGGGTTTGTATTTGGGTACTGCGGTTTTCCTCCAGCATCCCAAAGATAATCAAGTTAGGTAAAATGCTGACTTTAAAATGACCAAAAGTGTGTGTGTGTGTATATGAGTGTGAGTCAATGTCTTCTGGGATGAACTGGCACCCTGTCCTGGGCTGGGTCCTGCCTTGCATGTAAGGCTGCCAGGGTAGGTTTCAACCTATGACCCAAAACTCAGATTAAATGGGTTTAGGAGATGAATGGGCAGGCAGGTGGAAATTGAATTTCATTCATTACAAGTAAATGAAAATTAAACATATATGCCCCAGCTTGATTATTTTGATTGATTATTTAATTACTGCAGACATACTTCCATTTCCTAAATGATTAACATTATTAGTAATTTTTGCTTCTGAACAGAGGCCCCAATGTTATTTATGGTGCAGCAACTTAAGAGAAAAATTGCTTCTAATATTAAAATCCTGTTATATAAGTCCATTTTTTGTTCGAGAAAAGTTCAAATAAAAAATATTCCTCCTGTAAATTAATTTTGCCCTCATTAAGATGCGCTTATTTTGGATTTTTGTGATGGTAAAGAAATAGCCCATTGGTTAATTCTGTTAAAATCACAACTTCAAGAAAATGGATGGACATTGCCAGTGTAGAGTCTATGTTTTATTTGTATGGGTTCTCTGTGCATTCTCCAGTTATCAATTTACAGTGTTACAAAGTTTATAATATCTGATTTGTAATCGATATCTAAAGTAAACTGTGACCAGTACATTGCTGATAGAAAGATTCTCAAACATATGTAAAAGGCAGTTCTTTTTGGGGGGAATAAAATGTGTGCTTGAAACTGATTTGCAGCACATACTTAAAAGTATAAATCAAAGACACTGTGAAGCTATATTTGAAAATTAAATCTGGAGATTATATAAGTACAGTATACATATATACCTGTATTGAGCATTTTAATCAAGCATTATTTTATTCTGTGGACACATTTTTTCAAGAAAATGAAATTGAACAATTATTTGCATGTTATTCCATTTTTTCTTTTTTTTTTTTCAATTGAAGCCCTGGCAGGTAAAATGACTAGGAGATTATGGACCCATAACTTACCCAAAAAACATATGGTGTTATGGTGCTTTGTAAAAACATGTACTCTGTGTGCGTGTGTATAATTACATTACATCTTGCCTGAAGAAGGGGCCTGAGTTGCCTTGGAAGCTTGCATATTGTAATCTTTTTAGTTAGCCAAAAAAAGGTGTCATTTTGCTTGACTTCTCACTACATCCATAATGGCTAACACGGTACAACACTCTAGTATCACTTGCACAGTGAAATGTATTGGTAAAAACAGTGTAGTGGAGTCCTAGCCATTGGGAAACCACTATGCAAGAGGTTAGATTACAGCTCTTAAGCCTCAAGAGGGTTACCTGTTGCTTGGACCAGATTGCCATTGCTAAAAATCTCACATCACTTTAGTAATTAATATCTCTGTTGAAGTGGAACTTATGGGCATTTAACCAAAACAGAAAAATAATTTTTATCAACCTAATTTTATTCTGCTTAAGAATTGAATCACCTAAACAGGAAACATTTTGGTAGACAGTTGGAAGAAACCAAAGGAGAAAGTAATTCATCAGACCTTTAATGAAATACCATGGCAAACATATGATGAGAAATTGGTTTAGAAAAAAAGAGAAGATTGAGCAACAATAAAGTGTTAAGCTCTGTTGCAATTTTCTCTCTTTTTTTTTTACTTTCTACACTTTTGATAAAAGATTGTGTCCACCACTTTCTCTTAGACCTAACTCTATAAATAAAGTCTGTAAAGGATGATGACATTCCAACTTTATTTATTTATCAGTTGATTGATTGGTCATTTGTTCTGTGAGTCTGTATCCTTGTTTTTTATGTTTCTGCTGCTGTATGCATCTGAATTACCCCACAAGATTAACACAGGTTCTCTAATCTAATCTAATCTAATCTATTAACACATTTTTGCTATAATTTGCTCATAAGTGCTGCATTACATTTTTGGACAATTATAAGTCTAGCTGATATATTAGACTATTGATAGTACCAGTGGTCAAAATTGTGTTAGGCTAAATTTTTTTTAATCCTTTTTTTCCCCCAAACAACAATCTTCGGTGATTGTTGTATCTCCATGAGAATGAAAAGTACTGTATGTCAAAATCCATGGCAAGAGATCACAGGCTTTAGCAACCATTTTGATTTTACTGCTTGCCAAATGTTTGCGTGGCTTGGCACTTGCGCTGTAGCACTTCATTCATAATGACCGTGGTCAAAGTGTAAAGCTAATATTTTTCTTAACCATTCATTCTTTTGTCTATTACTTTCCTACACCCACCTATAATAATAATAATAATTCATTACATTTATATAGCGCTTTTCTCAGTACTCAAAGCGCTATCCACACAGGGAGGAACCGGGAAACGAACCCACAAACTTCCACAGTCTCCTTACTGCAAAGCAGCAATCAGATTTAAAGTCAAAGGATACCAAAACTCCATATAAATCTTAAATTACAATATACTCACAATTGACAATCTTCCTTTTTAATCTAATTCATTTGGAACTGTCTAAATCTCCAACTAATGGAGCATCCTTAAAATCGATTGAGAATTTGTTTACCTCAGCTTCAAAAATGAAAACTTTGTTTGCTGCCCATTGACACTACAGTTACAGCACACTTAGGTTCATTTGGCAGTGTGCCTGATGCTTTCATTACCTAAATATTTTCCTCCTCTTTATTTATCTATTTTGTTGATATTAACTCTGCAGCTAGACTATTTGTATGTGGGATGGGGTGTCTTTGTGGGAGTGGTGCTGAATGCTGTTTGGAGTACATAGTTTTTCCCTTTTTCATGTGACCTTCTTTTTAATATGTTATATTCCTTGAATCGACAAAAAAAAAAAATTGGATGTGAGCGTCAGTAGGCTTTGTGCCCTAGGAACCAAGGTATCCAAACTATTCTATAACATTTCAGTAATTATTTACTACTCTGATGCTGATCTTTCTGATCATAAAATAGGTCATTAGGACAGCAATTGATGAGATTACTTCATACATAATTGCAGAATTACAGTATTTGAGGGTTCCTCCAGAGTGCCTTTCTCTTGCATGATTTAGTTCAAAAACAAATCAGCACATCATCATCTCATAACAGATTAAAGTTTTGAGTTTGGTATTCTTCTGTCCAGCCGTTTTAGCTCTAGATGTCCTCAAGAAACTGAGACACACAGACACACCCACACAGACAGACACACACTCATCATCGTGATATCAGTGTTTTCAGTATCAGGGGACCCTAAAACACTGAGATCCATCGAAAAACAGAAGATCAAAACTTTTGAGGAATCTAAAGCGTTTGCTCCTTCCCCATAGATGATAGGTTAAGGTGGGTGAAGGTGCAAAGCAAAAAATCACAAAAAGATTACTGTTATGTTGATTTTGCCATTTGATGGTTAAGTGATATCTAATAAACTCTTGTATTCTTCTCACATATTTGTCTTCTCTTATATAGAATTAGTTTTTACAAATTTAAAATATTTGTAACATAACACAAACATCTTGTGAATAAGATGTATGCGCAAAACTGGAGTACCTGAAGGAAAAAAAAATCTATAGACATATGGTGAGAACATTCAGACTCCACACAAACAGTAATCGGGTGCAAATACAAACCCAGGGCTCTGAATCCATGGGACAACTTCACTAACTTTTGCATCTCTGCATCAATTACAAATTGATGTTATTTAAACAGTCTTCCCAAACACCTTTCACATCACATTGCCAGAAAGCTGGAGCTTATCCTTGTAGCATCAAGCACAAAGTAGTCACCAATGGCACAAATGCTCATCTCTTGACATACTCACTCACACTGAGCCAGTTTAGAGTTGTCCATTGTCCCCAACTGCATACCTTTAAGATTTGGGAAAAATGCTCTTCAGGACAAGGACAAAATGTGTAAATTCTACCAAGACAAAATCTAGGCAGAAAAAGAACCCATGACATTGGATGTGTCAGGCTGCTCTGCAGGTAAATTGTAAAATTACGAAATATTTAGAAAAAGCAAAAGGACAAAATATGTAATAGTTCCTATTTTCCAAAATTTCTGACTGGGATGAAGGTGTCAATTAAATGCGAGAACGGATACAACTTTACTTTAAAAAGATGTAACAATAAAGTCTGAAAGCTATACAGAAAATATTGAAATTGGTTTAGTGCATTTAATTCTTGGAACTAGAGGCTAAATACAGAAACAGTTAAATAATAGAATTATATACTAATTAATAAAATGATAGTGATGAAAACTAGACATCAGATTTGAGAAGATATGTTTTGTAGGTCTAACACATTTGGAATAATTTCTCTGTGCAGCACATCTGCACAAAGTTACGGATGTTTCTGCATGATTTTTACAAATAGGAGAACCCCAGACTGTAGAGTCCATAAATCCACAGAGCCACCACTACTACATTAGCTGCTGCCACTGCTATATCAAAGAAGTGTACTTTCCGTTCCTCCAGACATGCCTTTATTATTATGAAGCGTGCAGAGACAGTTTTTTTTTTTAATTTGAACTGAAGCCCAATATCTACTTAACAGTAACGTTACTAGTAAAGATTATTCTTTGGATTGAAGGGATTGCAATGAAAGTTCAAGGTTCAGTCCCAACGGAGGCTTAAAATACAGCACAGATGCCTGAAAAACAATGCCGTCTGCTGTTAGCTGGTGTTGGCTAAACAGCCCTGCTAAAGGGGTTTGCAGTCCAGACAAAGGTTAAACCAGGATCTTCAGCTAGGTCAGACTAATGATGCGGTTTTGTATCTTTAAGTTAAAGGCTAAAGGAATTACAAAGGACGCTGAAGAAGAATAAAGCAAAGTAGAGATTCTCACTTGAAAAATATGGAGACAGTTCTACTGGTTAAAGAGCTGGATCCGTATATAACTAAAGTTTCATGTTTATTTTTAACATTTTATTTTCAGATGCTGTATACACACAGCATGTGAGGAAATACCATGCATGGTCTTTTTCAATAGAAAAAAAGAACAAGAACACTCGTACGCCATGAGTATTGTATCAGCAAACAAATAAGCTAACAGTCAACCAGCAGAATTTAAAGTGAAAGAAGAATGGTAATAAGAAAAGAAATGTGCAAAACCCTCTCAAGCTGTTTCAAGTAAAGATGAAAAAGCGGTAGGAAAAATACAAAACCTCACACACACATACTTACAGTAGAATGTGAGGAAAACCACTTCTCGTCATTTATTTTTTCCCCACTGGAGATCTGTGCCCTGACATCTGTAAGACAAACCTATAAGCTTGCACCAGTATGTCACTGCAACAACTTCAGTTTATCCAAATAGCATGATGCCATCTTTTAAAAACCCAGCACAGACGCACAAAATGCGAGCGCCAAATAAACATAATGGAATTTGCAAAGCCTATTACCATATTTGTTCAATATGCCCCATATTCATTACAAAAACATCAGCGCATTTAAAATAATGTACAATCCATCAAATGTGATTACGTTGTTCATGATGATGTTAATAAGACCCTTTGCTTGCACAAATACCACGAATGATCCTGCTGCAGCGTCTGTCGGTGTCAAAGTGCACCCTGGCACTCTTCGAAAGAGGGGGCTATAATAGCATTCTTGGCCCAACAACAGAACTGCATTCAATATATTTACATCATTTACTAAAGATATGTACTTAGCATGAGCTACACTGTCAATAAAAAGCACATTAAGACACTATTGAAAGGGCTTCCCTGTCAATTAGAGAACAGACGGATTCTATCGCCTGAGTTTTCCTGTCAATTTAATATACTGGGTCATATTAACAGCTGAGCCTTGTCAATAAGGCAGATCTGAATCCCTTTAATGGAGTTATCCTGCCAATATAATCGGGTTCATATTTATCGAGCTGCACAGTGTTTGGAAAACCTGTGAAATGGGATTAAAAGGTTACCCTGTGTACATCTGTCTGCCTGGCATATAAATAATTTCAGTAATTTGATCATGCAAGCTGCAGAAACACCTGTCTAATCACTTTTTCTCCATTATTCAAAGTCTACAGACACACGCACACAAAAAAGAACTCCTGACACTAGTTGCAGATGAATGGTAAATTGCAGTCGCTCACCACATACATTTACAGCTTGATCAGACCGCAGTCATCCTACTAACCAAGCCTAACCGGACACCCCATATGCATGTGAGAACAATTTTGGAGTACTTGTTAATTTGGCAGAGTGGTTCAACATCTGTGCTGTAAAAAGAGCTTTAGGAGTACTTACTCACTCATTGGAAATGAAATTCTCCCAAGTGAGGCTATGTAGCCTCATTTACACTTCAATTACATTTTCATTATATAAAAAAAAAAACAGTAATGACCCCCTACATCTATACTGAAGTTCTCCCATAGCACTTCTCCCACAGATTCAGCTTCTAAAGACAGCCATCACGGTCAAATACTAGGCAAGGAGCAGTCCATTTACAGAACATAGAGCTGTCAGACAAATGTGTGAAAGCTGATATTAAGCGCTGCTGCTGTACGACTGCCCTGCTTTCTCTTCCATGAAGCAATTTTGTTTTCCTATGCATGATTATCAGCCGCTTTTCTTTCTCTCTCTCTCTCTCTTTTTCACCTTTGTGTCTGTTTTGAGGGGGCAGCGGGGTGGGGGTCTTTTTTATCACTAGTGCACGCATCCAAATTGAACTGAAATGTGACATTCTCAAATAACAGAAGCGAGTAGATGCATGGCATTACCCATGTCAGCCTCGCCTGGTATTCTACTGTTACATCTCTAGGTGAATTCAAATGCAATACATTTACACCTATTCTCATATCCTTAATATCTTTTAACCATTTTTAACAGTGAATTATATTCCCAACTGATTTTTTTCAGCTATTGTGCGCATCGTTATTCTGCTTTTATATGCTTCTCATAATCAGTTAATAGAAATTATAACAAAGGAGGGCTGAAATGTGTTATTTGTAAGCACCAATATTGCTGTTAACATGCTTCTCATACAACAGTGTGAAAGGGAGGGATGTGGACTCGAAAACTACGGTAACTCTTTGCAAATGGAATGACTTGCAATGTAAAAATTGATTTTTTTCCAGCCAAATAAATGAAATAGGCACTAAAAGATAATATTAGAAACCAAGGTGACATACAGTCAAGACAGAAATCAACAAGCTCTTCTTAATCGGTGAGTGCCGGAAACAAAGTTATGTGGTCAAAAAAAAGGTGCCTCCAACCTAAGAGCCAGTCCGATGAGACAAGTGCTGGAACAAATTAGTCATAAGTTAATTAAAGAAAGCCGGTGGATTGAATAGCTGCATTTTGTTTATAAACTTCCTGTTGCTTCAATTGACTTCAATTGATTTTTATTTTAATGCATATATCTAAATCGTTATGGTAACTATAATAAAGCGCATAAGTCTTTGAAAAACAAACCTCAAAGATATTTCAAACATTTTATATATCCAAATTTGCTGCTGAGTGTACCACAAGAACACCACTATAAGAATTAAACCAAATCCCATTCTGAACTTACACTGCTTTTTCACTGTCTCGCGCCTATTAACTGCCTTCGGTCCTTTATGTCCACTTCTTGTTCTTGCACTTCTTTCAAGATCTAGGTAACAGTTTTCTGTATGTTCTCCCTGACTTAACCATCTGCAGCCGAGGTGCACCGAGGAGCATTATATATTGTTGGAAGTGCCAGGTGACGTAACTTATCATGAATGATCTCCCTCCCTATCATATATACACTATAGTCTCTACCAGACATCACAACACATTTGATTTAAACTGTGAATAACTGTGATTGACTGACATCTACCATTTTAAACCAGACATTGAAGACATAATTGTCCAAAAATCACCTGATATTAGGCTTTGACACATGAAAATGAACCATAGTTTAACTTTGAAAAATAAGCGCATTCTTTGCACAATCGGTGTGACGATGTGGGTTCGCCTCCATGCTCCCATTGCTGTTCGGGAGCCCTTAAACTCATCACCGTCGGTAATGTCACCGATGAGCTAGACAGTTGAGGCAATAAACAAGCAAGGGAATGGTATAAATGCAAAGTGCTTTCAAGTGTTCAAAAAGTGCAGTGCTTTCCAAAATGAGTCATTAAATAAATAATCCCATAAAAGAAATGTGGAGGTTAAAAACATACAAAAAAAATCCTTTCAAAACGAGGTTAAAACGTTCCTTAGGAAGCAGTCTTCTAAAAGCAACAATAAGCCCGGTGCTTCTTCTGTGCTAGCGTCTCACCTGCTTCTCCCATACGGGCCCATGCAACAGGCAAGACGCTCCCTGCAGCTGCCCTCTTCTCACTCAAACACGAGACTGGAGACCTCCTGATCCCTGGCTTCGGTCTGACACTCATCTCAGTCCCGAGACTTGGTTCCCACCAACGGCCAGGTCGCTCACGTTGGGGACTCCAACACCAAGCCTCCCGACTCCTGCTGCCTTTCCGGTCTTCTGCAGCCAGTCGCCTTTCCCTGGACACTCCCGCTACCTGCTCGCTCAGCGGGAGCGACATCAACTACAACCCCTAGGTGTAGGCCTAACACCCAGGCCCTCGCAGCTGCCCACGAGCGCTCGTTCGCTCGCTCACCACACATTCCGTGTGTCTCTCTTGCACTGACCTGCTTCCTCTCTCACTCCTTGTAACCTCCGTCCTTTTCGTTTTTCATCAATCTTTTTTCTGATCTGTTTCCCAACTGACTCGCGATTCTTTTAAACAGCAAGGGGCCATAGCAGCTGCAGCACATTAGCCACGGGAACAATCATGGATGTGGGCAGTACCTCACCTGTCCACATGGTAAGAAACGCCAACACCGCAGATGGCCCCGCGGCTTGCTACGACTACTATGCCCCCTCACGAAGCCGCAAGCGCGGTGATTATTTATTTAAAACTGAAACAGCCTTTGTTAAGCGAGCTGTGGACCCATAACACCACAAGTGGTGGAAATCAAAAAATATCCCTTATCCACCATGTTTATGAAGTAGACAAGCACCTGTTTTTCATGAGATGATTGGATTGGTTAAATCATGGCTTTCAAATTCTGGAGATTCCGGAGGGCTGCTGTAGGTGCAGGTTTTCATCCCAGCCACATTCTCAATTAAGAGACGATTATTATTGCCAATAAAACATGTTACTTGTGCTTTAATTGTAAAAGACTTGACTTTGAAGATTTAGAATGTGTAGTTCTTTCTTTTGATTCTTAACCTGATAACTAAGAGTTCTCAAATTCAGTTCCTGGAGGATGCCAATTTTAACTCAAGAGTATTTTCTTTATTGGAAGCAATTTCCTGTTGTTAATGAAATTCATTATTTAACTCAATGGATTGTTAATATTCTCACTCTACCTCACCAGACATATCTCTGTTAATTTTTGTTTTCTGAGTGCATCATCAAAATGTTTTGTGGACCAGAATAGGTAAATATTTCTCAGACCTTCATTATTTTCTTTTCAAATATTGTATTTGGTCAGATATGATGGACAGAAAGCTGCAAAGGGTGATAAAGTTATTTAGTCACCTGTTGGCTTATATTGCATCTTAAAAAAGCAAAGCTCTGAATAAAAAAAAAATCAAGCAAATTAAAAGTAAGGCAAAATAAATATGTTTGATTAATGGCAGTATATGTTTACTAATTGAGAAAATGGCTGGACTGAAAACCTGAAGCCACTGCAGCCCTCCACGATCTGAGTTTGACACCCTGTATTAAATTAAAAATCCTTAAAAGCACTATTTATTGCTGTAAAAATTCTGATGTTTTTAAAATTTTACAGAAACAATATAAGTGCTGCAGATGATCACATACAATTTTTTGTATATGGCTACTTATAAAGCCTGCCTTCTTACCATTTACACAGTGCTACGCACAATACTTTGCTATGGTCAAAGTTCTTATATTTAAAGTATTCAAGAAAAAACAGATTTTCAACATAAAGCTGAAGGCAAGCAAAATGACGCCTTTTATTGGGTAACTAAAAACATTACAATATGCAAGCTTTCAAGGCCACTCAGGCCTCTTCGGGTAAGATGTAATGATAAAAAACTGCCTGAAGAAGGGACCTGAGTTGCCACGAAAGCTTGCATATTGTAATCTTTTTAGTTAGCCAATAAAAGGTGTCCTTTTGCTTGACGTGGCTAACACGGTACAACCCCCTACCATTACAATAATACAGCTGAAATAAAAACATTTATTTTAATCATTCTGCATACTGAAAGGCAACCCATTTATTTTGGGCCATGTCACTGGCTCCCCATTGCCAGTTCAAGTTTTAATTAAGAGGGCTGAAAAATAGAGCTCTCCAAGTATTTTGCACATATTTGAAGGAATATAGTTTTTCTTTTTTTAACAATTGAAAAATGCCATTTACTCTGAACTCTCACCCACCAGCTGTAATATATAGCTAAAAAAACACCATGCCAAACCCACCATTTATCTTAAATTACACATTTTCATTTAAGATTTTGTGTGGATGCCCCATTAATGTATGTGTGAATGTTTTACATGTAACAAATGTGACTAGTAATATAACTCATTTTGTGGTACCCATTAGTACTTTAATGACAAGTGTGAAAATGTCTGGGACTCCTCGCTCCAAATGAATGCCCTCTGCTGTACGTTAACAGCCAATATGCTGCCACATTAAGCTCTTCTATACAGATTAGCCTCTAACCTTAGCATTTGTTTCCAAACAAATGATAAATTAACATATTCTTTTAAAAGTCAGAATCAATTAAAATATTTTAATTAAATACTGTAAATGATCACATAATTAAATGTCAAGCAGCAGCTAGAAGAAACTATGACACCAAAGCACATAAACTACCCATAGAAGCTCTTCCACCATGTGGTTAGCACCATATATAATTTAGAGGTTAAGTGGTGTGGGTGGAGGGCAAAGAAATGCTTTTTTTCAGAGCTCTCAAAATACGGTAGTGTGTGTTCAGAATACATCTGTGTGGAGTCGAACACAACACCTACACCAGGGGTATAAAGGAAAATTGTGCAATTTGGGCAAAGAGCCATCCAGTTGAAGTGAAAAAATATAATTTCTATGCCAAATAAAATTACAATTAACAGTCAGATCAGAGTGTTGCAAATGTATTTAATGTATCTTTATTTGCATTAAATAATAATATAAATATGCTGAAGGATGATCTGAGTCATCTGCTGAAAAGATTAGCTTACTGACCATCTTTAGGTTTCAATAAAAAAAGAATTGATATAGTCAGCATGCAGGGCACACTAGTTTATGTAACATCCTTTGTAAATATGGTTTTCATTAAAATAAGTAATTTAATCTATTTTTTTTTTCAGAAGGAAACTCATTTTAGATGCTTCTTTACTTTGCTCAGCACAGCAGATTCACACCTGAATAGCAGGTGCTGCAAGCATCACAAGATGCTTTCCCACAAACAATCCACAGAGACTGAACGCTAGAAAAACATGACAGCTTCTCCACGTGCAGCAGTTGTTTATGTCACGGGATTAAAAAATAGGCTTCACCTTCATGAAATGCTGAAATATGAATGCCAGCCGAATAAAAAAGCCAACAATGGCAAGGTGAATCACCTAAGTGAGCCACAAAAATCCTATTATAATCTTAGATAAGAAAAACATATTCATGAGTGTATACTACACTCAACATAGGGATTAATTCTGCTTAAAACTATCATGCCTGCGTGTGTGCATAGTGAGTATGAGATCACACATGAGGGGGTTGAAGGAGAGTAAAATAAATCTTTTATTTCTTTCTTTCTCTTTGTTTGCCCTTCTCAGCAAAGCATCTCATTCTCCTGCCTGGATTTTGCATTACAGAATTAGTTTCGAAAAGGACACAGAAAAAAGGTTTATATCTGAAGTAGGCGCATATTCATTTTGTCTGCCGTAGGTATCATTTATGAAGAGCAATAGGAGACAATAAAGCTTTAATCACATTTCATTCAATTTAAAAAATGTAAAAGACACTGGCTAAACCAGGTTATTACCTTTATCAGAGTTAGGGCCACTGAAAAGCCCTAAAGGGGTCAATTAGATGGTTTTTCTTTTTGAAATTATGCAGAATGGGAATTATATAATTGGATGAGAACTATAACAGGATGAACAAAATGGAGGGGTTAGGCAGACAAAAATGCAAAAGATTAAGGCTATACCGCTTTTAATAGTTGCTAATAAGAATACCTGCTTATTTACTTTGTATGTACCTAAAAAACAAGTAAGGATTTGTGAGGGAAAATGCGTCATTGTGTGGTTCTGGTCACTAAGCAGCAGATTGCGATAATTAGATGAGACATATAAATTTGCGCACTTCACATACAGTGTGATTTACACATATTTTGTTGAAAACAATCTTGATGGCCTAAGGTGCATACTACTCAGCTTACATAAGCTTTGTCTCTTTCTCAAATTATGTGCTGTATATGCTTCACTTCATTCAGAGTTTCTATTTTAATTTATATTAATTTAATCTTAAAATGTGCAGCCTTTTTTACTTATTACTGCTACAGTTTATCAAGCACATTATGCAAAACACTGGCTTAAACAAACAACCATTTAAATATACTTTTCACATCCCAGCTTATCCACTGACTTAACATTTCCATTATTCTATTGGTTATTGCTATGTTTTTCATGTTCATCCATCCCTAACAGAACAACAGGTGGGGTGCACAAGCTATTAGAATGTGGTTCTTATTATTCCAACTCTACAGTATTTGGAAATGCTGCAAAACAAAATTATAAGGTTGTCCAGTGTACATCTGGCTGCCTGGCATCACTGATGTTATTCATTTTATTGTCACTCTCTTTTTCATGATGCTGAGAGGACAAAGCAAACAAACAATAAGAGAACACCAATTCTTAGCCAAAACCTGTCCCTGCAGTTGCAACCCTGAATTTCAACTTGCAGAACAATAATTAATTCTATCACCCTCCATCTAAGGGAATCCCACGGTGTCAAACACACAAGATACTCCTGCCCAGAAAACTGGTTGGATTAAAATCTTTAAGGCTGAAATCCTATACTACCAGTAACAATTAAACAATTCATATCTCATTGATCGATTACTTTTTGGCACCTATCATCTATTTTTTGGTTATAGTGATACTGGTGAACATCTTGGCCTCAAAACAAAAAAGTCAGAACTTTTTCTCTGTATGGAATACCAATCATTAATCGGACAAGGAGAAAATACAGCACCAGTCAAGTTGGAACAAGACCTCCCAGCATGGCAGCAAATATGAGAACTTTCCTAAGAAAATTAAATGCCTGAAGCAAGCAAAATTCAGGGCTAAAATCTTCATTGAAAATATTTTACCCCAAAAATCATAATTGAGAATATGCTATACTTGCTACAGAACTATACTATTTCATATTAAAATATTGTCAAAGAAATCAAAGACCGAAGAATGGAAGCAACAAGTTAACCTTCTTCTTCTTCTGGCTGCTCCCGTTAGGGGTCGCCACAGTGGATTATCTTCTTTCATACCCTTCTGTCCTCTGCATCTTGTTCTGTTACACCCATCACCTGCATGTCCTCTCTCACTACATCCATAAATTTTCTTTTAGGCCTCCTGTACAACTCTTACATACTTCTCTGCCACTCCCGACTTCCTCATACAATACCACAACTCCTCTTGAGTCACCCTGTCATATGCTTTTTCCAGGTCCACAAACACACAATACAACTCCTTCTGGCCTTCTCTATACTTCTCCATCAACACCCTCAGAGCAAACATTGCATCTGTGGTGCTCTTTCTTGGCATGAAACCATACTGCTGCTCACTAATCATCACCTCATTTCTTAACCTAGCTTCCACTACTCTTTTCCATAACTTCATGCTGTGGCTCATCAATTTTATCCCCCTGTAGTTACTACAGTCCTGCACATCCCCCTTATAAGCAACAAGTTAACCAAATGTTTTTCTTATAAAGCAGCAAATACAAAGTGTCATAAATAAAACACATGCAAGAAGAAGTGGAAAAACATAATCATCTGTTCAGAGCTCAGTTTAAGGTAGCACCTAAAATCTTATCCAAGCTTTTTACAAGTACAAAACCTTCAGGGAAAAACTATTGCTTATTAAAACTAAATAATGTACCTATCATTTTACATACTTTTGCATTTCAAGAACTCATAATTGCACATACTAGTGCCCCATCCAGAATCAGTTCTTGCTGCAGTCAGGATAGGCTGTGGTGCCTTATGAACATGAATAGGATTGAGCAGGTTCAAAAATCATTGACTGAATAATTGCATGTATTAATCTGCGTTATGTCAAGAACTTGGAAAAATAAATTATAGTGATATACACTATATGGTAATTATGGTCACTTTTAGGTAATCCATAACCAAAGCCTTAATGATAATAAAGATAAAAGCTATGCATGATTGTATTGAATACACTATAAAAAGTTAGCATTACGCATTTTTTAAATTATTTTTGCAAGTCAATATATTATAAACACGAGGTGCAGTTTTATTTGTTTTTGTATCTGGAGTATGTGCTCGTTCATTGGACTGCATTTCTGAGGAAATTATATTTATTTGCATTCAAAACAATATTATAACAAAATGATGCAAAATATGTATAATTAAATGCTAACACTCATTAATTCATTTTATGAATGGGCTTCAGGTGACCATAACCTGTTCCTAAATAATACTGCAGTGGTGTAGTCACTATGGCACAGTGACTTTAAACTACAAGGATGTTTGTTCATTTCCTACCTCTGCCTCATTGTGTGGCATTAAACAAGTCATTTAACATGCCTTTTTGAAAACAGTCCAGAAATTCTAAAGTATCAGGCAAATAAACTATAAAAATAATAAAAATTCATTATTTCTTGGGATAACCTAAGCTTCCAATTAGATACACTATATATACTGTATTGTGCAACAATGGCTCCAACATTGTAAGAGCAGCAAGCCTAAGTTGCAAGAATGAAGGCTCTGCTCATTTTTCATCCATCTATTCTTTTCAATTACAGAGGCAAAAAGTGGCAGCACATATTACACCCAGCAGCTTACAGGTATGCAGAAATGTGCCATTGGATGAACTGGAATCCCATCATTTGTTTGCTCTTGTTTCCACACCCTATAATCACTGCATTCCAATAAGGTAGTTTGTAAAATGAATTTACTTAAATAATGGTCTTATTTCAATCTATTTTAAAACAAGATGCAATCTGCCAAAAACTAAATGTTACATGAAATTAATATGCAGTTAACAAGAATACAAATGATCACTTTCTCAATAAATGAATTCAGAATTAAACACACAATCATCAATAATTTGGAGAAAACATGTTTTGCTACAAGTCATGCCTTCTTTAGGTTAACACACTGAAACATGACTTGGTGCAACTGAAAGGACCTTCTGCTTTCTGAGTACATCAGAAGATATCTGCTTTTCAGAAAATTTGCTCATTAACTATTTCCAGCATCAGGTTGGTATTGTGGGTATCAAATCAATGCCATGCGTCAATGGACAGCTAAAGTGGTTCTTATGAATTCTCTTAAATGCTACTAATAGGCACCCAAACATTGTGTCACTTGCAATGGCTTTTCTATAATGACTTTGTTTTAAGCAATGGTGTGGAACATGACTCACAGATCCAATTTGTTTTGATGCTGTCTCACTGCACACAGAACAGCTCCTCACAGCACATTTGCTTCTGTTTAGGCATGAAACCTGCCGACACTCAAGTGATAAAAGTGACACTGCATTTCAAAACAGCTTTCACAAGGATGGATTGTTGAGTGGGATCTAAACACTTTGAATCCTGAGTACCATTTGAAAAAATTCTAATCGGATCATGGACTGTCTTACAGCTTAGTCTTAGTGTGGAAAGAAAGTCCTTATGCTTATTTCTCAGGGGGTGATGTTTCAACAGTCTTCATTTCGAGATGTGGTTGCTTTTTTCCTACAGAGTAATTTATCATCTGCTTTGGTCCAACCAATGATCTATATTTCAATTACAAATATCTAATAATCTAGGTATTCCAAATATCCTTTCTGTTAAACGTTCATTGACTGCTGAAGCATGTCCAAATATTAACTAACTTTGCATGGAACACCTGCAAGGCACACACACCCTAGATCTCATTCACACACGGCCAGTCTAGAGTCTCCAACTAACCAAACATGCACATCTATCTATCTATCTATCTATCTATCTATCTATCTATCTATCTATCTATCTATCTATCTATCTATCTATCTATCTATCTATCTATCTATCTATCTATCTATCTATCAATTTTGGCCTTCAAGGGGCACTCCAGCTCCCCAAACACCCGACACAGGCTCAAACACAGGCTTTTATTGTGGGAAACTCTTCCAATTAGCAATTTCCTATGCCAAAAACACAGTACTATAGCACCACACTCATATAGTAATGCTCTGCACTTCATCTTCTTCTCCTTTTCTCTCTCTCTCTTTCTGCCCCTTCCTCCACTTTTCCCAGCAACTTTTGTCATCCCAACCCGTCTATGGTATACCAAGAAGTACTTCCGATGTCCCAAAGGCTTGTCCCAGGAGCACTTCAGGGTAAGGCGTGAGCCCCACAAAGTATGGTTCACTAGTCCCCACAGCATGTGTCGACACCCACAGAATTCAACAGGGCTCAGCCAAAGAACTCCAGTTCCATGATCCATTATGGGAATCCAAGTTGGTAATGCAACCCAGGGGGCCTTCTACAGTATCTAGCATTTCGGGGAAGACAATACCCTGTGCATGCTATCTCCCCCATCCTCCCACACTGAGGGCATCCAGGCCAGGTAAGGTTCCTGGTTGTCCTTCACTCTATCTATCTATCTATCTATCTATCTATCTATCTATCTATCTATCTATCTATCTATCTATCTATCTATCTATCTATTTAGAATATAGGACAAAAAAACATGATGAGAATGTATAGGCTCTACCCAAACAGGGATGGATAATGAACTTAGTGCAGGTCCTGAGAAGTTTTAACCACTATGTCACTGCCACGATTCCAGTCAAGATATCATAGCACACCAAAATTAAGGAGCATCACTTTGTAATAGTGCTCTTCAAAGAGCTGCAAAAAATTTAAGAAAACTGTAATGCTAAAATTGCTTTTACTTTGAATTTAGTAGTTTCAATATTTTGACCATTAGGTAATCTAGAAGAGAAGGTAGAAGGTAAGTTTGAAAATTGAGTTTAGGGGAAATCTATCTTGGCCCATGGGAATAGCCTTTTTAAAAGGCAGTCATTTTAGGATTTCCCTTGCAAATAGATATAGATAGAGTTTTGCTTGGTTTAAACAGCTGAAGCTTAAATGATTGAGCGATCGAATATACAGAATGTTTTTCCACTTTAATAACTCTTATAACTACTCTCATCAGAAAAGAATCAGTTTAATTTTTACAATAATGGCCAGCGTGCAAAAACTGACAGCTATGCTTTAGGTCACACTGCGAATTTTATATTGGCGTGAACCTGCAAGCGTCAATGTTTCAGTGCAGAGATTTAGTCATGAGTTGTTTAAATAAGGTTATTTTTGAAAACCGTGTGAACATATTTCAGGGCAATCCTACATAGTAATATAAGAGCCATTTTAAATAAATGTGTTTCTCAGTTTATACCAATCCTGATGGTTAAACTGAAGTTTATAATATTTGCATCATTTTGTTCTCACCGCAAAACCTTAAGCACAATACCATACTTACAATCTTTCTAGCCTCTTGAAATGCTTATATATATGACAGAGGCTATATAAAAAAGAAATTGACTGATGGGTTGCTCTAAGATGTCAAAATCTGAATTATGAAGGGTCTTTTATTCTGTCCTCTGGTTTTGTGGTATTCAGTCGACTACATTTCATGTCATAAAAGAATACATTTAACTCCCATTCAGTTCATGATTTATATTTATGCATCACCCACTTATATACCATACCACTCAAAGATTGTACTTTTTATTTTAAAAGAATTTTAACATACACTTAAAAGCCTCCTTAAAGTGCTTCCTTTAACATTATCCTTTTAACGGTGCAAAACTAGACAAAGAACGTTACTGTACATGCCGTAAAAGTAAATGAAATACTGAGTTTGCTTGCACCTCTCTATACTGTATGCATTAAAGGCCCTATCTACTTAAGAGCATAGTAAAATGTCTTGAAAGCAGCAGAAAGAACAACAAACGTCCCACGCACTGAGACCAATTAGACATAAACCTTAATTAATAATTGAAGCAATCAATAACATGTCTCAGGAATTAACAAAACAACCTTCATTTATAAAAAGAAGTCTATAAGTGAACAAAGGACTTTAGGAATTAAGTGTCATTGCATCTGAAGCATCAACTAATTAGACACAAATATACAGTATTCAAAGTACAAATGGTAGTAAGAATATCTACATGAAAAGTGAGGATTATGGAGTCCATGGAGGATCCTGAGCAGAAACAGTGTTGTCAATGTGAGGAATAGCACAATAATGTATCACAGCCATGTAGTATACAGTCGCTGCTTTTCTAGATATTCCAGTTTGTAGTAGACAAAGAGAGAGTGGGGGGGGGGAGACCACTTCAAAACCAAAAGTGCAGAATGATTTACTTTCAGCTTAACTACTAATGGCAACTGAGTTTCCTCTTGTCTGTGTTAAGAATTATAAATTAGAAAATAATGAGAGTCAATGTGAAGCAAGCAGATTGATAGCAAGACCTAACATTTGTTTGTGTATGTGTTTTTGTATAAAAGTGATTAAATGCAGTTGGCTAAATAATTATTAATTATAGCACTGCTGTATTCTGTACCCTTGGGTGCCTTATGCTCTGCTAGTATTGCATTTTTTGTTGTTCTTACATTACAGCTAGTCTAATGATTTCTCGCTATGTTTTTATTGGAATAGATCCTTGCATTATGAGAAAAGCAAAACATTTTGATGTAAAGAAATCATTTTTAACTGAGACTACTTAAACAGTGAATAATAAATCCTGCTTCTCTCTCCCCAGTTAAAACAAATTATTTGATTGACTCAGTGCTAAGAATGATTGCTGAAAAAACAGTCTAATATGGTGTATTTTAATGAGTGAAAAATGAAATTGTTTCCTTACACTCTTACAGTTTCTTTGAGATTCCCATTCTACTTGAGTACGGTCAACCAAAATTCTTGGATCAGGATAACAACACAATAAGATGCCGATAACCTGAAGTTAAAAGTTTACCATTTAAGAAGAATGCATTCAAGAAAGTCAAATAATAAAACACATTCATTCAGGGAACTATGTATATTAAGGTATGTACAACTGTAATTGTTTTTCTACTTTACATGGTATGTCAATTTTCTTTATAACCTGTCAGAAGTAACTGGTAGAAAATATGTAGTATTAAATAAACTAAGAATAAATAATGAAACAGCTTCATTTACTTTTAGTCCAAATGTATTTAAATGTGTTGTTGCCAACGGTTGTAGTAACAAATGTGCATTAAAATGACAATTACACCTAATCATAAAGAATTAATAATGGTTAAACCAAAGTATGCCTTTGTCATTGCTTACATGATACTATGTTTATACTCTGTGTGTTTAAGAATTGAGGTGTAATGCGCTACATAGATCCTCAAGGTACACAATTATTAAGGGGCATTTTTACAGGTAATAAATGACAAACTTCATCTACACCTTCAATGCAATCAAAAGTATTGAGGTTTCACATCCGACCTACTTACCTATTTCAGTGTTCTATGTTCTGAGGTTTACTTGTTCCATATAATAATGTGATAGTGAAGACAACCTGTCTTTATCAACAAGACATTTGGATATATAAAAGACATTAGTAGGTGCCTTTTATTCGACACAGCTTATGAACACTTAGTTTTACAAACATAAGCAGCATCTAAATACATAAAAAAACATTATATATGAATGTTCATAGTGAATTGCACCCCATATTATAACTACATGGTACATGGCTGGCAACCAGGTTCAAATCTCTGTCACATCAATGTCTATCCTGAGTTTCCTGTCTATATTGGCCTTTATCTTTACAGGTGGTCTGGTTTCCTTCCCATGTACTAAAGACTTTTGTGATAGACTGATTAGCAACGCTAAATTAACAATGGTTTGATGAACGGAGGTTAACAAAGTTCTCCAAAATTATTTACTAAATCAAAAATGTGTCTTGAACCTTAAATGTAGGTTAACTATCTTTTTGTGTTAAGTTGCTGTTAGATACATTTTCTGTTTCATGATTCTATTAGATATATTTTCTATTTTCTAGACGGACAGGTAGATAATCATACTGTACATATCAACACCAAATTCTGTAAAGTACTTCACCTGACTGTTTAACAAATATTAAATTTCAGGTTGCTGACAATCTTCTCAAACAAACATACAAAAAATAGTGTTGGCTAAGGCTATATGATAAAAAATGAGAACATATCCTATAGCCAATGGAGACTACAAAATTATTCACATTCAAACATGTAAGTTCACTTGTTCTAAGCTTTTACCCAAAGACAAGCATAAATAAAGAGACTTCAGCAATTACCCCGGCTGACAGATTATTACCATCTTTGCATACCAACCATGTTGTTGCTTTTCCTCAACCATATTTTCAAATGAACCTTTATTAGAAGCAGTTTTATATCTTTCCTACTAGATCATTTGCACTTAGGTAGTAGTCTAGACAGAACCACCAAGCGCATAAGACTATTTCCTCCAAAATTACTGTTCCTCGGGCTTACAGGAACCCAAGTATGAATGATTAATGTTTAAATTTGCCTTGCTTTATGATATGTTATACAAATAACAAGCATGCCAGCTATTAGTAACAATCAATAAAAGGTAAAGTGTTACATTTTTAAAATAGACAAGTTTATGTGTGTCCAACAGATAAATTTTCACCAAAACATGTGGAAGATTGTGTACGTGTGTGCTTCTTTGTGGAGGAGTGTTAACTTTAAACAGGTAAGAATAATAAGCAGTTCTCAGGCAAAGTCTACAGGCATGAGAAAATGACGTTTAAGAAAGGAAAAGTTTAATAGTTTCACATAACTTACTGTAGTATCCAGTAACATTAATGAATCTCTATATCTATCAAACTTTCCTCAAGAAGCACACTTTTTTCTGAAGTTGACACACTAGGCAAGAAAAGCATTAAGTGAACTACGAAAATCCTGCTTTATAGAACATTTCTACTGCAAAGTTATCAGGTGTACAATGTTTTTCATTTTAGAATTACAGGCAAACACATTACTTTACAAATTTGATCACACTGTGCTAGATTAGATTAGGCTGCTCATGAGAAAATAATGAAGTCTATACTTAAGGTATTGGTATTTAAACCTATTGATAAAGATTAAAACATTTTAAGTCTTTGCACTCACTTCCAGATAAGTTTAGGGGTGATTTCTAAAACATTTTATTGTATAAAGCTTTAATTCACCTACAATGTGTTTTCTTACCTGGAACTATAAATACATACATTACTGATTGTATATAATTATCTTAAGGCTCTGGTTTTGTAACGGTTCCAAGGATTAATAAAACAACATCAGTTATGCCTTTAGCTATAGGGCCCCAAATAATGGAATGCTCTCTATCTGTCACTCTCTGCTAGCAGTAGTGATTCCCAAATAGCCTCATCATTTAAATCCAGGCTGAAATTCACTACTTTGGTCTCACATATCCTGATTATAGCCACCTATTACCTGTTAATATTACATCTTTTTATGTTATTTGAACAAAAGCTCAAGCGTGACAATAATTATGAATTGATACTGACCCTTCTCTATTCTGCTTCTGTTCTTAGAATCCTAGTGTGGTATCTGGTGAAACTGCTAGATTGCTAAACTGGTAATACCAAATGTACTCAGAGCCTTGTAATCCATGAGTGAAATGATTTAATCTTTACATTAGTCTTCCCAGTATGTACTGTACCTGTAGTACTGCAGAATGCCTAGGAGGTACCTTGACTACCTTTACTTGTGACTTTATCTGTTATAGCTGACTGTGGACTCATCAGATGTTTATGTTTTCCAAGAGTGCTGATGCAAAAATGTGAAATTCAAGGGAAAAGCAATAGGAAGGATGCAGAAAAAAATATTCTAAAAACTCTAAATGGCTCAAATAACTATAGAATGTTGCAATAATTAGAAATTCATGACAGAAAGTTCCGTAGTCACAGTTACATAACATAACATTATCAAACCTACTTAATCAAATTCAGGATTATCAGGGGCTATTGTCTATCTCAACAGCATTGACAAAACAATTATGCATTTGGCCTGAGTCCATTACAAGGTATAACACTAATACTGTGATCTGTGAACTGAACATATTTGTGAAACTGACTCTTTGCTCTAATTTTTGGTTCAGAGACACCTGTTCTATTTACAGTATGTTCACATAAGCTTTCACAAATACTATCAACTACATCTGACAAGGGGTGATGGGCATATTGTTCTTCACACCACTGCATTCTATATGGGTGGTTTGTGATACATGAAAAGAAGATAAAAATAGCAACAAACAGATGGTCCAAATATTAGCCAAAATAATAATAATAGTAAACAGACAAAATAACTTAGTATAGCATAGATTTTGTCTTAAATTACCTGAAACATTGAAGCCTTGTGGGTAAACTTGAAAACAGCTTTTTGCAGAAAAAAGAGTCAGTAATGTTCCATTGGCCCATTTTTCCCCCAACTTTATATTGTACTAGCTGAAATACCCAGCATTGCCCGGAAGGAAAATAAAGTTTTTTTTTAAATTATTAGCGAAAATGTAATTAAAAAATACACAACTTTTAAAAATAAAAATACTTTAACAAACAATGAAGACTCACTAATGTGCTTGTCTTGCAGTCTGGTATATATGTTATCATCCAGTTGATGCTCGGAACCAGTAATAATTTCAAAGCAACAGGGGCTTGGTGGTGCTCAAACATACAGAATGCTGGCAGCCACCTCCAGTTAGCCCTCTGGTGGTCGTTCCGAGTGTGAACTACATGATAACATGCATACAATTCCGCAAGATCACCCCCAACCCTACCCAGAAGGAGGGCGGGGTTAGCATTGATTTCACCCTACAGTAGTTTTAGCCGACCAATGAGAAACATGTGTACCAGGTTTCATGCAAATTGTTCCAGCTGTACGGAAGTGATGATGGAACATACATACACACACATACATTGGCTTTTATATATATAGATTTACGGAATACACAAAAGTTTGTTTTCAGGTTTTACAATAGAACATTTCTAACCTAACCCTGTTTAATCATTCAATCCATTTAAGGGTTTTAGGATGCTACAGCCTACCCAACAGTATTAGAAACAATGTAGAAATCACTCAGAGGGTGTCATTCCATCGCATGGACCTCTCACACATTCTCACACTCACTCTCAAATGTTGCCGATTTAAAGTGAGCAATTAACTAAACCCGCATATCTTTGGTGATGTGATATGAAAAGTGGAGTACCCAGAGGAAAAAAACCCAAATGCAAGCTCCATTTGAACAATAAGCGCATGATTCAAACTCAGGAGAATGGATCCATAAGGAGGTAACACTTAACACTGCTCGTCAAAAGCACCCAGGACATTTCTTTAAAATACATAATTTAAAAAAGAATAAACATGTTACTCATAAACACAATGAAAAGTAAGGTACTACAATTTTAACTATAAAATAAGTATTAAAATATTGGTAAAGTCAGCGGAGTTTATTTTTTCTGTACATTCCAAGGGTTGAGCTAGAACATCATCATTTTATGTTTTTTTTAATTACAGAGCATTGTAATGAAGTGTTCTGTGAAAGTTCTTGCATAGAGTAATACTGATTGACTAAATATGCAGTTTTTGTTACGTTGATTTGACTGTGTCATATATTTTTTATTTGCATTAAACCCATTATTTTGAGCAACATCAGCCTGCCCTGACACGTCCCTGTTAGCCCTTTGAGTAGTGAGAAAAGCGCTATATAAATGTAAAGAATTTTTTTTTTAGGTACTGCAGAAGTAGCGCTTGTCAGGTTGCTTGTACTTCCCATCTTCCCTCAACAACATGTGCACAAAAGCTCTCTCCATTAAACATATACTTCACAGGATGAATGGTAAAAAGTATTAATGGTGAAACAGAGATGTGTTCTGCATCAAAGCATAGCTCTTTTGACATCAGATACCATGAAAATATCATGAAAAACATACTGTATATGAAAGCGTATGATTGGGTGTTTAAGGCTTTAAGGTAAAAGAGTAATTTCACAGAACACAATATGCTTTTACATGCTACAACAAAACAGTCATTTTAAAAAATTCTGTTTGTCTTTTTAAACTATTTATTGAACCACTGCAGAATTTTACATCCACTAATGAGCATCAAAGAAAGATCTGAGGCATATTACACAAAATCTTTATATGGTGACTACTGGGTGTGCTAGTCCATAAGAACACTTTTTAATCTTAAATAAGCTACTTTATTTAGGCAGATTAACCTAATTTCAGTTTAGAAGACTATCTGAATGAGAAAGTATAACAGGTGTGCACTTACACCGGAATCCTCTTCATGAATGCTGCTTTTGGATTGGGATTATAAAACTATAAGAGTTAAGGGTTGGCTATAGTGAATAAGTGGCTATGGGAACATGAGACAAAGTAAAGAAATGACTGCTGTAAAAAAAATCATCAGCAAGGGATATTATAAAACATATAAAACACTTGGGGTGCATCAGTAGAAATAAAGCTATGAACTGCTGTTTGTTAGCAAATACAAATCTTTGGAAATTCATGCATTTTAAAAAAGCTACTATTAAAGAGAAAATTAATGAGCATAAAGGTCTGATATTTCCAATAAAAAGTGAGATTTTATTTTCAGGTTTAAGTTCTGATTATTATTATTATTACCTATTATACAGTGCATCTGATCTGAAGCTCCCATTGCTTCAGGTTTCTAAACTAAGTTATGAGAGAGAGAGGATGTACGCAGTAGTTTATGATAAGCGATTCTGAGGTTTTTCTGTGCTTAACTTAATTTTTTTCTTCTATGATAGTAGGAGATATAGAAGCATTGATGTGACTATTTTTATTCAGCCTTTTTATAGAAAGGCCTCATTCTCCCGATGCTCATTTGCTAATCTCTCAAGACTGACCCAACAAGGTAGCGCACACTTAAGCAGGTATCTACATGTTAGTTGCCTGCAGTGGGATTCACACTCACAACCTTCTTCTTGTACATTTCCAACTATGTGGGCAGATGCAGCAGGTGAATATGAAAACAACGGAATAAGAATCTTAGATTTTTCAAAATAAACCAAACACAGTGTGATACTATTTTATAAAATAAATGTGATTCCAAATGAAATGTAAGCTTTGGATTTCTAGGAAGTGACAAACACCAGTGTTTACTTTGCTACTTGATTCACTCAAGTTTTCACTATCAGTGTATACAGTATGTCCTGACAACAAAACTATTTGTCTTTTCTGGTACATAATGAGATATCTAGGATCAAATGTTGAACTTTTTTTATATATGTTTGCATCTTAATATCCCATAATGTTTTACTGAATGATAAAATAAATATCCTTATGCAATTTATCCTAAATCAGAAATAAAAATTTACAATATGCTACAATTTTAATGCACTAATACCTCATTCGTAAGTATGTTTCATCTTTATATTAATTTGGAAAAGTATATATAGCAAACAAAGCAATGACAAATGGTGATAGGAAAACAAAATTTAAAAAAATCAATTAGGAAAAGGAATGCTTGTAGCCAAATAAAAGTCATCCAAGGCAGTGGTGAAGAACCCCACTCACTGTGCAATACAAACAATAAACAGTATTTACCAAAGCTCTCAAAGGGTTTGTAGATGTGGGTGTTTGGGTTGCTAAAATAATGTCAATTTAATACATGAATTTACCCATTTTGTGTATCTGTGTTTCTGGATTGTAGAGTTATACAAGTAACATTTAGGTATATGGCAAATACCAACCCTGGAAGGGATTCCAGTCCACCCTGTGGCTCACAGTTACACACACACACACACATCTACATGAATATGTAAACTGAATTATTTTATAGTGTATTTGACAGAATATGCATATCTCTGGAATTTGAGAAGAAAACTGGGACTCCAAAAACTCACACTGTCATAGGTACACTTGGCAAACTCCATGCAGGAAGCGAGTGGGCTAAGGAGAGGTGCACACCACCGCATCTGCATTTATCTCTGGTGTATATTGTTGATTATATATACATTTTTTTGATACTATAATGGGAAATTTAAGCACACCTATCTGAATAAGTTTCAGTTTTTCCAAATATTGATAGCCTTTCATGGAAATAAAAATATGCTTTTCCATACAACTCTGCCCAGATGTTCTCAGGCATGTTCACTGACACTCTTCTAAGCCTTGTTGTATTTAAGATCAAATTAATAAACAGTGCATATTAACATGATGTAATCAGCTCTATAATGGTGTGGTGGTACAGATATGGCATATGATCTCAATTTTGTAACAAAAAAGTTATAGCTCTTCACTTCTTTATACTACTAAGAATCCTAAGTTTATTTCACCATTTAGTATGCTTGATACTCTAAATTATGGTTTAAAGAAAAACATTACAGTTTATAAAATGTGTACAGAATTCATTTCAGATGCCTACTGCAGTAAATCAAGTGTAAGTGTGGATTTAGATTCAGACAGCATCTGCTGCCAATGCGTACCATAAAAAACAGGGTTCTTGGATATGGTGATCAGGATGAATTGTTCAACATCTTGTATATAATTAAAGGGAATGAATGATAGCGGTCAACTGGAATGAATATTTTTTTACTAAATGTTAAATTACTAATTTGTCATCAGGATGGGGAAATTCATTTTTCATAATATTTTCATTGACAATGCATTGTTTGTTGGATGAATCCTTGAGGAACCAAGATAAAACATCTATAATTTGAAATGAGGACACTTCAGAGGGTATTTATCTAAAGCTTTGAAAATGATAACCAAGTACAGAGAAAGACAACGAACCATCAATTGAAATTCAACTTTGTCATAAAATTGGAGAGCTTATTCTAAGCAAAAAGATGTAGTTAAAAAAGAAAGGAGAAATCATGTCTTTATGTGTAGCATAATAAGAAAAAGGCAAGAATTTAATCAATGAAGGCATTCAGAAGGCAAAACTTTGGAATATTAAAACAACCAAGTGTGACTAACAAATATAGCAGAGAATGAGCGGAGCCCTGTGCTACGCTCTGTGCTTGCTTGCTCTGTGTGTTTAGTGAATTGGTTTGTTCTTAAAATGGCTTAGTAAATCATAAAGCAATTTCACTGCTGAACTTGTGGATTGAATCAGCTACCAGGATTGCTGTTTCTAAACTCGCTGCCAAGGTCTGATCACATTTACTCCCATGTCAAAAGTGCTTATTGCATTAGCTCGTTGTTTCTTTGCCGAGCCAGGGTGTAGGAAGTGAGAGGAGCCACACCATTAGGAGATGTGGATTCCCTGGTGGTTTGCTCATTAAAAACACTGCACCCTTGTTGCTTTCTAACAGAGGATGACTGGGGATTGCCAAAGCCTGGAACAAAGTGGGCTGGCTAGACTTGCAAGATTTGAACTGAAAGTCTTGTGCGTAACAGGCTTAAGCAGAAAGTCTCCTGCAAGCTGTAATGGGTAAATTCTGAAATTGCTAAAGTATGCTTTGTATATGTGTTTCATGATTTTAACAAATAAGAGACAATCAGAGCCAGTAATAATGTTACCTCAATATATAAATTATCTAAATATTCATTACCAATGTTTTCTTGTTAATTCTAAATTAAATATCTTTCAGAATATTCCACACTAAACTGCTAGCTTATTTTCTTAATACAAGTGCACAGAAATATATTACTTATGCTAGCAGCAAAGGATGCAACACAACAATTGACTTATTCTGGTCAATTAAGGGAATAGCCAGATAAATTGCTGTTGTGCTGTGGAAGGAAGTCCACAAGTATGTGGGAAGAAAATTTAATCATTCTAAATAGTAAGTACTCCAGACTGGAAGTGAACCGAGGATCAAGTTCAGAGAAACTGGTATGCTAAATTAAGTTAATTTCACAATCATTTAATCTTTTTAATAAAATACACTTGATTAAACTAAAACTTTAGCATGTCTAAGACTTATAACCATCTATTAAAATACTAGAAGGAAAATCTTATTAATGGCTAAATGCCTCATACTGAAATGTAACCATATTTTTCAAATGATGACTTTAATATACTGCGAAAGAGAACAATGTATTCCAGAGTATATGTATAGAACACTAGGTCTATTAAATCAGTATTTGTATACAAAACACTGCTTGTTTCAGTGTATATATATATATATATATATATATATTATACTGTGGTGGATGGCCGAGGCCTTTGCCTGGCCAGGATGCCTTGAATGTGGAAGGACCAGGTGAGAGGATGTACACAGGGCATTATCTCTCCCAAAGCACTAGATGGCAGTCCACTTGGGTTGCGGCAGCATCATGGTTTCCCACGGGGCTTCATGGGAATTGAAGTTCTGTAACTCAGCCCTGTTTGGTGCCACCAGGGTGTACTGTGCCCTATACTGGGGCTTCAGGACAGTGGAAATACTTCCAGGGACCATGTAAAAGGAGCCACCTGCCTTCATTCTGGAAGCCAGATTTGGGAGGAAAGAGGATAGACTTTGTGGGAGGAGTGATGGAGGCTGTGACAGAGAGAGGACAGAGTGCTGTGTTACTACTGAGGACTGTGACTGTGCGTGGTTGCATAATGCCTCACTAGGACTGTGACAGCAAAGTCAGAACTTACTCCTTTTGAATTTTCTTGCTATATAGTTATTTCAGTGTGTGTTCAGACCAAAGTATGCGTGTATATTTATTTATGTATTTATGTATTTACTTATCTATCTTTTAATGTATTTACTTATTTAAGGAGCTTCTGTAAAAGCCAAATTTCACCCTGCGGACAAAAAAAGTTCTATCTATCTATCTATCTATCTATCTATCTATCTATCTATCTATCTATCTATCTATCTATCTATCTAGCTATCTAGCTATATATGTATATAGGAGAAAGGTGGGGGTGAAGGTTGATCAAGAACATAAGCCCCACACAGAAGTGAGAAAATATGAAGAGAAAGAAGAAGAAGAAGAAGATGTAGACTGGCTTACTGACTATTTTTTTGGTTTATGATCATAATTTGAATCATGGTATTTCAGGCTTTTAAAATTTTGATCACTTCAAGAAGCAAGGCTATACAGCTTATTTAAAAAAGTAAAGTTCAGTCTTCCTAAATTAGATTAAATAGCTGGAAAAAGTATGTTTTAAATACAAGCTGTTTACATGTTATTAGCTTAAATTTTCTTATGTATCTGGTTTTTTTTAATAATTTAAGCTTTCTAAATCATTTTATTACAGACAATTTATGCCACACAGCAACAATATTCATGCTAAAAAACAGTAATTTTCACATGGTGGAATATAAGCCTAGAAAATATTTGCTTCATTACTGCAATTGCAGGAAGCAAGAAAAAGGACAATGTGTATGCATCTATAAATCATTAACATTTTTTAAGCATCATTCTGGCCCAAAGCCATTAAAAAATTAGACTTGCAAGTACACTAACTAATCTTTATTTTGTAAAGCTCTTCAATTGGCACTAAAGTCTTTCCTGAAGTAATTCCAGCTGACCATGGTACAGGTCTGTACGACTAAATACTGATTCCGGTAACATGTAAACCCTGCCAATGAGTATGTAAAAACATTGATATTTTGTAACTGGTATTTGACCTGCTGAGTAGGACTGCTTTGTTAATGTATTTTAAAAATAATAAACTATCAAAAAGAGTAATGTATTTGCTGAGCTATACTATACTTATGAGAAACACAGGCCTCAGACCAATCAAGCAGACATGAACATCTATGCCCTCATTATGCTTATAGGCTTCCAGTAACTCTTCATGTAACTTTACTGAATACAAATAAAAGGGAACAAAATTAAACTACCTGTGCTCAATCAAAAGACAAATAAAGAGAGACTAACTGTAGAGTAAAGCTGTCAGCTTTAGGCAATGTATAAATGACTTCAGACATCTCAAAATAATAGGATATTTTGTAGAGAATATGGTATTAATGCAGTGGTTCACAGGAAAGGACCCCTGGTATAAATGGTGAAGGTTAATCTACATTCTGTGTTGTCAGGCATACAGCAGTTGACCTTTAGCCCTGACTTGTACAAGTCAATCTTAGTGTATTCTTTTCCTTCAACAATCAGGGCAGAAACACCTACAGTTCTTATACATAACTTGGACCTTTGTAAGGCATCTATTACAATGGAAAAGACTATCCTATTCATTAAAATCAAACTTCTTTGAAAGGATTCCACATAATATGAAAAAAAACATATTAATGTTCATACAACACATTTTCATTGGGGTTAAGGTTACCTAATATGCTAGTTCACAATATAACCATTTTTTTATGATTCTGTTGAATAGGTTCTGTTCTCAACATTGTATCCTTTTCTAAGAAAACACATACAAGTAAAAGAAACATGTACTTACTCAGTAAAAATAAATTATCTGCTTAAATATCACATCACAGTTTAAATAAAAGCATTTAAAACAAGAAATTAGGTTCACATTTAAAAAACATTACATTTAAAGTTACAGTATAGTCATATATCTATCACATTAAACATCTATGGACTCAGCTAATGGAGCAGCAGTAAAACTACACTGCACTTTAGTGGTGGAGTGGAGCTGTGAATGAATGCTACACTGCATAATAATTTACATAGATAGATAGATAGATAGATAGATAGATAGATAGATAGATAGATAGATAGATAGATAGATAGATAGATAGATAGATAGATAGATAGATAGATATTTCTGAAGATAAAATTAAAGTAGTGAGTCCGTCATATGACAGATGTTACTGTGAACTTGTACCTTTTAGGTAATTGTATTTCAGCATCCCCAACACTGAAATAATAGAATATGGAATCATTTCTTAATTATTTTATTGATAACTACAGCTGCACAAAAGGTCACTGTATAGTGTATGTAGAGTAGATATTACTGAAAGTATGATTTTCTTTTTAAAACACCATTATCTATTGTACATAAATTTTTTTGTAATATTTGGTGCTGGGACCAATTCTCTTTTCTCTGTATATGTTTCTAGAAGAAAATGTAACTTACACTATCAAACTTCTTTTATTTAAGAAAATACTACTTTATCAATTAAGTTATTAATTAATGCTTTATTGATGTAAAGCATAGTTATTTAATTAATTATTAGCATAATTACTATTCCCTTTAAAAACTATAATAATTGGTAACACTTTAGTTTACGTAATGCAAAAATACACATATTACTTATCTGCTCTTATGTAACAAGACCTTAACAAAGGCTTCTTTTAGTCTTACTTATCCTTATAAAGCATCAGTAAAGTGGCTATTCATCTTTACGCAGTGTGGTATTTGATATTCTGGTAACATTATTTATGAATATGAAAGGCTTATACTGAAATAATCAATATCACGTGATACTTAAGCTACTTCTGACCAAATTGAAGTTATTTTAGGTGGCCATCTTGCACTGATGAAAAAGTACTTTACTGCTTTGCATATGTTGTTAACACAAAAAGAAGCCTTTGATAAAATCTTGTTAAAAAATAATAAACGAGTAATAGATGTATTTTTAGAGTTTTACCTTCTACTGTAAACTAAAGTTTTATCTTTTAAATTCGAATGTCATATGTCCTAGTTCATACTTTTTTATTCTAAAAAATTTTTGAAAACTATATTTGCATATATGTTGTTTGAAAATTGATCCATCGAGGTAGACAACAGATATCAAGAAGAGAAAGAATTTTGAAAAGTAACAGCAAATCAAGATAATTTTAATTAACTGAAAGACAAAAGAAGAGACTAATATTGTAAGCAGCACCCCTAAAAAGAGCATGCTGTAGTAAAAATAAGTCTTGATTTAAATGCTGAGGCCGACTGGGATGTCTAGATTTTGGTAAGCAAAATCACTCAAGAGCGGTTCCCTATAGCTAACAATTTAGGTACTGTAAAAAATGCATCAATGCAGTGTGGCATATTGACATGATGGTAATATGACTTGATAATATGAAGGCTTCACAGATCTTATCTTTATATATATAAAATCCAACGTCTATCTGTCTGTCTTTATGTCTGTCCACTTTTCACAAAAGAACTACTTAACAAATTTAGATTGGGTTTTTTTTCTAGAATTTGCTTGAACATTCTGCTTGATTTTGCAACTTTTCTCATCGCACTAAGAACCATAGTCTGCTTGCAGGAGCGATATTTTCTCGCTGAGACAGAGGCTGCGGGCTAAGGAGAGGGGGTAGTGTGACTTCAGAAATAGGGAGTCCGGCAGGGCCCTCATCGCTGTCCTGTTTCACTTCTACACGGGCGAAGCCACGGGGGAAAGCTAGTTCTAAATATGTGATATTAAGAGAAATGTGTCTCAGTTAAGCCACCTAATTCCACTTCAAAGTGAAGTTTGTTAGTGTGTCACACTGTAGAGTTGAATAAACACTTAAATATACTGTTTAAGTTTATCTCTGTATATATTGCATGATATTTCATAGTTATATCTGAACAGTTTGCTTTGGCTTATGCTGCATTACTTTTTTGTTCATACTATACTCGTACACATATACAGTATGCTTGGCTTATAAATGAAAATGTAACTTCTTTTCAGTCCTTGGCATGGAAGCAACTTACACCTTTGGCATTTGCAGCCAAATACTGGCATATTCCAGTTTCAACCACCTGCACTACTCTTCCCTGTTGTCTATAATAAATAAGCAATGAGGTGGGGAAATACCACTCTGAAATGTCTTTACAAATTGTGGATTGGTAAGGATGAATAGGTATAAGCATTTTGCGGTTTATCTCTGAAAAAAGTGTTTAGGTGCTTGTTTTCCACAGATGTTTTTATGTAGTATGCTGTTACAAGACATGTTTCGGCAACCCTGTACGGCTATCCCTCCACTCAATATATCATTTATTTTTCTGATTTTATTAACATTCTTTATTTAAATAATTGTGGTTAATAACAGTTTCCAGAACATTTTAATCAATCAAATAAGCACTTATTTGTTATCAGAGTTCGTGTATAGAATAATATTGTCATATAACATGATAGTCCACCACTGGGTGCATTCATGCACATACTAATGACAGCCTAATTTAGGGTACATGTATGTAAAGAAACTGAAGTACCCTCAGAAAACCCATGCACACAGGAAGAACATGCAAACTTGCACAGAAGGGACCTGGCCAAAAATGAAACATTGATCTCTGGTAACCACTGTGCTACCAAGAACACACTGAAACAGTTGGAAACTTTTAAAGGGCTTTTTTTCCTCCATACAATGAACCATAGACAAAAGGAATAAATTACCAAGTAGTGTGGTGGAGATTAGAATTTAAGATCTTCACTTTATGTTATTTTGGACAATCCAGAGGAACAGGATGGACAAGATCGTTGGGCCGAATGACCTGTTCTCATTACAACTAAAGTTATAATATCAACCAGCCAGGGTAAACTTTCCATAGTGAACACCTTACTGTCCAAGAATAAAATTAAGAAAGTACAACTGCTTGAATATTTAGTAACGCTTCAGGCACTGGCAGCTCAATTAACCTTATTTGGGAAATGGGGGGATTTAGAATTGGAGACAAAGGCTTTCTGTATATTTAAACTTTACAGCAAACAAAACATTTCAAAACTCTTTCAGCTGACTTGTTCCCTTAGTCAGCTCACTTTTTTCCCTTAACAATTCACTTTTAAAATTTTAGCTAATAAAGTATTCACAAACACTGACAGATTACATAAAATTCACGGAAAATGAATAGATGTACTGACTCATACAGTAAATATAACAAGTAACACAAATTAAGTGCTTTATTCAGTTTAGTACAATTCTTTGTAGATGGTGTTTGTTTCAGAAACGGTCAAAGTGATACCAATTGTGGACACTGGCTACTTAGAATTTAAGAACTCATAAATACATCATTAATTAATTTGTTCTAATCAGCATTATAAATGGTGTTCAGTCAAAAAAAAATCAGTGTGTTCAGCCAAAAAAAAATATGATTGGAACCACCTAAGTCTGGCACACCGGATACAAACATGTGTGCATCATAAGCATTGTTCTCCACTTGTTCAGTTTCAGCGAAGAAAATAAAATGCTACTGACCAAAATCCATTTAATCTGAAGCTGAGAGATCACCATAACTAGACATCTGGGATCCAAAACAGCCCAGCATTTCCAGGAGCCATTTCTGTTAAATAACAGGACATCTAAACAGCTATGACTGAAGGAGGCTGAACTAATTGTCATCTTAATGTGTTAACAGTCAAAAATACAGCTCTGCCAAAATAATATATCACAATCTCTCTAAAAAAAAAGTCAGCTAAATATAGAGAAAATCATTCAGATATCTTTTTAACCTGTTTATACAAAGGCTTTTTAGCTATTCAAAGGAGTCTACAAATGAAAACTATCCGCCAGACAATAGGCAGCAGATTTCTTTCTTTGATAACAGAACAGCACAACTGAGTATTGTTTTCTTTCTTCAAAGGAAACCTCATTTCATAATTAGAGTGGAGTGACATCAAGAGAGACCTAAAGCAACCAATCTGTATGGCAAATGTGTATGTGTATGAAGCATAATACTGTCACTGTAGGTGCTCACAGACTTTATGATTTGCAAAAGTGTTGAATAATTTCTAACATAAAGGGGATCCATTACCACAGAAAATTGGTAAGCCTAAAGAAAAGCACACTGTAGTACAGTACAAAACAATATTTTTTGCTTTTTTTACTCTATTGTCTGTAAAACGTTATTACTAATAAAGGTCTTTCCCTGCAAAAATCACAGTAAGACAATGATGAACTGGTTATAAAGTCAACTGAGGAACAACGATTATAAATACAGAATTTAATACAGATTCTCAAAAATCAGAGCAAGGGTTTTCTTTTGTCTTGATCTTTGTTTCCTGGAGTCAAAGTATTAACTGTTGAAAGCACTCTTATTTCTTAGTCCTTATATCTGAAATCAGCTCTAATGGAAATGCCTGAAATTCAGCTTGTGGAACCTATGTTGTTATTGGATTTGGTTGGCCCTGATGGGGTAGCACCTATACAAGGGACCCTTCCTTATACTCCACCTACCTATAGCAACATTAAAATTGCATATGATGTTAAAGTATCTGATTATTATAAAATGTATCACAGTAGAACTAATCTTCTGTACTATTGATTAAAGTATAAACTATGTTTCTCCAAAATCTGTTACAAAAAGAGGTACAAACTGTGGTACAACTAGTGGTTGAACTGTCCAGGTGAACAACCAAGACAAAATAACTGTTTACTTATCGGTGTGCTAAATAACACCAAATAATTTCCTTTATAATGTGCAGCCTTAAGTGCTTCACCTAAAAGACAGTGACAGAGAGAGAGTCCAATTGAAGATATTATACTCTTGTTCTGACCATGTTCTTTCTAAATAACCCATTCCTGTGGCTCGTTTTTAGCATCTTTACAAAATAGATACAAACTATTTTGTAAGTCAGATGCATAAGTAACTTCATGAACAGTAATGGTAGCATAGGTAGTAAGTGGCATTGCAACAAACAGGGGCCACCACAGAATGTCATACAGGGATAACAGACTCTAGGAGCCCAAGAGCAGCAGTGGCAACAGAGGGGGTTTCCTACAGTCATCCCAATTTAGAATATAAAGCTTCCTCTTCCTTAGTGACCAGATGACCATGTAGTGAGTCAATAGCAAGGGCGAAACTGATGAAAGGAAGAGAGGGAAGTGGGCTCAGAGAGAGCTTTGAGTGGTACAAGAAAGGAGTCTTTAACTACAGTATAAAGGAATGAGCAAGTGGACCAGTCACTCCATGGAAAATGAAGGGATTGACCTCCACAAAAGAAGTTCAGAGAGGCTACTGTTTTTTTTACTTTGTTCCCTGTTCTTACTTTTGTAATGAAGAACGTCTTGTTTCACTTGCACTTTTGCATTTATGTGACTTGAGGGATGACTGACAAGTGACCCTTAGGAGTTCACAAGAGTCAACAATACTGTTTCTAAGAAGGGCAGAGCAAAACCCTAAAGAGAGGATCACAAACCACACATACACAGCACAGGCAATGCTGAAATACTTCCAAAACAGTCCTCCCATTGAAAGACGTAAGTGTCCACTTTAAGCAGGAGTAGAGTATAAACGCACTCCTGGTTTTGATGTCTAGCAGTCTGGAGCATTATATTGGTAAACCTTCATTAACCAAAATTACCCAGTCCCCTAAACTTCACCTAAACAACCTATGCTTTTACATCTGACAAGCAGAAACACATTTCTGGATTTATTTAGCATAGCAAATTCCACCCACCCACATTTCTTTTTGAATCAAAACAATCACATTGTTTGTCACTTGCTTGACTAACGCTCCATTATCACGCTGCTAAAGCACAAAAATGCAAAATGTTCCAGTGAACAATTATGCAAACTATATATTTTCCTAGCAAATGAGAAGCTGAGAATGTGGTAAGAAACAAAGGTGACCCCAGGTTATGAGCATACTGAGGACAGTATACAGTCAAAAACATGAGAACAAAATTACCCAAAACTGGTGGAGTTTTAAAATAATTTTCATGTGCCAATATACAGTATATATAAACTTAGAAGAAAGGCATATGTTTACCTTCCAGTGATGCAGTTAAAGGTGTCATTGTTTTCTTTCTCTTATTTCTTTACATAACATTTGCATGAAATTATTACAGGCTGCTTTTGAGGACCTGAGCTGTGCCAAGCCTATTATCACACCAAAACATGCTCATATCAGGTTATTTTGCTTTTCGTAAACTACAGTATATTCCATTCTCCTCAGCTATAATGCACCTCAGGAAAGGAGCTACATTAACAGTATGGAAATTGACATAAAGATTTTGAAAGAAAGTCTCACATCCCTAAGTGCAGAAAGGACACAGTTCACACACTCTGAACAACATTTCATTTTTAAAATGGGATTTCAAGGCAAAAATTGTATCTCACACAACAATTTGGATATTGTAGGGTATAACACAGGTCTTGGATAAAGACACGTAAAGTGGAAATGCCACTAGGGGAAGTCTTAGCATGTCTGTAAAGTGCTAATAAAAATCTATGGCAAGCTCTCAAAAAATGCATTATAGCCGCAGGGTCTCCACATAGCTGCTTCCCAGATCCTAAGGATTTACAAATACACTAAATGGAAACTCTTAAAGAAAAGCTTGCTGCTGATCTGAGCACCTCTTGTATTATAATATCTTTTGTTTCAAAATCAATTCACTTAAAGCAATAAAAGAAGGATATTTATCCTGGCAGCTATCACAGAGGGCTTCTTCAGGTCTTAAGGACCAAACTAAATGACGTGACTCAGAAAAGAGAAATTACAGCACCCATGTGAATTATGCAGGTAACTCTTAGGTATCTTGACATACGGATGGGGAAGCGCTGCTTGTCTAATCCACAGGTAAGCACAGGCTCAGCCATGCGGTGTGTCTTTATAGAAAACCACAGGGGGAGGCTGACTGCAAGTCTTTGGAGGCAAGTAAATCCTAGCAGGAAGCAAATTGCTATTGCAAATCAGACATGGGTATGCTATCTGAAATCTTATACAAGAGAGGAGGCAGGTGCCACCAGCGCTCTATCCCTGCCGATTCAGCATGCAATGCTCATAAGCCCCAGAGTTGCCAAGCCATACATGAAGAAAAAAAGACAGCTTTCTTTATGAGTTTCCCCTGCAGAGCTCACTGGTTGAGCATTAATTAACTCGGGCACATTGCGCCGTCGAGTCAAAGAGTTTGTTTTTGACTAAAGTGAATGCTCTTTTTTTTCTTTTCAAAAATGATCTGACAAAAAAAAAATGTTGAATAGCAACTCACATCACAGAAAAGCACAGAATGCATGCACCAAAAGAGATAATGGCATCATTTTGAATCTAAATTTATACAATATGTCAAAATGTACACTAAAACAACCAGCTGCATCAGTAAAATATTCCCACAATATTTAAAAGGTGCGTAAAAGACAACGATTGCATTCTCCATTCAGATACAAAGAATTCTCACAGCGATCACCAGAGTGCATTCATAACTGCACCTCATGTGCACAAATTGGTTCTTCTGATTGAGATAATGTACCATCAATTATGCATAGCCTATACAATGAATCCTGTTTAACCACCTTGAACCTTTGGTGTTAAATATCTGTCTGTTACCAGATACGAGACACTGAGATGGGCACAACTGGACATCAAATCATTGTTCTATGGCAGTAATCAATACGAAATACTGAAAATGTACAACCAAAGAAAAACAAATTATTTCCAGCCATAATGGAGGTGCATTCATTAAAACAAATGTTATGCACAGAGAGTAGCATTCGGCACAGATTCACCTCATTTTATAGTTATATGGAAATAATAACAATAAAAATGCCCCAGCATTTATATTATAGCAATTTAACTAAATGAGAACAAATATAGTTTTGCTATTTATTACAATAAAAAAGATGCTGCCACCTTTTACCATGGGAGACATTAGTATACAAGATAATGAAAAACAATATGCCTGAAATAGGATTATCATTAGGCAGCTCTTAGAAAATTTAATTGATGTAGTTTTTCTTTGGATTGTAACAGCCAGACTTTAAAAGGGCTAAATATGAAAATATGCTTTCTCTAATGACATGCACAACACATTTTTGTAAAACAAATTTGATGTATTCCTGGATAAACTGTTATTTTATTCACTGAAGGAAACACACTTGCAAAAAAACATGTTTTTATATATATTTTGTTTAACAAATAGGTGCCAAAAGGGGAAATGTAAGAAAAATATAATTGTGGAACCTACATCAGCAAGTAGGTGTGCAAAATGCAATCAAGTCCTAAACAGAGGTGCAAAAGAAAAATGTTGATGAAGACAATGTTAAAACATAGGGAGGTGTCCAAGGAAACCACCATTCCTATCTTAATCAGAAAAGAAAGAAAGAAAGAAAGAAAGAAAAAGTGATCTTAACATATTCCTTGCAGTTTTCATTCCTTCCACACCAGGAACATATTCTATATAGCACAAAGGAAATATATCATAAAAATGAAATTAGAAGGGAAACACATCCACCACTTGATTTGTAATGCTCTATTATCAATCCTTGATAACTGATTTGAACTATGCCTTTGCCCTTGAAGTTCCCCTCTATAGCTGTCTGCACATTTATCTTATACTCTGTAACAGCAATTTATTTAGCCATTCTGTGAATTTTAAAGCATGTGTCATTCACATACATTGCTCCTTATATGTCATTTTGACAATATCTTATATTCAAATGAATTAATTGACAGGCACTGTTTTTAGCCTAATATGTGCAGACACTACATTAGATGATATTTAGGTAAAACACATTTTCTTTTAAAATGAGAGCAGAGTCTGTTATATTTGGGGCAAGCATAAAAAGAACACCTCTTAAATCACATCTCTACTGAAATCTACATATTGGTAGAATATTAAACTACCTGAGAAATTTCAGTGTGTTGTTGGCAATGTTACTCTTTTAAATTTAATGTTGACTGAACTGATGTATGCTGCAACCAACTGCCATTTCCTTAAACGCCCAATCCCATCAAGTCAAAGTAAGCTGCAACAACACTAACAAAATCATTCAATGTAGAAACGTTAAACACATGCAGATGATCTGAGTAAACTCTTCTTTCTAGCAACCTATTGTCACCTTTATTTCCAATAGTCTAGGCTCTAGCCAAAATACTGACTTAATACTAACTTACTCTCAGATAGCAACAAGTGCAAACCTCCCTCTTTACAGTTCATAAACCCCAGGGTCTTCAACTCAGCTTTGCCATTTGATGGACGAATCTGAAAGGTGTAATTAGCATCAGAATGTGACTAAAAACCGTTGGTCAAATGAATGATGAAATTTACCACTTACTCACCATGGTCAATCAATATAAGCAATGATTATATTTTCTCCCACTAGCCACTATGCCACATAAGGTGCATTGCCCCAAGTGTTTGGTAGTACATCTTTAATTTGCAAAAACCTACCAAATTAGTATTTTTATTTTATCAACAAATCGTGAAGACAAATAAATAAATACGGAAAATAATAACACACCTTTGATTTTGAAAGATAAGAAGCACTTTCATAGTGGGATGCATTTTCAATTCTATACATAATAAATGGTTTCATTCCCATTACTTTGCAAGCAACAATTCAAATTCTGACTTTTTTGTATACTTTAACTAGATGTATGCAAACTTGACTCAAACAACCAGACAGCAATACCACGTAAACATATCAGAGTGTTTGCGATCACTCTAATGGTGCTGTAAATACAGTGAAGAACAGACAGAGCAGTAAAACACAGCAGAACACACAGAATCAGCAAGTAAAATGACACCAATTAAGCTCATTTTCCTCACACTCCCACTTTCTTTCATTAATACTGATTAGTCGTTCTCCTTGTTTAAATGCTCCAATACCTTTGCCTGCCCAATACCGAGTGTCCAAAGGGAAAAGGATTTGCACACATCCTCCTAACTACTAAACAGCCGCCAGCTTTTTTTTTTTTCTATTGCTTTTTACTTCCAGAAAGCACTAGCAGGAAATATGGCCAGGCTATTAAAGTGTGGAAGACACAGCTCAGTTCCTGCTGAGTTTTCCCTCAAACCCACAAGAGTCTGGGGTCCAATGCAGCAGCTCTTGTTAGTGCCCAGTCAAGACTGCCACTTTCTTTTTTTTTTTGTTTTAAGATTTCCAAATCCAAACGTCACATTTCTTAACAGTCCTGGTTTATTTAACTCAGTGACAACCAGCTTATACTGTACAGTAGAATAATAACAGATTAAAAGAAAAAAAAAATGTAAACCCCGTTTGTTTACTGGGCCATCTGGAAAGCATGACTCTTCATATTAATTATTTAACCCGTCTTTCATACAACAACATCTGGCTTTACTATTTAGAGATGAAATCAGTGCATTTGTTTCCTTTTGTGTGATTTCAATGAATTTTTAGTGGAACAGATCACAGGTACTTAACATTTGCCTGACAAAACCACGCAGCAAATTCCATTATAACAATAACAACAATACCTCTTAATAATTTGCCTTCTTACTGCATTTTTGTTTAGTAAACCACCTTAAAATATGTGTGTGGTCCCCTTTGTCTCAGTAAACCTGAAATGAATCATAAGAGGATAATACCAGTGTGAGAAACCATTAAGTCTAGAGAAAGTAGTAATTCACTCCCTGGGTGTTAATGACCTTTAAAGATGACGTGAGCTGAGGCCCCTTGAGTGAATTACGGCCCCGTCTGACTGCCTGACCTTGGGTGAGTCAATTGACCTCTGTGTACTATAGCCCAGCCCCGCTGATAAATTGTACAGCAGCAGGGTCCCTTTAAACACAAGAGGTCCCACAGCAGTTAAGCCTCCCTGCTTCCAATCATTTTTGCCTGACAGCTTCAGGTATAATTAAAAAAAATGCGGATCTTGGCAGAAACCCGAAAAAATGCAGTAGAACGGGTCAAACCTGTAGGAATGTTTGTAGACAGAAAGCAGCATTTTAGGCTAAAACAAAAAGGCGGCATATTTAGCTACCCTGAAACAGTACACCTTTAAAGATACTGAAACATTTTCTTTCTTTAACAAAAGAGAAAAACTTTTTTTTTTTTTGGATACTACACTGAACACATAAATTACTGCAGTCGTTCACTCTACAGAGTGCAGACTCAGGCTGCTGCAGATTTTGCCATAAGGTAGACTAGACTCCACCTAGAGGAGAATTTATTGGATACTGTCTTGCTGTTTGCAAGGAATGCTGATGAGAAAAAGCTCAGTTAGGCTCTTTCATTCGAGAGGCTTTTAAGCGTAAACATTCTCAGCGGGCTGCAGAATAGAAATAAATGAGTGAAATTAAAAAAAAAAAAAGGAAGGTCAAAGGAACTAATATAACAAAAAGTCCTAAATCTGTTGCCTCTTTTACCAAACATCTTTCTATTTATAAGATAGACATAGGCTTCCTTATATTAAAACTTGATTCTTTTATTTTTTTGGCTTTCATCAGGTGCAATAATCTTTAAAATTCTGTTAGTTAACTGTACCCTGCGATGGACTGGTGTCCTGTCCTGGACTTTTGAAAAAATGCTTCAGCTTTCCGTCACAGTGTACTCGATTAGAAGACTCAAAAAAAAAAAAAAAAAATGGATGGATAGTGTTGAGTGATGAAGTTGCAATGTTTACATCTTTGGCACTGCTCTGGGTGGTTGGTAAAAAATCTGAAATGATTCTACTCAGACTTTTGATCTGAAGTAAGCAATGTGTCTCTGCTTTAGCTTTAGCTCAAAACACTAGGTAGCATGCTCATTATAAAGTTGAAGCACGCAACACCGAAAAGTGCTGTGGATTGCCATTGCCCTCCCCTTTACGCTCCAGGAATACACAAGTAAACATTCAATTACTTTATAAAGGATGACATGCTTGCGGAGATTATATATATAATGCTCAGTAGCTTGAGAAATGCCATGCTGGTTTCATTTTAACCACTCTTGAAATCTAAGTAATAAGCTTTAACGCTTTAACTTGAATTAAGCATCATTACAAGCCATCCATCTTCTTATTCAATAATTCTATACAAATCAAATTACGGCTTTTGTTTTGCTATGCCAGATAAGAAGCCACGTTTCACACTTTTTTTTTTTTTAGTTTTTTTTTGTTCTTCATTCTAAATGCAAAGCCTTCTCATATGGAAGAAGGGTAAGTGATTACTACTGAAATAAAGACACTGATTATTCCCTGTTAGTATCAGGAAAAGATTTAAAGTGACCTTGTGGATTCCCTTTTCATGCCCCCTCACACCCCCTCAGTAATGAAAGATAATGCAACTATAGATCAATAAAAGGGAATTCTGAGTGTGTTTTCTGCTATTTTCCAACAGCTACTCTGTCAGATTTAAGTTACCCACTTCCATACTCTCAATTCGTCATTAGAAATGTGATCCTGGATATCTGCCCGTGTTGATGCTTGTAAATAACTGAATACACATGTTCATTATGTGCAGATAGAATCTGAAAGAGTGTCATAGGTCGGTCATTTTATTTGCCGCACAAACAAAAACTTCCTCAGTCAGGAGTGCCAGACAGACACGTGACATGAATATCTTTTATCAAGCCGGCATTAATTCAATCACACCCATTTTTTTTTTCCTCAAGAGTTGAAAGGCTTCATCTAAGCCAATTTGTTGCTGTAAGTGTTCTGTTTGCTGAATGTCTTTTTGTGCAAGTAGCATGGGACTATATATTTCTTTTGACTTCATCATTTCAAATTAATGCACCAGTTATAATTTTGAAGGAGAAAACTGGACTTTTTTTTCTCTTAAGCACTAAGATGCATCTAATGAAAGTTAAATACTAGTTTTAAACTATTAAAAAGGTGCCTATTGGATTTGCATGGAGAGTTTCTTCACAATGAATGTTATCTATCTATCTCCCTACCTTTATTAATCTATCTATCTATCTATCTATCAATCTATCTACCTTTATTAATATATTATATAATCTATCTATCTATCTCTATTAATATATTATACAATGTAGGATGAGGATGTTTTTAGTAATACAGTAGATGTTGCCTTAAAACTTTACTGCAGATGTAGCCATTAGAGAGCCTGGATACCATGCTTCGTCAACTGTTCCCTCATTCTTTTTGAATTGGATTTCCAGTCTATTTATAAACCTGGTGAGGCTAAACAGTATACTATCATCCTACAGGGGAAAATCCCTTAGACATACGCAAAAATTAAAAGAGCAAAAAACAAAAATACATCATCTGCTAACATATGTTATAGTAGAACATGTCAGCAGCTCACCACTAGTAATCTATAAGGTTGCATATGATTATTATACCTAGTGTACAGTGTTTTAAGTAGGACTTTAGCCTTGTCTGACATGACAGATTTCAAATTGCTTAAAACAGGCTTAGCACAAGGGATATGCAGTAGTTGTCAGGGGCTTAGTGAAATAGCTCTTCACAAAGCAGCATTAACAAGGAATGTAGAAAGCAAGTATACCTTAACAGTTTTTAGAAGGTTTTACAGACCACCTTTCCAAGGTGCCTTGACCTCTTGGGTGAAAATACAAAATGCATATGCATATTGAAAAAAAAATGACATTTATGGTAAGGAAATGCACATACATGGCTACAAGCTTACACGCACACACACGCCAAACCTGTCAGATGGAAAGCGGCTCTGTTTACATAGGAAATGTGCACACTGTGAGGCAAATAAACACATTCGGAAAGGGCTTATTTTTGCCAGGATATGACTGGAATAGCACCTTCCGGAAAGAAGGAATGCTTGAATGTGTTTTTACGTGATGTCCCTTAGTGAAGCCTTTAAGATCTCAATACCAGACACTCTTCCTTAGCCATAAGATTCTTTGATGACTTGTTACTAAATAAGCTATTTTTATCTACTAAATGCTAAAAAAGAAATTGTGCAGTCCCCACAAAGGTACTTGTGACACCCCTAACCTCTATTTTTTTCAGTTTAACTATTCTGATTCTAACAGTAAAGTCAGGTACACAATTTAAAGAAAACAATGGATAGAAGTTAATTTTACTTTTTTTTTATTTTTAGACTTCTGAGAAGTGTTTTGACTTGCATATTATCAAAAACACAGCAAATCCTCAGGAAAAAGATAAGAACAAGTATGGTGTGTTCTTAAATTACCATATAAATGTAGCACAGCATAAGGTTCTGAATGTGTATAAAGCTTAGATTTCGACATAAATCACAATCCACGGTTTCAACAGAACTAACAATCTGTCTTGCTCACATGATAAAACCCCTGGAAACACGCTTTTTCACTTTAAAGTGTGCTATTTCTTTTCAGAGCATTTACATAAAGAGCTGTAAGAGAGAAAGGAAGAAGAACAGGTGGAGACTAAATTAAGGGGGTATAAGATGGATGTAAATTTTGTTTCCTACCTGAATTATTGACATCCTATTAACTGGAGTCTCAGTTGTGTTTGTCACAGAGCTTGTAAAACTGGTGTGACAGCCAACATGTCCTTGAGGAACAGTCAGATTGTTAGAGGTGGGTTTCAGGTACATAACCTCTGACCTGGGTGAACTCAGGGGTAATCTGGTCTGATAATCAAAATACATAGGGGAAGTGGCAAGCGAGGGGCTACTGACCACATTCATGACATTCATAGCATCTCTCTCCTCAACTTCACTTTGCACCAACATGATATCGTTCTTATTGATCTTTTTCTTCTTGTTTTTGCCTAACTGGGGATGTGAGTACTCTGCAATCCTGCAGTTATAAGTCCTGATCTCTTTGTTTTCCCTCTTGCACTTTACAGCTATGGTAATCATGGCAGCAAGTAGAATGATGGAAATGATGCTCAAAGTGACGATTAAAGGCAATGACATGTCCCAGTGATGCTGCTCCTCATTTATCCGTGGTTCCCCTTCTGGTGGGGAACCAGTATAGGCTTTAATGATCAGTTTAGCCACAGCAGAAAGGGTGGGTTTTCCGTGATCTGTCACTTTTACTATGAGCTCAGCAACTGGTGCTACTTCCTCCCAGAAAGGGTGCACAGTCCGGATCTCCCCAGTAACTGAGTCTATCTCAAACAAGTGATCCTCATTCCCATCGGAAATCTCATAAGTCAGCCGCCCACTTTCTCCATAATCATTATCCACAGCTCTTACTGTGGTCACAATGTAGCCCACCCCGACATTTCGAGGTACATGAATTTCAGCTGTGTCGTTCTGCAGGAGTGGTAAAACGATCACAGGAGCATTGTCATTCACATCTAAAACGCTGACGCGGACAGTCGCATTACTTTCCAAATGAGGTGACCCTGAATCCTTTGCCAGGACTTTAAACTCAAAAAACTTAGTTTGCTCATAGTTAAAGGATCTTAATGCGTAAATGGCTCCATTTGTGGGGTTCACTGACACATATGTGTAAATAGACACATCCCCTACATGCGATGGCAAAACTGAATATGACACAGTACCATTCAAGCCCATATCTGGATCGTGGGCTAGAACCGAGCCCAAATATTCCCCGGGGATGTTATTCTCTGGCACCTGCAGAAGGTAAACCGGTTTAGTAAAACGGGGCGCGTTATCATTTTCATCTAAGATTTTGACTGTGAAAGATTTGGTTGAATTGAGGGGTGGAACCCCATTGTCTTTGGCCACAATGGTGACATTGTATTCATCCTGGACTTCCCTGTCTAAAGGCCTATCTGTGACTACAGTGTAAAAATTGTCATAGTTCTCCTCAAGTCGGAAAGGCACATTGCCCAGCACTCTGCATTGGAGCTGACCATTTCTGCCTGAATCCTTGTCTGCCACCCTAACCAGGGCAATGACAGTGCCAGGCGGGGTTGCCTCACTAATGGCCCCCTGCCGGACTGAAACAAAACCAATTGAGGGCATATTGTCATTTTTATCAATTACTTTGACTGTGACTTTACAATGGGCAGGAATTGGATTGGGTCCTAAATCCTTTGCCTGAACATCAATCTCAATTATTCCACTTTCCTCATAGTCAATTTCCCCCTGAATCTTTATGACACCTGTTTTAGGATCAATGAAGAAAAGCTCTCGGATCCTGTCGGGCGTGTAGCTGCTGAAAGAATAAACAACCTGCCCATTGGTGCCTTCATCCGGATCTGTAGCGTTTAAATCTATCAGAACCGAGCCCACGGGGGCATTTTCGGGGATTTCCACAGTGTAGGAAGGCTGTTCAAACGATGGGCTATTGTCATTGGAGTCGATAACTTTCACGTTGATCTGTACAGTCCCTGATCTGGGATGTTCTCCTCCATCCAAAGCCGTCAGTATAAGGGTGTGATGGCTCTGCTCTTCCCTATCCAAAGGTCTCTGGATGACTAACTCGGGGAACTTGGTCCCGTCTCCTCTGGATTTTACATCCAGTGAAAAAAGATTGTAATCGTCACGGGTGATCTGATAAGTCTTTAGCCCGTTTTCACCAGAGTCAGGATCGTGCGCGCTTGTCAGGGGAAAGCGGGTCCCAGGCGCTGCGTTTTCCGAAATGTCAATATCAATTTGATCCGATGGGAAGCTGGGAGCATTGTCGTTTATATCCTGGACGTCCACTTTGATCATGTAGATCTCTTTGTCGTTGGCAAACACTTCCAAAGAGAGCTGGCACTTGGGGTTTCGTCTGCACAGTGTTTCCCTGTCGATGCGCTGCTTGGTGTACAGCATTCCGCTCTCGGGGTCCACGTCGATAAGGTGCGGTGCGGAATTCTCCAAAACCCGAAAGTTTGATTTCTTATTTCGGTCCGCAGGTCCGAGCCTGGCATCTTTGGCAATGCTGCCAATCTGAAACCTAGGCCCTTGCTCCTCTGGGACAGAATAATTAAGGTTTTTCGATGTCAGGGCTTGCGCCCACAGAAAAAGGAAAAATAAAACAGTAAGGTACATCCCCCTCTCTCCAAATGCGCGCTTTACGTTGTTATCGAGATTTTGGCTATACTTGCAAACCTGTTGATCTGCACAACAAAATGATCGTTCGTAGTATTAATTGTCATTAGGCAGATGTATCAGGTTCACAGTGATATGGATGGGAGAGGGATACAAATGCTGCGGCAGGAATGGTCAATCCATAAATGTGCTTAAATACAGCTGCTTTCCTTTAATAATTTTCAAGGGATGGTGCTGCACAGCCGCTGAATTCAAATGCAGTGCCTTCTTTTCAGCTAAACGCCCATAAGCAGCCCCGCTTAACAGGGCGCAGGTCTTCACTCGCAGAGCTCCGATGCAACAGTCGCGGCGTTTTTTCTCTTCTGAAATACAAAAAAGGGAAAATAACGCTAAGGATTTTAAGTGTCGGTGGTAGGGAAGCAATAAAAATCGATTCTAACCTAAGGTGCCTGATTGGTTTTCTGGGAAGGACTACTACAAATAAATCATGTATTATCTGTTGCCGGTTCTCTCTGGACCGTCGGCACCGTGCCCGTATACTGTACATTTAATTGGATTACTCGTTCAAAATGATAAAGGGGGCTCCGATTTGCTAGTGGAACCTGGGCTGCCGTTTAGCGGGCTCATATAAAGCATTCGGCTAAGGCGTATTGTAATTGGCAAGCTAGATGCAATCGATTAAAAATACCGATTTTTTTGTTTATGAAAACGCAGATTTGTTTTAATATTTCCCACGCTGTATGTTATTCCACAAGTCTAAAAAAGCAGCAGGTTGCAAACCTTCCGCTACACAATATATTACAAATGTAGTCAGTTTTTTTTTTATCCAACGTTTTTTTTTGCGCTAATACTACGACTGCGAAAAACAAGTCATCTCAAATATATTTAGATAATTATTAGCCGAAATTGTATTAATACTATATTACTGTTACTCAAATAAAACGTTGAACGGTGAAACGTGATATAGAAATGACCAACAACGCAATAGTTTCAGAAATTCTTATTACATTCAAATATCTGCACCGTGGCCATCTCGGTTTCCCCTTTATTTTTTAAAGCGACAAAAGCACCAAGGCTACATAGTGCTCAAGCACGGAACACTGTCAGCGGGTGTTTACCTAAATAACCATCAAAAAACTGCTCCCCTAGTGCCCCTTTCTCCCCTTAAAATTATTCTCTGCAAGAGGGCTTGGGGACCCTCAGGGCTTCCACGAGAGAAGCTGTTGCATCCACTCTCTGAATCAGAGCCTAAGTCGTATTAACTCGCAGCGTACCGCTTCATTGCCCTGCACTTTATTAACAAAAAAAAAAATCTAATCCTATGGACCGCTTTACATATCGTTCGGTTAAATACTTGGCTTTTGACACTCACGCAGTTATGGTTTGTCCCAGCCTGCATCAGTTTTCTTCTCTTCTTTCCTCTCTACCCCCCTTTGTAGCGAACTGGTGAGCGTGCATTCAAGTAAACTGGTCCAGAAAGTAATGCTGGCAATATCAATGAGCGAGGATTCACAATTGCTCTCTGATTGTAATGCAGCGGATTGCTTCCACTCACGCCTCCTTTTTTTCAGCAAGTCACTAAATTCCACCCTGAAGAATGCTTAGCAAAGGGTGAAGATCCAGTAAGAAAATATAGATCCAGAAGGGATATTAACATTGTGATCAGTCGTCAGTGTCCCGCATACTGCATTGATGCAGAGTAAAAATGTACCTCTTTTTGCGTTGCCCTTGCCAGTTTCTAATTAGTCCCGAAATGTAACGAAATTGCAGAGAAAGTCAAAGGCGAGGTTTGCTTTAAAATCTCAAATTTCCTGAATGGAAATGATGTGTGGCTGTTCCGTGTCACATCAACAGTTGAAGATGCGAGGATTATTATTTTACACTGTGCACCTACATCTCTCTCTCTCTCTTGCTCTCTCACCCTCCCTCTCTCTCTCTCTCTCTCTCTCTCTCTCCCTCTCTCTCTCTCTTCCAGTGCCTCTCGCTGACTAACTCTGTTCACCTCATAGTGCGTTAAACATTGTTACTGATCTCCTGCCAACCAATGAGCAATGAAGAGACAGACCCAGCCCCTTCGGCCTCTTCCCCAATCACTGATCCGCGTTTGGCGTCGAGGGTGGGATTAACAAATCAGTTCAGGGAGTGTGTGATTAGAACTGTTAGTTTTGACAGAGTAATTGGAGTAGGATTTTACGGAATTTGTTCTTCCAAATGCATAAATCATGTTTTGTTTGTTTGTTTGTTTTCTTTCAAATGTAAACCAACTCTAGTTGTTTCGTCACTTTAGCTTTTTTTTTGATAAGTTGGATCCCCACCTCAATTTTAAATTTATGTACGTTTTAAAATTAGCCAGGATGTAAAAGTTAGGAACTTGAACATCCACCGTTCAGCAGTTTGCCAAAATGACTGAGATGCACTTTATCACACGAGGCAAGAAAATAACAAATTAGCTGAATCAGTATTTTAAACTCACCGTGACTTTTTGTTTGATTAATTTTTATAACACTCCAGTCATTGACGTGCGATTATGTGCGTGTCTCTTTAACACCGACTGATTATATCTGGGATTTTCATAGTACGCGTGCGAATTTCTGTGATTCCTTACCTTCTTCCTTGGTTCGTTTTATACAGGCGAAAAGCTCTGAGAGCCGCATAAGCTGCAGCACCCGATGGTAAAGCACACGTTAAGACAGACTTTCCGGTAAGGCGGATGAGGTATTTTCATAGGCTGACTTTGGCAATATTACACGTACGTTTCTTTATTCTTATGAAGAAGGTAAGAGGAAACACCATTCTTCACTCTCGGGAGAGACAGCGGTGAAATAAACCGACAGACCTCTGCATCTGCAGCGCACCAGAGGCATGCACGATTGCGCGTCTGTAATGAAGAATCCGCTTACTGGACTTAGAATCCAAGCATTATAATGTGTTTTATAGTCCATCGTTAAGATCTGATCTAAAATCATCATTTTGAATAACCGCGGGAGCCGTTAAAAGGGATGTGTTCCGGTTTTAAATTGGGTACACTTCATTTATTCTTCTGTTTATTTCTTTATGTATTTTTTTCATGAAACTGATTCAAAATGAACGCATTTACTAAAGGATGGCATAACGCCTTGAATAAAAATATCGGCGACTCGAAATTGCTACGTTACGGGTGAATATGTTATGTGTGAAATAGGCGTCCCGTCTGGAGTCTCGTGGCTTTTGCCTTATGCCGCAGGCATTGGCTGGATTTATCATCTTTTTACGTTTATCGTTATTAAGCGTAGTTTCCATGCCATGCAGAATATACTCGTACATCTCTACTCGGCATGGATCAAAATACATTACATTTCTTCTTGCAACCCATTCAATTAACAAAAAGATATACCACACAACCCTCTCACAAATATCAAGGTATGGCTTTAAGAACTAAATAGATAATGTTTGATGTGGCTTATTGACGTGTTGGGATGCGAGGACTTTAACGCTTACTCCACCTTTTGTATTTTATTTAGTGCTCTTAGGAGTCAGCATATTCTGTCTTTCATAAATGTTGCATTCTTTTAAATCATTTGTACTTAATTCATTATAATACTGCTTAACTATCTGATGATGAGGATGACGACTGAACGTGGAATCTCTCAAAATCGTACTAAAGTGTCAACATTATGCTAGCCATAGTTATATGAAATGGATTTTCACATGTAGCAGGTTCAGTAAAGAATGGAAGGACGTGGGAGAGCAGAGTTGCAACAAGACATGTATACTGGTGAGATCTGATGCACACCAAACAACCATTAGCAGAAGAATCACTGGATATATTTAATTGTTTCATAAGAGTAATCACTAAGGTAATACTAGTGCTGCTTGTTGTTGGATTGTGTTAGATAATTACAACTGCAAAAAATAAGAGCTCATTTTATTTTGATTATCATCCGAGTATAAACTACTTGTTCTTTCTGATTAGAACAATGAAAAAACGTTAGGTACCTGTAGATTCATGACAAGTCAAACTTCTCTCTCCGTTTGCATTATAGTTTCTTCAAATGAAAGCACTTCAACATGTGTATTATACTTATTAACAAGTGCTTTAGGCCACCATGGTGTTTGCAATGTAGATCTTGACCTGTTTGGTAGAATGTTCCTTTTGTGTTTCTGACAGTTCAGTTGTAGATTCTAGTGACCTCAAAGTGTAAATTAAATAAAAATGTCTATTAATATATTAATCTAATATGTTTAATTACGACAAGGCAAAGCTGATTCATTATTATCACCTGCATGGGAAGCAAGAGATTTCTTCTATATCTTTGTGACACGGGGTCAGGCAATCAAAAATAGATTTCATCAGGTTTTCATTACTAAAAACCACCTAATGGATGGTAGGTGCATTATAAAAGATGTTACTTTAGCATTATTTTAATAATTGAATTCCAAAAAAAAAGAAAAAAAATCAAAACATACGCATATTCACCTTTATTCACAGTTCCTGCTTGCTTTGTAATTTACTGGTGATGGGATTCAATGGTCTAAATCCCATAATAAAACCAGAGCTGTTCCTGAAATCTTTTTATCCATTTTGTGTTCCCTTTACAGACCAAGATTATAATCCTATTCTGCATCAGTGTCTAAAGCAGTCTGATTTCTGTCCCCTTATTACTTTGCTTTTGAAAAAAAATGTAATCCTGTCGCCTTAGATATTAATTCCCAGCAAGTGACCATGATTTCAAATAAAAAAAAAAATAACTTTTGTATATGGCCTAAAGCAATATATCATTTTATATTTGTTATTCTAACTGCTTTGTACTGCTTGTTTCCTTTTCAACATCACACAGTTCTATTTAAAAAGTACTGTATATCAGTTTATTATTATTTCCTTGACGATGGGCAGAAAAAGTTAACTCGTTCATTTGGATCCTGTTATTTTTTTAAAAATAGATTTTTGAGACCAGAGAGGCGAATCAGGCTTAAAACAAACAACACTTTTATGAAGCCACCAGTTGGGATGAATCATCTAACACATTGCCTGTTTGTTAGTAGTTAGCTTGTAGGATACTGAGCTGGCTACAAATGCATTTATATGTCGTGTTCTTCACCAGTGCAGATTAACAAAAGCTGCAAAGCAAGTGGTTATACAAGTATACCTGGATACATACTGTGTAGCATCATGAAGAGGACTTCAAAAAGCTACTAAAAAAGACATTTATTTTTTCAAAGGTGAAATATTAGTTATGTTCTAACACTATTAACAAAGGAGAGATGTGACTAATGAGATTATATCAGACATATTTTAGCTAAAGTTAAGCCAAGCAACACAGCAGTATATATGCAGTGTAGAGACTGATAGAGCTATGCTTGAAACATGTTGCTCAGTAGTGTTTTTATCATACTGCTTCTTTCCTGCACAGTGTAATTACAATACCCAGCAGATAATCTTTGAATTCTTTGTCTATCTCAGCAGTTACCCAAAACTAGCCAATCATGATGCAGCATTTCTGACCACAATTTTTTTTCTTCTTTTTTCTAACATGACAATGCTTTGGAATATAAATCTTCCAAAACAAAAGATGACATTATCATAATAATATAGATGTTTTTTATGTTCTTGCAGTGCCAATCATATTAAGTATTTTTATAGCATCACACACAGTTTAGCGTACAATACTGTATATTCTCTAAAAGAAATACTAAGCGTGTGTTATTTAAACTGGTGTTGATTTAACTACTAATAGATAGTACAACAACCAGTAATTTAAATGAAAAAGTGTGAAAATTACTATGTGCCTGTTCTTCTAAGCGCTGACCACTTTGTTCTGTAGAGGGGGGCAGTGGATTAGAAACTAAACCAACAGGTTCCGGCAGGCAGAAAGCAGCATGCTACTCTGGACATTAAACTCGTTTATTGTAGAACAAGAAGCAAATTGAGAAAAGCAAATCAATGAATATTGCCAGAACTGCACTTCATAGTGAGAGCAGCACACACATATATTCACATAATCATAGGGAGACTGTGAAAAATCCACAGAGAAAGAACCGTAAAGAGTGAATCATACTTGGAACTTGGGAGCTGTGAGGCAACAGTTTTATAATGATATGCTCTACCACAGTGCCGACCGACCCTTTGCTTGTTTTTGGAAGAAATTAACCTAGTGCTTGATGCCCCCTGGAGGCCAGATGTTGTATTTATTTAATGAGCAGTTTGTCTCAAAGCCCATCCTGCACTTTAAACTACAGTATTTCTACATATTGTAAGAAAGTGATTTAAAAAAAAGTATGATTCTTGCACTTTTGTGTAATTGGGCCAGATTTCCTGAATATATTATAAAGGAGAGTGATTTTGCTTGAGAACATTTCAATAATGTTTATAATTTTGGGACATTACTTTTTGTGCCTGCTAGATATTATTTGACTTGATTCAATAATCTTAAAATGTGGACTTTTATTTATTTGTTTTTTACATGAATGTGAATGGTGCCTTGTAAAAGACAGGAAGGCATAAAGCTAGGGAGACATTTTATGATAAATTTTATATTTTAAAAATAGCATTTTGAATATTAAAATTATGTTATTGGAAAAAAAAAACAGATGAAGTATATTCCCACACTGAAAAAAAACAAAAATAATAAGAAGGTTAAGGACAAAATACCTCTGTGAGTTTTTCAGTGAAACATTGTGTCTCTAATTCTCTCCTTTACCTTTTCTTAATTAAATGTTATTTAGCCTAGAGAACACCTTACAAAAATACATAAAGCACATCCATCGAAAACTACAGTCAGTACAACATTTCCAAAAGAAGACTGTGATGTATTAAATTAGAATAAACATTTTAAGGTCTACTCCTACCCTAAACAAAGAGCTGTCAATTAAAGTATAAAATAATTTGTCTATGTGTCAATACATTAAAAAAAGAAAACAATAGAGATAGAGGCCTAGCAGGGTTATTGTACAACACCATGAATATATTTTTTTACTAAAATCAAAATTATAAAAAATGCACGGAACTTTGTACAGTTGGGTCAAAGTTTACCCAAAAAATCCTACGTATTTTTCTAACTGGCAATATTCCAATTTTGTCATAGTTATAGTGTGGTGTGCGGAAAGATACTAAGTGCCAAATATTAACTCTGCTTATCTCAAGTCACTGTTAAAATTGTAAACTATTCCAAAAACTGTAGTAAAAAAAGAAACATTTATCAACTTTTACACTCTAAAAAAGTATCACAAGATGAATAATTGGATATTAAAATGAGTTTTTTTTAAACAACAAAATAAACTGCAAAAGTGATAAACTTACAGATCTTTTATATTGTACAATATACAGCTATTAGTAGTAGTAGTAAGTACGATATATTAAATAGATTCTAAGAAGAATTAGTTAAGATTAAAAAAATGTTTATTCAAATGTAGCACATATTAGCTATAATTAATCTATCCATGGACACAAAACACAATTTTATATGCAAGTATTTCAAGTTTTTGAATTGTTAAATATAAAGTATTTAGTGATGATGCCACACAGAAGGTGCAAGACCCCAAATGCCGTAGGTAACCACTGAGGCTCCACAGCACACCACTGAATATGGATTTTCAAATGGATTGCAGCTGGATCGTAAGCTTATACAAGCATCTATTTTAAAATGTCCTAGCATAATATAATCAAGTCAAGGTTTGACAGACTGATGGACCTGCTATTCAAGCAAGTACACCTGTGGCTTCCTTTAATTCCAACTTTAGGTTTTGAATTACTCTCTTTGTTGTAAGATGAATCCGTGACTAATTTCCTATCGTACAGGTGGCAAACCAAGCCTTCACGTAATTCTGAACTTGTTATCCCAGTGGGTAATGGCTTTAAAGGTGAGCAACAGCTGTGGCAATGAATAATAAGTACAGCTAAGCACAGAAGAGTTAGTGTTACAGTGCTGGGTATTGCAGTGCCAGTTGTTTTGATTTCTGCACAGGACTGAGAAAGCTGTGTACAAAAAAGATTAAGACAGCAGTACTTAATTAAGACAACATGTAGCAATATCGCAAGAATGTTTTTATTTTTTAATCATTCATTTTAATTAACGTCTAAATTCCTCAAAGAAATAATCGATGCATAGAATAAAGTCCTTCAGGAAGGCACACAACTAAATAAAATCTCAAAGACTTATTTATATTTTTGTTTACACTTATTTATTTATTTACCAAATATTATAAAGCACCAGATTGTTATCGATTTATATAAGGAAAATGAATTGCCATTTAAGATGATCTCACATGTTTTCCCTTTTCTTTGTCTAGAAATGGACAGGAAACACCAAACAAGTAATCACAGCATAGAGCATTGATGAAAGCCATAGATCTTTGATAAAATTATGTGTTACAGCTAGATGTAAGGTTACCAAGCAACAAACAGCTATCTGCTGCAATCCTGAAAAAAATTCCTCAGGACTTCTTCAGAATTTGTACAGGTCTTAAGAGAGAAAAGCAGTCATAGAAAACAAAAATAAAACCCAGTGGCATGCAAAAATAGATAGACCTTAAAATTTGTCATGATCTTGTGGGAAATGTTTCTACTGGTCTGATTTATAAGAAACTATAACTACATATTACTTAGTTTTACTGAAAAAAAAAGAAATTAAAATACAGCCACATCTGCAGCATACTCGAAATAATTTAAAGTAGCCAACCTAAGTCCATTAAATTCTTGTCATTTTTCCTTTTTTAACTTTTATATTGAAGTAGAGGTTGCAGTGCTTACAACTCCCGGAGATTAGGTTCAAATCTCAGATTTGCAGCTACCTGGTGGAGTTTGTTCTTACCAGTTCTGCATATTTTTTTGTTCTCTGTGCGCTCTTAGTTTTCTCCCACATCCCAAAGACATGCTTATCAGGTTCCTTGGTGAAAGTAAATTGGCACTGTGTAAGCACACTTCCTGATGGACTGTCACCCCATTCAAGGCCTGTCCATGCCTTGAGGTAAATACTACTGGTGATAAATTCCAAGCTGCCATGATCCTGAACTAGATAAAGCAGATACTGATAATCAAAGGATGAATTGTTACATAGGGTGGCACGGTAACCCAATGTTTAGTGCCTTATGGCTCTGAATGAAAAGGTTAATTAAATGACTTTCTGGAGTTTACATATTCACCTTGTGTTTGTGTGGAATAGAGGTCCACTTGAGAATGCTAAACATTTCTTTATTTGCACAGAATTGTGCACAAATTTTTCAGTCAACGAAATGAGCTCCTGAATTAAGCAATACACTTGCTTTTATACTTTTTTCTAATTAACATCACCTTATCTAACACATCATGTCATCTGACTCTTAATATGCAAAATGTTACCACCTCCTCCAGTCAACTAAAGTAACCAGTAATTCCTGACTCTTGTCGGTGTTTTGCAGATTGTCTTATTGATCTTAGCACCACTTCATAGGAGGAGTGTATGGGTTTTCACATCAGTTTATCCCTGTTTTATGGGGAGTCGCATTACTCATTTACCTGATTCTTCTTCTTCTTCTTTTGGCTGCTCCCATTAGGGGTTGCCACAGCAGATCATCTTCTTCCATATCTTTTTTTCCTCTGCATCTTTTTCTGTTACACCCATCACCTGCATGTCCCCTCTCACCATGGGGAGGGTTAATTCAGGAAGGGTATCCGGCATAAAATTTTGCCAAATCAATATGCGGACAACAACACAAATTTCCCTTTACCCGATTCTAACCTTGGAAAATTACATTGGTAGTTTCTCTAAGACAAGGCAGAGACTTAATGCACTTAAGCTTTAAGTTACATTTAGTTAACCTTTGAATTACATTTAATCCTTTTTCGTATGTTTAATAATTCATTCTGTTATACAGTCACTTTATATATACATATATATTTATATATATATATACTGTATATTAGTACTGTCAAGCGATCAAAAAGTTTAATTGCGATTAATTGCATGACTATGTAATTAATTGTGATTAATCTCAAATTAATTTTTTTAATGTTGAAATTTTGTCACACAAATTGTTAAGCGCAATCAGACCATATTATGAAGAATGGACGCAATATAAGGGCATATAAATGTACTTTGTGTATTCAGGTAACTGGAACAAGAGGAAAAAAGACAACACTTCAACTGTGAGGATGCTCTATTCATACACACTCTAGGGCTGTGCAATGCTGAACATAGAAAAAAAAATTGAGCTTATATTGTAAAACAGATGATGGTGAAGGTTTGCTCGAACTTTATTATATAGTTCATTAAATAAACAAGTATGGCTTACAGATATTTTCTTATTTTCCTTCTACAGTATTACTGAGCATAGGATATTCAGGTCTAGACTTACTGCTAAGACAATGGTGTTCCACAGCTGTGACTTGCATTGATGTTTTAGCACCATTTTAGCTCTCACTATCAGAAAAAAATTTCAATAAATAGTGCATCATCACAACTGCAAATGAAACCTAGATCACAACATTTCTAGATGAAATTCAGTTTCCTGTACAATGTACTTTTCTTGACTACCTGAAGCCTGTAGTGTGCATGTTTGCCCAGTCTGTGGCATGAGGGATGCCTCACTCAAGTGTTTTCTCCTAGATGACGCAGGATTAAGGTTTTAGACCACTGAAGTAGAAGTTCTCTGTTCATTGTGGAACATGTACGTTTTATAGCAGCACTAGACTTCTAAATTATTGGCGTTCTCACGAAAGTTTATATCTTTCCAGGTAATTTGGCAAAGCAGATTGCTACTGAAGAATGGAAGATATTCTGGAGTTATGGAGGATTACATAGTCTATATTCAGAGATTAATCTAGACATTTTATAATTATTGGATAAATAAATACTCAAACACAAGATGAGTACTAATTTCTATAATTTGGAGGAACACAACTGCCATGGTTTTGCTGGAACTAAGTCCTTGGCTTTTTTTGTATTTAATATTACTTATTTATTTTCTTCTCCTTTACAAATTGGTTTGTTTCTTTTGGTAATGAATGTGTTTATGTCTTCATGTAAACAGAATCTGTAGATTAAGGTGAATGTAATTTAAATGTAATAATTTATTGAATGGAAAATGAATGATTTGCCACTTCTGTTTGTGGAAAAACTAAGTTCACCCTTGGTTCTAATAACAACCTCAAGTAGGCATTTCCTATAACTGTCTACCAGTCTATAACATCGACTGGGAGAAAGTATTTCCCACACCTCATTGAAAATTATTTCAGCTGATGTTTCAAATTCCCCTGCAGCATTTTAATAAGAGTCAGATCTGGGCTTTGAATCAACTATTCCAGAACCCTCCATTTCCTTATTTTCAGCTATTAAATGGTGGCTTGTTTAGGTTCATGATTGTAACTCCTTGTTTATTTTCACTAACTAGCTTAATTTTTGTCTCATTTGATTTCTTTGCTTTTGTAAATTTCTCATTTTTATTTTTCAATGTCTGTTTGTTTTATAATAATATTGCTGTTGGTTTCTTTACTTTGCAGTGGTTATTTTTGTTCCTGCCTTGTCTTTAGTTGTGGACCCCTGGGGAAACGTGCACTGCTTTTATGACAGGCCCCCGAGACTCACTTATATATGTAAGCTGGTTTTGGGGCATTGAGTTTGTTATGTTTGCCATTCTTTAATTCTGCTAAAATGTGGGTTGTATTAGGTAGTCTGGGATTCTATGATCTTGAGTCTTTATGACTTGACCTCTTTGTCATATTACTGTATTATACTTTTTTATATTTGCCTTTAGTATGGCTTGACCTTTTTCTTTACTGTATGTTTTGCTTTTTAACTTAATTTCTTAATTATATTAAGTTAATAAACCAATTCAACTTTATTACTTGGGACTGATGGCCTTCCTTTCAACTCTTAAGCCAAAATCTCAAGAGCAACACACATGCCTACACCATAAGCAATGAAGGTCCATATGACCAAGTCTTCCTGTTGTACACATGAATAGTATTGATGGGCAAGAGAACTAGGATTGGGCATTTCATGTAATTTTGGATTCAGTGCTTAATTATGTATTTCTACAAAAGGGATGTTTTAAATTTTTTGAAAGTTTACCTGCAGGTTTGGTTCATTTTCTCTCACACATTCTTAAATCAGGCTTGTTTCATTTTTTAAAATATTATATTTGTTTTTAATAAAAAAGACACATAATTACTTGGTTATATATATTCACACTAATACCCATCCTGAAAGCAATTCTTTCCATTTGATAAGAGTTGAATTGCCATTGAATATGCTTGATAACTGGAAACCTTATGATTCTTCAGAATACAGCAACATATCACTGTTTTTTCTAATAATAGAATGGTATGCCTTGGTAAATTAATATAGTGATACCTTAGGGAGTTCCTGCTATGCTGTGCAGCCCACATTTATTCAGTTGTGCATGAGAAGATCCCTTGGAGAGCTTATGGATGGTGATTGACCATAGAAATGCATATGGAGGAGACAGAAAAAAGCTGCAGTAAATGTCAAAATTTAAGGTATTTGTGTGTAAGGATCCTAATGATTCTGTGTGTGTCTGTTCATATTCTCTGACAGGAATATATTTCCTTTGAACCTTGTTATTTTTTCCCAATGAGCTATATTATGTTGATTTTTGTTTCACTTTTGTTTTGTTCATTATTTATGCTTTTGGAATTATAGATTTATTGTACTGTTATGATTTTGTATTCCTACGTTGGCATTTTGTTCTTTATTGGGGACTACAATTTTGACACAACCACAGAAGTAACATTGTGTTATGTCATCAGCACAGTACTTTTTAAAAAGGTTCCATTTGGTAATCAGTAAGTCTGTGAATAATTTTCAAAGGATTACAAATTGCAGACCATTTTTTTTTATTTAACATTCATACCTACTAAATATATTGATGGGTTGCCTTACTGAAATTGCTAGTGTTATTTAATGAAAAATGCATTTACTGTAGATGTAGATGTCTCACAAAATCACTGGATGTTTCATCAATCTGTCTATTTTCTGAATTTGCTTCTTACAGTGAAAACGTGAGAATTTAGGAAGCGAGACAGATATTGAGTATTGGATATTGGGTTCATGAATTCCTTGTCCATCACAGTAACCCAGGCTCTGTAGTAATTGTTTGCAACAAATGGAGTACCATTTTTTTTCTTCTTTTTTTTTTAAAACTTTAGAAGTGTCCAACATATATGTTTAGGTTTAGGTTGACTTTATTATACCAAAGGGAAATTTGTTTGCAGCAGTAAAGTACAAAACTAGAAGACATTGTTACAGAGATCCGATAGATACAACAAAGACACATTTGACAACCAATGTTATTGTATACACACACACTCAAGAGTATGTAACATAATTTAAAATGCTTATAGCTCCAGGAATAAATGAGTTCTTAAATCTGTGGCTTTTTACCTTTGGAAACCTAAATCTGCAGCCTGGTGGCAACAGGTTGAATTTAGAGAAAAGAGAATGGCTTTCTTTCTAACCTAGCGCAAAACATTTCAGTAACAGAGGTCTGCTATGAACCAATAATTTTACTGCTAATTTTGTTAATGTTGTTACGATGATTTATAATCTTGTTGGTGAGGTTTCCAAACGAACAGATAAAACAAATGTGACAAATGATTCAATAAAGGACTTATAAAAAAGTAACATTATGGTTTCGTCCACTATAAAACAGTTTAGTTTCCTAAGAAAGAAAAGTCATGACTGCCCTTTATTAAAGACTTACACTATGTTAAGATCAAAGTTTAGTTTGTTATCAATGATTGTTTCCAGATACTTGTATTGCTCTACCATCTCCACTGTCTCCCCTTTAATTAAAGCTTAGACAGTTGATGGTGGAGGGCACCTGAAATCTACAACCATATCTTTTGTCTTGGAAATATTAAGTTGTAAATTAGAGTGATCACGCCATTGTACAAATAAATTGACAATAGGCCATGGCATGCACAAATTCTAATTAACAGAGAGAGTGAAGGGCCAGCCAAGAATGCTTTATCACAGAACAAATCAGTTTATTAGCAAAATGCCTGATCTAGTTCCCGTTCTTCTGATAGACTATCTGTAATTCACCAATTGTAAAGAGTCCCACAAAGTTTCCAGCTATTGACAGATACTACAGACATACAGTAATCTTTTTAGTTAGCCAACAAAAGGTGTCATTTTGCTTGGCTTTTCTCTACATTCATAATGGCTAACACTGTACAACACCCTAGTACCACAGCTATTGACAGCAAACCTAGAGAGGCTGCAACTAGACTCAGTCACATACATCTCAAGCAGGAGAATGTAGTTAACAGGATCAGCAGTCTTGCTGCTAGAAGCCTAGAGGCTGTGAACATGTGAAGTTTTAAGGCGGTCAGAGATGAGTGGCTGTGATTGTTGGATGACAAGATACCAATACATATTAAGAATCAAGGCCGTGCAGTCCTTTGATTAGTCTTTACTTCCTCCAATATTCAAGACTTTGCCACATAAAGGTGCTCCATTACCCTGACAATCAATCAAATTCAACACTTTGAAAGTTTAAGTAAGTAATGTTACATTCATATTTTTGCCACTTGGCCCCTGCCCACCATTCAAAAAGGTCCTGCAAGTTTTTTTTTGTTATAATATTTAAAAAATTGCTTTCATTAAAAAAACATGCATTAGTCATTATAAACGTACATTGTTGATCTGCATTTAATAAGAATTTTCCAGCCTTTTCTGGATTGGATCTGTGTCAGTCAATGCCCACTGTTCTGAAAACAGATTCTACAAAAGAGATAGGGGGATGCAGAGCCCATCTAATCTTGTTTATCTGATAATGTAAGCTTTGAAATAATTAGTTATTTGGTTTACTTCACATAACAGTAGACAAATTAAAACAGTACCTTCAGGTTTGAGCAAAAATGAGCAGACAAGAGTAAAATGAAAGTTAATTTATTGCAGAGAAATGTTTTTATGTTATAAATGTTGTTTTCAAAGCTAAATTAATTTTGTTTCATATGGCATTTAAATCTGCCTATAACTGAATGCGTTTTCTTTGTAAGAGATTGGGCTTTTTAAAAATATATATATTTGCATATTTTACCCATTGTGATTTATTAGAAAAGTACTAACCTGTTTGTAGTCATTCAGCTAGCTTTATTAATTTTGTTTGCCCTTAGTGAAATTGCAAAAGACTAATGTGACTTAAATGAGACACTGCTGATAGCGTGTTATAATGTTCTCGTAATTTAACAAAAATGCATTGTGTCAGGTACCTTCAGTTTGACTTTAATGCATTCAAGCTGTCCTTCTTCTTGCTAATCAGCAAGATATGACTTGTGCATTTGTTAGACACAAGCATTAGTGAGTCCCTAGGGCAGGTGACTGTATGTAATGTGAATGCTCATCTCTTATTATGAATCTGCAAAAATGGCAACAAGCTAAATTTGCTTTTGAAAGCTGCCTAGATCTGAATATTTCATATCCGACTCCTAATTTGTATTCAAGAATTAACGCATAATAACTTATTTTCTTTAGAAATATTCAATATTAAAACTGCTGAAACCTAGTACTCTTATATCACATCTTCTAGGATCACACCTTCTAAAAACCAAATAAAATGCTGCCATGGTAATGTATGATCAATTAGTGCTGTGCTTTTTTTCTTTTTTTTTAACATCTGAACAGTGTGGCTTTATCTGCCCTTGTAGACTTGAAAGTGAGTCAGAGGGCAGAATGAATGTAGCCTGTTGCTGATAAGGTTAAGGCACCTAATGAAAAGGGCAGAACTGTCTGAAAGTCACCTGCATAAAGAAGAAGAGAAATGGCAACTCCATGTGGCAAACTGAGCAACTACAGTGTCTGTTGGATGAGTTTTCAAGTAAGACAGCTTTATTGTTTGAGACAAGAAGATATGCTTTCTAAAAAATCCAACTGCAGGTTATGAGCCAGCTACTAGAGTTCATTGTAATGGTTTTCAAAATCTGCACCTTTTTCTGTTTGGAATGTATGTTTACTCATTCATTTTCTTTTATTTATTTTCTAAAACTAATTGTTCCAATACAAGGTTCAGAGAATTTTCTGGCAGCACTAAGTGAAAGGATAAGATGATTTTCCCCAGTTTTTAGTGCCTGTTGCTGCCAGAAGAGGCATCAACCGGTTTAGAACATAAAATAATGGATATTGTAATATAACGGGGCAACACTATCTCTACCAATCTGAGAACCCCATTTAAGCTGAGGCACGTCCTCATGGAAGGACCAGTGATCAACCATTGTTTCATAGTTCATCTCAAAAATACATCCATCCTCTTAGAGAACAGAGCCTAAAATGAATGACAACTTCTGGTTGTCTCTTTTTGTAAAATGGGATGGAAGGAGTGAGGGCTTTCAATGAAAGGACAGAAGTGACTTGAATGGTTTGCTTTGAGGCAAGGGCAGTGACTAACTGTGCCACATCCTTTTCTTTCTCCATTTTTCTCACCTGACCAGAGCCAGAGGAGCCCTCCTGAGGCTTGTGTATATAGTTAATCCAGGATTAATAAAATAACAGTGGGAGGCCAAGATTTTAGTTACAGGGTCTCTAAACTGTGGAATGGTCTGCCTGCTACTATAAGAGATTCCCCTTCAGTCTCACCTTTCAAGTCCCAACTGAAGACTTGCTACTTCATATTAGCATACCCAGACTAGAGCTCTTGATTAACTCTGTATACCAAATCTCTGTTGTTAGTCATTCGCACTAAAACATAAGTAATATGATAGTTATAATTTCTTACCTAACCCTCACCTATTCTTTTTGTCTCCTCGGTACTCAAATGTGGCACTTGGTGCCCAAGAACTAATGCCAAGTTTTTTGTCTGCCTAAGGAAAAGTCATCCCTGATAGAAGAACACTGGAATCACTATGTAGAAGGGTCCTTTCATCACACCGGCTGGCCCAACACTGACTCAGCTGTGCAATGGCAAGCAGGGGGGAGGCAGCTTGATGGCTGAGGTCTCCAGGGCTCTGAACAATTCAGAACCCTGTTATGTGATATAATCTACTCTTGCATTCTGCTCTGTACTTGTACTATTGTACTATTACATTGCATTGAGGATTACTTGTGTTCTGTTCTTTATACTGTATTGTATTGAAATTTACTCAGTTTTTAAACAACCACTATACTCCCAATCTACCTGGAAAGGGGTCTCTCTCTGAATTGCATTTCCCAAGATTCTTCCATTTTTCCCCCTGTAAAGTTTTTGTTGGGAGTTTTTTCTTGTATTCTTAGAGAGTCAAGGTTGAGGTAATGTCAAAAACAGGACCTGTTAGAACTCATTGCAACACTGCTTGTATGATTTTGGGTTATACAAAAATAAATTGTATTGTAAAATGCGCCACCGTACCTCCTATATTAATAATAGTAGTAAAATATATCAAAATACATATTCTTCAAAAAGTGGAATAGAATGTGTATGAAGTACTGAGACCCTATTTATTAATTTATTTATTTATGCTTTTTGGGAGTTAGAGCCTATTCAGTCAGTATTGGACATAAGACATGAACCAGTCCCATATGGCATAGCAGTCCATTGTAAGACACACTCACATAACACACTCATATTGGATCTATTTAGATTTCTCCTTTGACCTAACAAGCGTGTCATAGAAATGTTAAGAAACAAATGTGATTATAGAGGAAAACAGCATGTAGACACATGGGGAACAAGCAAACTAAACAGAGGCAGTGACCAGATGCAGAATTCAAACCCAGAGTGCTAGATGCATGAAGCAGTAGCACTAACCACCATGCCATACTTTGTTCTGATAATATTTCTAAAAAAATAGAAATATAGAAATCCATCAATATCGAAGTATTCACTTCTAGCAAAAGCAATTAATTTAATTCCACTCATTGCTAGTCTGGATCTTTCTTATTTCCACACAAGAAATAAATTATTGGTTTTCAACTTCTACTTTTTTGCCTATTGCTATTAAAAGTTAAGAAGTTTGCAGTTTCACTTAGTGGTGGTAAATGTTGATGTATACGTCACTAAAGTGCTAAATTCTTTCAAAAACTTGAAATGCCAGGCCTAAAGATGCATTCATAAGCTATGTAAATTTTTGGAGGTATTATCTGTGATATCTGACCTTCCCAAGTTATTGCCAGTATTACAGCAATTTTCTGGATTCATCCAGGTTAGGTGGTTGCCCACCAAATCTTGAATGTACCAAGTCCAGCTCCCTTTAGTTGCCTATTACAACAGGAAGAATATATGCTTTATTTAAATAGAGGTCATAGGGCTTACCCTCCCAATTTATTGTGTTTGTGTAAATTTCTGGTCAGTGTTTTGGGATGAATGCCAAGAGGTTAGTGATTTGCTGTTGAACCTAATTAAAAAGCAATCAAAGATTAGTTATAATTATTTTTCATGAAAATAATCATTCTTGGCATTTATATAGTGCTTTTCTCACTACTCAAAGCGCTCAGCAATTGCAGGTTAAGGGCCTTGTTCAAGGGCCCAACAGAGCAAAGTCACTTTTTGGCATTTACAGGATTTGAACCAGCAACCTTCCGATTGCCAGTGCAGATCCCTAGCCTCAGAGCCACCACTCCGCATAATACTATCATATTAAATAAAAAAGAAATAAAAAAAAACCTTAACAAATGAAGTTTGCAACAACATCACTCCAAAAGTAACCCAGCCTTAAAGATACATGTGACTGACCATTATTTTCTTGTGCTATATTATTGAATTAAGTGATTTGTCAACAATCAGAATCCAGTTAATTCTGGTAGTATGGTTTTCTTTGAATTGTTGCACTGAGAGATACAGTACCACTTCAAGGGCATTTGCTTGAAATTTCCTACTGGGATGCTTGTATTTCCCATCTGCCCCATAGGGTGTTAACAAAGCATTAGTTATTAGAATGGCAATGGTTATCTGAACAACAGCAAGCTAAGCAGTGGCTGCTAAGCAGTACACATTCATCATGTTGATTATACATTTAACTGAAACTAAATGAATAAAGAAAAAAACACATTCAAGCAGTGCTCAAATTGTCTTAATGCCAGTGATCACTTAGAGAAACAAATATTAAACTCCTGCAGATTCCTGTTTTCTTAGCTAAAGAACTGGCCAAGGAAATCCTGAGCAGTTTATCATGCACCACCTAGACTACCCATAAGTGATGTGTGGTACAGGCAGATAAATAAGAAAAAAGAAAGTCCATCTATCAAAGTTGAAGTTTACTTTTCTTGATGCTTACCGGGGTTCTTCCTATATGTAGTCTGCATGTTATCTCCATTTTCACATGGATTTCCTCGAACAGTACAAAGACAAACTTTTAATTTAAATACACTTCTAAATTTGGACTGGTATGAGGCAGTGTGGGTGTGTGGGCAGTGTGTCTGTTCAATGAAGCCAGTTTAAGAATAGTTATTCATAGATTACTTTTGTATTTCAACTTATTGCCAGTGTATTTGGCAAGATTTTACTCATCATCTAGTTGGCAGAATCCTGCAAATTAACAATTATTGTGACCACAAGGGGGTGCCAGGGAGCCCCAAACCACAGACACAGTAATAATCCACACAGTATATGAATAAAATAATGGTCTTTTATCATCATCAAGCACTTCTTCCCAAGCCCTTTCCAGCAATCAGCCACAATAACCATACAAATCAATGATACATCAATAAACCGTAATTCTTCGGTCCTCTGATAAGTTTTGTCCACCACCTCCTGACTCTGTCTCCCTGATGTTACGCAGTGAACTCCTTTTATGTCGTATCAAGGAATGCTTCTGGTGCCATTCCATGTCTTCTGGGAAGCACTTCCAGGCTCCAAGTCTCAAGCACCCATTTGAGGACCACTGCCACCTAGTGTGTGGGAGATGGAACCAATCCTGATCCTGAAGCACATTCTCCTCCTACACCAAACAGTTAATGACAGAATTGGATTAAGACTAATATTGTTTTAAAAATGTGAACATTATGTTTGTGAAGGATATCTGTAAAATAAGTTATAGACGGAGAAGTGTTTTGGACCCAGCACTGGACACTGAGGGGCAGCATACATATAAGGTCAGATATTTTTTTCCTAATTAGAGAAGCCAGAAGCAGGCTTACAAAGCAAGACTATATGCATATGGAAGGAAGATGAACCACAAACCAAATCAGACCTCAAATCTACAAATTACTGTGTACAGCAAGAAAATGAGAAATGGTTGAGCACTACATATGAGCAGCTCTTAATAATTCAGTTTATTCCATTCCTCTAGTCCATTTGACTGTGGACACTAACTGCAATATAACAGTGGCTTCATCCTAAGTCCTTCATGTAAGTTTATTTCTTTATTTACAAAATAAGATCCTCTATTACTGACCAGTATATGAGGTATTCTAAACCTCAGAATTACTTCTTTCAGCAAGAATTTTGCAACAAATATAAAATTTGCTTCATTTGCTACTGCTTCCATTAACACATCCACAACCATTAACACATCCCATCTGTCATTTCATTTTAATAAAATCCATCTTTACATGTGCAAAAGCACCTGCAGGGTTTGATATCCTGCCACAGTCGTAGTAAGTACTTTATTTACAATGAGTTGGCACACTGCACAATCAGCACGATTTTGCTGAAGGTTGGGAAACCTGGAGAGAACCACGTTTGTCTAATCAATTTTACCATGCCTCTCTTTAAAAAAATAAGGGTAGCCATGAACTGTTAAAGCTAAGCATGAAATGGACTGACCAGGGTGCCATCATGTGGGCATTTGATGGGTGCTATGCACAACTGAATTTAATCCAGGACTGTCCTTTGAAATCAGATACAGCAGTCTGGAGATCTTTTAACTTATCAACAGTCATAACATCCAAGAGCACTGTCAGTGGGGCCCATCTGGAGATATGGCTGTAAGTTTGATGTGGTAATCAGCCAAAGATTTTCCCTTTCACACAGAGGTACCGTTGTGTGTAGCATGTGACACTGCAGGTCCACTCCAGCTCCCCTTCCTTTCTGGAGCCTCTCAAATCTGATACTGTCAATACTGCAATCAAGATGAACCAGGCAAATGAGGACACACTAAGCAAGGGGATGGTAAAAAAAGTGCAAACATGCTATTAATAAAAACCAAGTTCGAAACAGTGTTCAAAGTGCAGTGCCTCCAAACAACTCCAGCCAGACCATCCATGGTTGGTACTCCTCCTGTCATCCTTCTCACACCCGCAGTCGTACCTCTGATCCCTGGCCAGGTCATAAGCCAAGCACACCCCACTCCACACAAATGATCAGTGGGGTGAAACACCCCATTGAGCACCAAAACCTATGCTACTTTGCAGAGCCCCTGATCACACTGCCTTTCCTCCCTAAGTGGCCAGATCGTCCTCCTCTTCAGACTCTTTTTAACATCCGAACATTCCTTCCCCCACACCCCCAACATCCACAGCCCCACCAATTGCAGGCTTTTTTTAAAACTGTTAACCAACTGGGTGCAGTTGTGAGGAGCTGTTACCTCTGCGGCAGCATGGAGGCTCCTGGTCAAACAGTGCCTCTGCTAGCCGCAGAACGTAACGTCTTTACACAGCACATTTAACACTTTGACTGCTTGATCATTTATTACCAGGGCACTACACTATAGATCTATTCATATATAATAAATAACAAACTCAATCAAAACTTGTAAAAAATGTATTATCAACAGTAAAGAAGCTGTTACATGATTAAAAGTCTCCATATGAATGAAAGTCCTAGAAGCATGGCAGCACCCGGTGTGCAGGCTTAGAAGTACATTTGCCACAAATATAATGTGTTTCTTTGCACTGTCCACACTTGTTGCACACTATACATTTGGTAGGTGGTGACTGTTTGTGCTCAGTTGGTGGAAAAATGTCCATGTATGTCTTGATAATTGTGGCGAGTCAAATGCCTTATAATGAAGAAACACCTCTGGAGCAGTTATCCGCATCAGTACCAGAGCCTACAGATTCCACATCATCCAATTGATTGTCAAGATCTCGATCACTGTCATTAGCATCAAAATATTAATCTTGCAACAAATGTATTTATTTCAAAACATCAGCAGCTTTATGTCTTTTTCGCAATGGCATAACTGTGGACTGTTTATTTATAGCACTATTTTACACAAGCTGTTGCCACAAAAAAAAAATGCTATGAACTTTCACTAGATGGCAGCACTATAGTAGGTTTTTATGATGCATCAGGAAACCTTGCCAGCTGGCTTTGTTATAGCGGCTGTATACTGAGATACGAGTTCTCTCATATATGGCATTTTGACACACTTAATAAGATACACTTTAATTCCTACCTCATGTTCAAAGTGTTAATAATAGCCAAAGAAGACATAACAGCAGTTAAAAGATCAAAGAGACCATGCTTTACAAGCGATCCTAATTTTTTTTTCCAAGATATTGCTTTTAATTGTAATAAAAATTCCAGTTTTGAATAATTAGTATTTATATAAAAGATAGAGCCCAACAAAAACAGTAAGCCGGATGAGTAGTTGTCTCCACCACAAAGTGACAGCAGAATGTTTGGATAGTCTCCTGAGCAATCACCCTTGATGAACAAGAAGAGTGTCTTTCCATACATCTTCAAAACTTGTGCCTTAATGTCGAGCATGGTGACTTCACAGAGAGATAATGAGGATGCTGTCAGTGGTTCCCAGGCCCTGCATAGATTTGTAAAGACGTTCTGCAAAGTAGACAGGAACACATCTTCCAGATTGCCAGACATCTCCATTTTGATTCTCTCTTCAATGTTCTGGTTGGAAATCTTCTGGTACTCCTCAAAAACGTTTATTACTTGTTTTTTGTTCCTGGTGCAAAGAATCATCAGGAAAGTCTCTTCATTTGAGACCCAGCATCCTTCACCAGCATCAAAAATTGCCTTGGCATCCTCTTTGACCTTTGCAGCATCCACATTTTTACTTTCATCTCGATTTTTCTTAAGAAGGGATACTAGAACTCTTTGAAACATCCAAGAGGTGTCAGAGCAGACATCAACCTCAAGGTTCTTGCCAAACTCCTTCTTGTAAGTAGCTTTAATTTCCCAGATCTGTTGATTATCTCTAGAGGCAAGGATTTCAATCAGACAAGCTTTATCAGAACCCAGGCACTTTATCGCATGGTTAAGTTCATGGGCATCATACACTGGAGCAGGCATCAACAATCCCAGCACCAGCTTCTCAAAATGCCCAGTCAGTTCAGACTTGATTTCATCACCTAAATCCTTTCCAAAGCACGCTTTAAAAGCCTGTTTGATGAGCTGGCGCTGGGCAATGGTCCTCTTTGCAATAATATTAATTATGGCAGCTTCATCAGTACCTGCACCCTTTACAGCTGCCCAGAGCTTTTTAGCTGTTACTTTTTTGCGTTACTGTTCCACGTGATCCAATCGGTGCCATGGTTACAAAGGGAATTTCTGGGAATGTTGGGATGCCTTTTGCGTGAAGACTGACAAAGAGCGATCCTAAATAATTCAAAAATTCCCGATTTTACCAAAGAGTACCACCTTGAACAAAAATAAATGCATAGCAAGAATTTGCTTCCTGATCTTTACCCAGTATACAATTTTGTATAAGTGTGAATAATTGTACTACCTGCTCAGGAATGTAATGAAAAAGGCATTATTTTTCTATGCAGGAATACAAAGTATATACTAAATAAAAGAAGCAACCAACAGGCATAAACAGGAGACATTTAGAAAAAAAGTTAGATCAGAATTTAGAAGTGGCAAATGTTTAAGTCCTGGTTGTACCCAGAGGAAACAAAAAAATAAGTATAATAAGTTCTACTGAAATAGGTACCTCTTAATCTTCAGAGACTTGTGTAGGAATGCCCTCTATTCTGACAACAGTGACAGTTTTAGAAGATAGAGGAAGGTTAGGAACTTCCGCTCACAAAGTCAATAATATAGCTTTAGTATCCACCAGAATCATAAATTAGTGTTCTAAAGTATTGTTTATGTTCTTGAGATCTGAACAAGAACAGTTTAGTACAAGAAATTGAATAACAAAACATTTTGGTGTCAGTGATGAAAAGGAAGAGTCCACATTGTCCTAAGCATCACAAAATGGATTGTGCACAAGAAAATGAATAAAAGTACCCTGGACACTTTAGGTGTTAGTTGGCTGAAGAGGAGGTACTGCATTTCTAAAGAGACCTGTGAAAATCCTACTACCTTAGAATGATTGCTGACTCTTCCTTGGACAGTCATCTATCCAGTGATTATCACAAATAAAACATCTTTCATCACTTGTTCATTAGGAACCATTTTCAGTTATTTCTGCTTTGCCACACTTGGCTTTTATTCCTCCATTTTCTACCATGTCACTGGCCAGCCATGTTCTCAGGACCTCCCAGAAAAACATTGAGCCTGTGCCTGCTGCAGCTTCTCTTGTGCTTTTACTTTCTAATTTTCTTTTGAGTTTAAAAGTGACACCGCAATTCATTTTATTCTATCCTCATTTGCACTTGCCCAGTCAAACACATGCTGATTTATTAACTTATTAACCTTTGGAAGTAACCCATTCACATGCACGTTCACAAAAGTGTCTCATTTTCTATCTTTAACCTAATGATTTCTCAAAATTCCTTTTACAACTATCTTAGAACTTAAACACTGACTCGGCTATACTGTCTGAGCAGAGTTCTTAGCTTTAAATCAATCACATTCCCTCCTAGTTTCCCAAAGTGCCTTCATTTTAACCACAGCTACACAATGAATTGTTAGACTTTGTCAGTTTATCATGAAAATAAAACACTCTGAACACAACTGAGATATAATATTCCTTAGAATATCCTATTTATTAACTCAATCCCCTATTAATCACAGTTGGTTACTGAGTTTTAATTCCATGTGTAGGTCTGAGATCAGACAGTTGTGTCTTTTGCATATGATGCCTTTTCCTTGTGACAAGGGCCACCATGTAAGCAGTTCAAGCTACCTGCACTATCAGACATCCACAAGTCTCCCAAAGTGTGTGACCCACCTCCTGTAGCACCTTCAGAGCTTTCTTGGGTCCCTAAATCAGAGCCTGTTGAATGACCTGCAGTAAAGTTTGCACGATTACCCATTTCAAGTGTGGACTCTTCCACTGGTGCTGAGATTTTAGACACTAAATATATAGTTCAGGGCAGTCAATGTCATAATCATCATTCTTACATACAGAATATACTCCACTACCTGTTCTAAATTAAGGGTACTGAGCCCATTATCTTCCATTCCTAGTTCAATGCCATGCAGGGAGTGCTCAGTCTGTCATCTAAGCAACATAATTATCTTTGAATAATAGTATTCCTCGTCTCCTCTACATTTTTAGCCAATTAATCATTTAATAGTTTTTTTCTTCAGCCAGTTGGTTTCTCTGACTTTGTGCATGTCCTGGCATCTATCTATTATTTTTCAATAATACTTTATTCAAATATGACCACCTTTGTCTGGCCTCTGTAATCCTTTTATTCAGTCTTTTCCTGTTGACTTCTTCCATTGTTTCAACCTTTTACTTACTATACTACCATAGTTATGTTCCATAAATAAAACATGGGAAGCCCTCATAGAAGGCAAAGAGTGCCCGTTGGCATTTCCAATATTCAACAATAAAGCTGTTAAAAGATCATGAAAACAGGAACTTTGTACTGTAGTAGCAAAGGTTCACCAGCACTCAGATCATGTCCAACTCACTACGTTGGGAAAGGGGATCTCATAAAAAAACAAAAACCTTGGAATATGGTCGGGCTTTCCTTCAGTAGGTAGGCCACACAAGACTGGACACCTGGGTGAACTGTATCCCACTCCTGACTCCAAACTGTGGAGGTAATTCACCTTTCTTGAAGAAGTGGAATAAACAAAAACAACAACATACCACTTACAACCAATATGAAGTCAATAAATATAACACCTTTATTAGAGGAAAGCATCAAGAAGCTATGACATGATGATAACCAGTTCTGACCAAATAATCAAAGGGAAGTTATTTTATGTAACTACATTGGCAGATAATAATAATAAAAAAACTTCTCTACATCAATATTTCAGGTTAGATATTACTCATCAATGTTCCAGTAAAATGTGGAAAAAACTTGTTTAAATGTACCCTGGCTATAAGCAACATTATTTTCTTAGCAGACTACTATATAGGCACTTTTAGCAATATCAATCCGAAAGAGTATTCCTTAAATTTGTTCAGCTGGCCTGACGTGAGTTTAGTCATCTTTTAACAAAATGCAGTAAGGCATACAAACCTTGCAATAAAAGAAAACCATCTTTTCTCCCAAATTGCTGTGTTCTATTGCAAATAAGTTAAAGGTAACAAGATTCAGCTTTAAGTGGGTGAGGCAAAGAGAACACTCCTGATCACAGTCCCAGGAGTCCCAGGCCCTTACCTACAGTAAACTGCTTAACAAGCCAAGCCAGAAAATAATCACATAGATTTCAAGGGGCAGGATGAACACCAAAAATGCATTATTGACCAAATACCACCGCATACACATGGCAAATGACATTTCTTCACACTTTGAGGATGCTTTTAATGGCATTTACAGTCATTTTATCTGCTGTGCTTAGTGACTGAGAATTGGAATGATTGAATTTAACTTATTTTTGGTTATTGATATCTAGTGCTCAGAGATTTGGTAGACAAAGGCAAAGGTACAGATCAGCATTAAGCACAAACGCATAGAAAAATATATTCATTGTCTAAATATGTACAAAAGTTATTTACAACATGTCCTCAGGCTGAAAAAGGAGGTCTTCCATGTATGGTTAGTTCGGGAGACTCCCAAAACAGCAGAGAGGTACCGACATGCCAAAGGGCTGCAGCCTTGGTGGTCAGGGAAGCAAAAACCTGGGTGTGGGAGGAGTTTGGAGAGACCATGGAAAGCGACTATCAAATGGGCTTAAAGAGGTTCTGGCTAACCATCAGGAGACTCAGAAAGGGAAGGGAGAGATTCACCCTTCCCATTCTCAGCAAAAGTAGAGGTGCTGACCCTTACAAAGGATGTTGTCTGGTGGTGGAAGGACCACTTTAAGAAGTTCCTTAACCCAAAGGATATCCCTTCTGTGGAGGAGGCAGAGCCAGAAGCTGATAGGGGATCAGCGCTCATTTCACTAAGGGAGGACACTGAGGTAGTTAAGTAACTCCACAATGGCAAGACCTCGGAGTGTGATGTGATCTGCCCAGAAATCCTGAAGGCTCTGAACATTGTTGGACTGTCATGGCTAACATGCCAGTTCAGTGATGCGTGGTCATCAGGAGCTGTGCCTGTGGAGTAGCAGACTGGAGTGGTGGTCCCCATTTTTAAAAAGGGGGACAGGGAGGTGTACTCAAACTATTGGGATCAAACTCCTGAGCCTCCCTGGGAAACTTTATGCCAGGGTCCTAGAAAGGAGACTCCACCCAGTCATGAAACCTCAAATCTATGAGGAGCAATGTGGATTCTGTCCAGGCTGTGGAACAGTGGAGCAGGTCTTTACCCTCATGAGGATTCTGAAGAGGGCATGGGAATACACCCAGTTGGTCTACATTTGTTTTGTGGACTTAGGGAAGGCATATTACTGTGTTTCTCTAAGGATGCCGTGGAGGGTGCTGGAGGAGTATGGGGTTCTGGGTCCCCGAATAAGGACTATTCAATTCCTGTATGATCACAGTGAGAGCTGTGTCTGCATGCTCGGAAAAACATCAGCACGGTGTCCAATGGGTGTGGGACTCCATCAGGGCTGTGATTTGTGTCCTATATTGTTTATGGTTTTCATGGACAGCATATCAAGGCGCAATTGAGGAAGGGAGGGAGTCCAGATGGGTGACCTTAAGAACGTGTCAATGTTTTTTGCAGATGACGTGGTTCTGTTGGTTTTATCGGGCTGCGAACTTCAGCATGCACTGGGATGGTTTGCGGCCAAGTATGAAGCAGCAGGTATGAGGATCAGCAACTCTGATTCTGAGGTCATATTCCTCAGCAGGAGAAAGGTGGACTATCATCTCCGAGTCAGAGGTGAGTTACTGTCTCAAGAGGAAGAGTTTAAATACCTTGTTCATGAGTGTGGGAAAAAGGGATGGTGATACCAACAGATGGACACAGGGGCGGCAAGTGTAGTTATGCAGTCGCTACACCAATCTGTGGTGAGGGAGAAGGATATGTGTCAGAATGCAAAGCTCTTGATTTACCATTGAATCTGCTTTCCTAGCCTCACCCACATGAGCTTGGGGTAAAGACCAAAAGAATGAGATTGTGGGTATAAGCGATCAAAATTAGCTTTCTCCACAGAATGGCTAGGCTCTCCTTTAGAGATAGGGTGAGAAACGCTGACATCCAGGAGAGGCTTGAAGTAGAGCCGTTGACATTCCGCATTGAAAGGAGCCAAGTAAGGTGGTTTGGGCATCTAATATGGATGCCTCCTGGATTTCTCCCTTTTAAGGTTTTAGGGGCACAACCTGCTGTAAGGAGACCCCAGAGAAGACCCTGGGCTCACCAAGGGGATATCTCTCAGATGACCTGTAAACACCTAAGGATCCCACAGTATTAACTGGCAAGTGTGGCTAGGGAAAAGAACATTTGGGCTTCACTGCTAAGACTGTTGCTCCCGCAAACCAGCTTTGGATAAAGGTGGAAAATGGATGGATGCATGGATGCTATTCATCATTTAAAGTCATCTACTCAACAGTTAGAATTGATTAACTTATTTGGAGCACCCCGTAGAGGCTTTATGTCAACTCAGATATGGCGGCAGTGCGCTGCAAATATTTGTGGATGTGGTCTTTTGCCATTCCATTTAGCTAGTAACAACAGATGGTTTTCACTGTCATTTTAAGGTTTAATGCATTTGTTAATAGAATTCTTTTATACAGATTTATTGAGTAGATTTACACAACAGGTGACACTAAGTTCTTCTTAATGCTCATGAATGGGCAAAAGTTTGGTATGTGTAGACTAAAAAGTATACAGTAGATGCACAGCATGTAATAAACAAGTATATAAAAGCTTTCATGGATGTCCACCTGTACAGAGCACTGCAAGATTTTGTTATTGTAATATTTTTCAATTTAAATACTGTATGGATTTTTTTAAAGCCATTCCAATTCTAATACAACAATTATATGTCAAGGCTGGAGCACAAATGCAGATTGTAACTCCTCTGGTGTGGTCTATTACCATGCTCCTGACCCATAATTTATTAATTGCATAAAATAAAATGAATATAAGAGCTTATAATATTAAATACACAGTTTTCATGCATTTTAAGGAGACTAAACATGCTCTGATTTAAAATTCGTGGTTGTAGAAATTGTCCACACTCATCCAAAAGGAGGCAATTTTATAATCAGTTACTTCTCCATGAAACTTTATGCATATTTAAACTTGGTTTATGCAATGGATCAGGCATGAATGAGTTAAATGAAATAAACTCCTTTATATAAATACTCCTACTGTTCCCAGCTGTTTGCTTCTTCTGGCCATCTTTTATGATATAGGATGCTGTCCTGGTTAATCTTTGGTAATCCCAAATGCTCCCTCAATCTATCTGCACATAAAGGCAGTCTCTCGTGATGACATTTACATTAGCACAAATTTTCTTTTTGTTTTACATTGTATTCTGCAAAATTAGGTCTTCTCCACATTTTTATCGCCTTTATATGGCTGGCCTTTTGTTATCTCAGTGAATCCATGTCTCCATGTTGTCTACATAGTGTTCAGCATTATCAACTTAACTAATTGCATGTTTTGTCATTTTATTTAGTTCTCTGTCTAGCCTTATTTCCTGATGTTAAGCTTTATTATTTTCTTCTATATTTGTGATACATGCTCATTATTTAAAGTAATTAAATTACTGTGTAATACTGTCACAAGTGCCACACAATAAATCAAAAATAGGTGCGAAATGCTAGGGCACTAGCCTAGCAATCTCTTTTTAATGCTTACCGAAAAGCTCTTAATACATTAAAAATGGGCTACAATGGCCTTTTTCACTTCTCTCATTATTCTTTTAGACTTCAGGTTCATGACATCTTCTTCATTTCCAGCACAGAATTTATATCCAGTCTTCCTGGATGGGGTGGCGCTTCCAGAGCTGGGGGTGTAATCATAAGTCATGTATGTTTGACCCCCCCATGAGCTGCAGGTAAATGAGAAAAGAACATTAGCGTTAACACCCCGTTTTGTCTCGCCGTGGAATCCTTTACTTGTTTGGAGTCTTGAAGGTGTTCAGTAAGCACTGGTATAATATTAAATTAATATCGAATACTTGTTTATGCAGTTTCATTTATGTAGGCATCTGTATGTGACTCAGTATGCATTAGTTGTTTATTGCTTTTAACATTAGCAGCTCTTAAGAAAGGAAGAATCCCTAAAATCTGTTGGCATTTTTAAACCGATCACCATCCGAGCTAGACAACACCCTTGAGCTCTTCAATATTATTTGTGAACTCTCCTTTAATACATTGCCCTTGCTTCATGTCTTTTCAACCAAGAGAGTCCGCAGTGTTTATTAGTAACTAGCAAAATACCCGCGCTTTGCAGCGGAGAAGTAGTGTGTTAAAGAAGTTATGAAAAAGAAAAGGAAAAATTTTAAAAATAACATAATATGATTGTTAATGTAATTGTTTTGTCATTGATATAAGTGTTGCTGTCATATCTATATATATATAAGATTGATGGTCTTTTTTGGGCTGAAAAGGCCTGTTCACATCAAATTTTTCTAATGTTCTAATGTAATGGCCAAATAAAATTGAGCACTGAGTATGTGAGACTTACATGACATCTTATCCATTACTGGTCTCTGCCATGTGCTAAATGGTGTTAGTTACTAGCTTTCTTCAACACTATAACTGGAACAAGGGGTTTCAGAAAATTATTAGATTGATCAATGGAATCTTTGTGTGATTTTAATTAAGTGATGCTATTACAGTAGAAGTAAAACTCAAAAACAAGCTGTGTATGATAGATTGTGATGCTATCTTAGTCCATAACGAATGGTTTTATATATGAAGAAGCCTTTAGCTTAAATCAGTGGCACTCAGTTCCGGTCTTGGAGGACCACAGTGGGTACAGGGTTTTTTTTTTTGCCAAGACAAAGTTTATCACATTATAGATTTTTCATTTTATGAGAACATTACCTGTATCTTATATGGTCTGAAACAGATTTGTATCTCTTGGTCCTTCCATTCTTTGTCATGTATTTCAACACATTATAATAACATAGATAAATCATGATGTACAGTATATACAGTATATATATATATATATATATATATATATATATATATATATATATATATATATATATATATATACACACACAGAGAAAGTATTCACAGAGCATCACTTTTTCCACATTTTGTTATGTTACAGCCTTATTCCAAAATGGATTAAATTCATTTTTTTCCTCAGAATTCTACACACAACACCCTATAATGACAACGTGAAAAAAGTTTACTTGAGATTTTTGCAAATTTATTAAAAATAAAAAAAATGAGAAATCACATGTACATAAGTATTCACAGCCTTTGCCATGAAGCTCAGAATTGAGCTCAGGTGCATTCTGTTTCCCCTGATCATCCTTGAGATGTTTCTGCAGCTTAATTGGAGTCCACCTGTGGTAAATTCAGTTGTTTGGACACCTGTCTATGTAAGGTCCCACAGTTGACAGTTCATGTCAGAGCACAAACCAAGCATGAAGTCAAAGGAATTGTCTGTAGACCTCCGAGACAGGATTGTCTCGAGGCACAAATCTGGGGAAGGTTACAGAAAAATTTCTGCTGCTTTGAAGGTCCCAATGAGCACAGTGGCCTCCATCATCTGTAAGTGGAAGAAGTTCGAAACCACCAGGACTCTTCCTAGAGCTAGCCGGCCATCTAAACTAAGCGATCGGGGGAGAAGGGCCTTAGTCAGGGAGGTGACCAAGAACCCGATGGTCACTCTGTCAGAGCTCCAGAGGTCCCCTGTGGAGAGAGGAGTACCTTCAAAAGAACAACCATCTCTGCAGCAATCCACCAATCAGGCCTGTATGGTAGAGTAGCCGAACGGAAGCCAATCCTTAGTAAAAGGCACATGGCAGCCCGCATGGAGTTTGCCAAAAGGCACCTGAAGGACTCTCAGACCATAAGAAACAAAATTCTCTGGTCTGATGAGACAAAGATTGAACTCTTTGGTGTGAATGCCAGGCGTCACGTTTGGAGGAAACCAGGCACCGCTCATCACCAGGCCAATACCATCTGTACAGTGAAACATGGTGGTGGCAGCATCATGCTGTGGGGTTGTTTTTAAACGGCAGGAACTGGGAGACTAGTCAGGATAAAGGGAAAGATGACTGCAGCAATGTACAGAGACATCCTGGATGAAAACCTGCTCCAGAGTGCTCTTGACCTCAGACTGGGGCGACGGTTCATCTTTCAGCAGGGCAACGACCCTAAGCACACAGCGAAGATATCAAAGGAGTGGCTTCAGTACAACTCTATGAATGTCCTTGAGTGGCCCAGCCAGAGAACATACTTGAATCCGATTGAACATCTCTGGAGAGATCTTAAAATGGCTGTGCACCGACGCTTCCCATTAAACCTGATGGAGCTTGAGAGGTCCTGTAAAGATGAATGGGCGAAACTGGCCAAGGATAGGTGTGCCAAGCTTGTGGCATCATATTCAAAAAGACTTGAGGCTGTCATTGCTGCCAAAGGTGCATTAACAAAGTATTGAGCAAAGGCTGTGAATACTTATGAACATGTGGTTTCTCAGTTTTTTTATTTTTAATAATTTTGCAAAAACCTCAAGTAAACTTTTTTCACGTTGTCATTATGGGGTGTCGTGTGTAGAATTCTGAGGAAAAAAATGAATTTAATCCATTTTGGAATAAGGCTATAACATAACAAAATGTGGAAAAAGTGATGCGCTGTGAATACTTTCTGGATGCACTGTAAGTATAAATTGAAACATATTATCTGGAGAGCTGGTGGTTCCTTTGTCGTTTGCTTCTCATTATTAACTGATGGCTGGTTAAGAAAACAGACAACAATTAAAACCTAAATGCAGTTGTTTAAAACTTAAATAGGTAATTAAGGGTTCTGAATTATAACAAACGAATGAACTAAAACTAAGCAAAAGAATATATATATATATATATATATATATATATATATATATATATATATATATATAATATTATTACTTTAGAAGTAAATAAATGGGTTGTAATTAAAGATTTGGTTAAAGGAAAAACCTGTGGCTACTGCAGACCAGAGCTGAGAACCAGTAATGACCTTACCATTGTAGGAGAAAAGGTCATGTTATTACTAATTCAACACACCAGAAAAATAAATGATTTTGCAATACTGAGACACAAATGCTGGAATACCAATCACAAATACTAGTACACCAAGCAAAAAAATTCAGAAATGCCATACCTGACAGTAGACAAATTACACATATATAGTAAATTAAACTAATTAGCTTAATATAAATTAATAAGAACATTTTAATAGATACAAGTTTCAAAGCCTAACAGTAAAATCAAAAATAAATACTGCATAATATACTGTAGAAATTTCTAATAGAAACATGTAACTAATTGTCAAAAGAATATAGCTTCTCTGAGATTTCATGTAGTATAAAACAGCTTAACACACTCGTGTGCTTTATATGTTTGATCCGGGAAGCATATTTATAATAATTCTTGTTGCTTTTCATTTCTGTTTTTATTGAGTGATATTCACTTTCTTCCCTACTAGGATTTTTGTCATCAGTTCTGTAGGTATATTACTGTATCCTTTGCTGCACTAGGTCTTGATTGGTTCATTCTTTGTTATACTGATTGAATCATACAGTAGTCTAATTGATGATTTTAATCTGGCAGTTTCATGATAAAATGAGTAAAGTGTTTCTGATGAGGGGTTACAGAGATATGTTAAATGATGCCACTAAAGGAATGCCTTGACTATGTTTCTTGTACATATCAAAAAAACAGTAGTATTAGGGCATACGGCTGGTATCATCATGAGTTTTCACCGTATGAGCTATTTATATATACTGAGGCTCTTCAGTGTGAATCATTTTCTTAATGCTTCTGTTAGCCTCTCTCTGGCTCCAAGATCACAAGTGTATACTCATACTATGTTTCTTCCTTCCCAGCTCATTTTCTTTTTTTAAATTACGTATGCACTTTTAGAATTTGGATCTTCATGTAAAGTAACAGTATAGGAAATACTACAGCTCCTGTAAAAAGTATTCACCCCTTGTAAGTTTTTACATTTCATTGTTTATCAGAATTAAATCACATGGGATTTAATTTGGCTTTTTTGACACTGATTAACACAAAAAGACTAATGTCAAAATGAAAACATATCTATGTAAAAAGGACTAAATTAATGACAAATATAAAAAAATAACTGATTGCATAAGTATTCACCACTATCAAATCAGTACTTAGCAGTTGTGCCTTTGACAGCCATGACAGCCTTGTGCACAAGTTTCTATATCAGCTTTGCACATCTTCACACTGCCATTTTTCCTCATTCTTCTTTGCAAAGCTGCTCAAGCTCTGTCAACCTTTTTTTATATATTAATTTTATTGTATTCCATACAAATCAATCAAGTTTTACATAAAGAAAATTTGAGTTAAGAACAACCCCACCCCTGAGAGAGAGAGCAAGCCAAACAGCAAGAAATTTAAGACCTGTAAACATACCTAAATTAATAGATTCTCTGTGCTTTATGAGATTATTTTAAAATATTACTGATTAGATCCTGCCATGTTTTGAAAAAAGTCTGTACAGATCCTCTAACTGAGTATTTGATTTTTTCCAATTTCAAATAGTATAACACATCAGTTTCCCACTGACTTAGAAGAGGAGAGTTTGGGTTCTTCCAGTTTAGCAGAATAAGTCTGCGTGCCAAAAGTGTAGTGAACGCAATCACAGTTTGTTTGTCCTTCTCCACTTTAAGCCCATCTGGAAGAACACCAAACACAGCTGTTAATGAGTTAGGAGGGATTTTGAGTCCAAGGCTGTCTGAAAAGTAATTAAATATTTTTGTCCATTTTGTGATTTTTGGTCTCGTCCGATGCGAGAGATGGATGTCTGAAGTGGAGCTCCGCTAACAGCGGTGTTATTTTTCATATTATTTGCTTATTATCCTGAGATATCCTGCATTTATTCAACCCAAGTAGACTGCTACAGTATATATGCAAGCATATATAAACATGGCCAGCAAGAAAGGGGATCCGAAAGAAAAGAAAACTAAAGCTGCACCCAAGCCAAGATCAGCAAGCCCTAGCTTAAGATATGGCCTTTCAGAGAGAGACCTGGAACAGCTGGGCAAAAGTACAGACTCTTCGGGACCAAGGTCCGCTACATCGTCGCCGGCTGAGAGTGAAAAGGGGAGCGAATGTACGATCGGGAGTGCAGATCTCGATAGCTCGCTGATCGGAGAACATCTGAAACTGGAAAGGGCCTTACAGTCCGCAATCTCAATTACTCCACGCGAGCCGGGAATAGTGGGGGCACCGGCTACAGTAGAGCCTAACGCTTCACCTACCGTATAAGAAAGCACAATTAAAATGTCTAAACTGGAGGTGATGCTCGCTGAGATCGTACGATATAAAGAAAACCGAGAAGGCAAATGAGAAAGCAAGGGCAAAGGCACTTGAGAGGCTGAAACATGAGTAGCTGGAATTGAAACAGGAATGGCAGCAAGCAAACGAAACGCAACGGCTGATGCTGCAACAGGCAAATGAAAGGCTGCGACAAGAAATGCAAGTGGAAATGCGACAGGTGCTGGGTAAAATTGAAACGCTTACTGATCAATTGGAGGATCTCAAGGAGACATTCACGACTAGGATTGAATTAGCCGAAAATTTAGCTACCAGTGCTGAAGAAAAAGCAGAAAATGTCAGCTCCGAATGCAAAAAACTCGGAGACAGACTGGCTGCTTTGGAAGATGGAAGTAGAAGGTATAACATCAGAATTGAAGGTCTGCCTGAGAATCGAGAAAGTTCCAACCCGGTGAAATTCACTGGTGAACTTTTTTCTAAAATAATCGGGGACGACTTTAAAGCAGAATCTGAGATAGCAGCAGCTTACCGCGTACACGGATCAAACACCGTTAGACCCAGACCAAGGTCTTTTATAGTTCGTTTTGAACGATTATCATTTAAGCTAGAGGTGATGGCACTCCTCAGAAACAAGGAAGATATTACATTTGAAAATAACCACATTCAGTATTTTTCCTGACTTCTCTCCAGCAACAGCTACTAAACACGCAGCCTTCTACAACATCAAACAGCGGTTACGGCAAGCCAGCGTCAAATACAGCCTCTCGTATCCGGCAAAACTTAAAGTGGAATGGCAAGGTCATTTCTATGTCTTCGCTAGCAAGGAAGAAGCAAAAAGCAATTAAGAAAGCTGATCCCGGGACTATTCTGATACATAATAGTGAGTAATGGCGGTAAATGATAAAGCAAGGATTAATAATCTACTGTCTGATCTATTCGTTTTAAAATACGGGTTTTTATCAGCATATATTCTCATATATTCTCATTAATACTTAGTATTACTAGGGCGCTATCTATTTATGTTTTATTGTGCTTAATTACTTTTTCTTTTTTTTTTTTTTCTTTTCTAATTACTTCATCTCTACCCTAAACAAGACTGTTCAATATCATACCCTTGGTTTATTATTATTGCTATTACTGCATTAAGACTTGTTATACTTATTTTGGACACATCTTTAACACCATCACCCGGGTTTATTATCTGGGTGTATCATCTTAATGCACTAAAATTGCTGAAGACTATATACAGTGGTGTGAAAAACTATTTGCCCTCTTCCTGATTTCTTATTCTTTTGCATGTTTGTCACACAAAATGTTTCTGATCATCAAACACATTTAACCATTAGTCAAATATAACACAAGTAAACACAAAATGCAGTTTTTAAATGATGGTTTTATTATTTAGGGAGAAAAAATCCAAACCTACATGGCCCTGTGTGAAAAAGTAATTGCCCCCTTGTTAAAAAATAACCTAACTGTGGTGTATCACACCTGAGTTCAATTTCCGTAGCCACCCCCAGGCCTTATTACTGCCACACCTGTTTCAATCAAGAAATCACTTAAATAGGAGCTGCCTGACACAGAGAAGTAGACCAAAAGCACCTCAAAAGCTAGACATCATGCCAAGATCCAAAGAAATTCAGGAACAAATGAGAAGAGAAGTAATTGAGATCTATCAGTCTGGTAAAGGTTATAAAGCCATTTCTAAAGCTTTGGGACTCCAGCGAACCACAGTGAGAGCCATTATCCACAAATGGCAAAAACATGAAACAGTGGTGAACCTTCCCAGGAGTGGCCGGCCGACCAAAATTACCCCAAGAGCGCAGAAACAACTCATCCGAGAGATCACAAAAGACCCCAGGACAACGTCTAAAGAACTGCAGGCCTCACTTGCCTCAATTAAGGTCAGTGTTCACGACTCCACCATAAGAAAGAGACTGGGCAAAAACGGCCTGCATGGCAGATTTCCAAGACGCAAACCACTGTTAAGCAAAAAGAACATTAGGGCTCGTCTCAATTTTGCTAAGAAACATCTCAATGATAGCCAAGACTTTTGGGAAAATACCTTGTGGACTGATGAGACAAAAGTTGAACTTTCTGGAAGGCAAATGTCCCGTTACAGTACATCTGGCGTAAAAGGAACACAGCATTTCAGAAAAAGAACATCATACCAACAGTAAAATATGGTGGTGGTAGTGTGATGGTCTGGGGTTGTTTTGCTGCTTCAGGACCTGGAAGGCTTGCTGTGATAGATGGAACCATGAATTCTACTGTCTACCAAAAAATCCTGAAGGAGAATGTCCAGCCATCTGTTCGACAACTGAAGCTGAAGCGATCTTGTGTGCTGCAATAGGACAATGACCCAAACACACCAGCAAATCCACCTCTGAATGGCTGAAGAAAAACAAAATGAAGACTTTGGAGTGGCCTAGTCAAAGTCCTGACCTGAATCCAATTGAGATGCTATGGCATGACCTTAAAAAGGCGGTTCATGCTAGAAAACCCTGAAATAAAGCTGAATTACAACAATTCTGCAAAGTGAGTGGGCCAAAATTTCTCCAGAGCGCTGTAAAAGACTCATTGCAAGTTATCGCAAACGCTTGATTGCAGTTATTGTTGCTAAGGGTGGCCCAACCAGTTATTAGGTTCAGGGGCAATTACTTTTTCACACAGGGCCATGTAGGTTTGGATTTTTCTCCCTAAATAATAAAAACCATCATTTAAAAACTGCATTTTGTGTTTACTTGTGTTATATTTGACTAATGATTAAATGTGTTTGATGATCAGAAACATTTTGTGTGACAAACATGCAAAAGAATAAGAAATCAGGAAGGGGGCAAATAGTTTTTCACACCACTGTATATGTTTTAAGTGCAAAATTCTTTTTTTTTCTTTTTTAAAGACTAAATTTGTAACAGATATCTCTATCTTTTAACCCTAAAGCGCTGCATTGGGGCTTGTTGTGCTTTGGATGTGCTCTGTCTCTGGGTATGTCAGAAGTGGGTTTTAGCCTCACTTGGGGAGGCAAAAAGGGAAGGTGGGGGGTTAAGGGGGGGAGAGAAAGAGAGCAGGCTTGATCTATACCTATTTTTTCCTGTCAATCTTTATAATTATAACTATCAACGTAATAATAAGCTGCATGGCAACAACCCTAGGGGAAAAAGGAAATTAAGACCTAAACTATCTCACTTCCAGTTAAGACTATAAAATGACATCAAAAACTCAGAATCAGTGTCTCCATGATGGGACAGTTAACTTCGTAAGCTGGAATGTTAAAGGCCTGAATCACGAATTAAAGAGAAAGAAAGTACTTTCTCACCTAACAGGTCTAAATGCTAAAATAGTATTTTTACAGGAAACCCACTTACTAAGTAAGGATCAGTTCCGGCTGCAAAAGACTGGACTGGCCAAATGTTCCATTCTAGTTTTACAAAGAAAACTAGAGGGTGGGAATTCTCATACATAGAACAGTACCATTTGTAGCATCAGATGTAGTATTGGATCCTGAAGGGAGATATGTGATGGTCATGGGAGACTTATCTAACTGTAAAATGATTTTGATAAATGTTTATGCACCTAATGTTGATGATAAGGAATTTATACAAAATTTATTTGCATCCATTCCCAATCTGAACACTCATAAACTTATAATGGCTGGGGACTTTAATTGTGTTTTAAATCCACTTTTAGATAGACTTCCTCCACAGGGGAACGCACTAACACCAAAGATAATTACAAAGTTTATAACTGATCACAACTTATCAGATCCCTGGAGGTTTTAAACCCAAATTCAAGAACATATTCTTTCTACTCACCAGTACATCATTGCTACTCAAGGATTGATTACTTCTTTATAGATAATAACTTCTTGCCTAAGATTAAATCTTGTAAATACGATGCTATTGTTATTTCAGACCATGCACCTATGATCTTGGAGCTGAAATTACTAAGCCCCATACACTCACCCCAGATGGCCTCAACCGCTTCTATTAGCTGACGAGAATTGTACTGAATTTATATCCAAACAAATCAAATTCTTTCTAGAGACAAATACATCCCCGAGATCTCTGCAGGAATACTCTGGGAAACTCTTAAGGCCTTCTTAAGAGGACAGATTATCTCATATCTTTCCCACAGAAATAAATCCGAAGAAGAAAGTAGCAGAGATAAAAGCGAAATTACTAAAATAGATGAAGAACATGCCAGACTACCAAGCGAGACTCTACATAGAGGAGGCAGGCTCTACATTCAGAATTAAACCTCTTGACAACTAAAGAAACTGAACAACTAATTTACAAATCCAGACATCATTATTATGAACATGGAGAAAGCTAATAAGCTTTTAGCAACAAATTCACAAGCAAGAAGTGCAACGCAATCTCGGTAATTACTAACACAACGGAGATAAAATCATCGAACACAAAAATATAATGCACACTTTTAGAGACTACTATAAATCCCTATATACTACTGAGTTTAAAGAAGACAATATACAATCTAATGCATTTCTGGATAATTACAGATACCACAAATTGACGCTTTTAGTGCGGAGGAACTTGATAAACCACTGTCATTATCAGAATTACTAGATGCTATAAAGTCACTCCAAGGTGGAAAAGCAGCAGGCCCTGATGGCTACCCTGCAGAGTTTTACAAGAAATTCTCCGCTCAGCCAGCTCCCCTCCTATTAGCAACATTTACAGAAGCCAGAGATAACCAATCTCTTCCACAAACCTTTCGCCAAGCACTAATCACTGTCTTTCCAAAACAAAATAAGGACTTATTACAATGTGCATCATACAGACCAATTTCACTTCTGAATAACGACGTTAAAATACTCTCTAAAATCATAGCTAGAAGGATGGAGAAAGTGCTCCCTCGTAATATCACAAGACCAAACTGGATTTATTAGGGGCCGACACTTATCTTCAAATCTTGACGCCTGTTTAATGTAATATACTCACCAACTAAATCAAACACCCCAGAAATATTATTATCATTGGATGCAGAAAAAGCATTCGACATGATTGAATGGAAATACTCTTTTACTATTTTGGAGAAGTTTGGGTTTGGCCCGAACATTTGTGCATGGATTAAATTACTGTATACTAACCCAGAAGCTTCAGTTTGCATCAATAACATTTGCTCAGACTACTTTAAACTAGAGCGTGGCACAAGACAAGGATGCCCTTGTCACCACTGCTGTTTGCATTGCCATTGAACCACTGGCAATACATTGTCGAAATACTGATCAGATAAAGGGGATTAGCAGAGAAGGACTGGAACAGAAAATCTCATTATATGCAGATGACATGGTACTGTATATATCGGACCCAGAAAATTCTGTGCCTGCAGTCTTAGCAGCACTCACAGAATTTCAAAAGATCTCTGGTCTCAGAATTAATCTGAATAAAAGTGTACTCTTTCCAGTGAATTCTCAAGCATATAATATTAGATTAGACACCCTACCTTTTATCATTGCAGAACAGTTTAAATACCTAGGGGTAAACATCACAAGTAAACATAAAGCTCTTTATCAACAAAAGCATGGAAAAAATTAAACAAGACTTGCAATAGATGGTCAACCCTTCATCTCACACTAGCTGGAAGAATTAACACTGTTAAGATGAATATTCTTCCTAAGCTCCTTTTTATTTCAAAACATACCAATATACATTAATAAATCATTCTTTAAGCAATTAGATTCAACAATAACCTCATTTATTTGGAATTCAAAACATCCACGCGACCCTACAAAGACAAAAGGCAGAAGACGGCTTGGCTCTACCTAACTTCCAGTTTTATTACTGGGCAGCAAATATACAGGCAATAAGAACCTGGACACAAATAGAAGAACATACACAGGCATGGACCGCAATAGAAGTAAAATCCTGCAGTACTTCTTTGTATTCCTTGCTCTGTGCTCCAATAAACACACGTTATCGGCAATACACTAATAACCCAATTGTGCTCCACTCACTTAGAATCTGGAACCAATGTAGAAAGCATTTTAAGACGGAGAAGCTTCTTCTGTGGCACCCTGCAAGAGAACCACCTCTTTCAACCTTAACAAACATATGCAGTTTTTAATATCTGGAAAAATTTGGAATTAACTTGCTTAGAGATCTTTATATAGACAACGTCTTTGCATCCTATGAACAATTACATTCCAAATTTAACATTCCAGCTACACATTTCTTTCACTATCTTCAAATCAGGAACTTTGTTAAACAGAACCTTCCAGATTTTCCTCATCTTGCACCCTCATCCATGCTGGAAAAATATTGCTCAATTTCAAGGTTAGACTCCATCTCTACAATATATAAAATCATTTTACAATCCCTTCCTTTCAAAGATCCAAGAGGACACTGGGAAAATGATCTCTCAATTAATATATCAGAAAAGGAGTGGAAAGTAGCAATGCAGAGAATTCACTCAAGCTCCATATGCGCAAAGCATACAATTATACAACTCAAAATTATATATCGAGCACATCTGTCTCTCTCAAAATGTTTCCAGGGCATGATCCAACCTGCGAACGTTGCAACCAAGCCCCAGCCTCACTGGGTCACATGTTCTGGGCCTGCACCAAATTAACATTATTCTGGACAAAAATTTTTAATTACCTCTCAGACAGCCTTGGACTCACAATCCCTCCTAACCCATTAACAGCTGTGTTTGGGGTTCTTCCAGAGGGGTTTAAAGTGGAGAAAGACAAACAAATTGTGATTGCATTCACTACACTGTTGGCACGCAGACTTATTCTGATAAACTGGAAGAACCCAAACTCTCCTCTTTTAAGTCAGTGGGAAACTGATGTGTTATATTATTTGAAATTGGAAAAATCAAATACTCAGTTAGAGGATCTGTACAGACTTTTTCAAAACATGGCAGGATCTAATCAGTAATATTTTAAAATAAGTTTATAAAGCACAGAGAATTTATTAATTTAGGTATTTTACAAGCCTTAAATTTTACACGTTTGGCTTGCTCTCTCTCTCAGGGTGGGGATCGATCTGTTCTTAACTAATTTTTTTTTTGTAAAAACTTGATTGCTTGGTATGGATTGTAATAAAAGTAATAAAAAAAAAAAAATAATTTTTGTCCAGAATAATGTTAATTTGGTGCAGGCCCAGAACATGTGACCCAGTGAGGCTGGGACTTGGTTGCAGCGTGCCCTGGAAACATTTTGGAGAGTTTTAGTCGAGACAGATGTGCTCAATATATAATTTTGAGTTGTATAATTGTATGCTTTGCCATATGGAGCTCGAGTGAATTCTCTGCATTGCTACTTTCAGCTCTGTCAACCTTAACCTTAACCAGCCGTCTGCTGTTATGCACCTAAAATGTGGAATAGCTTACCAATAGAAATTCTCAAAGCTAATACAGTGGAGCACTTTAAAAAACTGCTGAAAACCCATTATTTTAACATGGTTTTCTCATAGGTTAATTTTAGTGTCACCCTTATATTCTGTATATGCATTGAATTATCGTTTTTATCATGGCTCCGCAATCTGTACTAATCCCTACTTGATCTGCTGTTCTTTTTCTATGGTGGCGATCTGTGCCACCACTACCTGATCAAAGTACCTTGTAATCCCTACACTGATGGATTGAAGGCAAGAAGTCCACATGACCATCATCATCGAATTCTTCCATATGAAGCCTAAAAACCATGGTGTCAGATTTAGATCATTAGAATGCCTAGTCGGGGCTGGGCAGTCTTTTTTCTCCAGCCCTCTTGAGTTTTTTTTTTTTTTCAGTCCTCACTGGCCATCTGACCTTACTTTATTCCTTGTTAATTAGTATTGCCTATTTTTATATTTTTTTCTTTGTTTCTTTCTTCATCTTGTTAAGCACTTGGAGCTACATTATTTATATGAAAATGTGCTATATAAATAAATGTTGTTGTTGTTGTTCGGTTGCAAGAGAATCATGAGTGAACAACCTTGTTAAAGTCCAGCCAAAATTCTCAGAATGAGATGGGATTTTTGACTTGGACACTCCACCACAATAACATTGTTATTTTTAAGCCATTCCTGTGTAGCTTTGGAAATTACTATCATGTCCATACCATTGACCACACCCCCTAGTAGTTGATTCTTCTTTGGTTAGTGGAGGTATAGCTGGTGCCTTCATATGTGGTTCATCATACTTGGTCCTTTGATGCTCAAATTTTATATTTTTATTATGATGCTTTCAAAACTTCCTATTTTTTCTCTGTTATTGTAAACTATCATGTCATTACCCAAGTCAATTTTGTCTACCCCTTAGATGCTTTCTGCTCAGTTGTAGAAGACCCCTTTGCTTTCACTGAGTTTTTCTTAGGTATATCCATTGTGCTATATATAAATATCTTTTACAAGGACCTCTATGAAAGCAAATTTTGACTTGTGGCAGTAAATAGTGTTCTGTCCTGCATTAAAATTTGTTCTTAGGGGACCTCTTAGAAGCAAGCAGTGCATGGAGAAGCAGGTGGCTGACATTCATTTCCATCCACTGTTTATTTGCCCTTGTAAAGGCATAATCTGCAGGTATTTTGTTTCTTTATTGGTATATACACTGTTTGAGTTTTAGTTGTCCCTTTTACAATTTTACAAATGTTTAGTGTGCATGTAAATATATATATATATATTAGCCAAAGCCCGCCGTAGCATAGGGCGGTGTAAGAATAGGAACGAAAAACGGTGAGAAAGGAATTCAGTATAACAAAGGCTTAGGAAACCACCCTCGCAGTATAACGAAAATAGGAGCGAAATAATTGCCAATGGTCGAGAGAGTACCTTCCTGTAGCAGGCTACGGAAAACATAGACATATATAGATAGACGCCGCATTAACTGTGTTGCCCAGTCGACACGATAAGTCCGCCCTATTGCTATTGGTAAAAGTGCCATTTAAACTAATACAGGTAGACGTGGAAACCAGGTTTTCTGATGAAAACACAATAACGTTTTAAACAGTATCATTTACATACAACAGATTTTGGCGAATCGTTTACATGCAATTATTTAAATCCATTTATACACTAATAATGGCAATTATTAAATAATAATAATAATATTTATTATTATTATTAAATAATTCCTCCCATATAAGTAACATTTCTCTGGCTGCTTTCTTCCATCTCCGAAAAATTTCTAGACTGCGTCCTGTTCTTACGCAACACTAAAGTACTAAAGTATTGGTTAATGCCCGAGTCACCTCACGTATACTGTAATGGTATTCTATCTGTCATCCCACAAAAACTTATCCATCACTTACAATTTATTCAAAATTCTGCTGCCAGGATAATAACCTGCTGTTCTAAATCCACTGAACATACTACACCTATTCTCTCTCAACTTCACTGGCTCCCTGTTAACTACAGAATACAATACTAAATACTGCTCTTAACATTTAAAGCTCTCCACAACCTCACTGATCTCCTACAGACTGACACTCGTATTGCTGACTCTGATTCTCATCTGCAGCTGTACTTTCTGTACCACACATCAAACTTCATGCTATGGGAGCTTGAGCGTCTCTCATAGTGCTCCTCAACTCGGGAATTCTCTTCTCTCTCATATACATCAGCTCGATTCAATAATACATTTTAAAACTGCCCTCAAAAGTTATCTTTTCAAACTGGCATACCAACTGTGAATTTTGCACTGTTACTGCCACTTATCTTTGTTTGTTTGCTAATTATTGCTGTTTAATCGTGAGCGACAGTGGACGCGGAAGTAGGATTAGAGATGGTGGGCGGGGCTCTGTCATGCGTATCCCATGGTCTTAGAGTTGGTTGGTGGGGCTCTGTGAGTTGGCGGGCACAGCTCTCTGTCGCATACACTCTCTGTCTTGCTTGCCCTTTGTTAGAGTTGGCGGGCAGGCTTTGGCAGTCGTGGTTCTCTGTCTTGCGTGCGCTCTCTGTCTCACTTGCCCTTAGTTAGAATTGGCGGGCAGGGCTCTGCCGAGTGTATCTCATGGTCTTAGAGTTGGTGGGTGAAGCTCTGTGAATTGGTGGTCGTGGCTCTCTGTATTGCATGCGCTTTCTTGCGCTCACCGTCTTGTGTGCCCTTAGTGAATTATATATATAGATATATATTAGGGGGTTCCACCCTGCTCGCTTCACTCGCCAATGCCTGCGCTATGCGTCATCCACTTTGCTTTTCTGCCGCTCACGTTGTGAAGAGGGGGGCTGAACGCACCCCAAGGAGATAAGGTTGCTCCTCCAAAATTCCCTCTTAAATGGTGATACAATGGGAAACAAATACTGTTTTTTTTTACCTCCTCTTTGCTTGATCAGCTGCTGGCTTGCTGTTGCTGCTGTGCCACATGATCTGCATCTTGCATGGCGCTTTGAACATTTAAACGCCTGTACAGCAGCTGTCCTACTCTTTGTCTTTTATTTATGGGTGTGGTTAAATCTTTTGTCATAAAGTCTCGTCTCGTGGGACATGAGTTCTTGATATTTTTTAGTTTATAATTTTAAAACAGAATAAGAATCTGAAAATCTAAGAACATCACATTAAAGTTTGATAAATTCTGAAAAGAATGATATCAAACATATATATGTAGGTTTTAAAATAAGCCAGATTTAAAGCACGACAAAAAAGTGACATAAAAACATCACATAAAATCATTGCACAAAATCGTTTCACTTTTAGGCTTAGGATTTTATATATATAGAGTAGATATTTTTGGTCAACCGCTGGGGTAACCTACAAGCTAATGCCAATGCCCATTTTAGGTGCCACGACCTCTCGGCCAGGTACACCTGACCTGATGGGTCTGGGCTGAGGGGGGGGCCCGTGTCACACACATGCGTTTGGGAGTCAGTCAAAGGGACCACAAGACGGTAAATCCATGCCAGACCAGGGGGCGGCGGGGTGCACTAAACCTCCCTTTTCTCTCTCTAAAGACCCAACACGGGAAATTCTGCCTGAATCCAAGGACATCACTTCTGGTCCTATGACGTCACGTCCGGTTCCGGTCCCAATGACATCACTTCCCCTGACCGACCTTAAAAACCCTCCATCTTCTCTACACTAGTCAGTTCTGTTATGAACTCGAACCTGTAAACGCTTGTACTAAAATTTCAACCCTTTTGCAGCTACAGAAAGTACATGGGTGGCTGTCCCAAACCTTTGTCGTGTGTGCCCGGCTGTTTATTTCACTATAAATATATATTGTGAGCTGGAGGGTTAATCGCACCCCAAATAGATACAGACGCCCCTGGGAAAACCACAAACCCTGAAACACTGACTACCACCCTCACATTGTTCCTTATCCTTGCACTATAACACGCAATACAAGCCTCACCGTACTCCGACTTATAAGCCTTGCGCAGCGCCTGTCAGTTTTGGAATTGATTGTTTGCTTTTATCTCTCTCCGCTCCTAGCGGAACTGTCATCTCTGACTTGTCATGGAGCACGTTTAAGCTCATGTGTTTGTAGTGTTTGAATAAAAATCCTTCTTGTTTCTACGACCTCCTGTGTCTCTGTGCAAATCTGTGACCCAAGTGTGACAATATATATGATTGTTCAGGCCTATACATATGCGTTTCAGTATGAAGCAGCGGGATTTCCTTGTGCTAAATAATTTGTTTTGTAATAGTTAATTTATACCATTTCATAAGGAAGTACTAACAAAGTAGTCGGTATTAAATTTTAAGATATTTTTAAAATAGTATGTATTTTAACATAACAAATTTTAATAGGTATTGCTTGTTGTTTTACAGTTTCACACCACTTTTATTAAATGCCTGAGCACCACCAGTGTCTTGGGTGTTTGCTGAAGTAGTGTTTAGCTTGCTGCATAACTACGTATGCAAATGCATGTGAGGGCAGAAGACTTACTGTATATTGATAAGAGGCAAAAATAAAATAAACATAAATTTTGTGCGGAGATCTGTGTAGAGAGAATAACGAAGAATCAAAGACTCTGTCCTAAAGAGGACAATCTAAGCATTACAAGATTGGTGTAGTGTGGTCACCACCTAGCGCTGAAAAGGAATAACAGTAGCTTTCTAGAATAAGGGAGCATTCCTATTAAAGCAGAAGGCTATATTTTTCTGATTTAGGTGCATTTGCCTTTATTGTGAAAAACACCTGCTGTGATTGTATTATCTGTCTGTCTGCATGAAACTCAGGTCTCAGGAAACCAATTTTGTTTAAATTTGGCACACCTATTGTTCAACAAAATTTGTCAAGAAACTTCAATTTTTGTTGCAATATCTTGAATAGAGCACACTCTACACATATTTGAAATTTCAAACTCTCCCACTGAAAGACATTAGTGTTTTTTTTAAAGAAAAGACACCTTCTATGAGAGTTCATTTACCAATCAGTTGAGACAAATTACTATAGCATGTATATTTTACACATTTTACTCATCTAAGAGCCACTCGTGATGGTAAAACTAATCTGCAATGCAAGATAGTCAAACTCCGGGAAAAGAGTGTACCCCAGCTACTTGTACATCAGCTCACTTTTCCGTCGGCTTGCGGTGTGTTAACCGTAAAGTAAAAAAAAAAAAAAGTAAGTTATCTATAAATTAGTGTATGGAGAAAGGAATTACTATATTTTTTTTTGATTATGAGCTAGTTTTAAGGTTGTTAAGTTATTTTCAATGGTTTTGTTTTTTCACAGGTGCTGACATTTTGTGAATTTGTTGCGGTGGCCTGTTGTAAAGAGGCATCATCTTATAGGTCATGACCTGTGACTTTTGCAATAGAATGTAGGTTGGCATGATGCACTTCCAGGCCATCTAAAACTGAGAGTTACGGAGTGTGTTTCTTTATTTGACTTTTAATGAATTGATCTTGGGCTTTGACTGTTGATAAAAAATTCTGGTTTAAAATTTAAGCTTGTTTTTTTTTAATATGAGCTGGACCTGAACATTTCTACTGGCTTCCTACTTATTTCTAGGCAGGACAGTACGCTTACAGTATAGGGAACAAACTCAGTATTTATGTTACATTAAATACAACTTCACAATTGCATTATTTTTTACATTAGACTGATTCTTTATTTCTTTTACACTATAATTTATAAGCAAAGCTCCTGAGCTGCTCGATTTCTTAGTCTGAATCAGCCAACAGTTTTACTTTGAGACTTCAACAGAGATTTTACCTTTCCATCAGGTACGTCTTTCAAAAATGTTATGTATAGAAATATGAACTACAGTTAGTCATAGACCCTTCACAACCAAGAGCTAACAGTAGGTATTCATTAATGCCATTTTTACATTATTTGAATTTGAATATTTTGCTTATGAACACTATTGGGCTACTGCAAGCCTATTTGGGATATATTTTTAACCACATAAAATGCAGTTATAAAACATGTATTTAATGTAATCTACTAATGTAATTGCATTTTGTTATTGCAGTTATTTTTAATTATGACTCATTGTTATAAAAATATGTAATACACAAAAAAGTGATAAGTGCCTTTTGGTGAAGTAAATAAAAATTTAAAATGCTCAAACTTTTATATCAATTAAGTCTTCAAATGCACCAGACTTTTAAGGTGTCTGCAAATGTTCTCTTTTTTTGTTGTTGGCTTCTATGAAGGGCTTCAAAATAAGAGGTTGTAGGCTTCAGTCAAGGAAAAGGACTGACCTTGCAGCATGTGTGGCAGAAATCTCTCATAATACTTTATATATCATTCAAATTTTGAGATTAATACATTTTACTCTTCAAAAAAACTCTGAAACACCCACTTGGATATTACTCTTAACTTGTTATTTAGTGAACAGTACAATCATCTGTCTTCCGTCTGAGTTTGACCTCTTTGATTTTCTTCCCTCTTGCATCTTCTTCAAGTGCTGTCTTCATTCTGTATTCTCTACACTGCCAATGCAATGTTAAAAGCATGTATAAAAAAGTTCTCTTTGTTTTAAGCTAAAATACAAATATTGCAGAGATAGACACTGTAAAAGTAGAATACTAAGTATTAAAAGACATGGAACAACAAAAAAAACAAAAAAATTGCTGCCACAATGAACTCTCCTAAACATGTCTTAATCCTTATCCACCTAGTGGAGTGATTTTCTCACTTTCCCACTTCCAAGTTCCAAAATAGTTTACTTCCTTGTATTTCTTCCTTATAATTCTTTCTTGATTTTGGTCTGTCCCACATGTAATGGCTGCATCCCAACTCTCCTTCATATTCTAGGCTCAAATGTGCCCTTCTTGATCAAAGCTGTGCTACATAGCAGTCCTTTTGTAGCCTCAGTGCTACTCAGTTCTACAGCCTCTGGTGTCCCTGCATTTCTGTCCCCTGATTAGATTTTAATGTTGAATACAACTGGGGTCTCCATGCTGCCTTCTCGTTTAAACACGTAACAACCAGTGACTGGGTGCTGCTTCCCAGTGACTTAAGGAAATAATACCAGAAGTTTTTCATCACTATGCAATCTATTTTAGTGGATCACACAACTGACGGATTCCCTGATCTCTCCAATTCAAGATAATATTGCTGAATTCATCACATAGCTTTGCTCGATCTCTCTCTCTCTCTCGCTCTTTCTCCTTCTGTTTCTTTATTTTGATCTGAAGCCCTCATGAAGTTCACTTCCAAAGCAGCACACCTGATGACTGGTTAAAAAATAATGCCCGCCATGGCCATGCTCACAGAAAGAAATGCACCTTGATTGCCAGTGTATCTTTTCCTTTTTGAGAATGTCTTTCGTAAAATTAGTTGCTGACCTATACCACCTTGTGACATCTAAGTTCCTGGCGGTTATTTTCTAAATGGTGAAACTTTCACAACAGTTTACTTTTATTGATTACTACGAGGTAGTTACTTATCAGTAATACATGTGGTGCTGCATCTTATCCAGATTAAATCAGATATGCCCATTCACATAACCATTTAGAGCAGTGAAAGAAAAAGATTAGTAAGAAGTGATTACTCAAAGATAATCATGCAAACATCAAAAAGCATTCAAAGGTTGAACACAATTAATTGAGGTCAACAGTAGTAAATGCCTGCCATATTCTAAAGGACAACGGTCCTAGTAAAATGAAATGTTATTTTTGTCCAATTCAAAATGAAATTGAATTTCTTTTAACTGTTGTGTTATAATATGGGAATTTGGGTTCTTCTGACTGAAGACACTGCATCAGCAGTGTAGTGTAAGTTACAGACCACAGTAAGAAAATACCTTACCCTCCCTCTCAGTTAGGACCTTGACCTGAGGACATCTTGGACTGTTTGAATCAAAAGAAATTGTACAACCTGAGGAAGACTGTATTTTATCAAGGTGGCAAAGCTTTATTCTTACTTGGCTTTTCTTTCTTATGTACAGTATATGTAAACTTGTGTCTTTTAGACTGACACTATTTTACTTCTGTCTAACTTCACATAGTCCAACAAGTGTAAACTATGCCCTTTCATTCCTGATTTACCATTTTCTGTCTTTAAGCTCTTATCTGATTCTATTGTTCTTGGATTACACATTTTGACTGTAGAGAACATTTTGTTAGCATTGTATAGGAAGACAACCAACAACAAGGACTTCAATAGGACATCAATTACTTCCTAGTAATTACTTCACATTATTAAAAATTAGCCAAGATGTTTTGTAAGCTGTTTTTCTTTGCAGCTCTGCAGAGCCTCTTTTTACTTTGCTCATTACTTGCATTTCTTTGCAGCATTGCATTGATCACACATATCCCACTGCTTCAAGCACTATTAGCTGTTTGCTTTTCTCTACATTATGTTTTTTTGTCATACCAGTGATGTTGTGCTTACTGTTGTCTATAAAGGTAATAACTGCAATCATAAGGGCAACTAGAACACTGTTCCAGAGCATGGTCAAATTTTGAATTAGGTTGTGACCAGAACTGCCCCATTTTTTTAATTCTTTAAGGGAGTTAATAGTACTATATCATAACTATTTTGCAAACAATTTTCAATGCTTTTTCTTTTTATTTTGAATAGCCATTTAATAACTTAATGCAGTTTTCCTTTATAATGATCAATTTGTATAACTACATATCCAAAACTGTTTTAAGAATATCTTTGATGCAGTATGCTACTTCCTACTATGTCTTTATAAAGAAAAACTTTTCAAAGAAAATGTACAAAAAGAATTGTCAGGATGAGTTGAAAGTCAACCAAGTGGAGCAATAAAAAGAACTTAAGTTCAAAAAATAACAAGAATGCAAAGTGAAAGACATAGGTATTAGGGCCAGGTATCAGCACTGATGTCCTGATTCAATTCGATTCTGATTCACAATGCCCTGATTCGATTCAATTTTGATTTATCTTAGCATGCACTGATATATTTAAAGTGGTGGTTTTCTTAGGAATTACTTAACCATGCACAGAGAACATTAATATAATGTGACAAATTTCAGTAACACTTTATTTGAAGGGTGTCTACATAGTGACTTCATAATATATGCACAAGCATGGAATGACATTAAAGAAAAAATACTCTACTTGATTAGTAATGAACAGTTAACATCAGTATTTAGAAGATGAAGAACAAAATATCATTGCTTTTTAAAAATAACTTTTCCATAGCAATGCACTCATTCAATATTCACCACAATTTAACTAACATATGTATTGCCACATCAGACTCCACACATATTATGGAGAGCTTCTTGTTTTAATACAATGCTATGGCATCTATTTTATAAAACATCTATATCATCTTGCAAAAATATTATTATAAAATAATAAAATATTGCTTCTTAAATAATGTTATTCAATAATCTATTCATGTGTTATAAATCTCCATGTAGGCACCCTTCACCTAAACTGTTAGCTAAATTTATTCCCTTATTGGACATTTAAAATAATCTTGAATTAGTGAAAATTAATGATAATACTGGAAGACTTATGTCTTTCTATAATTCTACAAGTTACACATATCTTCAATTGCTCACTTGAAACAATCAAGTTAATCAGTCTTGAAAATGTGCCCTGACAATCCTTTAAACAAAAAGGAAGCATTTTAAAATGAGGATCTAGAGCTGATGTTTGTTGACAGTGGCAGTGAATAAACTGAACATAAAAGACAAAGAACCAGCCACCTTAACTAATAATGCCTCTATTATGGAGCTACATCAAGTTGGCTGCTTTATGCATATCCTTTTGTATCGTAGGCTGCTCTGAAAATTCCAACAATTCAAAGCTTGCATTGCTGGGTGAGGCGCATTGCAAATTTTTTACACTGTAGTCATGTGCTTCAAGAGAAGCAACATTTATTGGACTCGGTCAAACACAAACTTGATGCGGTCAAAACATGGAACAGTTTATTGGAAATTCTAGAAAGGTTTTTGTAAACAGTGAGCCATCTCAGCAGCTCTGTGTATAGGCAGCGGGGTTACTCCTGGTGTGACTGGGATGTAGCGCACTTGTCTGCAACACATCAGCCACAGGTTTTCAGTCATTCATAATGTGTGATTGTCATGTGGGTATCTGCTTCCCTGAATGTTCAGCTGTCACAAGTTACCGGTACTCTATCCACTGGCCTGAGAGATGAGACGATTCTTTGCTTAAGATCCTCATAAAGCTTTGGTGCAATAACTTCACTCAATTAATTTCTGGTTGGTATAGAATACCGCAGTTAAAAAACCTGCATCACTTTTCATAAACCATGATTTTTCAATAACAGGGTAAGGTCTGTTAATTTTACAGATAAAATTGCTATAGATTGTTATTTTTTGGACATGAGGTGAATTAAACAGAAACCTGGGGCTACCCGCCATCTGCAGGGTATAATGTTTAGGCTGTACTTGCTTGGATGTCGACTTACATTACATTTATTTGTGACATTGGGATAAATGATTTCTCATATCTGTTGTGTTACAACAATAATCAACATTTGAGTTGATACTTAGCCATATGTATGTACAGCAAACATATGGCTGTGCTTTGATCCAGTTTTCTTTACCGATGCATTGTTTGAATCCATAGTATGTCCACACATCTTATTAAGTGTTGAAACACTGTTTTCAGTTAAAGAAAGTTTTAATTTTGGTATTCCAGTGTACTTATTTTACACCTTAATTGTTGTTGTTCTTACTTTTTATTCTCGTGTCTACTGTGTTGGTGGGATGGGAAGGCTTCAACCATCAAAATTTACCTGACCTGAGTTCAATAAGATCCTAGCCAGAAGTCCTGTTACATTTTTATAAGAAACATCATCTTAGCAACCTTCATACAGCATATTGTGCTTGGATAGACCGAGGAATCCATTGTGGCTTCTTAGTATCCAACATTAAATGTCATTTATTTTTTTGCTTTGTATTCCAAGAATACTCCACATGCATCTTTCATAACTTTTGCAACCAATGTTGTTTTCTTTTAATCTGATATTATGGACAAGTTCACTTGACAAATATTCATTGCTAATTTATTGTCTTTTGGAATGAAACAAAATGTGGGACTGTCACATTAGAAACAGAAAAAAATTGCACAAACTGACAACTGGATGTGGTGTAGTGGGTCCACAGCTCAAGTTAACAGGGCCACTTTTTAAATAAATAATCGCCACACTCGCGGCTTAGTGAGGGGGCTTGGTAGTGTGGCAGAAGCAGTTCCCAGGGATTTCATGATGCAGACGGTTCTCACTTAAGTGCACAGGTGAGGAGTCGTTTGTATCCGTGATTGTTCCTAGGAGCTTCTGATTGCCACAGCTGATCCACGTCCCCGTGATAAATAAAAGCGTGAGGCAGCTAGCAGGGGAAGATCAGGGAAAAAAAAGAAAGAAAGAAAGAAAAAATGGATGGAGGTTGCAGGAGAAGAAGGTGGCTGGAAGCAGGTAGAGGAAAGCTGGTGCAGGAGAGAAGGAGAGCGAGCAAGTGCAGGCTCATGCTGTATGAAGGCAGCTGGAAGAGGCAAGCCTGAGTGGGGTGTTTGGCCGACACCTGAGGGCTGACAGTAGTGGTTGCTCCTGTTGAGCGCTTCTTGGGAGCAGGAGTGACCAGGAGCAGGTTGGCTTGCCACAGCAAAGGCAGTGGGAGTTGGAGATTTGGAGTAGAATTCACAGCGTGAGCATCCTCGCCGTTGGGGGAAGCCAAGTCTCAGGAAACCACCAGACCAGTCGAGCAGAAGAAGGTCAGCTGTATGTAGGGTGACTCCCCTGGTGCACAGCCTGGATGGGAGAAGCAGGGGAGTCACCAGTAAAAGAAGGAACCATGCTTTGTGTTTTTAAAGAGACTGCTTCTAACCATTGTTTTAACTTCGTTGTTTTTTTTAAAAGGGTTTGTTTCTAATGGATTTTAACCTCCACAATTTCACCATGTTTTTACTGGATTATTTATTTGAAGGTTTTGATGCACTGCACTATTCATTTGAACACTGTTTTGTTGATTTTTAAATAACAACACTTTGCACTTTTAGCACCATTCCCTTGCTTAATTGTGTCTCACTGCCTAGCTCATTGACATTACCGACGGTGTCAGGTTCAAGGGCTCCCAGAAGGAAGATGGGAGCGTGGAGAAGAACCCGCATTGCCACACTAGACTGTCTTGATTTGTTTTCAAATGGCTGTTTCTGATTCAGGCATAGCTAAAATCAGTGAGTAATCTCATTTGTCATGATAAATTTTGACACATGATAATTCTTTTGTTACACTCAGGCAAAGGTATAAGAAGTTTAACCCTAACACACGTGTTCCAGAGCTGATTCTCAGCTATTGTATATATGTGTCTTTGTGTATACTGTATATGTATATATGTACAGTATGTATATGTATTTAGATAGATAGATAGATAGATAGATAGATAGATAGATAGATAGATAGATAGATAGATGAACGGATGTACAGATAGATATACTACACCGAAAATGCTTTTCACAGTGGAACAAATCTTCATCAAGTTAATAAAACTTTATTTTAAATTGTAGTTCATATTCTTTATAATTGTTTTTGTCGTTGGAAGGGTGAAATTGGGTTTTGGGTTTTTCAAATATTACATTACCACTACAAGGAAAAGTATAAATTATGGTGTTAATGGTGTTATATTTTACAAAACTAGGGGGCTTTGCCCCCTGCTCACTTTGCTCGCCAACCCCCGGGACAGCGCTACGTTCTAGCCACTTTGTGGTTCAGCTGTGGGGATGCGGCTGTACAATTTAAACAGATTGTTATTTTCATGGAAATTGTTACATATGTATAATAGAACAAAATATTTTACATTAAAGCGAGTAATTAACCATATTAAAAAATAGTAAAATGTAATAATTTGAAAGTAAATTGTGTTTCATGTTGCGTTAGTTATTCATTGCGTTATACGATTTTGTTCTGTTTGAATTTGAAATTAACACGCAAATACTTTTTAAACTTATACTTTTACTATAAAACTTCAGTAAAAACTATTTTTTAATTAAATTTTCGTCAATATCACATTGAATTTTGATTCTGTTCTTACATCATGACAACACAACGTATAACTGCTCGTGAATGAATTTTGTTTCTTTCTCTATTAAACTGACTTTTTCGAATGTTTATCTCTGTGATTTGTTAATTGTCTTTGCAAAAGCTATTCTAATGGGAAACTGTTAATGTTTTAATACGAATGGCATAACAAGATCTCCTTGGTGTCTAATGTTATTCGCGGGAGATGTACTACATTACCTTTCTTGGATACATCCTTCTGTCAACAGTAATTTGGGGTTTGGAAGACTTATCAAGCGGGGTCATTTTTGTTAAATCGCTTGTAATTTGACCTCTCCAAATTATAATCATTGCTGTTATTGAACTATCTGGAGTATAAACACATGTTTGGTCTCTTTGTAAAGGTAACATTCTCTAGTTTCACCCTTAGTAGTCAGAATCACTGTAGGTGTGACTGATCAAAAGTTATGCACATTAGAACTCACAAAAAAAACGAATTTTTTTGTTCTCGCCTAAGTTTTTTTTATGAAAATAAAGCTGCAGTAGGTAGGTGGGGACAGAAACACACTATGTACCAACAGAATAACTTGTTGACTACTCACATTTCAAATTTGAAAAGAATACCTGTAAAAATGACATTTTTACACCAGTTTTTATGTGGGCATGCCCAGGGGCTTTTAGAGGACCATTATCCACATTTTGGAACATATGGAAAAAGTGTAATAACTTTTGAATGCTTCAACCCACATATATCAATGAGGGCTCTACTGAAAGCTTACACCTAAAGGAATCTATATCTACATACAGTGTCACTCTATTAGTTATAAAAATAATAAAAACAATAAAAAATACACATTTCTATGTAAAAATAGTCAATATTATATATTATATCATATCTTATGGGCCAAAAATATATTTATATTTTTTATTTTTTACTTTTTTTTTTTATAAAATGCACACAAACTATATACATTTCTTTTACAAACTGTTACAACACAGCTCAGCGTTTTTCCATGTGCCACTTGATGGCAGCAATCACTAGCAAGCAGAAAGCACAAGGGCGTGGCACATGTCGCTCTCTGCCATTAGACGTCACCTGGGCCGGTTGAATACTTTCACAACGCGTACATGCATCTATTATTTAATCGAGCGTTTATTTACGTTTATCGGTACGTTTATTCATATTTAAAATGCGAAAAAACTTGGCGAAATCACAATAAACAACCACGCACCAACTCTGCAGACTGGCACAAATGCCACCTTCGCGCAGCTCCGATCGTTTTGTTTACAAGTTAGTATGGCAAGTTACATATCAAAATGCTCGGCTGCTCATTGGCTGTAAGTTTTGAGTATCAGTCACAGTGTCCAATCAAACTGGTAGATTCTAACAGGGTTTGGAGTTTTACGTCATCCTTCAGCTGTCTGTGACACTCGTTGGCTATACGAGGTGCCAATTAACCCCAGACCCGTCGTAATTGGCCAACTTAGGTGTCAATCAGAAGCTAACACTTCCGTGTTTCATGCGGTAGCATGGTTATCGCCGACAGAAACAAATTACGTCTGATATGATCAATATAAATGAAAAAAAATTACGTAGGTGGTCTCAAGTTATGAAACGTTTTCTGGAGTTTTTGTCCCTTTGAGGATATATCGTGTGTTTTGGACCTAAATCGTTTTACTGGATTATATTCGCTGGAAGCTTACGGACAGAATGGGATCAATACTGCTCGGAAATATTGATGTTTGACTTGCAGGGGGTCTTCAAAGGTAGGGAAAGTCAACTCTTAAAAGTATGTACTTCTCTGTAAAAAAGGCTTTAGTGTCAGTGCTGTGGTTGTTGTGTGTCAAAATGGTTTATATCATCGGTAAGACGAGACTTTGAAGTTTTATTTGATGGGTAGTATGTCGAGATGCATGGCAGATGGGCATGCACACATTACTGTAACGTTTTTAAAACGCTGTTATGTCCCGGCACCGGTATGTGTGCGCGTTAAGGGGTTAACGGTTGTAGATATTCTTTGGGATATTGTAAGTTGATGTTTTCATCTTCCACACACTCACCACCAACTGTTTCAGCATAGTCCTTTGACACGCATTTAACCAATTTGCCGTGTAACCAAGGATTGCCCGTGTACTCATTTCTTCTGTTGATATCCCTTCAGGATGAAATTCTTCAATAAGATTTTGACATAATAAGTCTTCTTTTATTGGGAACTTAAAGTGAAGAAAATGTAAAAATTTATAAGAACTAAAAGAGCAAGAACTGTGTTTGTCAAAAGCATTCACATGAATGAGAGGTGAGAGGTTGAATATGATTAAGAGGGGGTGTGACTTGAAAAAATCTCATGGCCAAAGTCTTGTCTCACAGGACTTGAAATTATCTCTTTGAAAAAGTGTCATCTCAGGATTTCCTTTTATAATAGAGAGATTTTTTTTTTCCAAAGATATTTTTGAATTTTGCATTTGTTTGTGCTGTATTTTGGGCATATAGTATAATTTCTTCTCCAGATATATATTTTCTAGAAAACAAGGTTTACCCTTCAATTACACATATAGAATATATACCTTATAGTAAGACACATTAATGATACGGTGATTCATTTGAAAACAGAAAAGGATGGTTAAAGAATATGTTTATTTTTACTGCTTCAAAACTGTGAAACTCTACAAATTGGTTACTAGCATTTCATAGCTTTCTTTTTTTCAGTTACTCCCATCCATCTGCACATGCATTGTGTGCTGCCTTTGTGGAGTTTGGAAGCATATTGCAACATTTATGACGAGAAAAGTAACATTCAAAAAGCTTTTTCTGGTAAAAATTATGTTGAAGTTTGCATGTTTATTGTACTGTAATTTCCTCTCACAACATAGTTCCTTCACCAGATGTATAAGTACTGAAACAGCAATGCTTGGCGATCATTTGGACTTCAAGAACTTGTGCTTTCAGTAAGGAATGTTCATAACATAGTCATTTATCTGAACACTGCAAAAGCTGAAAGAAAAATCTTGCTTTTCTAATACTTGAAAATAATAAGAACAGACATGTTAACTTTGGAAATTTCATAGCCATTTTTGGTTATGGCTGATAAATTGTGCATTGCTTGAATGGTGTTTGGAAGCTTATTTCAACATTTATGTTAATAAATTAATGGTTTGGTTTGGTACAAATGTAATTGAATTATGCAACCTACTCTGCCATCATTTATATACAAAACATAATTTCTTCTCAAGATGTTGTCATGCACGAGCGCTTAGGGAGCAGTTTAAGGATCCGATGGGCACCGCAACAAGTCCTTCCGGGGGACTATGGCAGTGTACTAACCTCTCTTTCTTTGATTCTTCAGAAAGACCGCCCGGACGACTCTAAGAGATGCACACTTCCAGGTCCCTTTCTTCCCTTTGCTTCCCAGTTGATGACGTCATGCTCCCATACACCACCATGATTCTCCCAGCATTCCACATTATAATTTCCGGTCCTACCATATAAACTGTCCATCCTCCTACCCTTCAGTGTCTTTTGAGTTTTGTAAAAAAACAATTGACAAACTTTATGTTACTGTATACGGGGCTAAAACTCTAAAACTTTATGAGTGTCTCTGATCTTTTCTTACAATGTAAATATTCTGAAAGAGAAATGTCTGGCCATCATTATAATACACATATACAACATGTATATTTAGTTAAGCATAAAAAATATGAGGCAACTTAAATCAAAGTAGCAGAAAATGGCCACAGTTAAGACTGAGGGTAAAGCAAATGTTTTATATTTTAATTTATTTTAATTTTTTTTTTCTACCATACGCTCTGTGCAAGTACTTAAATTTAAAATACTGCTTCTTGTAGTATGTGAAATTGTGTTCTTGCCAGATGTTGCAAGCTTATTTCTGGCTAATGGGATGGACCAAATCATCCTGAAGTGTAATATTTACCCATTGGTGTGTGTGCTCATGTGCAAAATAGCGGTTTAGCAATTTCAGTATGTCAAGAGGAACATTCATGTACTTATGGCAATGTCTGTCTGAAAGACTCTCTTGAAAAAAAAAAAGAAAACACATAGCAATTGGTCTATCATGTTAGGTTTTCTTTTTTCTTTGCATTTAACATTTCTTTAAAAAGACAGATTCTTTATTACATAAGTGATAAATTCACCATTGAGTGAGAGTATAAACAATTTTTAAAATAGGTAGCTCATTATTTCACCTGCAAACCAAGAGGTAATTTACAGTGATGGTGACAGCACAATCTTAATATTACTATGGAGCCCCATAAACAATAAACATATAAAGTAATATAGGTCCCTGAAATAAATGTGCTAGCCCAATATAATCACAAAAATCTAAGAAATAAAAGTATAATGGTTATCTTTAATCAGTTTCCCTATGATTACAGTTTAATGTATGCAAATAATGCAACATCACCATCCAATTAATGCATTTTGTCAGTTTTTCCAGTGAGAGACCAACTATAGCAAACACTTTTAGCAAACCAGGAACACATGTGAAAAGTTTCAGTCAGTCAAGACATAGATCAGTGGTTCTCAAACTGTGGGGCGCGAAGTAACAAAAAGGGTGATGCGAAGATGTGAAAAAAAGAAAGCAAGAATCAAAACTATGAAAAATACATCTATTGAAACCAAAACAAATTAACTTAAACTACATTCTGATACTAGAAAAATAAATATAGAGTTAGATAAATGTCGATAAAAGTTAAGTAGGTATAATAAAATATGCACCTATGATATATCATTAATTAAAAAAGAACAAATTGATATTAGTGGGCTCCTTTCAAAAAAAACGTAGGGGGGCACGATTAAAACTGTCGCAAATATGTAAAGGTTGAGAAACGCTGACATAGATGGCGGTGAACACTGGAGGGATGATATTTGTCAAGTTTTAATACAGGTTTAATGTAAACCGATTTGAGATACTTATGCTTTAAATTAAATCAGCTATTAGCAATGCATTCAAAGCCTAGAAGTATAATCCTGGTAATCTTTAATTTCACTTTGTTACATCTGTGTTTCCTCTTCTATGAAAGTTTGAGGATTATTATTATTGTGGTTGTTGTTATTGTTGGATTATTAATTATGTTACAGCCTATAGTTTTTTGCCCGATTGCTTATGACAAGTTGGCAAACATGATCTTGTGGTTAATTATATTTATTAGATTTAGACCATTTTCTTAGCTATAGAATTTAGATTTTTACTCATTATGAGAGGATTGCTTTATTTTGTTTTCACTTGTTTTAATTTAAGCTTTTCGTTTATGGTTGAGTCAAAACACAATAGGAGTTTAAAGCATTAAGAGGCAATCTTTATGCCATCCATGTGAGTGTCTTGCTATTAAGATTTATTGACAATTAAACACCTTTGTGTATAGCATTTGCGTTTTTTCTTCTTCTGAATCTTTTCCATGGGCTTTCAGAATTCAGGATAGCTTGCAGGTTTGTGGGCTTCTGATATTACGAATGTTATCTGCTCTGCACTACGATAAGATTGCGAACTGTTCTGAAAGTTAGTTTTATATTTCACTTTTTTCATTAGTGATTTACGGCACAATTAAGTAGGACTTGTTGGTACTTTTTCATACCATGTGGTGTCGTGTTGTTGGATGGCAGTTTATGTAATAAGGTGCTTATTATAATCAGATAGGGTCAGATGAGTGAAGCAAGCAAGCAAGTTTTCTGGGGAGATATGTTCCTAACTTTTTCAATGTAGGGATACATTTTTTTAACAGAGCTGCACCCCATGTCAAAAAAAAACATGTATCATCATAGAGACCAAGCACATAAAGCTGAAGCACCCATAAAACTTTACAAAATGGTGACAAAAAGGACATTTTTGAAATAACAGTAACAAACAGATTGTAAAAAACAGAACATTATTTGCCATTTCTGGGAGCCTACTTATTCTATTCTCTACTTCCTTTACACTTAGAGGTTTTCTTCCATGTTGTGTTTTTGTACCTCTTAAATTATTTTTTTAGTGTTGAGCTGCCAAAGCTCAAAGATGGTATCTATAATGTTAATAATGATAATAATGATATGTCACATGGTGAAGACTTTTTAATCCAATAACTCAGCAACAGGGTTAAAGTTAACTAAAAACTGCTGTTATCAGAGTACACTAAGTTTTAATGTAACTGTAAGTATCTTAAGCGTTAATAATGTTTAAGATGCATATTGATCAAGTGAAGACAAATTAGCAATGCTTTTCACTGGTGTCAAAATAAATATAGTAAAACTTATGTATTTATATTCTTTTTACAGCAAATTGTTCAAATAAATTATAACAAATAAAATATCCATTATGGTAACCTTTAAATAAACACCAAATAAAATATCCATTATTGTAACCTTTAAATAAAAAAAAGTAGCTGATGGTAACAGATTTTGTCTATAAATGATTTACTTATCATTCTTGCTTAAAAGTGATTTAGCAAAGGAAAAATAATGGACTACATTGCAACTGGCATATAACAGAAACAACTAACGAGACCCAATTGGAAAGAAATGATCTATGGCTGCTAGTACCTTGACTTATTCGTTTATAGGACATAGTTTAGTTTAAAACGGTAATGGAATCGCCAAGGTTCCTTTTAAGTACCTTTTGCCATTCTCATTTAAAGTTACCTTGTATTTTGAATTTGGGCTTTTACTGTCAAGGTTCCCATTTTTCTTTGTCCTCGTTTCTTTCTGCTAATTTTTTTCTCATATAACTGGCACAGAATGTTCTTTTGTAGGATGTTGTGAATTAATCTGTGCTCATTTAGACTTCATAATCTGCCAGCTCCAGAAAGGACATACAGATCATTTACTCTTTTCATACAAAGTCTGTGGATGATTTCTTAACATGTTACAAGGGCAGAGAAATGGTCTGTCATGGTGAAACAGTTAATATATTTTTCCAAAGAAATATACATTTAAGAATAATGCTTGGCTTCAATTAAGTTTACAAAAATTAAACATGAAAAATAAACACAGTCATACTTATAATACCTGTCACAGGATTTGTCACATACACTATGTTATATCGGTGTGTTATCTAGAAAATAATATGGGATAAGCAATAATGAGGTCCCTGCCAAACGAACATGATTAATAAATTAGGCTAAACAAAGTGTGTATAACATGTGAAGAAAACTGGAAGAGAACCCTCATATCATGTATGTAAGACAACTCCAATCAATTACTCAATCACTCAAAAACACAGAGTCGCCATGTTGATTTTTTCCAAAACTATTCACACATACAGTACATGAAAAATATTTGATTGTCAGCATTCACATTACCACTTTTATACTACCATTCTCATACAAATAGACATGAATTCAAACTGCATTAATGAATCTATTTAACATTGTATAATAATTTGAGTACTTTTAAACCTAAAATACTTTTGATATAAATATGTACACAATTATCTTAATTTGTCACAGATGAACAAGATTGAATAGGGAATTTTGGTAGCCCCAAGTAATATCTGGCAGGACTGATGCGGAAGCCAGTCAGTTTTGGAAAACCCAGAAGGTGGCAGAAATGATCCTCTCGGTTGGACAAAAAACGAAATAATAGTCCGAATAAAAATGTAACTGGCAAGCCTACTGTCTGTAATGTCAAGATTTTTAATCTTTCTTACTTTTAATTACTTCATACTTATTTTAGCATTGCTTTGTTTATTAATTTTTATTTCACTGCCAGGCTATGTCACAAGTGTGCATTACCAATCACTGGCCTCAAATCTTACATTGAAAGAGCCATTTGTTCATAAAGTTAAGTAAGGAAGGACTGCACTGAAGGAAATAAAAAAGAAACAATTTGTTTTTACTTTTGGATAAAGGGATTTGTTTTCTAAAGTGAATTCTTTCTTTTTTTATTTTTTTGGACCTGGGACCTCTAGTCTAAATAGAACCTCAGGAATTTTTGTTTGTGCTGACTATTTCACTGTCTCACACTGAGCTGCAGGTGTCCTATTCCTTTATAGCTCGCCATTTCACATAAAATCACTTCTGCTCTTTTCCTGAAAAGCCAACCATCTCTCACCAGTTGGTGGCTGCCTTGTTTTCATGATTCCAACAAACCTTCAGATGGCTGTTTTGAATAGTCACTAGTAAGGTACAGCTACAGTATCTTGTTTCTGTTTAGCCAGCCAAAAATAAAATGCTTTATTCTCTATAGCTGGCTGACATGGTACTGTATTAAATTTCTAATTTAGTTGCTGGCATATGCTTTGATTGAGACATTGGCTTCTTCCTTGTTTTATAAACCTTGAATTTTTTTTGTACACTGAAGACTGACTGACTACAATCTCCTGATTTATTTCTGATCCTAATTTTATGAGGCATTTAAATATTCTGCTCCTTAAAATTTCAAGCAAAATTTCATTAGGCTTAAAAAAAGCTATTTTTATTTTTCTGAAAGTTAGATAGTTTTCCCCTCCATTTAACATTTTTTTTCTCAAAAGTTGAGTGCTTTGTTACATTTACATCTCCCATATGCCCAAAAATGTCCCAAAAAACATGAAACCAAAGAATAGACAGAAAAAAATATTAATCCACTGACAAAATAATTTAATCAAGTCCGAAACTGCGGGGGCCACAGCCTATCTCAGTATCATCAAGCAGAAGATAGGAAGCAACCCTAAATTGTGCCCTGGTAAAAAATCAAAATACTAAATTAAAACTAGAACAAATGACTTTAACAAAGGCCAGAAAAGGTAGAATGTTAGAGTAAAGAACTCAAACCAGTGCCCCACTGTATTTCCATAGGCTATCACTTAATGTTGTAAAGTTCATTTAGATAGGCAGAGGCAAACAGCATGTAAATAAATACAAATACAAGATGCATTCTCTTGTCATTTCTTTTCTTGTTACAGTGCTCTAAGAAGCTGCATCCTATTCTGCTCTCACTATTCAAACCTGCAAAACAGAATGCTGACCTTGTCACATTTATTTATACTAAATGATGTTTATGGGTTATGCCTTTATGTCTTATTGCACACATAGTATTATGCATGTTGTTTCCATAAAAATGCATCAGGATTAAAGAAGCAGCCAGTGATGGTGATCTTCCCGCCAGTGTTGAATAAATCTTTTATCAGCTGGTCTTGAAATTTTAAAGAATCTTATACAGGTATGGACACATTCCTAAATCCTTGAGCCCTGAAAACAAACCTTTTTTTCTCCCTTTGTCTTTGTGTGAATATGTGTTCTGGTTCTCTTTTCAGTGTGAGCAGCGTTTTCCCCTTTTTATTATTTATATATACCCTCCTTTGCATTTAACTGATATTTTTAAATAAATTTAATTTAGTTTGAAATTTATTGTCATGCCAAAAAGCTATATTTTAACATTTTATTTCATTTTGAAAACCAAAGGAGGAAATAAAGGTCAACTGCTTTGACACTTGTAGGGAGAGGTGGTCCTGGTAAACCTATAGAATACAATCTATATGCAATGATACATATGTAATATCTTAAATCTGATGTGTTTTTCATTTAATTCTTTTATAAATTCCCTATTTGTCCTGAAAATACAGAAAATTAAAAGAAAAAACTTTCTGCATTGACACAATATCATTTACTTAACTTTTAGTGATAAATACACAATTAAATAATACATTGCAATATGGTACCGACAAAGCACAGTCTGTCTATGGGTGTGTACTTTATTGCTGGCCCTGAACCTAAAATACCAACACAGGAGTTCAAGGTAACAAAAAAAAAGGTCATTAAGAACAGAAGGTGCACACAGCCAACTTCTTCTTCTTTTGGCTGCTCCTGTTAGGGGTTGCCACAGCGGATCATCTTGTTCCATATCTTTATGTCCTCTGCATCTTGCTGTGTCACACCCATCACAACATCCATAAATCTTCTCTTAGGCCTTCCTCTTTTCCTTTTTCCTGGCAGCTCTATCCTTAACATCCTTCTCACAATATACTCAGCAGCTCTCCTCTGTACATTACCAAACCAACACAACCTCGCATCTCTGATTTGTCTTGCAACCATCCAACTTGAGCTGACCTTCTAATGTACTCATTTCTAATCCAATCCATCCTTGTCACATGCAGTATAAATCTTAGCATCTTTAATTCTGCTACCTCCAGCTCTGTCTCCTGTTTTCTGGTCACTGCCAATGCCAACAAAGGATAAAAATAACAGACGCCTCTGCCAACAGGGTCTAGCTAAACATTAGTAAGCTCTGGCTACTTGGACATTTAGCAGCCCCAGGTGTTCCAGAAAAATTCCCTTACTGCAGAAGTGTACTGGAGAGGACCAGATTGGCTGTCCTCCACAGTACACTTGGGAGGCCTGTAACATAGTGCCCTTAAACCTCAAAACACCACATTCATTTTCCACTAATAAACATAGGATCTTGAATGACCCCCTGCTTTGTAAGAAGAGTGTAGGGCTAGCCTGATAACCATGCTTAACTTAACAATATATATTGTAGGTTGAGAATAGGAATCCCAGCCAGGTAAGAGGACAACAGACGGATTGGCCGGTGGGACAGAAAAAAAAACTTGGTCTTCATCCGGTAAAATATAGTGGATCGACCAGCAAAAACAAAGAGTCAGAAGCAGCTTCATCCCCCGTAACACCAGGTGACAATGGTCCTTGAGGCAGCCCAGTTGGGATACCTGCAGGGATGCTTGGGAGCTGGAGTCTGGAAGTGCAGCCCTGTCTGAGTCCCTGAGAGCCAAAAGAGGTTGCTGTCATGGAATGACCTCTGTGCATTTGTGTTTTTGGCTCTATGGCACCTTCTGTTGAGCACAAGAAAACCAACACCATTTTTTTAAATTGTGATCAACAGGGGCCACCACAGAGCCCCAAACCCCAAGCAATGGATGCACTGACATGTTTTGGATTTAAAACATGGTTTTTATTTTAAACAAATACCTACACATGGCAATTTTACACACACTTCTTCACTCTTCCCCACTGCTACTCCTCTCAGGCAAGTGTTGCCCATCTCTTCTGCTGGCACAGACTCTTTTAAGTCGGACATGGTAGCACTTCCAGTTCTACGCCGCATTTCCCTGGAAGCACTTCCAGGCAATAAAGAAAGTAGAGAGGTTCTCACCCAACAAGGCCCTGTATCGGCTCCCAGGAACCCCGAGAGAACTGCACTTCCAGACTCCAACTCCCAAGCACCCCTGTGAGTGTTCCAACTGGGACCTGGCATTTGGAGATGGAACTGCTCTTAACTCTCTGCTCCTGCTGCACCATCTACTACATTATACCAGCCAGGAACAGTTTTTTCCATCCCACTAGCCAATCCATCTGTTGTTCCACTCTGGCCTCCCTTCCCGTTAATAAAACATCCTTCTTCCTGGCTGGGATGTCCATTCTCCACATACAATATAATTTGGTGTGTGTGTGTGTAAGTGTATAAGTGTACATATGCTTGTTAATAATGTCTTTTAATAAACAATTGTTCTGTTTATTGTGAAAGCATTTATTAAAATTCTTTTCATTTTATGATCAAAGAACTCTACTAATATCAAGTCAAGGTGGGGAGCATGCACTGGTACAATGCGTTGCCGCACCCACTACAAAATAGTACTGCTGTGCAGCAGGCGACGCCTCAGCACCACACTAGTTCCGATTCCCAACAGACCTGACCCCATTGGCTTTCCAATGGTTTCGACTCTTCCAGGGATGGGGCTCCGGAGGGCTTTCCCCATCCCCTTCATGATGCAAGCAGCCTTCCTAAAGGCGGCTGCAACAGAGCTACTCCCACAGAGAGCAAAAAAGAGTCCTTTCTGTCATCTCGGAGCTGTGTGAAGTTTTTTTTACTGCAGCTGGAGTGCCAATCCTGTCACCAACCCCCATGATTTCCCTGCAAGTTGGAGGACCGCTTGCACGGCCAGATGCAGTTTAACGTCATACCCAGGACCATTTTTTGCAATACACTGCAAATATAATGGACAATTAGTATATCACTATGAACTATGCTTTAAGTGATTTTTTTCATATATTTATAAGCACATAAATTTACCTTACACTGATGATCAGTAATTTTGCTTGCATTTAGAATATGAGATGCTATATGAGATACAAAACACTTTTGAAAAATGAGCATCCAGAGAGAAAGTATGTTAATATTTTATTTTTATGTCACATTTATTTCCATTGTTGTCCTGTGTGTTATGGTGGTCATGGGGAATGTTTTGCAGTAACTTGGCTACTGTGACAAACATGCTCACTGGTGGCATGTTGCTTCTCCTCTGAACTTTAAGACAAATAAGGGAAAGCCTTCTCACATTATTTAAATAAAACAATAAAGAATTTCAGGTTTCCTAGTCTGAGTTTTGGCTTTCCTTAATTACAAATGTTTATATAATTATGGATCTATACCATAACAGAGCAGTTCAGATTTGAAAAAGAAAAGCTGCTTTCTTTCATTGCATGGAAGGCTTGCTCATTGATGACAAAAAATCTATTAAAAAATACACACAAATAAAATTAAGTAAATGATAAAGAAATATTTTTTATTGGAACATGTTAATCAGAAAAATCTCACAAAGTGACATAGCAACATATTGTTCCACATTGATTGCAGACATTTTTGATTATCAGCAATATGTATACAGTAAAAGAGTTCAATTGTTTTCTTAACATACTTATAATATGTCAAAGGACATTACATATATCAAAAATGGTGTATTTAATTTGAAAGCTGAACATACACAGCAAAGGCTCAACACAGGAGAACTCAAAGAACAAAGGAAAGATCAAGATGTAAAGTCTTCCTCTTGACCCTTGTTTTACAGGATGCCTGCTCAGTCAGTTTGTGTTCATTCCCACTTGGAACTACAGTATATGCCATATAGTGGCATTGAGATTCTGTGGCTTTCCACCCAAACTGCATAGATTTTGTTTCACACTTATTGAAGGTTTAAGCAATTGTACTATTTATTATGCTGATTGACGTCTAGTGTTCAAAGAAACTTGTTCTCCTGTTTTTGGGGGTATGTCCCTCTCCCTCTGTTTCTCTCAGTCTAATATCACTAGAGTATTCTGTTCTTAGGTACTACACAAGACAGGATCTGTCTACCCATCTTCACATCCTGGTTTTTGTAAATCTTAGTTTTTACCTCCCTAATTCCATTTCTGTTATTGTACTGTGATTTAACTAAGCGTGGTACCAGTCTAAGACAGCTTGAAATCAAAGTATCCAACGTGGACCTTAACATTGACGTTTGCAGTATAACATTTACTAAAATGTATTTTGTAAGACATGTAGTAATAAAATGCATCACATTTGTCATTCCAGCTGATGGCCTATCACAAATACTTGTAGTAATACAATTACTTTATTTCTACCAATGTTTGTAATGAGCCAATTGATGGAAAGACAAATGCATTGCATATGTCTCTATTATATGCCATTTAGTATGGGACTCGAAAATGCAGCATTAATGTTTGTGATGCACCATCTGTTGGAATGACAAATGTGATGCATTTTATTACAACAAATGTTTGTGATGTGAAATCTATTGGAAAGATAGAGACAATAGCAACCAGAGAGACCCACACAAAATGAAAAAAAAAATTTAGCAGTATTTTAGTCATGTCTATGCACTGCAGTGTAGTTTGTTTTGCCATTTTGTGAGTTTTCATTTTTCAACACCCGTATTATTGAAAAGTCGAACAATATGGCTGTTGATAACAATGACATGTGAATGCTGTTTTTCTTAGATGTTTTACTACCAAACTGCCCTTCTTGGTGGTGCACTTAAACCAGGCAACTGCTTATCTGTCATGCATTCCATCATTTAAATTCAATTACTTTTATATCATCTGTTTTGTTAACAAACATGATCAATCATAGGGTCACAAGGTGCAATAGCTTATCTCACTAGCATCGGATGTAAGGTAGTGAAAAAACTGTGTTAATAACATAAGTTAATACATATCAATGTGTTCCATAGTTTTATACAAAATAATACAAAACAAGACACACAGAGCAAAAATAATTTATTTTCTTTCAATGCTAACCCCTGCTTCATAAATATGTCTACAAAATGTAGTCACTGAATAATTGTGCAAAGTCTTATGATTTTTAATGACAGCCTCTTCACTACTCACTCAAATCTTAATAATTCATTGTGTTTGCTTCTTAATTTATTGTCAGCTATGGTCTAACTAGTTGGAAAATCCTTGAATAAGTGGGTGTACAAACTGCAAAAAAGTTGTCACTTTATTAAGAAACATGTTGGCTAATTGCTGAATTGATAATACCATTTTTCTATCTTGTCAACAGTCGTAGGGTGAGTAGCTTAGACTTGGCAGCAAACAGTGTTTGATTAAATTGTGCATAAATTCACCCAGACTTCTCAAACTCTTCAGCTCTTTAACAGTTTACCCTCAAACATCCCTCTATCATATTTATTCTGCCTGTTTTCATATTCATCAACCTTCTTCTTTCTGCTTGTCACATCATCATTGACAAAGTTGTTTAATATTCTGAGTTTAAAGCACTTCATTCTCGAATGCTCTTTGATTATGCAAGGAGGTGTTTTGTTTGATATTTGCATTCTGTTAACTTTTTCCTTCTGAGTCCAGCAGCCGAGTATGATGCCATTGACCTTGTGAATACCCTTCTAACATGATGAATCCTTTTGGCAGTTATGGCAGAGATTGTCATTTGGTGATTAGCTTGCCAGTATTCCACATTTCGTTATGCAGCCCTGGTAGTAAAATATGTTGTTTTCCAAGAGCGTTCATTGTTGGTAAATAATCTGCATTGTGCCACCTTTATCTTTTGACAGTAAATAATGGACAATTTTTGATTAGATTAAACTGATTATGCATGAGATACTGACTAAATGATGGATTAGGACTGCAACACTCTAACAATATGACTGCAAAGGATTTTCTTTCTTTTCTAAGCAGTGTGACAAGGGTGACCTTTCACACTGAAATATGATTATTTACCATTTGCAGTCTGCATGTCAGATGGTGTATCCGAGATTGCTGGTGAAAAGTAAATCTTGACAAAACAAATAACTGTTCTTCTTGAAAATGTACAAAAATGAACCCCTTTCTTCAGCATACACCTGAGGTATTATGCAACCATCATTATAATCCGATTGCTGAAGTCTCCTTGCTCTATCTACCCGTTAAGACTAAAAGCTTTAAATGCATAGCATTTGGCAAAATGCCGTCTCCCATACTGCAGGTGCAAACTGTTGTATTGCTCCTGGCATAGTAAGTAGACTATATTTTAGTGTGAATGTCTGGAAAATTATATCTCACTTTAACATACTTCTTGGCATCGCATTTTAGCAAAAGAGTAATTTGTTACATGTGTATTTATAATATATACAGTTTGTTTATTCTGGTATTATCACTAAATGCACTGTGGTCACAAAACTAGGCACTAGAATGATTCCACAGACCAGGAACAAAAGTCCAGCCTGTAAACAAATACCCTTTGTGTATTGTCAGGATGGTGGTACCTGTATAGCGCTTGAAAAGTAGTAGATAGTGTATGTGTTGTGGGTTAATGACTCACAGATATGAAGTGAGGGCATAAAGTACATTTGGAAGGATTTTACGAAGACCAGGCTATACTCAGCATGTAGGAAAATGGTAGTGTGGTATACCTAGAGATAATGCAGCATGCCCTTAAAAAATGAAAGGCTCTGGAGCACTAAATGATTTAAACTCTATAGAGATAAACGGGGATTCAGGACTACAGGTGCCTGAAAAATATGGAGCACTTTCCAATTTTTCAAGTGACTTTTCAAACTTAATTTACATAATCTTATATATTAAAGAGCCGCCATCATGCTCCCTTGACCACCGGTTATGTTGTCTGACGTTGCATTTAACTCAGTCCATGCAGTTTGCAACTAAACTAAACAAAAAGTTTTGTTTTAAGTTGTAGAGAAGGGCTCTGTGTGCATGACCACTGAAAACAAATCAGTGCGCACCTGGAAGTAAAATACAGCAATAAGGAATAAGGAATATGGGTGTTTTGAACGTTGCAAATGAAAGAGATTGTCATCTATTTTGGTGTCTCATTTTTTTTCATACCATGTCTAATAGACGACATGGGATGGCTGGCATCCTGGCCAGGATGGAATGTTCCTCACTTGACTGGGAGGCCTTTTCAGTTAAAGGATATAGGTGGACAGGCATTCTAGCTGGAGATAATTAATGGTCCCCTCCCCATTCAGGAGGTCGTTATAATAGATGGACAGGGGAGACTGCTTCCCAGGTCAAGGTGCTTCCCTAGTACATTGGGCAGTGATATCCCTTTGGTGTGCTCATGGTGCTGCATGGGAATTGTAGTTTTGGTGGGCAGCTCTGTTGGGGTCCTAGGGTGCTGCTATGTGGAGCTGCTTGAGGCAGGGTCTCTTCTCATGAGGGGGTTCCATCTGACCCGGATGTTTTTCCTGGATGCAACATGATAGTACTGGAAGAAGGCCTGGGTCTAGTATAAAGGAAGATGGTGTGCTTCATCTGGGGGAGTTGGAGTCGGGAGGTAGTGGACAGCATTTGCTGGGAGGTGTGGAAGGATATGAATTTGGAAGAACTGTTGTTGTCCTGTAGTGTATGGTGTTTACTTGAGGCAACAGGAAACCTGTTAAACGTATTCTCACCTTCTCCAGAACATTCATTTGAACCTGTGCCTGTCTGTGCATAGATGTGTCTGGAATTTGGGGCCTCGTGGCATTCTCTATGAGCCACACATGGAAGAATGGAGAAACAAAGGCTAAGATTGTAGCTAAACTCACCATACTCAGAAAATAATCAGAAGGCAACGGTGTAATCTGGCAACTCGTTACTGGCTGTCAGAAAAAGGGGTCATTTTGCAATACTTTGGAAATGTCAACATGGATTAATTTAATTTGTCATCTCTTATGATTTCTATTCTTGTAATATGACACATTCAGGCGATGAGATCAGAAACTCCAAGCATCAGGTTTTACATCCCCTCAGACCACAAGTGTTGTAATGGTACACCAGCTTAAGGAGCTTCTCAAGGCATGAAACAGAATCTTGAATTGATCTAGAGACAAAGATTAAATAGCCAATCCATGTAGGATGGAAAGCAAGGGTAATCATTTCCTGGTAGGACAAAGATTGCAAATTGTGACTAAGGGAGAAAGAGAGAGAGTATGACAGAAAAGTTGCCTTCATTGCAATAGATAATATCAAGCACCTTGATATAGACGGGTTTCACTCTACTGTTAGGTGTGTTGTTATTTTCCATCTTAAAAATGTTAGGAAATTAAGGAGCTTTCTAAATAAACAGGATTCTGAGAAATTAATTAATGCATTTATCTCTAGTAGGATTGACTACTGCAATGCGTTGTTCACTGGCTGTTCAAACTGTTCTTTATACAGCCTCCAGTTAATCCAAAATGCGGCTGCAAGAATTATTACAAGAACAAGAAAATATGAACACATAACTCCAGTTCTTAAATCCTTACACTGGCTCCCGGTTAAGTTTAGGGCTGATTTCAAAATCCTCCTTTTAACATATAAAGCATTAAATGGCCAAGGTCCGGCTTACTAGTCTGAACTTATCATGACTTACAAACCTGAGCGCACATTAAGATCTCAAGATGCCGGTCTGCTTATGATTCCAAGGATTAATAAAATAACAGTGGGAGTTACAGGGCCCCTAAACTGTGGAATGGTCTTCCTGCTTCTATAAGAGATGCCTCTTAGGTCCCAGCCTTTAAATCTCGGCTGAAGACTCACTACTTCAGTTTAGCATATTCTGACTAGAGCTGCTGATTAACTGTACATACTGCATCTCTGTTGTTAGTCATTAGCACTAAAACATAAGTAACATGATTGTTATAATTTGTTACTAACCCTCACCTATTCTGTTTCTGTTCTCGGTACTCAAATGTGGCAATTGGTGCCACGGCCCACCTGACAAGTTGTTTGCCTGCCTGTGGTAAAGTCATCCCTGATGGAGGATCACAGGAATCATGGGAAAAAGGGGTCCTTTCATCGGATTGGCTGGCCGAGCAACGTTTCAGCCGTGGAATGGCCAAATGCGGAAGCAGCTTGATGGATGAGGTCTCCAGGACTCTAAAAATATCCAAATCTTATTATGTGATATCATCTACTGTTAAATTCTGCTCCGTACTTCTAAAATCTTTATTATTACACTGTATTAAGGATTTGTTCTGATCTGTGTATTGTATTGTATTGACCCCCTTCTTTTGACACCCACTGCACGCCCAACCTACCTGGAAAGGGGTCTCTCTTTGAACTGCCTTTCCCAAGGTTTCTTCCATTTTTCCCTACAAGGTTTTTTTTGGGAGTTTTTCCTTGTCTTCTCAGAGAGTCGAGGCTGGGGGGCTGTCAAGAGGCAGGGCCTGTTAAAGCCCATTGCGGGACTTCCTGTGTGATTTTGGGCTATACAAAAATAAACTGTATTGTATTGTATTGTATTTTCTTTTGTTCCATTTCCATTTTCTAACCCTCAACCCCCATTTTTGGTTATATTGAATATATGTGTGTGGGCTTGTTAAGGTATTCTGGCTTCTTAAGTTATTCCTAAACTGTACATATTAGGTTTGCTTGGTGATTCACCCAGTTTTGATGGTTTTTTGAAAGTTACTTTGTAATGGACTAAGTAGACTCAGAGAACTGTTAGAAACATCACTGAATGTGATAGAATTTGTTGGGATTATACATAACAATAATATAGCCCAGATGCTAGTTCTGGTGCTTTACAAATCAGTGATGAGTTGATATGCTTTCTCCATGTTCATTTGTGATTTGTGTTTTCTGAAAAACTGAAAGTTTCACAATTCATAGTGGACAGGAGACACATATGAACAAGAGGGAAATTTGCAAATCAAAGAACTGGCTGGTCACAGAAATGTCAAGAATTAGCATCACTTGCTGGCCTATCTTGGAACCTGTTAATAAGGGCATGCTAGAAAGAAGAATAAAATATAACTATGAAAAAATACATTGCACATACATCAAAAAAAACAGCATATACATAACCTTGTGAGTTCCATTTCTAATTCATGTCTAATTTATTCCTGCTTCACTACTGTATTGCTGAGAAAGGGACTGATAAACCAAATATATGAATCTGAATAATCAGGTATTAAAACAGATACAGTAGATGATTGGATTACAGTATTGAGCTCAGGCACACTATGACCAGGATGGAAAATGCTGCTGTAGGAGGATGAATATAACTTTGGCTAATAAATTAATTTAATTAGCACACTTTTTGAGAATCAGTTCAGCTCAACTCAAGTAAGCAAAGTACAGTTAAATTCTTACTAGCAAGTTAGGGTGCTATTCATAAAAAGTCATCTTTACTTGATTTTATTTGTAGCCTTTTAATTTAGAAACTATGATGAACCTTAGACATTTTAAAAGGTAAATTCCCAAGCTGCTCATATTATTACAAAGGTCAAAAGAATAATTTCCCAGCTGTGCTTCAAAGTATTTGGCACCATAATACAGTCATGTGAAAACACAAGCAAAACCTCTTTTAATTCAGCAGATTTGCATATCAGGAAATAACTTACAATTCTCTAGTCCTCAGCAAGTCCTAAGTTTAGAGAAATCTAACCTCAGGTGACAAAAATATGTATAATATTTTATGTTGTCATTATTTAAAAAAAAAGTCAACATACTCAAGCCATGTGTAAAAACCAAGTACACCCTTACTGCTTGCATTTGAATTAAGAAGGTAATTAGGAACACATGCAGATAATTAAGTGCATTAATTTTGCTGATGATCAGACAGAATTATCTCCTTGATATGAAGCAGTGTGGTGTAGAGTGGTGGATGGCCAGGACATCCCTTTGACACTGGATCCAGGGGAGCAGCCATGGGATACACACTACGTCCCCCAGAACACTTGGTGGCAGCCCCCCTGGGTTGAATCGTCATCACAATTGCGGGACACCGGAGCTCATCCCTGTTGGGCTCCGTGGCCACCGGCAGAGGGAGCTGCAAGGCTTCATGAGCCCGTGTGGGATATAAAAGGAGCCTGCAGCCACTACTCAGGTCACCAGAGTCGGAAGGAGAAGGAGGAGGAGGAGGACAAAGCTGCCCAGGAGGAGTAGAGGAAAAAGACCCATGGCTGAAGAAAATAACATTTTTTCGTTATCCTTTTGATGTGCCTCCGGTGTCCGTCTGTCGGATCAGTGCTGATATAGTGCCTTATTTCCACAGTAGTTTGGAGCATTTATGTTTGTAGTGACACCGTCCCATGAACAATGACATCTGAAATGAACTCAAAGAAGCACTGTGTATCATTCTGTAACATTTTATATCACCATTTCTAAACATTCACAAGTAAATCAATTAATAACAAAGAGAGAATATTCAGGACAACACAACAGCACCCTAGCAAAATCACCCTAAAGATCAAACTATGCAATGCTATAAGAAACTGCAAAAATGCAAAAGATACATCCAAGAATCTACCACCAGTTAAAGATGGTGTTGGTGGAAGGGTAGCAAAGTGAAAGTCCCTTGTCTTTCTTCCATCCATCCATCCATTATCCAACTTACTATATCCTAACTACAGGGTCACGGGGGTCTGCTGGAGCCAATCCCATCCAACACAGGGCACAAGACAGGAAACAAACCCCAGGCAGGGAGCCAGCCCACTGCAGGGCACACACACCCACACACCAAGCTCACACTAGGGACAATTTAGGATCACCAATGAATCTACCCTGCATGTCTTCGGACTGTGGGAGGAAATCCATGCAGACACGGGGAGAACATGCAAACTCCATGCAGGGAGGACCTGGGAAGTGAACCCATGTCTCCTTACTGCGAGGCAGCAGCGCTACCACTCTGCCACCGTGCTGCCCGTCCCTTGTCTTTATAAAAAATAAATAAATAAATAAGTAACACAGCATAGATTTGCTAAACTGCATCTGAGCAAATCACAAGACCTCTGGATAATACACTCTGGATGGACAAAATCAAAGTGGAATTGTATGCTCACTATGTAAAATGCCTTGTTTGCCAATAACAAAACAGTATGTATTGATTCAATAGCCACATATCAAACATCAAGCATAGGGGGAATATTTAGAGTTGTTCTGCCCCAACTACAACATATGGGTAACTTACAATCCCTATTTGTACAAAAGTACTCTATAGCAAAATGTTCTCCCATCTAAAGCTTTGCTGATACTAGATTGTGCAAGAGGAAAAACATCCTAAGCACACCAGCAAATCTACAACTGAAAGGCAGTAAAAGAAAAGAATTGAGATTTCTTAATGACCAAGTCAAAGCCCAGACCTCTAGTTATTTCATATGCTATGACAGGCCCACACCAGGACAATTCATAAACAAAATCCTTCTAATATCAATTAACTGAGCCAAAATTGTAAAAAGTGGGTCAGAATGGCTCAACTACAGTAGAAGGGCCAGACAGATAATACAAGTTAAAATGATTCAAGTTGTTGCTGCTTTTCACACTTAGCTTTTACATGTTGGTTTATGCTTTAATAAAAAATGAAAAAATAAAAGTAGTTATGTGTTTATTTGTTCCCATGAGGTTTGACTTAACTACAATGCCAATAAACAGTATTCACCCGCTTGAACACTTTCACATTTTATCTGTATGTAAAATTGAATCACAGTAGATTTACTTTGGCTTTTTGACATTGATCAAAATAAAAATACACTTTAATGTCAAAGTGACAACAGATCTCTGTAAAGTAAACTCATTTAATCACATATATAAAACACAAAATCAATGATCACCCCTTTTAATATTACACACCTAAATCATCACTGGTTTTAGAAGTCACACAATTAGTTAAATGGCGATCCCCTGTCTGTACTGAAGGATTTTCAAGTAATTATAACATAATTGCAACTTTATCTGGAAGGTCCAGCTCATGATGTGTCAGTATCATGGGCTAACATACACAATGAAGGGGATGGAGACAATAAAATACTGAAATTACTGATTTTTAAAAATGCCATTTTCTTACCACAATTACAGAAAATGCAGAGCATGCCTGTATATTATTTAAATCACTTTTCAGAGATAAAATAGTCAATCTTATTTAATAAAGCATCAATCATAGAATAACACCATCATATCTGCAGTTTTTATAGCAAATAAGGTTACATGTCAAAATAAAAAATAAATACGAGGATGTTCAATTACAGATTCCCATAGGCTAAAGTACACATGCAGTATATAAAAAATAACAGAATTGTATAGTGAAGTAGATGAACAGCCTGCAATGCCAGTATAGTTACAGTAGGATTAGTACCAATGTTAAAATGGAATGGAATAAGACTACAGTTAGGGTCAAACGTATTTAATGGTAAGGAAGAATTAAGTGTTTCACCAAAGCAGTATTACACACAGACTTACAGGCAGAAACCTGTTTTCTTACAAAAAGTTTCTGCTTACAAGCATACACATGCTTTTGGAGTTTTTCTTTATCAAAATGCTCCAATGTCTTTAATTTGTGTAAAATAGACTTACATAAAAGCATGATGGCTGTGATAATTTTCCTGTGTTTCATAAATCTGTTTAGCCCTTCATGTGCTATGAAGTAAATAACACCCATTAACTTCTGAATTCCTCAACCTGATTCACCGATGATTCACGGTATGAACACTTGTCATTGTGTCTCTTCACCCAATCACAGTGGTCTAACATATCAATAGCAAATGGTTGGATTAAAACTGTTTATTTACATTTCAATAACATGTTTCTGTTACTGGTTTTTGATATATATAGTATATTAATCCCCGATGGGAAATTGTCTTTTCGCATGACCTTTGGGGTTTGCAAATGTCTGCTTGGCTGTGTGAGTGAGCCCTGCATAGGACCAGCATGCTAGAATATTTGCCTCTTGCCTCACATTCAGTGCTGTTGGGATAACAACAACGCAGGTATTTTTACTTCAATAAAGTAAATGTGTTAGGTTACTCATTACATAAAAAAGTAATTGGACTATATAACACAAGTTAGTTTTAATGAGTTACTCCCAACGTGATTTGTGTACTCAGTTTAACACTGTACATTCATCTTAAAATAAAAACAGATTATTTCAACCAGGGTGAAGAATAATGTAATCGTCCAAGCATTTGCCTCAGGTAATTTATCTTATATTTATGTAACTGCACTGATTAAAACAGATAGCAAAGCTGAATAAATGCTCATCAACAGTTGTAAAATGGGTCTTTGGAATTGTAAGAATGCTGGCATTACAGAATCTGTGTTGTCTGGCAGCTTGATAAGACTGAAGTACATCATAATGAATTACTAACCTTTCTGTTTAATTGAAGAAAATCAGGAATAGATATTTTCCATTTAATAAAAATGCATTAAAAGCCTGGACTGATCATTCATTTCAAAAACAATGAATTAGTGTACAGAGACATTTCTATGGATATAGAGACTGTAATCTGATTCTATGTTAAACAACTCTATATGAATATGAAAAATAATGTAATGTTACTAAGTATATATCTGTAAATTTGAGACATAATGCAACAACTTTTATGGTAGAGTGTGTAAACCTTTTAGTATTACCTTTCTCATGGAACATCATTGTAACATTATTGAGTACTAGACAACCCGCGGCGTACCATACGCTGCATAATCAGGCCGGTTTTTTAATGATTTTTAAGCACAGGAAGAAAATTAAAATTTGAAAAATCGGTAATGTAATAAATCAGCAAGAAAAGCAACATTGTAACAATGCACGGAACAAACCAACACACAATCATCCGTGACTGAAAACTGGCGGACCGTCCTCGCGCCTTCTCCTGCCAGACGGAGTGATGGTGGAGCACTGCGCGGAGTGTGGAACGGGAGGAGAGGAGAATGACGTCCATTCAGCTCCGTCTGTCATGCTAGTCTGCTGATTTCTCGTTCAGTATGCACTGTCCGCTCATGTGCCCACCTCCAACTCGTCACTTGAGTTGTCATCTCGATGTACCTGTGAGTGACGTAGACTTTTCATTGCTTTGTGCGGTTTTGGCTGCTTTTCTATATATTATCCAACCAAGACACCCGATCACGGTAGTAGCGAGGTGGGAGGGGGTGTGAACAAAGTGCAGGAGCATCTAAGAAGACTCATGTTTGTCCCGTATGCGAATTGCTGTATGTAGCGTGTAAAACAGTTTGCTATGGTGCATGCGGTCATGTGTTGTAACCAAAAAGTCGGTTTTTAAAGACTGCTTACTTCATTGTGCTTTAACCTCAGTTGTAAAGGATTGTTTTAAGGATCCCATGGGATACCCCTCGCAAACCGTTTCACACGCTGCATATGGCGATTCACCTCCGCGAGAAACATGCCTCTGTGAACAGTCAACGTAGCTCGGAGGTGCATGACATGCACATGACATTAACCTGACCTGCACTGCATGTGGCCTCTATGACAGACGAATATAAATGACACCATTTTTTTTGTGTCGTCACGTCCAAGTTAGTGGGCGTGGCCCTGCGAGTTGTTGTCGTATCCAATGGTCTTGGAGTTGGTGGGCGTGGCTCCTTCCTGCTGCGCCATAGGTGTCTCACTTGTCAACGGCTTAGTAAATCCACGCCCCTTCCGGCGTGCTTTCTATGGTTGTCTTGCCTTTCCGGCGTGCTTTCCATGGTTGTCTTGCCTTAGTGAATTATATATATAGATTGTAAGTGCAGTGGTAATAATGTTATGTCTTGTCCCTTGTTCAATGGGACGGCTTAACTTTTCCTCCTTTAGCAAATAATATAAAATCACACCACACTCAAAACTATATTTTCATTAGAAAAAGACAAAAACGACATGACAACCTTCTGTTCTGCTATTGTCTCTGATTTGAGGTACAGTTTTAAATGTGCTATGGTTGGAAGAACAACAAATGATGTGCACATTAAGGTATAACAATAAAGTTTAAGCTTTGTACTGATTTAAAAATATAACAGATAACTATTTATTTGAAAATGTATTAAATTTAGAAATAAGAAGAAAGTGAGAACATAAGAAGTACAAGTGCAAAAGAGAACCAGAAAAAGTCAAACAAAAACATTTTCAAGCTTAAGGACCCATATCCTTTAATGACTAATAAAGAAGAGGTATATACATTTGTAACCTCCTTAGCATTGCATTTTATTCCAAAAAAACATGTAAAAAATATTGCATTTTTTGGCATGAAAAATTACATATTATTAAATTTCAAAAGTATAATAATGATAAAAATTATAATATTAATGATGAATAAAAATAATATGAAATGAACAATTTATATATATATAATTCACTAAGGGCACGCTAGACAGTGAGCGCAAGCAAGACAGAGAGCCACGCCCGCCAAATCACAGAGCCCCGCGCTCCAACTCTAAGATCAAGGGATACGCTTGACAGAGCCCTGCCCACCAACTCTAACCCTCCTACCACATCATGGGATACGCACAGCAGAGCCAAGCATGCCAACTGTAACCATCCTCCTGCGTCCAGAGTCACTCTCGAGGCATGTGCACTGCCTACTCATGTGTCCACACGCAACAACTCACCAAACACAGCCTCAGTCAATTTTGTCTGTGCAAAAGTCCACATGCACCTCTGAGCCACGTTGACTTTTCACCGCACATAAGACAGAGAGCCACGACCGCCAACTCACAGAGCCCCGCCCATGGGTTACGTACAAAAAACCCACTCTAACCCTACTCCCACATCATGGGGAACACACAACAAGGCCCCGCCCGCCAACTCTCACCCTTCGGAGGCTTCCAAGATCGCTCTCAGGGCAATTACATCGCGACATCGACTTCTGAACTGTCACTCTGGAACAACTCAGTACATGAGCTATATTAAGCGTCACCAACGAAGACTCACTACACCTTAATGAACAGGTGCTGAAACTTATCCCTAACGACTAAGTAACTTTCACCAGCATTGACTCCATCTTCACAGACGATCCTGCAGATCAACTTGCATTCCCAGAAGAATTTCTTAATAGTCTTACTCCCACTGGCATGCCTCAGCATAAACTGAAAATTAAAATTGGTTCAGTCATCATGCTTCCCAGGAACCTCATGCCAGGAAAAGATCTCTGTAATGGCATGTGTTCACTTATCAATAAATAATTATATGCGGCGTATGCTACGCGGGTTGGCTAGTAATAACAAAAATTACAATAGCAACAGTTATAATAATACCACTAATGATGCAAAAACAGTATATAATCTCAAAATGAGTCCTTTGTGTGGGAAATTTTAAAGCATGGTGAAAGACACAATCCAGCGTCATAGTCGGGAAAATAATAGCATGCTTCTTTTCTGATTTTCTTCCCAGATTTATCCGCTTTTGAACCGCACACTGTACATGTACGAGTTGGATTCTGTTTTTTTTCTTTTAGTAATATAATATCAATAAAATGTGTATCAATAAGAAACTCTGGATTGTGCTGGTGCTGACACAATGTGCTGGGTCGGCTGCAGTAGTGTGGAAGGTGAATGTGCGGCAATGATTTGTTCTGCAAGCTGGCATGTAAAGTTTGTATGGGATACAGCATCGGCACATTCTTGTTTGTAAAAAGAATGTATTCCGAATTCTCTGTTCCAACAGACGACAAAATATCTTTTTGTAATATTTCTTTTGTTGCCTCCGCATAGTGGGATAGAAAGTCAATTATTGACCGGCATGATCTAGGCCACCCATCATGCTATTTTAGTCAACCAAAGCACAAGGCTTTGTAACCTGCTTGTTGCCTTTTGATTGTACAGTGACTGTAGCTGCACTATGTACAGTGCTAAGAAGACAAACATCTTTTTTGACTTTCCATTTCAGCTCAAGCACTTTACCCTTTTGCCCAGCTACTAGTACACCTCACTGTAATTTAGCTCTACCAAAGTCTTCAGTCATGCCACAACGGTTGGGACACATTGCTCCATATGCATCAGTCTTTCTTTACAGCAACATGTGAAATAGCTCTGGTGAAGTATGAAAATTGTCCATGGTTACACAGTAACCTTGAACCAGCAGAGTGTCTATCAAAGTCAGCACTAATGATACAGCAATGCTGTACTGATTGTATTTTGGATCAAGCATTGTCCCTTTTCCTGTGTACAGAACTGATTTCCAGATGTATCCCATTTTAGATTCACAAAGCTGGTAAAACTTTATGGCAAATCTTGCTCCTTTTGACGTTATTCTTTTTAAACCTATCCTACACTTTTGAGATATGGCATATGATTTCAGCACAGGCAAGGTCACATTTGTCTTCAGTATCTACTTTGGTACTCCTTAAGTTCCTTTAGGGTGTGTAAAATAAGTGAGCTTTTTATTAGAAAATACACTTGGACAACACTGCTTTTCTTAAACCACATTAATTTTAATTTCAAGTGTCTGTGTTTGAGGAAATGCCCTGTCTTTTTCTTCTATGTAATGTTAGTTGCCCTTTTATTTGACATGCTATCATGAGGCTTAAAGTTTTGTTTTGTTTTTTGTGTGCAATGTTTTCTTTGCTGAACTGTTACTTCTGCAATAATTCACTCCCCTGGTAAATGCTTGTCTTTATCACAGAGAAGGAGGCTCCAAGCCCATGGTTATTCCTTAAAAATGAGAACATCGGGTGAAGTATAGTGTATATATACACTGTATATATATATATATATATATATATATATATTATCACACACATGCATGGGAATCAGCTGAAGGGCCTAAACACTAGTAATTCTACGCCAGGCCAGGGGGTGGCGGAGTGTACTGACTATCTCTCTCAGTCCCTTGCAGAACTTTTCTGGGAAATCCCGCCTGTTGCTAGCCCCAAGGATGACGTCGCTTCCGGGCACAAGGACACCACTCCCAGTTCCGGCATAGATGACGTCATTTCCCTTCCAGCCCTTTAAAACTGCCATCTTGCCTCAGTACAGACAGTTCTGTTCTGGACTCTGAACTAAGCACATCGTGCCATTTGAAACCTATTTTTTTATAGCCGATTCAATAATACGGGTGGCTGCCCCAAATCTTCATGATGCCTCCGACTCATTCTTGTTACAGTGGCGTAGTCGGCAGGATGAGACCTTCCCAGAAGAAACTGGGAAGGAACCATGGATATACTCAGATAGGAGAGTACCAGGCCGTGTTTCCAGGTGGGGGGCACGCTCAGTGGTCCCGAGCGACACGGTGCAGGCTTCACTTCCAGCAAGGGAAAACGAGCCCCTAGTCCTACACAAGAAGAATGTGTAGGAGACCCACCGACGTGGACTGGTTCCTGCAGGGAAAACGAAAAGGGCTTACTATGTTCTCTCAGATATGAGGACTGAGCTGTCCGTTGGGACCATGGTTCCAGAGACATATGGGCTATCCCCAGACCAGCAGGTAAAGCACTTACAAAGCTGAGAATATGATCCGGAAAGATCAACCCGGGAGCAAGCTTATGCTCTCTGGGAAACAGTAGCTCTATGGCTGAAGCAGGAGGTCAAAATGGCATTAGTTAAAAATGGGCTAGTGGTGTTCACCTTGGTACCAACAAGATTTAAAAAGTCAACATATTCAAGCAAGCAGTAGGAATAAGCAGCAGCAGAGAAACTGAAGAAGAACACGCCATGCCATGAGACGACTGAGCTGCAGCAACATAACCTTAAAAGATTGAACACTGACGCACATTGAGTGTGTTGGCCAGCATCGTTTATGACAGCTGCTAAAACATCCAGGGTTGTTATGGTATCACATCCATTTGCTTTGCTTCTGCATTTGGTATACTAAAGCATTAAGAATGTTAAAGACTACAATGACTGAATAAAGTACCACATATACTTGCGCTTAAGTTCTCCTGCGGATAAGTCAGGGCTTGATTTTACCATATAGTTTCTGGCATTTTATAATGTCAGTTGTATAAGTTGAATGCAGAAAACTCACACTATTGGTCCAAGAGATTATGATATGCTAACACCAACCTGAGAGAGTAACCACAGAGCACAATGCCTTTTTTTCTCTATGTATTGTGCTTACATGATCCCACGGTAATACCCAAACTATTCCGAAGCGACGTTTGCACTGTTTTGTGTTTTTTTGTATATCACACCCTCATACACCTTTATCATAAGAGCATCTCTTATCTACAGTGGAACGTCCGATCAGAAGAAAATATGAAGCTTGTTTTAAATTAAAAGTGGCGAAAGAAATTGGTAACTACGCTGCTGCAGCAAAATTCGATGTGTCTAAGAAACTGGTGCGAAATTGGAAGAAGCAAGAAGATTTAAAAAAAAGAAAGAAATTAAGTGTCACATTTTTGAACAGGCGTATAAGTTGGGGTCTGATTTTATGATCAATTTTTTGGGTTTCAAGATCCGACTTATATGCAAGTATACTGTAGATTTGAACCCATTCTTGCCTTGTTGCTTTATCTTGACAGTTGGGGCCTAGAGATTAGAGGAAACATCATCCAGTAAGGAAAGCAAAGCATAGTAGCCGTCAATTCTGTGTGAAGTTGGACCATAGTCTAAGGAGCCAGGCGAGTGAAAGTATAAGAGGAGAAGAGCTGGAGTAAAGGACATTTGTGTGAGTCTACATAACAAAAAATTTGGCCTTGGGAATAAACAAATTTATGTTTTAGGATAGGGTCACCTCAAAACCTTTTCTTAGTAAAATACATATACTTTTAAAGTCTGTAACATATTGCAAAGGGTTTGATTGTAATTAATGTTTATGCAAAGAATAAACTGCTTTTATAGAATATGTAAAAAAAGGTTTAGAAAATGAAAGGATGCATGGATTAAAAATGACTGATTATTTTAATACCATGTTCTACTAAGAATGCTGCTAGTAGTGGTACAAAATACATTACTGAACTTTTATCCATTAAGGCAGCATTGTGGTGCAATGCTTAGCACTGCTGCCTCTCAGTTCCAAAATCCAGGAATTGTTCTCAGACATTGTAGAGTCTGCATATTCTCCCTGTATCTGCTTGTGTTTTTACAACCACATCCCAGAGACATGCATGTTAGTTTAACTACCTGTTCTAGATTTTGCCTGAATTAGTTTGAATGTGGCCATGAATATGAGTGGGTTCTGTTATGAACTGCACCTTGTACAGGGTTGGTATCAGCCATCAGTTGTCCACATCCATCACTCCTGAATTGAATTAAGCTGCTTTGAACATATTGTAGTTTCTTTCATGAACTGAGGTTCTTATTACATTTTTGCTCTTTCTTGGTTTTCTATGTGTTTGCTTCACCTTTCACCCGCATAAATTCTCCTATATATCTGACCTTGTTTAGCACAAATAAAGGAGCAATATCATTATAGTCTCATTCCGAAGTTTGAAAAGGTGTATAAATTCACACACTACCGCTACAGTCTTGAACAGGGTTGTTTGTATAGTTTTACTTTGCATGTCTGATATTTTATATCTCTAGGTCATTCTTTTGTACAGAAGCTGTGACGCACAGTTTGGTATTTTCTTTGGATTTTATGTTGATTTTTTTGTCATTTTTTCTGTCATACTACTAAGCCATTGCTACATGCGCTATTATAATTGTGCTTTATATTGTCAATTCTATGTCTGATATTTTATAATCATTGGCTAATTTATGTACCACATCAAACTATACATTTATTGCATCATTTAATAATAATAATAATTCTTTACATTTATTTATATAGCACTTTTCTCACTACTCAAAGCGTTCTCCATGCTAGGTGGAACTGGGACGTGAACTTATGATCTTACTGTGAGACAGCAGCTATAATCGACTGACATTCTTAATGCGGTGAAATTTGAATGGTCTCAAATTCTTCAATAATCTAGATATTTTAGGGCTTTAATAATTACATGTAACTTTAGTTCCCAGGTATTTAATACCAAAAAAAAAGATTAATTTGCTGATTCTGTATTCTTCCTTTCTCTCTTATACTAATGTTGATATACTGGATTTTATCTCTTTGCATTCATTCACCTTGAATTTAATTTGCCACCTATTTATGCAATATTGTAATATCTGCCTAATCTAATCTTTCCCTGTACATGTTCTAATGTATCTATACAAATTGCTTATTTTTTGTCTAAAAATATATTCTGAAAACTTGAACAAATACTAATACTTGAAAAAAGGTCGATCAGACTCCTAATTCTATTTATTCATCAATCAGTCAATTTTTTGCAAATACGTTAAGAGAAGTAATATATATTTGGAAGTTGTTTTGTATTGTTAGTCCATCATAGTGCACAGTCAGACCCATTTACTCACACTGTAGTAATTTACAGTAGTCAGCACATCTCCCAAATATGGAAGACAACCAGATTATTGAGAGAACTCTACATGGAGGAAAGGAAGGAAAGGACATACACATACTGCCTTGACAACAAGCAAGCTGGGATTTGAACCCAGAGCTCCAGAACTGTGAAGCAGCTGCACTAACTACTGTATTATTTTACAACCCTGTTATTTTTACTACTGTTATTTTCGAAATGTTACAAATCATACTGCACAAACCAAACCAGCAATTGTCCATGCAAAAGAATAATCCGGCAGTCAAAGAAAAGGCATTTGAATAGTTGGATAAAAAAAAAAACATTAGCTAATCCTCTTTGCTGGAACAGAATGAGCAGGTGTGGATGTTGCTGTCCGTCTGTCAGTAGCATTAGGCACAAGTCTTTCCCCCAGCCTATTTTGTAGCCAGCAGGCTGAGATACTTAGCACTTTTTGTATTCTTGCAAAGTGGGTGGTCTGAAATCTGCTAAGCACTTCAAATCATTCACCCCCGGCTTCTTTCTTCCTCTGCCGGTTGAAGACTATGATCTGTGAAAAGAAATGCAAAGCAGCAGGCTCTAGCAGAGATCTTAAGAGGTAATTAGTGATGCAACACTTTTATTGAAAAAAAGAAAAAAATGGAAGCCTTTTCCTTAAAGAAACTTTAAAATGTTGACACAATGGGCTGTGTTAAAAATGAAATATGTAATATTCCAGTTGCTTGAATGATTTTTATTGACATTTAAAGTGCTTCTCTTTTGAATCCACATCCTTTAGAGTCAGAAACTCTAGGCAGATGCTGAGGAAAGTAGATGCCTTTTCCAGTTTCTTAACGCCGTTTGCATTGTCAAATACTGTTCACCTTTTTGCTTATGTGTACAGCACAATGGAATTAGGAAGCTGAACAGGCTTTTTAAAAGCAAAGTAGTTTTTCCAACAACTGCTAAAGAGTTTTTTCCCTCCATTGGTTCTTGTACCGTTTCAAAGGCATATAAATGGAAACAGGCTCCCAGGTATTGAACCAGTAATTCACAGCTGCAAAGCTGGTTTCTGTTATTATCTTTGGCAGGGAAGATAAGTCAGGCATGCAACCTTTTTTATGTACTGAAATGTGTCATCTGTGGCACATTTATTTTTGCATTTTGTTGAAGATGAATAAGGTTATTATAAAGGACACAATGTGTGCCTTTTACTTTTACAGTGATGCATCCACATATTGTAAATCAAAAATGACTTTTGTGCTAAAGAAATTTAAATTTGGTGTTTTGAAGAGCGAATCATGTGAAAACACGTGTACAATATGTGCATGCTATATACTGATGTATCCTAATCAGAATATAAAAACATGTCACACAAGCTTAAATATGAAAATCCAATAGCTTTTTGGACCAACTTATTCCAAAACTGGGTAAAGGGGGCTACAGGCTATTAAGGCATCATCACGTACAATGCAAGAAACAAATTTTAAACCTGGCCAGCATGGGACACTACTGCCCATGCTAACCGTTTAAGGTACCAGTCTATAAATGGAAATCATTCTTTTATGCAAGCTTTCATATGTGGGTAGAAACTTGAGAACCCAAACAAAGCCCACAGGAAAATAAGGATTATTATATAAGTTATTCACACATACAGTAGGTTATCATGTAGAGGATAAAAGTCCATGCAGCACTGGGCAAAAGGTACCCAGAAAATAATACTTTTCTGAGAGACTAATAGACCTGACCTAAAACCAGAACATGAGAGAAATTAAGTCATTTGTAAGAGTGAGAGGAAAAAGTTATTTTGTTAACTGATCAGGTAGTGTTGAACCTAAATACATAAGGCCAAGACTGATTCCCTACTTTAGACCTCAGATAGTATATAGCAAATGCTTTAAGACATAGCATGAAAGTCTTGTCAAGCTGAATAGGATTGCAGTGTATTCTGGAAAAGCTGAAAGTCAAAGCCGGATTCAGTTATTTTACATAGTCCGATAGTGCAGCTTTCGATTCCTATAAGAATGAGTTTATTAATACTGATGTCTGAAACATCTTCTGCATGTTTTGAGAAACTATAAAATTTTGTGGCATGCTTGGCTAATGTAAATGAAAATAAATAAACCAAATGTTTCATGTGTGTGTTCCTTCTGGAAAAGAAGGTAGGGAGCTAGTGCTGTTTTTTTAATTGTAAAAGAAGACACTGAACAGAAAAGAGATTTCTCTTGGCTGCTTTAGAGATGTTATAAAGAAGCTTTCTTTATCTGTTACTGCTTCATAAAACTGAAATAGACACTTTAATGGAACTTACTGCCTACTGCTGCTTAGCTGCTAGACACTTTCTAAACCACTCTATCTTATGAAAGAAATATTCTTCTTTTAATTTTTCAATTACGGATATATAATTTGTAAGTAAGGAACCAGACCAACTGAGAAACTGCATTTTGCTGTTGCAAACATAATTATGTGAACCCACTCAGGTTTTATAATTCTTTGTCACTTTATATTTGCTGCTTTTAGTGTTGATGCAAATAAATTCAATTTTAACTAAAAACCTAAATCAAAGGTCTTTGTCTGTTAATAGCATCACCAAGATTTTCATCACTCATTTCTTATCTGATTGCAGTCCCTTAAGTGCATTAGAGCAGTGGTTCCCAAGAGTGTTTTGGACTAAGGACCACTTTGTCAAACAGAGAATCACCATTGTTGTAAAGTCTGAATGTTGTGATTATCACATTCTTTTTTCAGCATGTACTTGTGAAAAATACTGTAACAACCCGATGTGCAGAGATTGGCATGCAAACACAAATATTGAGTTAGGAATGATGAACAGGGATGTTTATTAGAAAGCACCTCCTTAATGTGAGTGCCTATGTTATTCTTGATGTTACACTCTTAGAAGGTGCCACAAGAATGGCAAAAAAAAAAAAATGGCTCCTCAGTCTCCTTATATGTTAAAAGCTAATTCTCGCAATACAACTCTATAAGCTAGTATGCTGCCTCAGAGTACAGAATCAGAATTAGTAAAATAGTTCTTCTAAAAAAATGACAAGGTCAGTCCAGGACCTTTGGCAAATGTTCATGGACCAACAGTAGGTAAAGCATAGAAAGATTATATTATATTACAGGTAACATAGCTGGTTTTGAAATTTCTTTCTATCCCTCCATTTAGAAAACAAACTAGGAGGTTGGTTTCATGTTAGGTACATGCCACAGATGACTGGATAACATGAGGAAAAGATCCTCATTTCATTAAAAATGAACATTTCCAAAACCTGACTAATCCTTTTTAAAGTCATGTGGCACCAGGGCCTGTTTTGCTTGCATTAAGCAAAAACCAACAAACACCATCAGGGATGTGGTCAGAAATATCAAACAAACTTAGGCAGGATGTACGAATTCCAGGCAAAATGGATATTGGAATTGAACTCAGGATGCTGGATTCATTTAGCAACAACACTGCCCACTGTTCCACAAAGCCGCCCACCATGCCATGACCACCATAAAGTAAAATAATTAGTTAAACAACTATATTTCAGAGAATTTTTTATTTGGAAGACTTTGATTACAAATACTTAAAAAATCCTAATATTATTGTTATATAAAATAACAGTCTCCAAATTAGGGTCATAAGGTACTGGGTCCAACACAATAAATAGCCATAGACAATATGCCAGTTTATTGCATTGACAACACATACATAACCACACAAGGGCCGTACAGATTTTGTCAATTATCCTCACAATAATGTCTTTGGGGATGTATGAGGAAAACTAGAGTACCCAGTGTAAAACTCGCACAGAAATGGGGAGAGTGGGAAAACTTAAAGACAGGCTACAAATGGACATGGGATTTCCACCTGATATACATCTAGGTGATGTTAGCATGACAATGAACAATTCAAAAACATACAGTCCAGTACGGTAGACTGACACATCGAGCTGGATTAACATCTAATCAGATTTAAGTTGCTGCACTGCAACTGCTGGATGTGGAGGCTAAATCAAGCAAATTAGCTAACCAAAAACAGCTAAAGTAAGTAGAGAAGGTGCCATACTGTGTGTGTATGTGTAAAAGGCTCAAAAGAATGCACCAGATACAATGAGTGTGAATGTAAATATCTACGACTAACATTGCTTTTTTAAAGTTGAAAGTTTGAATTGCAACTTGGAATAAGGTTGCTTTCCTTTACCTAAATTGACTAATAAGGTTTGATTTTATTCTCTCTGCAGAGAGGGTGAGCTAAAAGCTAAAACCTAAGATGGGCAAGCAATGTTTTACTTAGTCACATATGAATACTTTCTATTACTAAAATGCAAATTCAATATATAAAGCACATTCAGAGGCATAATTGAGAAATAAGAAATGTTAAATAATTCCCAGATTTATATTCTGTGATAGTTGCAATGCATACTTCCATGTTATTCTTGTTTTTCGTTTGATTTATGCATATTCTTGATGCTGTAGTTGTTGTGTCAATGTGAAAACTAACTTAATGTTCAGAATTTGCTTCCTCTGTCTCAGCATCTCCCAACTGTTGTATCTCAAGTATAGCAGCAGTGTTTGGGCAGTTTTAAAGATTGTCCAAGTATTTTTTTCTCACTTTGTTTGAATTTATAACTATAAATTACAGTGTTAGCAGTAGTAACAGAGATCCCTAATGAACTTGACTAATGCTATCTTTCCATCATGAGCATTGTCTTTTTATCTGTTACATACAAAGCTTAACTTATTACACTAATAGGCTTTTGGTATCCTGCTGCACCTCATCTCAGGGAAGCATCTGAAGATTATTTACTATAATAACTTCCTGTTTTTCATTACCTTAGTACATCTTGCTTATTTGTGTTTCTATACTACACTTATGCTTCTCACTCATTTACTATTCAGATGCAGACATTGCTTGTTCATCTACTGTATCTGTTAGCTTCACATTCATTTTGTTCTTAGGTTTGACCCCTTTGTTACTAGTTGAAGATATGGCTGATTTTGAAGTGTCCACTGTTGCTTTATATGTGTTTCATTGCTGCTGCTTTGTTCAGAACAGAGGTCCTCAGGTTTAGCCCAGAGGCCCACAGTGGCTTGAGGTTTTTGGTTGAAATCACATTAATTATAAGCAAGTTACTGCTAATTAATATATTACTGCTCAAGCAACATTTTTGTTTTTCATTATATTTACCTTGCCTTAATAAGATTCAAAAGCACTTAATTACTTCTTGTTTTTCAACCAGATGGCTGGATTCTATAACTTCACTTTAACTTAATCCTGATACTCTGTATGTTCAATTCATCACAATAACTATTCATAGTGGCTCTAAAATCCGTACTGACCCCAACTCTCTCTTCTGTTTCTTTTTCCGGTTTCTTTGTGTTGGCGGCCTGTGCCACCACCACCTAGTCAAAGCATCATGATGCACCAACATTGATGGACTGAAAGCCAGAAGTCTACGTGACCACCATCATCAGGTCCTTCCATGAAAACCCTAAATACAAAGAGGACTGTTTGACTTATGTTAGGTAGATTGCCCAGAGGGGACTGGGCGGTCTCGTGGTCTGGAACCCCTACAGATTTTATTTTTTCTCCAGCTCTTGGAGTTTTTTTGTTTTTCTGTCCACCCTGGCCATCGGACCTTACTTATTCTATGTTAATTAATGTTGACTTATGTTTATTTTTTATTGTGTCTTCTATTTTTCTATTCATTTTGTAAAGCACTTTGAGCTACATTTTTTTGAATGAATATGTGCTATATAAATAAATGTTGATTGATTGATTGATTGATTGATGGCAAATAACAATAAGATGAGAAACCAGCAACTCACCATATAACTTGGTTCATTTTACACCTGTGTCTATCTTGAAGCATCTGTCTTAATAAAATATTTGAAAAAAAATGTAATTAAAAAAACTTAACAAAGTTAGAATTACTAAGCCACTCTGGGCGTTATATTATATGGATAATATTCTCACAATAGAAAATTTTACAATTTAAGAATAGCCTGACTTGGCAGAAGGAAAGTTAAAGAATTAAATAACACGTTCTTTAGTCAGCAAGGATTGAATTCTAATTCAGAAACCATGTTGGAAAAATAAGGAAGTGAAACCTTCTAGGGATGAACATGATGACATATATTTCAGAAAATGTCCTGAATGAAAGACTGAAGATATATACACTGTTGATCTTAAACAGAGCATAAGAGGAGTCATGATTGAATGGTTCAAAAAGTAGGAAGGATATTAGCAAAATCTGGTCTTTGGCAAGAATTTTGAGTAAACTGACTAAAGCCGGTTACACATTACAGATCTCAGAAAGGCTGACTCATCATCAGTGACAAAACCAACACCAATCCTTCATAGTATTCCACAAAAATTATCCATATTGACTTGCTCTGTGGTGCACTGTTAGAATAGAATTGAGAGCTGCTAAGAAAACCAGTTGGTTAAAGAGAGATGGGATTTGACTGCATTAAAATTGTATTATTCTCTGCTCTATAGGGAACTAGCCTCAGACTAAAATGTTCATACTTTTCCATGTATTCATGAAGGTTACATTTAAAAAATAACTAAATGTATGAATTGTCATATTTCTGTGAATTGCTGCATCTGACAGTTTTATTTATTCCTGTTCACTGTGATTTTCCTAAATGTGTACAGAAACGTTGCCTTGTACATACAGTAGAAGCATGCAGTATGAACATAAGCTTACATGAACTGAACTTTGAGTAAATTCAACATAAGCAATCCTTCAGGTAGAGAGTTAAAAGATATACAAAAATGCAACAAATTACCAATTTGTGTAGTTAAAAAAGTAGCACTGTGAACATATCTAATCGGTTATATTTTAGAAGCACTAAGTGAAAGGGGGATGATGTGCTATGTCATCCTAAATGGCCTATTTGCATCAAACTTTGATTGTGCTGTTTTCATTTGTGTTATTTGAACAGACTTTCTGATTATCACTTATTCTTGACTATGCCCCCTCATCCTCAAACTATCAGATTCACACATTAAACCAACCTTTAGCTTATTCCATAGTTAGCCATCCTTAAACAAGGATTAGTTGTGAATATCTAAAGTTGGGCGGCTTGAACTGAGCAAGCAGTAATGCAAAAAACAGGTATGCGTATATAGGTGTACTGCTACAGGCAGTCATTCTTTAAATAGCATACATTAAGTTATTCTGCCCAAGGATATCTGAAAAAAGGTGGGAGTTCCACAAATGTGTACTCTTTTTCAAACATCTTATTTCTGGCTTGTTTTCTTGAGGCAACCTAACAAGATACCCTAAAAATAACACTTTATTGAGAGAAGGGTAGACCTGACCTAGATAAAGAATATGATAAGAGATTCTGTTCAGGCCTACTTTTGCACACTATAAGGATTAAAGACATGTCAATTTTTTAAATGGCTAGGCAAGAGTTGAAACAAGAAAAAAAAAGGTCACATCAATTTGTCTACTTTAGACCTGCCATATATTACTTCTTTAATTGTAAATTAACATTACCAACCCTTCTTAATCCAATTCAGGGTCACAGACGACTAGAACCTATCATGACAGTACAAGCAGGAACCACTTCTGGATAGTTTGCCAGTGCATCACAGAGCCTACTGTCACACATGGATGACTAGGAGGGAGTTGAAGCAACTATGTGAAGATAATTCCACGCTACGGATGACGTTACTTCCGGTTTTGGAGCCAAGGATGATGTCACTTCCGGTGTGGACCCTTTAAAGCCGCCATCGTTCATGCTTAACGACAGTTCAGTTCAGGACTTGATTCAATGCACATGAGTGTTATTTCCAAACCCATTTGCAGTCAGGGACAATATATGGGTGGCTGCCCCAAACCTTTTTGTGTGTGTCGAGGTTATTCATTTTACAGTGGTGTAGTCAACAGGATGATGGCCTCCTTATGGAACCAGCAGCCAGACCAGAAAAGAGCTTCGACACACCCTTGAATTGGCCATGCCCAGAGGGGTCAGGTAGGAGAGTACTGTTTCTGAGTCACTGAGTGAGGGTTGGTTGGTGTGTGTTTGGGGAAACTGGAGTGGGTTCTGACCCAGAAACTTATAAAGGGAACCTAGGATAATGGACAAGTGACCTACAGAAGAGCCAGGTTCAGAAGGGAACACATTGGGGACTTATTATGGGCTTCTGAGTAAGGAGACTCCTCACTCATGTCCCACAAAGGAAAAGTCCTTTGCTAAAGGTGGGAGTGCCCCGGGCTGGCAGGCAAAGAATGCAATGGACTGGGAATTCAACCCAAGCAGGTCCACTAACGAGCAGGCACATGAACTGTGGGTAAAAGTCGGGGGTTGGCTAAGGACAAATAAAAATAATGGCAAACAAATTGCAGAGCGGGGTTGCCTGTGCCTTGCTATTACGCACCCTCTCTACGGAGATCACCCAGCTGGCCTGGGGAATAACATCTAACAATATGGTTTCATTAAACGAGATCATAGAAAACCTTAAAACAGAAACCTACTTGAGGGATCCAGAACGGAACCAGTGTAAACCCTGACGAATTTGCATCCCTGCCTTTGAGTCCCATTTTCACATTGCTAACTCTGGCAAAACCTGGTGCACAGTGGCAGGCTCTGTAAGATGACAAGGGGGTCTGCGGAGGGATATGGAAGGAGGCTAATCCTCCTGTGCTGTAGCTAATCCTCTGGCCTACTCACATTCAGGATTAGTGATAGTTAAAGGGCATAAGGTTACATCTTTCTTTGACTCTGGAAGCAACATTTCCATTGTTGTTCACCATTTAGTGTTACTGCGACAAGGGCTTAAAGGTATGACCCATATCACTTTTATTCAAGGGGACGTCCAGAACTATAGGTCCATCACCTGCTACATCTCCCATCCTAAAAAAACCAGCGGTGGCTGTCCTAGATGATCCTCCATTTCCCGTGATACTGGGTAGAGACTTGCCGGACAATAAACGCGATATAACACTCGCTAATCCCACACAAACACAAGGTATTGTCAAGGACACTGTGTCCTCAGGTATCTCCTTGCTGTGCTTACAGCAGAAGGAGAGACAGAGTTCAGCCACTAACAATGGATGTACCCAGGATGTCACAGCTTGATACGTCATCTACAAACGTCATGCCGCTTGAGGTTGAATCCAACCCTCTCATTCGACTGCACTTCCGATTTAATCAGACTCTGTCTTCGTTTAAAAGGAAGCAATGGAATGATGACTCCCTTAAATTTGCAAAAAATGTAGCTGTTCTGATAGATGGCCAGCACACATTACATCCCATGCCACAAGGTCCTCACTTTGTATTGAATAATGACTTTTGTATCGGATAGCAGAACATGAGGGGGAGGTAAGGCCACTGTTCTTAGTACCAAGGACTTTTCAGCGACAAGTCTGTAAACTGGCTCATGCACACATCCTGGGAGCAACATCTAGGCCCCGAAAAAACACTTGAGCGTATTAAGCTCTGATACTTTTGGTCCGGAATTATTTAGGAGGTCCATCGCTTTTGCATGACATGTCCTGAATGTCAATTGCGACAGATTCTTAGGAGGGACCGTGCTCCTCTAGTTCCATTACCCTTGATTGATGTCCCATTCGAACGGATTGAAATAAATAATGGTCCTGGTAGATTATGCTACCCGATATCCTGAAGCTGTTCCACTGTGCTCAGCTACATCAAAGGTTATCTCATGGGAGCTAGTAGGGGTTGTGAACGATAGGGGGCGCTCTCGCTCCCTTGAACCCCTGTCCACGACTCCAGACACCAGGTAAAAGTCCTCAAGTTGACTTTATTTTGTCGCCACAGTGCACAAAGCACACTCTCCACCACAATACTCATAAATCACCAATACAATCAATAAACGCCTCCAGCTCCCAGACGCGTTGCCACCCTTCCACCCAGCTCAGCTCGCCGTCTGGGAGCTCCCACAGTCCTTTTATATCTCCTGACCCGGAAGTGTTTCTGCCCAATAGTCCACAAGTCCTTACTCCTTCCGGGTCAGGGTAAAAAGTCCCTTTCTTCAACCCGGAAGTCCGTCGCTCTTCCTGTGACGAACCTCCGGGTCACAGGGCACGAAGAAGCCCTCGGTCCTCCCTGCAGCTCCCTCCTGTGGCCCCCACGGCATCCAGCAGGGCTTTGCATAAAAACTCCAATGTCCATGATGCCCTGCTGGTCTTCTGGGGACCTCCACGCTGCAAGTAGGGCTCCACCTGGCGGCTTGGGGGTATTGGCCGGGATAAATGGCCGGCCATCCATCACAGTATTCCCCCCCCAGCGACGTATTATTATTCGGAGCGGCCTGCCCCGAGAGGGAAGTCTTCCTCCAAGAGGACGTCCTGGTTGAGCCTTGATTAAAACGAACATCTTGGTCCCTGGAGAACCTAGGGGGAATATTATTCCAAATTGACATCTTGTCCCCCTCTCTCCAAGGACAGTTCCGCCAAATATGGCCCAACCTTCGGCACCTGTAACACTGCCTCTGTCCTCCTGGTATTCTTCCCCTACGGGACTGAAAACAATAAGGAAATGTTAGGTCCACCCCTTTTGCTGGGGGAGAAACCCCTGCCGCCTCTACCAGTGCTTTTTCTCTTTCTGCTTCTTTTCCTTTCTTGTCAGGAGACCCCCGTTTTATTATCGGGATCTCCTGCTTAATCTGGGGCTTATCTACAGTCCGAGTCTCTCTATTAAGTAAAGAGAGACCCTTTACTGTTTGCACCCCTTTACTTTTACAAATTACCGGTGGCGGCGTCTTCAGGGCTGCCTCGCTCCGGGAGTCAGCACTGTCTAGCTGCCCCGGATCGATTAGCCCTTCCGCCGACCACTTGGTTAACGTACCGACGTCTCTTGTAGGGTACGCCGTGTATTGGCACCCGCTACTTATTAAACGCGGGCCCGGATCACACCGCGTCCCTCTATTATATGCGATACGGGTCTCGCTTACCTGTATCGCGCATCATTCATTACGGAGGCTCCCACCAAATCGCCGCACGTAGGCCCTCACCTTCTCCAACGGCTCTCTGGCTGCTGCTCCCAAATCCCCGACGATCTTTTCAATGGTCGTCAGGGCCTGTAAGACACTCGCTACGGGCTCGATTAGTTTTTCGAGCTCCCACAAGTTTATATAATTATTTATTTCGACCGGCAGAACACTCACTTCCTTGTTCGCGTTACCTGCCGACCGGGAGCCAATGAGCACGCCTGCTTCAGGCACGTGCTCTGACGGGTCTCGCGGAGGCTTCTGGGACTTGGAGTTCTCAGAGGGTCGAGTTGCCTTCTTCGGCGAACTGCGGTCTGTCTTTAATATTTTGCGACATCCCGATCAGCTACTTCCCGACCCTCCTTACCTTCTTGTGAGTTGAGCGATGCCTCGCTCGCCTCCCCCTTCCCCTTCGGAAAGACCAAGTCCGTTCCTTCGGGCTCGAAGGTGCAAACAGCAGGACGCGGAGCTCCTACTTCCCAGAATGCACCGGGTTTGCTACCGTGTCCCTCGTCGGCTGCCATCATGCGGAAGTCGATTTGAGAAACAATAAAAGGATTTTTAATGTCGTTCCCGGCACGTACCTTAGAGGGATCGTTGCTTCCTGGAGGTTTCTCCGGACTTGTAAGGCCTCTCCTTAACACCTCCCGAGCGTCGGCCATTGCACCTACGGCACTCCCGCTGGCGTTGTCGCTTTGCTTGCCCTTCTTTTTTCCCATTTTGGACTCGGTTTTTTCGGGTTTTGGCGATGCTGTGGTGATTCCTGACTCCATAGTCTTCTTGGGGTTCGTTATCCACAGAAATGTTTTATTCAGGTCCTCTGCAAACGACGCTAGAGTATCCTGCCGACTACGCCACTGTGAACGATAGAGGGTGCTCTCGCTCCCTTGAACCCCTGTCCACGACTCCAGACACCAGGTAAAAGTCCTCAAGTTGACTTTATTTTGTGGCCACAGTGCACAAAGCACACTCTCCACCACAATACTCATAAATCACCAATACAATCAATAAACACAATCCTCCAGCTCCCAGACCCATTGCCACCCTTCCACCCAGCTCAGCTCGCCATCTGGGAGCTCCCACAGTCCTTTTATATCTCCTGACCCGGAAGTGTTTCTGCCCAATAGTCCACAAGTCCTTACTCCTTCCGGGTCAGGGTAAACAGTCCCTTTCTTCAACCCGGAAGTCCGTCGCTCTTCCTGTGACGAACCTCCGGGTCACAGGGCACGAAGAAGCCCTCGGTCCTCCCTGCAGCTCCCTCCTGTGGCCCCCACGGCATCCAGCAGGGCTTTGCATAAAAACTCCAATGTCCATGATGCCCTGCTGGTCTTCTGGGGACCTCCACGCTGCAAGGAGGGCTCCACCTGGCGGCTTGGGGGTATTGGCCGGGATAAATGGCCGGCCATCCATCACAGGGTCTTTCGCAAGTCGGCATCCCTAAGGAAATGCTAACGGATCAAGGGACACCTTTTACTTTGGAAACGTTCAGGGAAACGGCCAAACTCCTAAAAATAAAACATTTAAAGACCTCAGTATATCATCTTTAAATTGATGGTCTAGTCAAGAGGTTTAAGCAGACTCTCAAGCGGATGCTACGCAAGGTAGTCAATGAGGATGGAAGGAACTAGGATCAGCTCCTCCTCCTCATACTTTTTGCATATCAGGAAGTCCCACAAGCCTCCATGGGGTTCTCCCCTTTTGAATTATTATATGAATGACAACCCCAAGGAATATTTGTTATTTTAAAAGAGGATTGGGAAGAGGAGGTACTCCCATCTACAAATATACTTGAATATATCATGCAAAATTAGACTTATATTAAAGTCTCACATGGAAAAGGCGCAACAGCCCAGGTCCTTTTCTACACCTGTGGTACGTCCCTCCGGGAGTTCCGCCCAGGGGATCAAGTCATGGTTTTAGTTCCTATCTCACATTCCAAATTACTGGCTCAAAGGCAAGGCCCATATGAAATTAAGGATGGGAAGGGGCTGGTTGATTATTTGATTAAACAACCAAATCGTTGACCCAGTAAGCGGATTTATCATTTAAATTTGCTGAAACCGTGGAAGGAAAGGGACCCCGATTCCTCCTCCAGACAGCAGCGCTCACTCTTTGTTCATAAATTAGACCTTAACTTCGATGACACACTTACAACGACAGGAGCTCGAAGCAGTTATCCTGTCTGTCTCAGAGGTAGTACAGGTGCATTTCAATAAATTAGAATATCATCGAAAAGTTAATTTATTTCAGTAATTCAATTCAAAAAGTGAAACTCATATAATACAAACAGAGTGATATATTTCAAGCATTTATTTCTTTTCATTTTGCTGATTGTGGCTTACAGGTAATGAAAACTCAAAATTCAGTATCTCAGAAAATTAGAATATGACATAAGACCAATAAAAAAATGATTTTTAATACAGAAATGTCTATTCAAGGTGGAGGTGGGATTACATCAGGGATCGGCTCTGAGCCCTTTCTTATTTGCAATGGTGATGGACAGGTTGACAGATGAGATTAGACAGGAGTCCCATTAGACTATGATGTTTGTTGATGACATTGTGATCTGTAGCGATAGTAGGGAGCAGGTTGAGGAGACCCTGGAGAGTTTGAGATATGCTCCAGAGAGGAGAGGAATGAAGGTCAGTACGAATAAGACAGAATACATGTGTGTAAATGAGAAGGAGGTCAGTGGAATGGTGAGGATGCAAGGAGTAGAGTTGACGAAGGTGGATGAGTTTAAATACTTGGGATCAACAGTACAGAGTATTGGGGATTGTGGAAGAGGGGTGAAAAAGAGAGTGTAGGCAGAGTGGAATGGGTGGAGAAGAGTGTTAGGAGTGATTTGTGACAGACAGATATCAACAAGAGTGAAAGTGTAGTTCTACAGGATGGTAGTGAGACCAGCTATGTTATATGGGTTGGAGACGGAGGCACTGACCAGAATGCAGGAGACAGAGCTGGAGGTAGCAGAGTTAAAGGTGCTAAGATTTGCATTGGGTATGACAAGGATGGACAGGATTAGAAATGAGTACATTAGAGGATCAGCTCAAGTTAGACGGTTGGGAGACAAAGTCAGAGAGGTGAGATTGCACTGGTTTGGACCTGTGCAGAGGAGAGACGCTCAGAATATTGGGAGAAGGATACTAAGGATAGAGCTGCCAGGCAAGAGAAAAAGACGAAGGCCTAAGAGAAGGTTTATGGATGTGGTGAGAGGGGACATGCAGGTGATGGGTGTAACAGAACAAGATGCAGAAGACAGAAAGATATGGAAGAAGATGATTCGCTGTGGCGACCCCTAACGGAAGCAGCCGAAAGAAGAAGAAGATTAGCTATAAGCCATAATCAGGAAAATGAAAAGAAATAAATGCTTGAGATATATCACTCTGTGTGTAATGAATCAATATAATATATGAGTGACACTTTTTATATTGAATTACTGAAATAAATTAACTTTTCACACTGGGGACAATTAACCTAACACATTTTTGATACCAAATGGAAAATCCACACTAATACAGGTAGAACATGCATGAACAGAAACAGAACAGAAGCCATTGTGCTATCATTCCACCCTTAACTGAAAATCACTTATATCTAATCCCAAACATGATGAGCTTTAGGATGTCAGTTAAAATAATGTGTGATTTTCTTTGTTTGAGCTTCTCTGCACAGTTACAATAAATCTTTAATTATATGTATGTTTGTGTGTTTCATTGTAGTTTTTATTAAGATTAACAAATGTCTGTATTTGTATTTAAATAAATACCCTGTCATTTGTTTATGAGGATTTCTTTGCTGAAACAGTGCTTCAGATCCTACTAGATTAACCTGGGAATCCTCTATTGTAATATGTCAGCAATAAGGGAATTAATCCCCATCTCTTATATCCTAATGCAAAACCATCTGATCCCAATTTGCTAACTCAGCCGAAAACAACACAGTCTACCCATAAACAGTGATGACTGTAAACAAATGTGACAGAAAATACTAAAAATCAAATGGTTCATTAGCTGCTATTCATTTGTTTACTCTCAAGATTAAAAAAAATATATATTTTCTAGTATTTTTTTCTGAGTAATAGAATCTAGGAATTTTTTTAAAGTATTGTAATAACTCAGCATATAAGTGATGATAGTTGTCTGTTTGTAGCAGCAGCAGCTGAATTTCACAGCAAAACAGTCAGTGTTAAATGAACCCTTTAAGTGTATATGTGGGTCCTCTCTTTCCATGTACAGTTCTATACACTTTTAAGTGATTTTTGACAGTAAAAAAAGTACATTTAAAACTAGCTATTTTACTTGGTTGATATTTATTAAGCAACACTTATACATTTGTTTTATCTTGTGCATGGCCTTCTTGGGTTACCACAGCTTCCAGTTCACCGTACTCTTACAACAAAGCTATGGCTCTTCACATTCGTATTTTGCATTTTCTTTCTAATCTTTGGCATGCCTTTATATCTGTATTGTAGGGCATCATTTTTATACCATTACAGTGAGATCTATCCATTTGGTAACCAATAATAAAATGGATTATGTGCCTTTCCAACTTTTGTGTCTAAACAAAGGAGGCCTTTAGTATTATAACAGAATGGGAGGAATGAGTATGTCAGTGAAAATGAATGTAATTTGTTGTTTATTTACACCTAAGCAGGTGTACTGCTCCACGCTCCAACACTAAGTGACAACATGCAAAATCAGTCTGGCTGTCTGCCAGTCTTTCTTATAAAGCACACTAAAACTGTGGGCCTACTAATCCAGTCACATTTAAAAATTTCACACAGTGGAAGAGAAAACACAGAGAAGAGAAATGCAGGTTTCACAAGATACACCAACACAGGACCTACCTTCCATCAAACAAATACCCCAATTTATATTAAAAATGTAGGAACTTTGCTAAGGGACATACTGTAACATCTCTGTTACACTGTACCCCCATTCAGTGTTAGCTGTCCTTTCAAGCCTTAATTTTTCAAAACTGGCTTTACACAAAAGTCCTAAGTTCATATTTTTAAAACTGTATGGACAAAAAGAGGCCTAAAATGTGCAAATGTAACTTTGTATGCAAAAGTCAGCATTTATAAATGAAACCTTCACGGGAGAATGTGCATATAGTTATGGAAGCTCTAAACCATCCATACATAACATTTTCAAGAAAGTGGGAAATAATAAAACCATTGATGAAGTAGGGAAATGCAGCCAAACCAGCTAAATGATGACTCATGTACGCAATAATTCATATCACTGAGCCATTATCATAATGTACGTTAACATGATAAACATTAAAACTCAAAAGTGATGACTATGATGTATAGACTAATTTAGCTGCCTACTAAGAGGGCCAATGCTGCATATTTGCACTGAAGAACTTACTTGGGTTTTCTTCAGTTTATGTCAGCTACCTTTTGTCACTTATTGACATTAAAAACAAATATAATACCTTGCTGTCAATAATTATAGTAAGTAAAAGGTGCAATTCACTTCCAACATGTAAGTTGTGGTAATCAAATCTCAAAGACACGATATCCGATATGGTGTTCCACAAGGCTCTATCCTGGGTCCGCTGCTGTTCTCAATCTACATGCTTCCGTTAGGTCAGATTATCTCAGGGCACAACGTGAGTTACCACAGCTATGCTGATGACACACAGCTGTACTTATCAATAGCACCTGATGACTCCGACTCTTTCGATACACTAACACAATGTCTTACTGGTATTTCTGAATGGATGAATAGCCATTTTCTCAAACTAAATAAAGAGAAAACTGAAATTTTAGTAATTGGCAATAATGGATTCAATGAGGTTATCAGAAATAAACTTGATGCACTAGGATTTAAAGTTAAGACGGAAGTAAAAAACTTAGGGGTAACTGTTGACTGTAATCTGAATTTTAAATCGCATATTTATCAGACCACTAGGACAGCATTTTTTCACTTAAGAAACATAGCAAAAGTTAGACCTCTTATATCATTGAAAGATGCGGAGAAATTAATTCACGCTTTTGTTTTCAGTAGACTAGATTACTGTAACGCACTCCTCTCAGGACTACCCAAAAAAGACATAAATCACTTGCAACGAGTGCAGAATGCAGCTGCTAGAATCCTAACTGGGAAAAGAAAATCCGAACACATTTCTCCAGTTTTGATGTCACTACACTGGTTGCCTGTGTCATTCAGGATTGACTTTAAAATACTGCTTATGGTTTATAAAGCCTTAAATAATCTCGCTCCATCTTATATATCGGAATGCCTGACACGTTATATTCCAAATTGTAACCTTAGATCTTCACATGAGTGTCTCCTTAGAATTCCAAAAGCTAAACTTAAAAGAAGTGGTGAGGCGGCCTTCTGCTGTTATGCACCTAAAATCTGGAATAGCCTGCCAATAGGAATTCGCCAGGCTAATACAGTAGAGCACTTTAAAACACTGCTGAAAACACATTACTTTAACATGGCCTTTTTATAACTTCACTTTAACTTAATACTGATACTCTGTATGTTCAATTCTTCATAATAACTATTCACAGTGGCTCCAAAATCCATACTGACCCCTACTCTCTCTTCTGTTTCTTTTTCTGGTTTCTTTGTGTTGGCGGCCTGCGCCACCACCACCTACTCAAAGCATCATGATGCACCAACATTGATGGACTGAAAGCCAGCAGTCTACGTGACCATCATCATCAGGTCCTTCGATGAAAACCCTAAATACAAAGAGGACTGTTTGACTAATGTTAGGTAGATTGCCCAGAGGGGACTGGGCGGTCTCTTGGTCTGGAACCCCTACAGATTTAATTTTTTCTCCAGCCTTTGGAGTTTTTTTTTTGTTCTGTCCACCCTGGCCATCGGACCTTACTCTTATTCTATGTTAATTAATGTTGACTTATGTTTATTTTTTATTGTGTCTTCTATTTTTCTATTCATTTTGTAAAGCACTTTGAGCTACATTTTTTTGTATGAATATGTGCTATATAAATAAATGTTGATTGATTGATTGAACATACAGAAAGATACAAAAGTCATGTACTATAGACTATTCATAGCTTAATGATTTAGAACAACCTGGCTTGTTTGGTGCTACTTGAAAAGTTTGCAAATGGTCATATACAAAGGGAACAAGCTTAAAGTGACAAGAAGAATTTTTTTGCCCATGATGGGGACTGGTTTATGAGCCATTTTAGTCTTCCAAGAGCCATTCTCTTGGAACTATGTGCTGAAATGGGCCCAACATTAGAAAGACAGACTGCCCAAAATTGGACTCTACCTGTTCATATCCAGGTTTTAAGAATGGTTGGCTTTCTAGCAACAGGTACTAACCAAAGGGAACTGGCTGACAGATCAGGAATATCTCAGTCAAACTTCAGATCCACTATGCTCACTGTGCTGGAAGCCATTAACCGACTGACAAGGTGCTACATTCAGTTTTTATATGGTGTGCGTGTCATGGCCAATTGTGAGGAAACATCTCACATTGTGATACTTTAAAAGCATTTCACCCCATTTGTAGTTAGTTCTTTGCAGGCACCTTCGTTATAATAAAACTTAAAAAGGCTCTTGTTAACTTACTGGTTTGTTCTCCAGGTGCACATGGAGAGTGGCCATGTGTTGTCAGCCTTGAAGTGTACAGGATGGCACATGTTTTCATTCGAAGGGCACTTGAGTGGAGACGTATGCCTGCTTCCCGTTGTACTTCATTCCAATATTCTTCTGGTGTGACCATGGTGTTTAAGAATTGCGGTGATGCATAAGAACTAACTAGCATTATGAGGGATGCCGGTTCGAAGGTATACAATACAGGGAAGTCGTAATGCGGAGTGCTGAGGAGAGTCAGCAACATATGCAAATGCCCAGTCAAACTGGCATAAATGTCATTTAGGTGACCAGGGAGAGAGAAAGTGAGATGGTGTTAGGCTCAATAAAAGCCAGTCTTTTCATCAGCCAAGAAGTTCAGTTCAGAGCAGGAGAAGGTCAATACTTATAGAATTAAGGTGGCTGCAAAGCAATAGATCGATATTCTGGTTTGCCAGGATAAGCCAGCATTCCTCTCAAAGACAGAAAGTACACAGGCTAAGCATTTATTATAATTATTATTTTACTTAATTCTCTGATTCTTCAGAGCCTGTTAAAAATGGATTGATTTATTTTTTGTATGCAAGATATTTTTAAGGAGCCTGCCATGTGACGAATAAAATTTGTTATTTTTTTGTTTTAATGAACACTTCTTTTTTTGTTTGTTTTTCATCTTAATTATTGCAGTGTTTGTGAGTATTTTTTAATATGGTTTCTATTTATTTTTTTATACCTTACCAGCTGTGACTGCCTCCCTTATTGTCCCAATGACTCTTGGTGCCGATACTTTATGTATCTGAGTTCCTGCTAGACGTAGGCACAATTGGATGTGACACCAACATGAAAATGTTATTTCAAGCGGTATCATGTTTTCCTAATGTAATCGGGGCAATTGACTGCACCCATTTTGCAAAAGGGCATCTAGCAGATTGAAGCTGGTTTTGTATTCAAACGTTGCCAGCAATGAGTAATCTACTTTTTTGCCTTTAACGTGAAGTTGTTCCATTTGTTTATTTACTTTTTATTTCAGGCATAGTGCCGCTAATAGAGCACACCTCATTCACGGCGGCAACAACATGTTCGCTTTCAACATATTTGTGTGTGTTAGCAAGCTGTTATTTTCTATTAATGCTCAAGTCATCTGTGACCGCAAAATGAGACTAAGAAACGTTGTTGCTCAGTGGCCTCAGTGAACCCTCAATTCACTCTGAGCCAAAGCAGAGCTGGCAGATGACTTGCTGATGGTGCTGTGAGTGATAACTTGCTGGTTGGCAAGGTAACTGGCTTTAGCCCTCCTACCACTGAACTTGCACTATGCTAGTGATAAGTGATCCACTTCTTCGCCTCTACCTTAAGGATGTTCTGTTGTTTAATTATTTATGTTTATTTCAAGCATGGTGCATCTGGTAGAGCTCACCTATTTCACAGCAGTAGTAACATACTGCTATTCAGCCTGTTTGCACTTGTTAATGACAGCTACACTTAAGGCCACCAAATAAAACTTTCTTTTCATGCCTCAACTTCAATGACGAGAGCTTCTGTTTCATAGTGTTTAAAGATATTGCTTTTTTTTTTTACATTTCCTTAAGCATGGGAAAGGTGCTATATAAGTAAAATGTATCCTTATTATTATTTTGCCTATACAGTATTCTCTTATCGCTGTTGTCTCACCTTACACATATATCACCACAAGTTTGATTAACATGGTCCATATATGGTTGTTTCAGGATGGCAACCTGGCAGGCTTTGAGGCACATTTATGTGCACATATTTACAAGATAATTTAAATTAATAAAGGAAAAATTGCAGTTAAATGTGCATAAAGCCTGGTTTTATACATCAGATTTATTTGGTGCATACATTTCAGTTTTTTTAGTGTCTGCATATTTTAATGCTCAAATTCACACAAAGCTTTAATAAATCAGACCACTGCTCCAGACCATCTTGATCCTTCACTAATTCCACCTTTCTACTCTGTGATGCTGTACTCTGTGACTTCTGTCACCCACCTTTTGTGCTATGAACACCATGGATGCTTTTGCTCCACAGTCTAAAACTTTCTGCCTTCTACTTCTTGTAAAAATGTACCCTGGATAAAAGTAATAAATCACATTTTTAAATTTTAAACCTATCAGATTGGCTTGCATTGTTTAGTTGCTTGTGTGTTCTGCCAAGACAGGGAAAAAAAAAACAAAAGGAAAAAGACCATGAGATGAAAAGGAACATATTGTAGGATAAGAGACAAGCAGAGATCTTAGCTTCAAAATTGTTTTAACCAAAATCACAAAGAACAATATGTAAACCACTACTATTAATCACTGAACAGGCAGTCCTGAAACCCTACAGTGATTTTCAAATAGCCAAATTCTTCCCTCACAATCCAAGATCTTAGATGCTATAACTAGAGAGACAAACAGTGAATAGGTGGTGACATCAAGTGATTCACTTTCCAGCTTTTACATGATGGACCACTATTGTAAAACATCAATATCCCTGCAATTGCAAAAATTACCCAAGATGATAACACAAAAATAACAAAATGTAACTTTAAAAACAACGACATGTGAAAAATAAACAAATAAATACAAAATAACAGTAAAAATTAATTGTACAGTTCAGAACTCCAAATTCATACTTGTATCGACTGTTTTTTTTCTGAATGTTTTTGTTTCCATTGGTCTTTTTGAAAAACGTTTAGCTTTTTTATTGAATCTTAGAATCCATTAATTTAATTTATTTCTAAGTGTCTGTTTTCGTATAGTTCAAAATATTTTGTGCATTTTCTAACACCATTTTGTTCTCCTAGAAACCCCACCATTTTCAGGAATGGATGCTACAATGTTACAAGGAAATATGACTGGAATTGATTATCCAGGTTGTCCAAATTTGCGGATAAAGGCAAAATCATTGTTCTGTCATTCTGTTCCTGGGTATGGTAAGAAGATGGTCTTTTGGTTGCTGAATTTCTGCCTAGTGTAACACTGTTTCTTTTTCTGGTAACCAACATTCAATTATTCTGTCTTTTTTCTACCTAAAGTCAATGTCATTTTACACGACTTACAGTCGAAGGTGATTTCAAACTAGCAGACAGAAAATGCTGATATTGTCGCCTAAGTACTGTATGTCAGACTACACAACCAAAACCACAAGGTATGTCACATTAGATGACTGCATAACAAGTTTATAGCACTGTTTCAGATTTCCAAAGTACTAGGCGCTCACTTCTTTTTCTGGCAGCTAATAACGTGCTGCCTGATGGGGCTGCTGCCCATGCAAAGGCTTTACAGGTGCTGCCAATTCAGCTACAATCTCAGCCCTTTTTTTCCCATTCTGTCATGGTAGTAAATCAAACAACATTAGACTGACATGTCTCCATTATGATTGTCAGGTCCAAAACAGCTGCATTCCTCATTCTTCATATGCATTATTCTTCTTAGTAAGTGCTCATTGGTTGTTAGCTCTCACATACACACACAAGTCCTCCCATACAGCTGAAGCCTTTTTGAGGCATGTAACAATCTGGTCAGAATGAGTTGCTGGGTATTTGACAACTGTCTCCAAATATCTAAAATTATGTAGATTAAGTCTGTGGCTGAAAATTACTGGAAAAGTCATTTAATGTGACAGGATCTTAAGGCATAACACATAATATTATAATTTGGTTCAGCTGCTTTATCCCTCATTTGCTGATTAGTCTATAATAATCTAAGGAACCCAGAACTGAAAAAGGGAACATCCTGGCTATCAGTAACGTAGGAAAAGACAGCGATGTTCGGTTTCTATTTATAGTCATTATTGTATCCCCAATAAGTGCAAGCTCTTGGTGTACAGGAAGGAAATTAGAATACACAGACACATGTTGGTTTAAGTTATCATCCTGTATTATATGTCATAAGCGAGAGGCTTCCCTCCATTTTACTCAGGCATATGCAATCACTCCCATAGAACATCGGCACATGTCTGAATAGAACTCAGAATTACTTGAAAATACCAATGTGGACTCAAGTGTTTGCACCCTAAATGTTAAGAAGATGATGCCTTTTTGATTGTAATGTACATCACCAGTTTGTGGTTTGGTTGTCATAACACATCACATTGCTAGGGGTCATATCCTGGAATTTACATCATTATGGCATAATCTTGGTGACAGCTATAAATTTTGTCCAAGATTGTGGAGAATTTCTAAAATAGAGTCTTTGACGTGTATTATTATTATTTACATCTGATTTATGATTAAAGTTTTGACAAATTATCCATAGTTCTTCTGGTTTAGGCTTTGCTGTGCCTTTTGACAAATGTTTACCTCCTGATCCCTTTTCCCTTGCTTTTGTGGCCTGCTATCTATTCATCTCTTGTCAGTTCACAGTGCTGGAGGTACTAGGGCACTCATACCTAATGTCGTCCAAATGTAAAACTGGGAACTGATTTCAATTTAAGGCGGACATACATTATTATGTTCCACTGGGAGTGTATGGCAAAACTAAATTTAGACTGAGCTGTGAATCTTTTTTTATATTTCCCAACAGGTAGAGAGAAAAACAGAGTAAAGGAGAAAAGAAAAAAAAAACTCAGCATATCTTGCAATGCAATTAGATCACTTTCAATGTTATAATCAAATTGGAAAAATCAAGTTTAACTGCAAAACAAAACACTGTCTATCAAATAAAAACGAATCAATGTAATGAAACCCTGTTTTAGAACCTAATAAGTAAATGCCATGTTTAACTTACTTATTAGTCCAAGGAGTTTTTTACTACATATTGGCAAAGTTCAGGCTTGCTGTCTACTACTAAATCTACTCAGACCAAACAACACAGAGCCAAGTTGACTTGATTTTGAAGAATCTCCATATATCTTTGATCCTTACATTATAATCAAGCAAATCTAATACTTCAAGTTAATGGAAGTTGTTAAGTCACCCTCTGTGCTTTTCAATATGATGTCTAATCTGTTTTATGTTTAACACTGATGATAGTTCAAAAACAAACTTTTGTAAATACTGTAATTGTTTGGGGATTTTACCATCTTAAATGATTTGCCTGTCCAACACAAAAAGACTAATGGTATAGCAAATTCTTTTTGACTTTACATTTCTGCAAATTACGTCTGAGACTGTAATGCTTCAATAAATGATGAGGATTCATTTTTGTGAGGAATTCCTAGTTTGAATTAAGGCTCCTGGCTGAAAATATTTGCTAAAAGTGCTTTGCTTTCTGTTGTCTCATAAATTCATATATAAGAACCTGAGGTACATCAACACTTTGAACTAGCAATCTGTTTTGGAACATATTAGTGAGGGGATTAGTTTAATACAATAAAACCAATTGAATAACTTTAACTATTAACAGAATGTTTAATAGCTAATCTCCTATTGGTTATAGTATGCCATTTTCAATAACAGCACAGAAGTATACACCAAATATTCCTGCTGTACTCAGCCAGGATTCATAGTGGGTTGGCATGGGTCCACTTCTGGTGGATACCATTCTAACAACAAAGAATAGAACAGAAGAGACAAAAATGGTAAAATCGCCTCTAATCTAAGCCTTCTTATTCTCAAATCTGAGTTAAAGGAGTGGGTGGATTAGAACTACTTGTCTCTCAATACAGAAAAAAACAGGCAACATTCTGTCACTTTAACTCAGCTGGAATCACCATTAGCTTTACTGAATCAGCATGTAAGTTAGGTGTTATTTTTGACAGTAGCATGTCATTTAAAACACACATTAAAAACTATCCAAAAACATGTTTTTCCATCTTAAAAATGTTGATTTAGAGATTTTCTAAATATGCCAGACACTGAAAAGTGAATTCATGCATTATTTCCAGTAATACTGACTGCAATGCATTATTCACTGGTTGTTCAAATTGTTCTTTATGCAGCTTTCAGTTTCTTCAAAATGCTGCTGCAAGAATTATTACATGAATCAGAAACACATAACTCCAGTTCTCAAGAATTTATACTGGCATCCACTTAAGTACTGGGCTTAATTCAACATCTTCCTTTTAACCTTTAAAGCCTTTGATGGCCAAGGCTCTGCTTACTTGCAGTATTTGAGCTCATCATTGCATACAACCCAGATTCTAAGGATTAATAAAATAACAATGGAAAGTTGAATGTTTACTTACAAGGCCCAGAAGCTGTGGAATGATCTGCCTGCTAATATAAGAGATGGCCCTTGAGTCTCAGCTTTTTTAATCCATGCTGAAGACTTACTACTTTAGTCTAGTATACCATGACTAGAGCTGCTGATTAGATGGTCATAATGCATCTCTGTTTATTAGTCATTTATGCAGAAATATAAGTAATACATGGCCAAGATCCTGCTTACCTATTTGTCATTACTTAAAAAACAGAGCACACATTGAGATCTCAAGATGCCCGCCTACTTAAGATTCCTACGATTAATAAAATAACAGTAGAAGGCTGAGCTTTTATTCACCGAGCCCCAAAACTGTGGAATGATATACCTGCTTTGAAATCCAGTATGAAGGCACACTACATTAGTATAGCATAAACTGACTAGAGCTGCTGATTTGCATTACATGCTGGATTTCTGTTTGTTAGTCATTTGTATGGGCATATAAAATAATATAAATTTTATAAGTGATTACTAATCCACCTCTATTCTGTTTCTTTTTTAAGTATCTGTATTTAACACTGCTTTACTGCCAGGCTTCTCTCCTGCATATGGAAAAGTAAACTCTGATAAAGGAGCACTGGAATCATCGGATGGAAAGATTTTCTCATTAGATTTTATGCTCAGCACAACAGAGAAACCCAGGAGCACTTAGTAATATAGTAGTATACTTAGTAATTAGTATAATCTATACTTGTATTTTAACTGAGAATTGTTCACAGCATTCTTTGCCTACACTCGTAGTGAAAAGCGCTATACAAAAAATAAGTTGTATTGTAAACAAGATAGAATGACTTGCTCTGGCAAAACAGTTATGTTTTACTCGAATACAGTGTGGAATATTCATAAGGAAACTAATTTAAAAAACCTTTACAGGACAACGTCATTTGGTGAACAGTTCATGCCAGGATATCAGATGCATCAAACTTATAATAAAAGACGAATAAGTAACTTCAAATGGCCACTTCTTTAAAGTCAAGAAGATCTGGTTTATTTCAGACACTGATTTCTCCTATATTTTAAACAGTGACCCTGAGTATATCATCTTTTGACTCATTATGGAAATGACATAATTTTTTCTTTGCCTCACACAGACCTTTGGTGTTTGGATCTGTAGTGCTCTAAGAAGTTTATTATTAGGAATTTTTGTTTTTTCATATGTATATTATTTAATGTCTTTCTTTAGAAAATGTTTGTATTTAAACTCTTTATGGAGATGATTATCATAGCCACTACACCCAAGGACATCTGTCTTTTTCTGGAAGGGTTAGTAAAAGAAGCAGGCAGAACAAAAACTAGTTGTATAAGAACAGTGAATCTCCAGTGAATCACCTCCAAGGCTTGAGGGTTCTGCATCTCTTGAATTTTTAATATAGCGTCTCCAAACTCTTTACATTCATGCACACACTTTAAACAGACACATAAGAGGAAAACAAAGAAACATTAAAAATTCACATTGCTTGAATAGACAGTTTTTAAATGTCTACAGAATAAAGTCTAGTTAAATGAGCTTCAGCAGGGAATGGCTATTTGATGCCAACAGGATATATGAGGGAGTGTAAATATTTTGTCTACTTGAGGATTCCTTATTTGAATGATGCTAATACCATTATGAGATGAAATATTATGTGCTGTGCCAATTGTAAAAATAAAACTGTCATTATAAAAATTAAAATGTATGGTTAACATTAGAGAAATTACCCAAGAGGTCACTAAACTTACTAAATTTAATCTGCTGGGAACAACATGCATTTGATATGACCTAACATCTTATGAAAGTATAACATACAGTGGCTTTTGGCTTCTTTTAATGTTTTATTTTCATTCACTTTGATTATAATTGTTACTTCACTTGTACTTATTGTAAATAAAACTTAAACATGCACTACAATTACTTAAAATTACCGGTAGTTTGTGTTTAACCTTAAAAAATGTAAACAAGTGTAACAAATTTGTTCTAAACATATTATAACCATTGGGGGTCAACAATATATTTAAACCAAGTAAACAAATCTTACTCCATGGCTTAGCAGTAAAGCTTATGAGACAGACTAAGCTAATGCACTGTTCCAGATAATCACTCAGAGTAGTATGGCTGCTTTCAATAGCACAATGAATGAGATACAGAACAATAACCAATGTTAAAACCTTAGTCTTTATTTTTATAACATAAGGCTTCTGTTATCTTTAAAGACATGCAGCATCACTTCCTTACTTTATTTTCTATTCACTTTTCCTAGTGATGATCAGACCTCTCTGATCTCAACAACATCTTCCTGTCACTTGGAAACGTCCAGATATTCCCAGGCCAGCTGAGAGATACAATTCTTTGAATATGTCTTTGGTGTGTCCCAGGCCTTCTTGTAGAAGGTCATAGTTGCCACATCTTCCACAGAATGCATTCAGGTCAATTATAACTACATGCCCACATCAACTATTTCATTTCGATCTGGAGAAAAGTGAACATACCACAAGATCCTACCCATTTGTAAGTTCTTTAACTTGAATGGTAAAACTTTATTTTGTATACTTATTCTCACAAGCACACTCTTTTAGGCACTACACAGAGCTCTCAACCAATGGTAAGAATGGGAATTCAGACTGATCGATAAGACAAAAACTTTGCCTAAGAACTAAGATTCTGCTTCACCACAAAGGTTTGTTACAATATCAGCAAATCATCAACAACTGTACCTATTCATTCATAAAACTTCCAGTCACTGATACTCTCTCTAGTGGTACATGAATTCCCCCATGTGCAGAAGCTTTTAACTCAAGACCTGCAGAGAACACAACACTTTTTTTCTGAAATTAAACTGGGATCTTTGAATAGAATGTGCTAATTCTCACACCAAGTGCTGTGCTCCTTTAGGAAATAACAATGGAGCCATACACTCCATGTAACACTACCCTCCAGCTGCCAGAAACAAACATATCCATGAATTAAACAATATGTGCAGTAGTCTCACTCAACCAGAAAGAGTTTATTTATTACAATACATTACAAGATATCAAAAGTCTTTGAAACTGGTGTGCTGTTTTTTATGAAGTTTGCATATGTTCAGACATGATGGCTTCCCTCAACAAGCTAAAGATATGATGTTGAGTACTTTTGTGAATTTAAGTAAGATTCTTTTGATAGAGTGTGCCCTGCAGTTCCCTGGTGTCCATCCACAACAGATGTCTAGACATTTTTTCTTTGTTAAACAAGAGCTTTTCAGAATTATACTAATAATTTAAAAGCCGCATTTACATATAACTAACAACACACAAATCACAGGCAAGCACATGCTCTAAAGAGGTAAAACAGGATAGTCTAAACTTTCGTAATTTGATATAATCAAGGTGCTTAGACTCAAAGTCAGAGGTTGAATTCCATAGAAGCACTAGCATACTTTAAAGCAGACAGGCAAAAGTCTGTCTAAAGCACCATTATTGTATGATAATCTTTTTGCCATTCATTCAAGGATAACTTTAACACAGCTGCAACTGTTAGAACATTATTAGTTTATTTAAGAAAATTAAAAGACCTTGTGAGCCTATGAGTCCAAAATACTAAAGTGTCACAAAACCTTTTTTCTTACAATGTCAAACTGGAAGAGAAGGTGGGGTATCTTCAAATCAGGCTAAGTAGGAGACACCACTCTATATGTGTGACAAAGTATTTTTTCACAGTATGTTCTGAAGGCTGTTCATGCTCATAAAATACACTAAATTAAATCAGATTAAATTTTATTAAACCCAAGGGGAAATTTAGATGTATACAGCAGCAGAAACAGAAAAAACAAAGATGCAGACTCAGAGAAGTAATAATACAGCCAATCAACAAATAGACAGATATGTGACTGCCTCTCCACTTTCTCCCTCTGAAGATTGAAAGATTGATGGCCAAAAGTTCTTTGTCATCACTTCTAGTTTCTAACCTCCTAAAATTGCATAGCCTCATAACCTCATAGGCTCATGTCTGAAACGGTGCACTAGACAACTGCATGCCAATTGTTTTTTTGTTTTTCCATCAATTATATGGGGTCGCTTGTGGTGTCCCCACCTTTCTATGATCTCTCTTGTTGACATATTTCTACAATAGATAAATGTATATTGTTCAGAAATAGCACAATGAAATAAGCAATAGGTCTGGAACTTTGGGAAAAAAAATTAAGCTACGGACACTAATATCCTGTACAACAGTGCACTTATCTGCTGGGAAACGTGTATTTTTCTTCTTCTTACATTCCATTTTTGTTGTTGGCATCTTTTTAAATGATTTCTAAATGGTCCTACAGTGAAAAAATTAAGTATTAATAATTTACTATGAAAACATGTTTGAATCTATTATTATATATTCAGTTCCAAATAACCTTATGAAAGATTGCAATTAATAAAACCACACAACATTTAGTGGTAGCTGCTAAAGTAGTACCAAGATCATCTTCTATAGGCAAAGTAAGGTATGACGTTGGTGTGCTGTATGTTGAATGCTATATACTAAATATTTTATCTTTTCTCCTTTGCAGGGAAATCAATGCTGGTACTCCATCAAAATGTATTATGGATTGTTCTGCCCCTAACAACCTATGTTGTATTAGTCCCAATATTTACCTAACAGGGGTAAAAGGAAATAATGGAATTAATTATACTTGATGTTGTGTTTTCTTTGGGATCCATCCATTCTATCATTATGTTAAAAATGAAAGGTGTCTAAACATGAAATGGCAGTGATACATGGAAGCTGGGGCCAAGGAAGTACCATTTTTACTGACATACACACAAGTGAAACACTAAAGTGTGACTGTAAAGTGCAGACCTGATATTGCTTTGCTTGGAACCCCCACTCACATACTATATTTATTCAGTGTGCACAAAAACATTCACATAGGTGTTAAGATTATTTCTAAGGACTTTTCTTATCAACAATGAGTGTATTTCTTTTGGTTGCCATTATGGAAGTTATAAGTTGAAAAGTTACTTCACTGGTTCTGTGGCAGGTGGGGAAGGTATATTATAAGTCTTAATGAAATAAGCATTATAACAAGAATCATATGTAACTCCCCCAATAAAGCAGCTTAGCTAACTATGACAATAATAAAAGAAAGTGGAAAACATAAGAATAAGAAGATGCCTTAGCCATTTAAACATTAACATAAATAAATTATCTTTATCTAATACAAAATTGTCCCTAGTGTGTGCTTGGTGTGAGTGTACCCTGCGGTGGGTTGGCACCCTGCCCGGGATTTGTTCTTGCCTTGCACCCTGTGTTGGCTGGGATTGGCCCCAGCAGACACCCGTGACCTTGTGTTAGGATATAGCAGGTTGGATAATGGATGGATGGATAATATTTTGTGTTGTGAGGTTGTATTTAGTGAAAATTTATATGCAGACATAAATTAATTGAATTGTTAAATAAATTAATTGAATTAAAAAGATGCTCTTTCATCCATTAGCCAAACCGTGTTTCTGCCATTCCAGCATAGGCAGCCAGCTATGTGGTGGAAAAGACCACATTTTCTTCATTTCTTCATTTTTTCTTTCTTTATTTTACCCTCTGCAGGCAAGAAAATTAGTTAAACATGATGAACGACAAGTCCTGTGTGCATTCTCAAAGGTTACCTTGTCTCAGGTATTCATTCTGACAAGTTTCCAAGAAGATGATCCCAAAGTGCAAGTCCTATCTTACCTTTATGAAGGCTGACACAGCTTTGCCTCATTTCCTCTAATCACTACATGTTATCCATTAGTGAACAGTAGGGACAATTGTAAACCTAAAATAATTAACTGAGTTCATAATTAACTAAATCAATGAAATGAGAGCCCTCAAAGATGCACATAAATATTCTAAGATATATTTAGTTTAATCATGTTAACTGACATTAGAATATATTAAAATTACAGCTGTTTCTTTTAAATATTAAAATGAATATTTATGGACAGTTTTACAACTCCAGCTCCTGGCTGTGTGGTGCTTGCAAATTCTATTCATTTTTACATAGGATTTCTCCAGATGCTGTGATTTCCTTCCATATTTAAAAAGGTTTGCATGTGAAGTTACAGTATATGATGGCTCCAGGTCTAGTATGAGTGAGTGTGGTTGTGTGTGCAACAATGTACCCTCTGAAGGCATGCAACTTGATAGATAGACAGATTATTTAGATTTAGCTATAGTTCATCTCACAGCATACATGCAGATAAAAAAAGAGGTTTGACTTGTTTCCCATGCCTATGCCAATGCACATTATCATCCCTGTGCCTCACTCTCTGGCCACCTATAAATCACTTTCTCTCCATAATGAAAGTCACTGTATCCACAAAAATCTAACTAAGCACTTACATTAACAAAATACTATTGGAAAAACTGAAGTAAAAATGGCAGTAACAAAGCATGATTGTGCTGAAAATCTAAACTTTGAGACCAACTCGGATTTTATATGTTATGAAAGATAATAAGGAACTACAGCAAAAAACTGCAAATGGAAGAAGGAACTTTGAAAATAAAATATGGAAAAGAAATGTAGGCATTTTGAAAAGGTGATCATTTGGCAGGAGATTGCAAAGATCTAGGGGCACCCATCACTGTAGCACAGGGCAAGGATTGAACCCAAAGAGTAGACACACTAATAGTGGAAACATACAGGTAGCTATACAATGCAGGAATTTCAGTAAATCATACCATGCTAGTACAGGAAAGAGTAAGATGTGGCCAGGTTGAGAATAAATAGTTTTTCCTCCAGAATACTACAAGTGCAAGTGAACGTTTATTTCGAGATAATGTCTGATTATTTGTTAACATTATAGACAGTTTATGGGCACTAGCTGGGTCCAGATTGCCCTTTCTAAGATGAGGCATAAAAGCAGTACTGCTCTGAGGCATTCCTTGACTAGCACAATAGGGCCCATGTCTCTCTTTTAAGTGAATGGACATCAGATTTTCTTGGAGACCACATCCCTTATTACATTGAAGGTTCATGAGTGCAGGGACACCAAGGGCTAAAAGAACAAAATGTAGGTCACGCTGAACCTTGGAAATTCTTTCAGAGTCACAGGAGCAGTGCTTTGTTGTTAGGCTACAAGCAAAGACTTATATTTGCTCAACTACTAAATGCTGCTGAGCTTTATTCTCTGTTGGCTTCAGAATATGGCACTTTCCAGGGCAAAACATACAGGGTGTTATCTGTCAACTGTATTTTGCTATTACCTTGTTCAGCTATATCTGTGGCTTCATGAGCTGTTGGTTTCACACTCCATAAGGCTCAAGGAGGTACAAAGAGGTTCTCCATGAGAAGAGATGAACTTCCTTCACAGGTATGTCATTCCAGGCATTAAATTGTATATAGAAGTTATTTAGAACATCTGGAAGGGAGGCATAACCACTGCGGACAGGTGGTGCGGTCTCATAGTCTGTGATGGCTTGAATTACCTGCCACATGCGCTGTGTGTCTGTGGTGACCTGAAAGTGGCTGTGGATTTTCTTCCCATACCCTAACTTAGCTGTCTTGATACCCCAAGATTGGTTTGCCCTCACTGTACTTAGGGCTACCTTGCCACCTGATCTAAAGGCAGCATTACAGGCTTTTTAACAGTCCATGTACCTCCAGTGTGATCTGTCTTTTGCTTCCTCAAATTTGTGCTGAAGCCAATATGGTAGTTCTGAGGCTTGGGATCTGCACTGGCAATCGGAAGGTTGCCAGTTCGAATCCTGTAAATGCCAATAGGGACTCTGCTCTGTTGGGCCCTTGAGCAAGGTCCTTAACCTGCAATTGCTGAGCGCTTTGAGTAGTGAGAAAAGCACTATATAAATGCAAAGAATTATTATTATTATTATTATTATTGAGCTTTTTGGTTTTGCTGAAATTAAAGGTGATATTGTTGTCCTGGCACAACAGTCTTAAATGCTGAGCTGTAGTTTATAAACAATACTCTGTACTAGTAGATTTTAATATCAAAGTATACTAGGATGAAATAAGATGAAAGGAATATGGCATCATATGTGGTAAGGTTTTGAGAAAGGCAATTTGGAGGTGGTACACATAGTATGGAATATTCTATTTAATGTGTCCCAGCTCCAGTCTGTCAAAGCAATTCATCAGAATGGTGTGCATGTGGCCAGTCTGAGGCCAGTTGTGTTAGCTGTAGGTAACTGATGAGAGCATCTCAATTTTTAAAAATCAGATCCTGAATACTTGCTCTGATGTGTGAGTAAAAACTCTTTCTCAAGGAGCCTTCCTCAATGGTTGTTTCCCTAAGATTAAGCCATGTTGGCATTTTCTTTCCCAAATATATCAGTTACATTAGGATCAGTCTTTACAATCCAGTAATACATACATATACAGTATATAATGCAATGCTGCTGCTGCAGCAACATGACAAACCCTGCAATACCCTTTATTACTCTGAACTATATTACAGTTACCTCAGCTATGCTAAGGACAGTGTATATCTGTTACAATATATGTCTTTAATGAGTCTCCTTGGCACAGTCACAGCACATTTATAAAAGCTACAAGAAACAGAGTCTTGTCTTACCATTTTAAACCCTCTCTTACTACTGTATTTTGTTGTTCTAGAGGAACAACCCCTGGGATTATTGTACAGGATCGACTACTAATACATAAATTACAAGTGATGTTATGATACTGTATTTTTTGCTTCGTTCATTCACTTTCACTGTCCCTGCAGTAGCAAACAAATACTCTAGATGGAAAGTCTTCATTTTTTAGAAGTAGCATTTTTATTTGCTTCAGTAGAGGTATGCTTAAAAAAAGAATGTTTAAGTTGCTTCAGATCAGCTTTGGGAGAACACAAAATCCAGACTCTTTTAAGTGTTTTCTTGTGTCAGCATTTTAGTAAATTCTCAAAACGGATTTTGAATCAAAGCATTTACCTTGAACACTGAAGACAGCTTTTCTTGATCTGGGTAAGCAATGTCTATGTTTGTAATTTCACCACATTGCTTTTTACTCTATTGTGCATTGCTTTAGGCATTTATATGTTTTTCATTACGCACTGTGAATTTATCTCATCTCAAGCATGGCAGTAGTGTGCTGTTTCATTTACCTGTTTGGCAAAATGCCTTAGTGGGTCTTGCCATCTATGTTTAATACATACCATGCCCAAAACCAACAGTTCATGGCATTATGTTTAAATTTAGTTCAATTTATTTTTAATGATAATCGCATTTATAAGAAGCTGCACTCATTTTTGTCTAAAGTCCAAACTAAGTTCAAAACATATCTCAAATATTACATTATATACATGTTTTATATAGCAAAACTAAATGTGTCAGGGGCATTAATTGGTTTAATATATATGAATATTACCAATAATAAAGTGACCTAAAATTGATGGATTGCTCAAGGAGTAAAAAATAAGTTTACAAGTGTGGATTCTAACTCATTAGCACCACCTCATGGACAGAAACAGTATACAACTGGAAACTTCTGTTATGGGAGTTTGAATGGTAAGTGCTAGAACTGTTAGAAGACTTAATTATATTCTAAAAATCATAAATAATACCAATGCCTTTTATTTGCATACATCTCCTGTATGGTGGTCATCTCCTGAGTTTCAGATTTCATTTAATCAGTTTTCATGCAAGTAATCTGTGTGTTCTTTTTAATATAATAAATGGTAAAATTTCCCTCTAGGCATTGGTAATGCATGAGATGTTTAAGAAGTGAATGATTAAAATTCTATGCCACAGCGTGTAATTTTAATTTTGTTTATATTTAAGACGTGTTTATGAATACAATGTCTATATTTCTATAAATACTAAAATTTAAGTGATGCCATGTCTTATTTTCAAATCTATCACACTTTTGGGATGGGTACGTGAATGCAAAATTCATTTCAAATTAGCTTGACTATACAGTCTCAGCTCTACATAAGCCAAAAACACCTAATTTTTAATATTATTTAGTCATACATTGCACAGTGTGTAAATCATGAAGCAAATATATCTGCTGTTTCTTATTAATAGACTCCTGTGGGATGATGCAGATTCAGAATTTATTTGAACTCTATCAGCATCAACATGTATTTTTACTGTTAAGAACTCCACATAATAAATGTGCTTCACATTATACAAACCATTTTATAATCAATTACTTCTGTAAAGTCATCAATAATTGTAACTAGAGGATACATCCTGTATTTTTGTAAAAGACATTTTCATTTTTTATTTCAAATAACATGGAGTATATTTTTAAAAGCTCATAATTCATTCCTTTTCATCTTTAGAGTTATTTGTCTGGTTTCTGACCATTGCCATTTTTTATCCTTTACATTTCTGCTAGTTAATGTGGTTTACTGTAATTCTCATATAGACTACTTTCCAACTTTCAGTATAGATATCACTGGCATTCGCTTATTTCTTTTTCATGTATCACATGTTTGTATTTTTTTGTGGTGTAACAGTTTAGCATTTTTGTATCACACTCCATAAGCTATTAGTGTGAAGGCTTACTCTTCTCTACATGAATCCCACCAGAACAGTATTGTTTTTTCAGATAGATCATAGAAATGTGATTTGATTAATTGACATGGAAAACTCCTTATATGTTTATCTGTCCCATCGACTTCTGTTTGTAGTCCTGATGTATGTACTGTGCAAGTGTTTAGAACAATACTAATTGTTGCAGGTTAATCTGCAATTGTACTCTTTCTGATAAACAATACACTGTAAATTATAAACTATAATATGTATATTAGCCTGTTGAATCTTTTCATTTAAGAAGCATAAAAAAGCAGATATAGTTTAACTGTTATATGGCACCAGTGTTTTTTGGCAAAATTCGCTGAAGAGTTTTTTTAGCAACGAAAATGCCAAGTTCGCCAATGACCTTGTTCTCCAAATATTTTCCTGCAAATTCCCCTGTGCAGATGTCTTAGACAATTTTCTTATAAGCATCCTAAGTTGCTTTGTGAGGCCATTGTGACATCAAAGAGGTGTATCAGCCATGTGCAGAACTTTCATGCAAGTGTACTGTAAGATCCCTGCTTTGTATGTGCATGTGCCAAGTGCACATATGAACACCCCTATGCTTGAACATGGTGTTCATTATAGATAATCCACGACGAGCACAGAAATCCAATTACAAAATACCACTCGGGTTCACATTGAAGGGGGCAATCCTCCTAATCATGCCCTTCCAGGTCTCACTGTCATTGTCCACGTGAGCATTGAAATCTCCCAGTAGAACGAGGGAGTCCTCAGAAGGTATGCCCTCTAGCATCCCCTCCAGGGACTCCAAAAAGGATGGGTACTCCATACTGCTGTTCGGAGCATACACGCAAACAACAGTTATGACCCGTCCCCCCACCTGAAGGCAGAGGGTGGCTACCCTCTCATCCACCGGGGTAAATCCCAATGAACAAGTTCCAAGTCGGTGGGCAATAAGTACGCCCACACCCGCTCGCGCCTCTCACTGGGGGCAACTTCTGAGTGGTAGAAAGTCCAACCCCTCTCAAGGAGATTGGTTCCAGAGTCCAAGCTGTGTGTCGAGGTGAGCCCGACTATATCTAGCCGGAACCTCTCAATCATGCGCACTAGCTCAGGCTCCTTCCCCTTCAGAGAGGTGATATTCCATGTCCTAAGTGCCAGCTTCTTTAGCTGAGGATCAGACCGCCAAGGTACCTGCCTTAGGCCACCACCCAACTCACACTGCACCCGACCTCCTTGGCCCCTCCCATAGGTGGTGAGCCCATGGGAAGGTGGACCCACGTTGCCTCTTCGGACTGTGCCCAGCTGAGCCCCATGGGTGCTCGCCATTGAGCCCCACCTCCAGGCCAGGCTCCAGAGGGGGGCCCCGGTGACCCGTGTCCGGGCGAGGGAAAATGCTGTCCAAAGTTTTCATTCATCATAGAAGGTTTGCCTTCCAATGAGGAAGCAGAACCTGGGGACTCGGAGGTGGGCTCCCCCATCTCTGGGACTGAGGTCACCGAGGTGGTCAAAATATTTCTTGGTGGCAGGGCCCCGGGGGTGGATAAGATATCCCCGGAGTTCCTCAAGGCTCTGGATGTTGTAAGACTTCTTGGTTGACACGCCTCTGCAACATCGCATGGACATCAGGGACAGTGCCTCTGGACTGGCAGACTGGGGTGGTGGTCCCCCGCTTTAAGAAGGGGGACCGGAGGGTGTGTTCCAACTACAGAGGGATCACACTCCTCAGCATTCCTGGAAAAGTCTATTCGGGGGTCCTGGAGAGGAGGGTCCGTCAAATAGTCGAACCAGCCCTACACCCTTAGCAGGGTCCTGGAGGGTGCATGGGAGTTTGCCCAACCAGTCTACATGTGTTTTGTGAACTTGGAAAAGGTGTTCGACCGTGTCCCTCGGGGAATCCTGTGGGGGGTACTCCGAGAGTATGGGGTACCGGACCCCCTGATAAGAGCTGTTTGGTTCCTGTACGATTGGTGTCAGAGCTTGGTCCGCATTGCTGGCAGTAAGTCAAACCCGTTTCCAGTGAGAGTTGGACGTCGCCAGGGCTGCCCTTTGTCACTGATTCTGTTTATAACTTTTATGGACAGAATTTCTAGTTACAACCAGGGCGTTGAGGGGGTCTGGTTTGGTGGACTCAGGATTGGGTCACTGCTTTTTGCAGATAATGTTGCTGTTTGCTTCATCAGGCTGTGATCTTCAACTCTCTCTGGATCGATTCACAGCTAAGTGTAAAGCAGCTGGGATGGGAATCAGCACCTCCAAATCTGAGACTATGGTCCTCAGCCGGAAAAGGGTGGAGTGCCCTCTCAGGGTAGGGAGCAAGATCCTGCCCCAAGTGGAGTTCAAGTATCTCGGGGTCCTGTTCATGAGTGCGGGAAGAATGGAGCGTGAGATCGACAGGCGGATCGGTGTGGTGTCCGCAGTGATGTGGGCTCTGCATCGGTCTGTCGTGGTGAAAAAGGAACTGAGCTGTAAGGCAAAGTTCTCAATTTACCAGTCGATCTATGTTCCTACCCTCACCTATGGTCATGAGCTATGGGTAGTGACCGAAAGAACAAGATCGCGAATACAAGTGGCCGAAATGAGTTTCGTCCGCAGGGTGTCTGGGCTTTCCCTTAAAGATAGAGTGAGAAGCTCAGTCATCCGGGAGGGGCTCATAGTTGAGCCGCTGCTCCTCTGCATTGAGAGGAGTCAGATGAGGTGGTTTGGGCATCTGATCAGGATGCCTCCTGGACGCCTCCCTGGTGAGGTGTTCCGGGCACGTCCAACCGGGAGGAGGCCCAGGGAAGACGCTGCAGGGACTATATCTCTCAGCTGGCCTGGGAACGCCTCGGGATTCCCACAGAAGAACTAGAAAAAGTGGCTGGGGAGAGGGAAGTCTGGGTATCTCTGCTCAAGCTGCTGCCCCCACGACCCGATTCTGGATAAGCGGAAGAGGATGGATGGATGGATGGATAAAAGGCATGAGACAAAGTATAGGAGTCAGATGGAGAACCTTGTTTCTTGGTGCAGAAAAAACTGTCTGCATTTTAACATCAGCAAAACCAAGGAACTGGTTCTTGACTTTTGCTGCACCAAAGAGCCTCTCTGTCTGGTCACTATTCAAGGAGTGGATGTAGAGGTAGTTCACTTCAAGTACTTTGGGATCCACATTAATGAGAAGCTGGACTAGTCTAATTAAGAAAGTGCAGAACAGGTTCTTTTTCTTCAGAAGACTGCATTCCTTTAATGTGTAAAGTGACATCCTTCACATCTTCTATAACTCTGTGATGGCCTGAGTGATATTCTATTTTGTAGTGTGCTGAGCTAGTAATATCACTTCAAGAGAAGTGCACTGAATGAACAAACTAATTAAAAGGGTGGGCTCAGTTATGTGGCACACTCTGGGAACCCTGGAGGTAGTCTTGAAGTTGAGAATTAAAAGAAAACTGACTTCCACTATGAACAATGCTACACATCCTTTCTCTGACATTCTAACACTGAGTACTTTCAGCCAACAAATTATTCATCAGAAGTGTGTCAAGAAAAGCCACTGGGGCTCTTCTATACCAACAGAAATACATTTGTATAATGCCTCGTCACTGTGACAGCCAAGTGAGAACTTTTCTTTCTTTTTAATGTTCTTGCATTATAGTCATTCTGGTGTGTGTTCAGACCAAATTGTGTATGCATATTTATTTTTTTTATTGACATACTTACTTATTTACCTATTTATGTATTTATTTATTTCAAGAGCTTCTGCAAAAAGCCAAATTTTCCCCGGGGCTTATAAAGTTCTATCCGTCTATCAACATTTAAACTGATTTTTATAATGTTGGATTTTTGTGCCATCTTACATTTTAATATTCCCCCATGACTCAATTTTATTTTATTTTACTGTACTGCCATTCTGGTCAACCACTGCTATGATGCAAGGTCATGTTGCTAGGACTTGTCCATTGAAGATGTGCTAAATTCCCTCAAAAATGAGCTGGAAAAATAAATGTACCTAACTTTATTGTTACACAATCCAGACCCTCTACAACTCCAGCAGCAACATCTTTATTGAGCTGCTATATCCCATCAGAACAATATGATGGTAAATGGGCCAGCTTAACCTGTATTCATGGCAGATCCCTGCAGTACCCCACTACCATCTGCTGGCTATTAGTCCAGGGCCAGCTCAGACACTTTCAGGTGATGGTGTTACTGATGCTGCTGTATGCTGTGATTTTGGGTAGAGACTGGCCCAATGAAAACACGATGTGGAGGCGTCATGCCTGCCTGGAGCAATGAACCTAGTGGTGGACAGGGAGAGCCCACCCATAGGAAAGACACAGCCATGCAAAACAGTACATAAAGGAGCATCTACCCAATATGACATGACAGATGTGGGGCTGGGCAAAGATGTCACTTTAAACCTAATAGCGCCATTCCCAGCTCTTGACCCCAGTGAGTCCGCAAGAGACACCCCTGACCAAATTGCCTCCTTGCAGCTTCAGTTTCCTCTCTGCCGACATCATTTAAGCATGAAGAGTGGAACGATTATTATTTAAAACATGCAAGAAATGTGGTGGCCAGGCTGAACGAACAACCCACCAATGCATCCACGTCATCCCTGTCTCATCTTAGATAAAGATCTGCTGTACCAGGTGACAGAACATTAGGGGGAGACTAGGAGCCAGCTCCTTGTCCTACAGCCATATCGCCATGAGATCTGTGACCTGGCCCTTACCCACCTTTTGGGGGTTCATTTATGCACCAACAAAACCCTGCAGCAGGTCACAGCACACTTCTATGGCCCTGGGATGCATGAGGAAATTCGGTATTTTTGAAGGTCCTGACCAGAATAATCATCTGAATGGATGAGTAGTAACTAAATAAAGAGAAAACAGAAACTTTTGTTATTGGCAATAATGGATATAATGAGGTTATTAGAAATAAACTTAATGCATTAGGATTAAAAGTCAAGATGGAGGTAAAGAATTTAGGGGTAACTATTGACCAAAATCACATGTTAATCAGATTACTATGACATCATTTTTAAAAATTAAGAAATATAGCAAAAGTTAAACCCCTTATAACATTGCAAGATGCTGAGAAATTAGTTCACGCTTTTGTTTTCAGTCGACTAGATTACTGTAACGCTCTCCTCTCAGGACTACTCAAAAAAGACATAAATCGATTGCAACTAGTGCAGATTGCAGCTGCTAGAATCTTAACTTGGAAAAGAAAATCTGAGCACATCTCTCCAGTTTTGATGTCACTTCATTGGTTACCTGTGTCATTTACAATTGACTTTAAAATCCTACTTAAACATGGCTTTCTCATAGCTTCATTTTAGGTTAATCCTGATGCTCTGTATATTCAGTTAATTATCATTATTATTCATGGTATTCATATTCAAAATTCGTACTAACCCCTACTTTCTCTTCTGTTTTTTTTTTTTGTTCTTCTGGGGTGGCGACCTGCACCACCACCACCTGATCAAAGCACCGTGATGTCTCTACATTGATGGATTAAAGGCCAGAAGTCCACATGACCGTCATCATCAAGTTCTTCCATGAGAACCCTGAATACCATGAGGACTGATTGAGGTCATTAATGTTAGGTAAAATGCCTAGAGGGGGCTGAGCGGTCTCGTGGCCTGGAACCCCAGTAGATTTTATTTTTTTCTCCAGCCGTATGGAGATTTTTTTTGTTTTGTTTTTTCTGTCCTCCCTGGCCATCGGACCTTACTTTTATTCTATGTTAGTGTTCTCTTATTTTAATTCTTATTTATTTTGTTTTTTCTCTTTCTTCATCATGTAAAGCACTTTGAGCTGCATTATTTGTATGAAAATGTGTTATATAAATAAATGTTGTTGTTGTTGTTGATTGGCTCAGATACCCTAGATACCAGGTACCCTTCGTCTCACTTCCTTTAACTGACATTCTCTTTGAGCAGATCAGCATAGATATATTCTTGCCCTGGTGCACTATGCAACCTGGTACCCAGAGATTGTACACTATGGGAATCTAATTCCAATTCTGGAAATGGTAGGGGTCTTCTGTTGTGTTGCCATCACCAAGGAGGTCCTAACAGACCTGGCAACAACTTTCACATTGCGTATCTTCAAGGAGGCCGCCCAGATCAACCGCCTCAAGACATCCATCTACCATTCCCAAACAGACGGTCTGGTTGATCGTTTGTTGAGGAAGGTGGGATGGGCAGATGAAAGAGACTTGCCTTTTGGGAGTTCCCACAGGCCTTGCCCGGCTTCCCTCCCTTCGAGCTATTGTATATCCACCAACCCAGGGGCTTACTTGATCTGATCCGGGAAGGGTGGAAGGAGAAGGCAGCCCTTCCCTCATGCAAAACTCTGGATCATGGCTCTTGGGAGTTGACATTTTTGCAACAACTTCCACTGGCTTAACCAAATTTTGATGCTTATCCCACAACTTCAGTAGACGACCACCTGAAGTGTCTAGGTAAAGCCCATTACCTGTTCACCCTCGACATGACAAAAGGCTACTGGCAAATCCCGCTGACCCCCAACACCCATAGTGGCCACTGGCAGTAACATGTACTACCTTGTGGGCTGCGTGGCACCCCTGAGACCTTCCGGTGTCTAGTGGACAGACTGCTACAGCTCCATAATGTTTACAATGCTGCCTATCTGGATAATGTGGTCATCTGTTCTAGCACCTGGGTAGAACACCTAGACCATGTGTCAGACATCCTCTGAACCATCAGAAATGCTAATCTCGGGAACAAGTCCCCCAAAATGCTACCTAGGTTACATGGTAGGCAGGGGACATATCAAACCTCAATGGTCCGAAGTTGCTACCACATGTGACTGGTCCTGGACGCGAACCAAGAGGTGATACAGACATTCCTCAGACTAGTGGGATACTACTAAAGGTTCGTTCCACAATTCTCAGAGAGAGCCATTTCTCTCACGCAGCTGACGAAGAAGGTGGCGCCAAATGCAGTGACTTGGAATCCCAAGGTGGAGACTGCATATGCTGACTTGAAGATGTCCCTTATGTTGGCTTTGGTTTTATTGTCAAATGGGTGATAATGTAGCTCCAATACTACTTTGGACACGCACCACACCTCCCTACAGTGGCTCTGTTCCCATCACGACTCGAAGAGCTGCAGTCTCAGAAACCACCAAGTAATCTGGGGATTCAAGTTTAAAGTACCCCACCAACAGGGGATCCCTCCACACCAATGCAGACACCCTCTGCAGGGCCCATGACATAGCTGGTTGGGCCGACATTTGATGAGTAGGTGTCTCTGGGATGGGGGGGGGTTGGCATGTGAGAGGGGACAGAGTCACTAACAGTTTGTTAGTAAATAAATATATACAGAATCACAAAATTAATGTAGAATCAACACAAAGAAATATTTTAAAATTTAATGGCATAGTTTAAATTTAAACACTGACCTGAAACAAAACACTATTTGAGCAAGTACAACCTGAATTTGAATGCCTTCCTAAAAGACAAGTTGAAAAGAATGCAATAAGAAAACAAGTCCAATGTATTAATTCTCAAATTAAGATGGCATATGAGACACAGACATGTCAAAGTATAATTAAATGATTGAAATTACTGTTGACTTTGAATGCACTGCTAAACACTGATTTCATTGAAACAATATATCTTTTAAATGGGTAAACATTAAAACTTATTAAAATTTCACAAATATCATCCAGAATTGTTCTTCACCATTAACAACTTGATAATTATACAATACACAAGTGTTTTTCAACTGGTGCGCCATGAGAACTACCCAGGTATGCCATGATCCAGACCTGAGAAAGACACTCTTCTCAGATGGTCGAGACATGTCTGAGGAGGATGGGAATCCCTGGAGAATCTGAAGTAAAAGCAGGTCTGTGATCTCTGTTTTATAGACACAGACAGCACTTTAGTAGCCAAGAGACGTGTCAGGGGTCCATCTGCCTTGGTGCATGTTTGCCAGCGAGTTTCACAGAGCCAACGGACAGTGGGCATATGAGTTGCCTCTGTCCCTGGGTCATTGAGTGAGTCTGGCTGAGAGAGGACCACCAGTATGAGTGGGAAAAGGGACGAAGCAGCTGGGAAAATGCATCCAAAGTGCTCAGTAAGTGCCAAGTCTGTGAATGGCAATCTCCAAGCTGCTTTTTGCCGGCATCTCTGAAAGTCCTTGCCCTTCATACAGTTTAGCAAGCATACAAAATGTAATGCTTCTGTGGTTAATAGAATTGTGATGTGCCTTTTGTGGGTTACCAAAAGTGTGCCACCACAGAAAAATGGTTGGAAAACACTGCTCTACCTAGACCTTTGCTCCTGGCATGCTAAAAAGATCTCCATAACTGTTATCTTCCTTAAAACCTGACATTGTGCATAAATTAGCAAAGATACTGCAAACTTGAATCATGGGTAAGGATAACCACTACATTTCTGTTTCGTATAATTTTGTCATTATATTAGTGTTGTAAAGACTGTAAGTTACCTGGCAGACTGGGAAGATAAATACAGAGGTACTAGAGACTTATTTTGATTTTAGAAAACATATTTTGCATTTATGTGATACAAAATTGAGTCAATGTTCTTACTGAAACATGATATAAAAAAGAAAGCGTAATGTTTTTATTTTTGCTACTTTTCTTTAGTATTGCTTCTGGACTACCATAAACCCCCCTTCCTCACACTCTCCTGCACCTGTCAGTACGTATAAATCAACAAAATGAACACCAGTATTACGTATTGACATGTGGCAAGGCATTGTGAAACGTGCAATTTGAAACTTTTAAATAAAATTTTATTTCTCAAATTTTTTAAAGGTAGTATATAAATATGGGACTGAATGTATGTAAAATTCTTTAGCCTCATAATTTACTTTTTTATTATTAATGTAAAAAAATATATATATTGCATTTAAATGTTGCCCTGACCAAAGCACTCTATAAGTCTCAGCCAAAAATATTTTTTAACATGTTAAACAGGCCACATTAATCACAAAATTTAACGCATTAACTTTTCCCAGGCCGAATATATGTATATATGTTATATTTTTCATATATATATTGTCACAGGTGGCTGGGGGTTTTACCCAACCGGGACGCCTAGGAGGACTGGAGGAGGGCTTACGCCTCCCCCAGACCACGTGGGGGTGACCATCCTGGTGGCTATGGGGACCATGGGTACAGAGCTTTGAAGCTCAGCCCTGTAGGGGCCCATGGTCACCGCCAGGGGGCGCCCCAATGCCTTTTGGAGCCCTGGACCTCAGCACTTCCACCACACTCGGATGTGCTGGAGGGAAACGGATCAGGGACACCGGCAGCCGGCACACTGGGAAGTGCCGGTGGAAGATTGTCGGGAGACACCTGGAGCACATCCTGTGTGCAGAGGGTGCAGACCTATAAATACCAGGGAGTGCAGCTGGATGATAAATTGGACTGGACTGCCAATACTCATCCTTTGTGCAAGAAAGGACAGAGCTGAGTATACTTTCTTAGAAGGCTGGCGTCCTTCAACATCTGCAATAAGATGCTGTAGATGTTTTATCAGACGGTTGTGGTGAGTGCCCTTTTCTATGCGGTGGTGTGCTAGGGAGGCAGTATAAAGAAGAAGGACGCCTCACACCTGGACAAACAGGTGAGGAAGGCAGGCTCTATTGTAGGCATGGAGCTGGACAGTTTGACATCCGCGATAGAGTGACGGGCGCTGAGCAGGCTCCTGTCAATCATGGAGTATCCACTGCATCCACTAAACAGTATCATCTCCAGACAGAGGAGCAGCTTCAGCGACAGACTGCTGTCACTGTCCTGCTCCACTGACAGACTGAGGAGGTCATTCCTTCTTCACACTATGCAACTCCTCAGTTCCACCTGGGGGGTAAACATTAACATTATCCAAAGTTACTGTCTGTTTTACCTGTATTTTTATCACTCTTTTATTTAATTTTTTTTTTATCAGTATGCTGCTGCTGGAGTATGTGAATTTCCCCTAGGAGATTAATAATCTATCTATCTATTTATCTATCTATCTATCTATCTGTACACAACATAGTCATGATAAAGAACAATAATCTACAACCTTAAAAAAACGTCACGCACTGCAAAAATGAAATCTAAGCAAGTGGAAAAGTATTTATATTATGACACTAAATCTTGCTTTCCTTATTGTAAGAGTTATTGACTTATCAAAAAATTTGTATTTATGATTATTTAGCTTACTTTAAGAAATACCATCAAGTAAATTGTGCTTACCTTATCAGCAGCTTTTTTTTGCTAAATAAAAACAAAACAACTCCCATTTAAAGTTTTTTTTATTTTTAGTTTTTGCATATGCACTTTTTGCAGTGTGGCTATCAGTCTGCCTACATTATTTCCTTTGCTTTTACAGAAAGTTTTAAATTAAAATGGAAGACCTAGGTGAGAAAAATAAGAAAATGTTATTAGTGGTTGCATAAAAATTTAAGGCTACATAAAATATGCACATGAAAAACGACACTGTTAATGTTACAATTGAGCTGAAGTCAGCATTTTTGGTGGTAAGAAGATATATCATTTAATTTCTTATCCTTTTAGACCAAAGAGGTTCAGTGCCTCCTTATAAGTTTATTATCAGCTTAAAGAAGTTAAAGCTTCTCCAAAATGAAGATTAAATCCTTTATGTCATACAAAAACAATTTAAAGGAGAATGGGATGTATAAAGGCTTAAACCCAAAAAATATACACAGTATATGTATTTATAAAATGATTAATTATGAAATCTTTTTTCAAAAAGGAACACTCTAATCTATGTGCTTTCTGCATAATTACATTCTGATGCTCTAAATACATTGGCAACTGAAAAAACAAGCAACACTTTTATGTAAATTGTCTTTATAGGGTGTTGGGCACAGTTAGCCACCAAACAAAACAAAACCAAAAAATTAAATCTGGTAAATGTTTTACAATTGTGACCTCATTCTTTCATTTGAAATTCCATCATTTGGTGTTTTCAGGATGACATTTCAGACATCATTCCATTAGTGCTCAGTTAAATTGATATTTGGTGGCCGTGATGATCGTAACATTGTTAACACTGATGATGCTGTTCTACTTAAATGAATCAGTTAACCATTCATGTCCTGCTATTAGCAATACTGGATTCTAGAATGTTCAATTACTGCCTGAACATAAATAATTCACTATAGAATGAATGTAATCTTTCTGAATTAATTTGTATTTACTGGTAATTACCTTGCCCTTCAAGGAAAGTGGGCTTTACATAATTGGACAAGTGTAACTGATGGACATTACTTTGTCTAGTCTCTTTCTTGTCTCATGACTTTGATTTTTGGACACAGTAGATAGAATATTATACATCTGCCTGCTTAACTACAATTTAGCTGTGTCCAAGAAAAAGTGACAAATTTCAACTTCAGTAATTATTGGTGTTAAGAAGCCAGTTAACCTGTGCTATGTAAAATGAATCCAGATACTTTCCTCAACACCAAAAGTGCAAGATGAAATGTGGATTACTCCTGTTATTGAAAATATGCATATAGCAGCGGCATAGATAAACAAGGCTGCACCAACACATCACACTACAGCAGATAACTCCTTTTAAGAACATGGAAAACAAAACTGCACAAGATATTCCAGATGTGACTTCACAAGTTTTAGGTTCAATTTACATTAACCAGTTTAGAATTGCTTTGTTTTAATGTGTTTAAACAAAACAGCATCTCCTTTTGCATTAATTATATAATTAGTTATTTATAATGTGTGTACAGGACTTTGAGCCCACACTAAGTGAAGAGTGCTATAAAAAACAAACTGAATTGAATTGAATAAGTTCATTATATTTCTTAAGCCCCACACCATATAATCCAGAAATCTATTAGACTTTTTCACTGATTCTGTGCACTGTCTGATCACAGCTCATTAATCTCCTCATCTTTTAAGCTCCAGACAGACCATTCCAGTTTGTTACTATTTCAAATGCTTGTATTTACATTTGAATCATTTGGCACATTGCTACTTAAAATTTGTATTCTGTACAGGTCCATTGGTAGTGATTCTTTGAACTCTATATCTAATGGACTTAACATATCATTATCTGAAATTTAACCATCTGTTTTTTTTTTGTTTAAAATTATTTATATTACTAAATAATTATTTAAAACAGCATTATTAAAAATCATTCCATTGTAACACCACTTTTGATATCTAGCTCAGTAAAAATCTTCAAAAATAACCTGAAATATTTTCATTTACAGAAAACTAATACTCATCTGTACATCATACCCACAATTTTTCAGATTGCTGCTTCATGGTTCATGGGATACCTTATCGAAACTCACTTGAATTAATAAAATGATCTATAGTTATTAATTGATATAATGCATCTTTGTATAATTCTGACATATTAGCATATTAGTAAAACTGTAAAAACCCATACTTACTCTTTATAATAAATTGGATGCTGGACCATTTATTACCAGGATGCTGTAGTATAGGTCTATGCAAATATGATCATTTGAATGAGAGAACATGAAGCGTATTCCAAATAAAACATTTTTCTTTGTGCTGTTCACGCTTGTTGCACACAGCGCATTTGGTAATTGGTGACAGATTGTGCTCAGTGGGCAGTAGGATGTCCATGTAATGCTGTCCTGACAGTCAAAACAAGTTGGATGCCTTATAATGAAGAAACGTCTTCAGGTCAACTATTTTTGTCAATAGCCTACAGTTGCCACATCATCTAATTGATTGTCACTATCTTGATCACTGACACCTTCAAAAAAATCCATCTATCAAAAAATCTAGTTATTTTAAAACATTGTGATGACATAATAACCAACTGTCTATTTACAGTACTATTTTCTTTCAACTGTTGCCACCAAAGATTTTTTATGGCTATCTACTAGATGGCAGCACTATACAGTAGTTGGTAAATGAGACAAGGCAACAATCCCTCCAAGAAACTGGAGGCTTCTTTAGTGGCTGTATACTGAGACACATCTTCTCTCACATGTTGCATTTTAAAAGGGTCAATGAGATACGAATTAACTCATACCTTGCGTTCAAAGTGCTAAACAACCATACAGAATCACTGTGCATCTATGCTGTCTTTCATAATTGTTAGATATAATTAACCAGTAAAATAACTTGCCAACAGTTACCTTTATCAACCAAACTGATTTTCAATGTTATGTCATATACAGTATTACTGTATACATAATTTCTCCTATTTGTATAGACATTGTATAGTTTTGAAAATTCCATTGATATTATATTTGAGGATTGAAGGATAAATCTTTTCAAGACCGGTTGAATCATTTTAGCCACTGCTCTCCTCACCCCTTATCAATATGACTTTCATATTCCCCCTAATCACTGGAATGCTGCTGACCCTTTACTGTGTTATGACTAGCTGGAATGTAAAGTATAAAAACTTACAACAAACAATAGGAGACAAACCGAAAGAAGAAGAAGATGACGATTATAATTACAAAAGGAGCTACATTGAGCTTCCAAGAGTTTGAATCCCCTAAATGACCCATAATGAGTATCTGCCTAAATTTAACCGTTAATAGACACATTCATACAGTTCTGAAATCAAATAAACACTACAAATTATGAGGACACACAAAATGAATGTGTCCTAAAAAAGCAGAAACATCATGCAATAGTAGAGTCAAAAAATTTCACCAAAAATAAGTACTGTAATAATGCCAAAAGTAACCAGAAGAGGTGACAATTTTCAAATTCTTTAGAGCCTGCTTTTATCAAAGTCAAAAAGGCCATCATGGCATCTTCTTTTGACTGAAGTGAGCGCACCCACTGTGTTGCATAATCATCCACCCTGAGTCATGAAACAGTAGCCACCAAGAATTGATAAATAAACATTATAAAATTGCCAGCCAAAATATGTAAAAGGCAAAAAACATTGGCCTAGCTGTAGAACATGACACCTGATCTTTCGGAGAAAAAATTAATTTGATTTGCATTTCCAGTTCAGCAAATTTTCTTTACCTCATGTTAGTTTAAATACAATTCAGTACTCCTTCATCCATCCATCCATCCGTCCATCCATTCTCTCCAGCTTATCCGAGATCGGGTCGCGGGGGCAGCAGCTTGAGCAGAGATGCTCAGACCTCCCTCTCCCAGGCCACTTCCAGGGGAAACCCAAGGCGTTCCCAGGCCAGCTGGGAGACATATTCCCTCCAGTGTGTCTTGGGTCTTCTCCGTGGCCTCCTCCCGGTTGGACGTGCCCGGAACACCTCTCCAGGGAGGCGTCCAGGAGGCATCCTGATCAGATGCCCAAGCCACCTCATCTTACTCCTCTTAATGCGGAGGAGCAGCAGCTCTACTCTGAGCCCCTCCTAGATGACTGAGCTTCTCACCCTATCTTTAAGGGAAAGCCCAGTACTACTTCATTGTTCCTTTATTCCAAATGTTCTGAAAGAAACATTTAGCCTTGATTTGAACATTACTATTTCATACATTTCTAGTTTAGTATTACAAAGTTCAGTATTATATACCAGTATTTGTCTCCATAATTGAATGGACCCTATATTAAACCTTGCTGTCATTTTTATTCCAGATGTCACAAAGGTTTATTTTGTTCTCGGTTTTTTTGTTGTATCCTTCCTCATTGAAATGTTTACCAATGCATTTTATAAGGCATAAGAGCATGTACTTAGCAAGAAACTGGAAGAAGCAGGGGCAAAATCTGCACTGCCAAGATGGACATTTGTAAGCCAATAGGCAAACAAGGTGCAAGGACCAGGAAATTAAGTAGTGAAAATTGGTTTTCTGAGGCAGGCTGGGGTCAACAAAATAAGAAAATAAGAAACAAAGGCATAACTTCCTAAAATTATTTGAAAAAATAGCTAATCTCACAGAAGATACTCATTTACATCCAAAAACCTGGACAATGGGAATATCACACCAACTGATGTTGCATGTTAGAACATTCTGTTTTAATATTTAATATGTTTTTTCTTTTCTCCCACTTTTTTTACTCTCGGTGTTACTGAGAGGTAGTCATGGTCCCTCTCTTTGCTGCAGCCACCTTATGAATTTACTTTTAGAACGTTTTAATACAAGAATGAAACGCAGGGCTTTCCTTCTGTTGCTGCTTTTGCAGGTTCAGTAAAAAAGACTATTCAGTACATTGCTATACCTTTCTTCCACTAGGTGTTATTTATTGCAGTTTATATTTAATTAGTTGACATCACTTGTTATAATCTAAAGTTAACTTTCATTTTTAAATTATGAATAGGGGATAAAATAACCCTGTAAGTAACTTGCAGCCATTTGCATGAGTTTGTCAGCTGAAGTTGAGGATTTGTTCTGTTCTGTGTATTGTATTGTATTGACCCCCTTCTTTTGACACCCACTGCACGCCCAACCTACCTGGAAAGGCGTCTCTCTTAGAACTGGCTTTCCCAAGGTTTCTTCAATTTTCCCTACAAGGTTTTTTTGGGAGTTTTTCCTTGTCTTCTTAGAGAGTCAAGGTTGGGGGGCTGTCAAGAGGCAGGGCCAGTTAAAGCCCATTGCGGCACTTCCTGTGTGATTTTAGGCTATGCAAAAATAAACTGTATAAGTTTATTTGGGACCCTTAGATTTTACTTTTGTATTGTCTCAAAACAGAAAATTCAAACAGCATATGATGGAGGCATTTCATAAAAAGTTCAGAAGCCACGCATAAGATGCACAGAAAAAGAATATGGGCGTAACACAGGAAGCTGCCTTTTGGAAGAAATGTTTGCTTTAATTAACAAACAATCTTCAGAAGACAAAAATCACTATTTCTGTACAAGTTATGTTTGGAATAATGCCTAAATGTTTTATTTAAAATTAGAGATTATTTAAAAAAAACTACTTCAATTTTTTATTTTCTGTCAAGATGTATCCATGTAATCATTAAATGAAAATGCTAAACCACTGGTAAATTTTTAAATATTGAATTACAACACATTTAAGCGTTCGGTTTCTTTTGTTTTGTAGGTGTGTAGGGTAAGGGCCATCTAATCTAAATAACACATTATTTTTCTTTTATACAGTATGTTTGGACTTTAATGATACTTTGATCTCTGTAAAATAATATAATTTAAAACAGTGTCCTATTTTTCAAAAGTCACCATTTTCTGATTTCACATCTTATCTGATGTATTGTATTTTGATAAAATTGCTATAGACTTTATTTAACTGCAGTATACTGGCTAGCAGGGAAAGATAAATAACATCTGTCAAGTAAGGTGTCACTACATGCCTACAAAAACATTATGACACTCACTGATAAAGTTCTACTTGTACAAGGAGAGCTGCTTACTTTACCCTATAAGCCACCCTCTGTAGAAATGCAGAACAACAAGATAAAATGGGAAGCTTAGCAAAAATTGTACTGCTAGGAAACAAATGTCCACATTATTTATTTAATGACTTGAATTTATCAACAATACATAAGGCACCCCATAAGATCAAATTAAAAGCTGGTTAATGAGTCTCTGCAAAAGCTTTCTAAAAGAGTGTCAAGATATATTTGATACATATTTAAACCACTCATGCTTTTACCATAGAAATTTTTATGACCTTTTTTAAGTTGCACAAAGTATGTTAACATGTGTTGTTTTTCTTAGCGGGACATTTATTTTATGTTTTTTTCAGATCTCATTCGCATTTTCTAAGATCTCACTCACTGAAGTGTTGCAAGACATAAATTGGATTTTAATGGATCGTTAAACTTCACAAACCTTTACATGGTTCAGTGAAAATACTGATCTATCTAAATTTTAAGAATGACTACTTTGTGTTACACAAAATTTGAAAAAGATTCTGATAACTGCCTGGTAACTTTCTTCAATTATAATCTGTCTTCCAGTATTTTTAGTGCACTGGACTTTTTAATTTCTGTGCATTTTACAATTACACCATTTTTCAATGCATAGTACAAAAAGACACTAACTCACTCATTTTCTGAAATTCTTTTTCATTTACCGGATCATGAGGCATTTATGCATATCCTAGCAAAATGAAGAGCGAGGCAGGAGTCAACCATGGATAAATCGCAAATTCATTGCAGACTAATTCACTCCTACACCTACATTTACTCATATTGTCATTTTAGTGACACCCTTTAACCTTACGTACAAATTTGTGAATGAGAAAGGAAACTGAAATAGAAAATAAAATATACAGTATATCAGTTTTTCATAGTTCAAAAAATGACACTCTAAAGGCAATCCATAATACTGTGAGGTATAAAAGAACAACCCACCAACACATACCCTACTCAGTGTGCAAATCCACAGGAAACTCAACTGGATCAAACATGTTCAATTTTGCAGAAGCAGAGCAGAAGCATCACATTGTTTTTGTTAATACACTGAGTCATGCTGCATCTCCATATGCATTTCTTACATGGATACTTTTAACTGCATTGCACAGTAAGTTGATCCATATTTCTACCACTGTGTCTGGAAGGCAATGTGTTTCCAATATTTGCAAACTTTACCCTTGGTCAGTGTTCTATAGTGAAAGAAGAAATCGTTTAAAAGTAACCATGTACACCCAACCTATTCCCTAAATAATTTGACTGCTTATCTGATGTGCTAAACTACAGAGCATACTTTGCTTGCTATGTTTACTTGAGTATTCTATACCTGTATAATTAAATTTAATATCTTCTTTCTGAATTGGTTTTAGTTGCTGCTAATGAGTGATAAACATTTTTTCAACTTTTGGCTGTTTTTGCCTTAGAATATCCTCTTATTCATTTTTATTAGTTCAAAAGGGGAGAGATCAGTAAAATGAAAATGACAAAAATAACGAGGAAAAATTTTTGATCTTATAAGTAGATTCTAAAGAGATTTCTTCTAAGTATTTCAGCTGTAAAAGAATAGTCAAATATGAGGTGAATGGGAACAAAAGTGAAAAATGGTAAAAAAAAAAAAAATCCCACTATGACAAAGAAAGTCCTTGTTTTCATGAAAGTTTATAACATTTTCACCAGATAGCATATTGCAAAAATGTCAGTAGCTACTAGGAATATTCAACTGATTTGAACATATTAAAGACAACAGCTAGACATGGCTTATATTTAAAAGCTTAAACAAATCACTGCCCTGGATAATGTCCTGGAGCTTACAAAAATGATGATGATGCTGTATGCACTTATGAGGCTTCATCTGGAAGACTTTGTGATACTGGTCTGCATATTACAAAAAATGCATAGATATGCTATAGAAAGTAGAAACAGAAGTTTTGTTCAAAGTAGTATTCTGTTGATAAGTAATGGCAAGATATTGTCCTGCCATTGTTGTATACACATTAAATGAAGAGAAACTAATGAACTACAGGCTAAAAAGACGATTGTCATGAAACTTTTTATTACATTTTATGACTATTTTAGCTCCAAACTATCAATGTATACTTATTGAAAACTAAGGGTTCCTAAACGTGATGTTATAGATTAATTTATATTAACTTTAAACATTTTGCCTTACATAATTTCAGATGAAAAGTCTGTCAATTAGTTTTTACTTTTGAAACTAAATCATTTACATAAATTAAAAAGCAGCATTCCCAACATAAACCACATTTAAACCCTTCCTGGACATTTTGCAGATCTGAGTGGACCACTATAATCAAGAAAAGTACAGAGGATGGCTAAAATGATGTTAGCTCTCATAGCATCTTAATTGGATCCAGGCAAAGAAATGCCATGCTTCATATGTACGGCACTTATGAGGGCAGGATTGGAATTCTGAATGCAATCTGGGTATCGATAACCTAAAAATGAACATAAAAGCACATGTCAAGGACTGCAGGGTATAAATGTATGAGGGAAGCAATGAAGGAGTTGTATCTTTTCCTTTTAACAGACAGAAAATAAGAGATGTCATGACCGATGTATAGTAATTCCCTTGGAAATCTAAAATATATGGGTAGATTTTAGCCATTACCATAAAATTACTTCATCAATAAGAACATGGGGTCGCACCAGTAAGCTGGTTGTGAATAAATGTTAGGAAATAATTTTTACAAAAACTAAAAGATGCACAAAACAACTTACCAAATAGTGTAGCTGATTGCATTTCAACTTGTTGGAATTTTACAAATATTAGTTAAATACTCATTAATGGGCTTGGATCTGCTTAATGACTTCTCAACTAAATATACTATTTCATGTAATGTGTGCAAATATTTAAACAGTAATTAATATATCACTATAATTTATGCTTTAATAAGTAATTCATATACCGTATAGGAAGATATACAGTACACTGTATATATAATGGTGTCACTGAATTAGGAGCAAGTGTAGCACTAAGCCCTTTTCCCAGAAGATGGCACTGCTGTGTAAAAACTGAGTAAGTAGTAACTTCACCTTTAATAATGTAATTGTTGTAATGTTTATAGCAAATTCAACTTAATCATGTTCAGATTTTTCCATACAGTATATTCAAGCAGAGGAGCTGGTCTTGTAAGTCTCTTTCTCACTCACTCACTCACACACACACATGCAATACACAGATTCATAGATTGTCCCCACCTCCTTTGACAGAGTTTCTCTCGCATAGCTGGAGACAAAGAAATTGATAGAATATTGTGGGCACTGTGAGAAGTGGCGAGAATAGGGAGGCATTTATGAAGTTATGTAAGTTACTGGACAGATATTGTAAATAAAAAAACAGGAAGATACTCTATAACATTGCTGTTATCTATTATTCTTTATGACTTAACAATGTATTGCTCTATTATTGAAAGTTATCATACTATCCACAATTTGATACCACAAGCCACTCACATATATTCATCCAGTGAATGTCAGCTGGTGAGGGCAGGTGGGTGTTCGCACAGCATTTACGATGACAGAGCAAGCTGAATAGTGCGTGAAATAGAAAGCGATTTATGTGCGGCCTTTCTTTACGCTTGTTGTATATCAAGATGCAATTTAAGCGCCTGAAATTGGAATGTGCTGGTCAAGAAAACCTTTACCGTATGGATAGAAAATTCACGAGTGAGTAGCGTTTCAGTTTATTTCTCAGGTGACTGGAATCAGAGAATAATATTGCTGGTAGAAAGTAACAAAGCCCAGTATGGGAGATTTTTCAATCCAATATTGAAGGCATTCTTTATATGCACATTGTCTTGGAGCAAAATATGTTGTGTGCTGTAGACATTTTGAGTAAAAAACCCTCAAACCTTAAAATTCCCCTAAATTGCATTACAAATTGGCCCACTCTGGGCAATAAAAGGAAAAAATAAAAAGTGCCAACAGTCAACGCAGATTTGTTCAGCACAGATGAAATAGAAAATATTTTTTAAATTATAAAATTGTGTAAAATTGTTCATATTCATTATCTGGTTATGCGTGTTTTTATCAGACAAAAACAAAACCAGATAGTAAACCATGTAGTGTAGTAAGCATCCACTAACATTAAACTCATATCCAAATCAGTTAAGTGTACAGTTCTGTCTGATTGTGACACCAGATTAAACTCTTTAGGAGTGCCACGCCATAATTACTAAAACTGAAACTAATAGATAGAAAAATGAAATAGAAATGTCTTTGTGAAATAAAAACTAAATTAAAACTAAAAATACATGGCAAATGAAAACTAAACTGAATTTCCAAGTAAAGTCAGAAAAAATATAGAAATAAAAACTAATATAAAAAGGCAAAACTATAATAACATTTGTCCATAGGTTAGAAGTGTGAAAACTGAATGTTTTTCCTCAGGTGTTAATGTTATCCTATACCATGCAACCAAGCTTTTCCCACCAAGAAATACAGGTTCATCTGTTTCCTCTCCTTCACACCATGTTTCTACCTTCTCCTATCTTCTTCCTATCCTAGACAGTAACCATATTTATTTTTTCTGGTATTGTTTAACGCTTCTCACAGACTGGTTTATTTAGAGTCGGAACTAATACATCAACTTTTTTGTTTTGCTCCATGATACATACAGTATATTTCAAGGTATCTATGCCCCTTAAACTTATCATGTTTGGGCCTGCTGATTTTTACTCACTCTACTTGTACATAATGCACATTTCCATTAACTAAATTTTGCTAAGTATATACTTCAAGGCGGACTTTATGGGTCAATTTCATTAAGCTATCAGCTTGGAATGAGCCCATGTTGATCTGGTAGACTGCAGACTATCAGCAGAGATAGAAAAGGGGAAGAAAGTTGAACTGTATACTAACTTAGACCACCTAATGAGTTGGTTTAAAAGACCTTGTATGGTGGGTAATGTCACAAAATGAATTCTGCATACATCAGGCAGACTGTCAAAAACATAAACAGCACTTATGTACCATTTAAAAATATTAAAACCATATTTTTTAAAATGTTTTTAAATTTTGACTAAAGTGTAATACTGAATCAAAAACATTTAACTCAATGCCACTGAAAAAAACAAGCAATGCAAGGAAATATATATGTATAGTGTAATATAAGTAACAGAAATATACAGATCAACTGACATTGAGATCAACAAACACTTAACCATGAATTTTCATTAAAATACGGAGGAGTCCTTAATTAGGAAACTGCTCAGCTGCCAGTTCATAAAGGGTGCATTAAAAGATGCTTCCAGTTTCTTTCAGTTCTTGAATAACAATGATGTACTGATGAGAAGAAGGAATATGCTCTCAAATTTGAATTTAAAAATCTCTGTGGGTCTAATAAGGTATGATCCATTACAAACTATGCAATGATTTTTGCAGTATTATATGTCGCCACTGTAGCTGAAGACCTATCCAAATCTGGATTTAAAACGCAATTAAAGTTTCGGCGTTATAATTTAATGAGTGAACATATTGGGAATTTGGGCAGCACGGTGGCGCAGTGGTAGCGCTGCTGCCTCGCAGTAAGGAGACCTGGGTTCACTTCCTGGGTCCTCCCTGCATGGAGTTTTCATGTTCTCCCTGTGTCTGCATGGGTTTCCTCCCACAGTTCAAAGACATGCAGGTTAGGTGCATTGGCGGTCCAAAATTGTCCCTAGTGTGTGTGTGTCCTGCGGTTGGGCTGGCACCATGCCTGGGGATTTGTTCCTGCCTTGTGTCCTGTGTTGGCTGGGATTGGCTCCAGCAGACCCCTGTGTCCCTGTGTTAGGATATACAGGGTTGAGTAATGACTGACTAATGAATTACATATTGGGGATTGATGCAAATACATTTTGAAAAATTGGTTCTAACCTTCTGTTTACATTTTGACCTACATTTCATATTATTGCCAGGTGTTATGGCTATGGAGCCTAGTGTTATGTTGATACTTACATTTATTGTGGTAAAAAGGATAAATAAGAAATAGCACTGCTCTCCTCTCATTCATTTTGCTTCCCCATGTGATGCTAGACCACACTTCACAAAGTCCTGGTCCTCTGAAATGCCATGAGACAGAGCATGTCCAAAACAAAACAAATCTCCCAGTAGCGGTGTAGAAAAGATTAAAACTGAGACACCTTATGATACTACAGTCCAAATACAATAAGCCTCAGACATGATCTTAAACAGTCCCAACACAATAAACCTAGGGAATGAAGTTAAACAGTTCCCATGGAGACCAAGATAACGCATAATAGTACCTTCCCCATACAATAAACAAAAGGTATGATTTTTTTTTTTAAACACTTTACTTATCCACATCCCACCCCCACCATGGGCGCGCTATGCGTCAGCCACTTTGCATCTCTGCCTCTCACATTGTGAAGAAGGGGGCTGAACGCTCATTAAGGAGATGCGGTCGCTCCTCCAAAACCCCCACTTAAACGGTAATACAATGGGAAACAAATACATTTTTTTTTACCTCCTCTATGCTCGATCAGCTGGCTTGCTGCTGCTGCTGCTTGTGCCGTGCTGTGTGATCTGCATGTCGGGCTGTGCTTCGAACATTTAAAGGCCTGTACAGCAGCTGTCCTTATGTCTCACTGCCTTGTCTCGTGGGACGTTAAAGATGTCCCAGAGAAAATCACGTCTCGACCCAAGATTTTTTTCCATAATAGAGAGACTTACATATACTACAAATAACTAGTAACTCTGTGTTTACCAAAAGGTACATATATTTAATGGAAAAGATTTCAATATAACAATTGTAGTTTAACCAAAAAAAAAAAGGATATAGAATGTATAGTTACCTTGCCAGGACACAATATGACTAATGATCATGTTTCAAAAAGATCTTCTTCATCCGGAGAACTAAAAATGTAAAACTGACCTTCAATAACCACTTTAAATTTGGCAGGAAACAAGAGGCTGTATCTGAGCACTGTTCAATGTTGTAAAATTTTGAAATATAATCTACTCTTACAGTATGAGAAGCAACATCAAGTTTTCTTTCATTTTTAGTTTGTCGAAATTGACAATTAGGCTTCTCAGTTTTGAAGCATTTGATCCATGTATACGGTAAGCTGCTGATATTGTCTAATTTGAAGTCCTCTCCAGTTATTTTAGAGAATAGTTCACTGGGTTTGGATTTCACAGTTTTCAGGGAGACCTTCAATTCTGATGTTGTTCCTTCTATATCTGTCATCTAGTGCAGCCAGTTTGTCACTGAGCACTTTGCATTCTGATTTTGTAGCTTTCATATTTTCATCAGCAGTGGATGTTGATTGTTCAAGTATTTCAGTATAAGTTGTAAACACCTGCTTAACATCTTCAAGCTGAACATCAAGTACTCTAATTTTACTCTCAAACTTACTCATACTGTACTTTCCTGTATTTTTCCATCAATTCTTTCTAGAATTTCTTTAAAGGTTGCAGTAAAGTTAGTACTTACAGTAAACGTTTCTCGAGGTCTTTTATATCCTGACCTGTTTCTCATTTTTCTTCTTTATATTCTTTATTCCTTTCTTTATATCCCTTGTATCCTTCTTTATTCTTACATCCTTCTTTATATCGCTGTTTATATAATTTATGTCCCCCCTCCCCCCCTCCATTCCATCACCCCAGAGTGCGGCAATCATTACCTAAAAGTTCGGACAGTTAATTTCGGTCTTCTCTATTCTCTGTAGGCAGAGTTGTGAGGCCAGTTGGGGATGATACTGCTGACTCACAGAAAAGGGGAGAAATAGGCCATGCTTAGTTCCAATAATCCTCCTAAAATTGACACATTCCCCTTGCCCATCTCACTCAGTGTTTCGCTCCCACTTTCACTCTCTCGGGTGGAGCCGATGTTGCATCAGCTCCTGATAGATCTCTTCCTTAGCATGTCAGTTCCAGGTCAGTCTCTGGCAGTCCGTAGAAAGATTGAGAAAGTGCTTCCTTCAGTAATATCATAAGACCAAACTGGATTTATTAAAGGCAGACACTTAGCTTCTAATCTTCCACACTTCTTTAATGTAATGTATTCACCCGTTAAATCTAACACCCTATTGATTTTATTATCTTTGGAAGGAGAGAAAGCACTTGATATGGTTGAATACAACTACCTATTCACCACATTGCACAAATTTTGGTTCAGCCCAAACATTCAGTTTGTGCATGCATCAAAATACTTTACACCAGTCCAGAAGCCTCAGTTAATATTAGCAAAATTATTTTGGACTACTTCAAACCAGAATATATTACACGACAAAGATGCCACCTATCACCATTACTCTTTGCAATCACCATTTAGCGATTGGCTGTTTACTTTCAAAATGGATCAGAGTTAGAGAGGATTACCAGAGAAATACTTGAACATAAAATATCACTATATGCAAATAATATGGTACTGTATATATCAGACTCACAAAATTCTGTGCCAGCAGTCCTAAAAGCCCTGGCAGATTTTCAAAAGATACTTGGACTCAGAATCAATTTGAATAAAAGTGTGCTTTTTCCAGTAAATTCTCTACCACATAATAATACACTTGACACCTTCCCATTTACCTTAGGAGATCAGTTTAAATACCTTGGGGTAAATATCTCATCTAAATATAAAATTCTTTTTTTCAGGAGAAAATTAAACAAGATGTGAATAGATCAGGGGTGCGCACACTTTTTTGGCTTGCGAGCTACTTTTAAAATGACCAGGTCAAAATGATCTACCTACATTCAAAATTATATATATATATATATATATATATATATATATATATATATATATATATATATATATTTAAATATACATACAGTTGTACCTCGGTATATGTCTGCTTTGGAATAAGTCCAACTTGGTATACGTCCTGTTTGGACAAAAAAAAATTTTGCTTGGTATACGGCCTTTGTTTGAAATACGACTCGCGTGCTAACCTTGTTTACCTCTCTCGAGACAAAGCCACGACTGCCCACGAGCGTTAGTGCGCCAGTTGCTAACATTCAGTGAACAACCCGCACTATAACTCTCTGTGAACTTTCACGTGTGTGATATAGCGGGTCCACAGCTCCTGTCAAAGTCCAGCTTTAAAATAAATAATCACCGCGCTTGCAGCTTGATGAGGGGGCGTGGTGGTTATGTGGCTGAAGGTTTTCAGGGCGATTAGCGATGTGGCCGTTTCTCACCAAAGTGCACTTGTGAGGGACCGTCTGCATTCATGATTGTTCCTGGGGCTGCTTATCTTGATAAACAGAAGCGCGAGTCATCTAGAAGGGGAGTAAAAAGAAAAAAAAGACGGGAGGTTGAGTGAGTGAGAAAGAGAGGGCTGCTTATCTTGATAAACAGAAGCGCGAGTTGGCTTGAAGGGGAGTAAAAAGAAAGAACGGACGCGAGAGAGAGAGAGAGCGAGCGAGAGCGCATGGATGAAGTGGCTGAAGCAGGCAGAGTGAAAGTCAGCTGCAAGTAGGACGACTCCACAGTTGGGAAGCAGGCACCGGGCTTCTTCTTGGTTTTTTTTTAAAGAATGCTTCCTGCTTTTAACTTCATTGTTTTTAAGAAGACTTTTTTCTATTGTTTTCAACCTCCACATTTCACTTCTGATTGTATGGATTATTTATTGGAACTTTGGAGACTGCACTTTAATTTGAACACCTTGTTTTGTTAATTGTTTTAATAAAAGCATTTTGCACTTTTTCACCATCCCCTTGCTTTGTTGTTACCAATGAGGTTAGCAGCGAGGCACATTACCGACGGTGTAGGATTCAAGGGCTCCCCGGCAGCAGGTGGGAGCATACAGGAAACCTGCATCGTCACAATGTGATTTTGTGTTTTTTTTCATGTAAATTTGAATTGATTGTTGAAAAGTATGAAGGTGGCATGCGTATCCAGGACATGGCTGTTGCATACCGTTTGCCGAGAATGACGGTATCTATGATTGTGAAAAACAAAGATGTTATTAAAAAGTAAAGTGAGGTAAAATTTTCATTTATTTCATCTAATTACTTTTGTATTTATGTATTTTAGTATTAAGCAGTGTTTAAATTATTTTATACAACCCCATCAATGTATAATATGCCAATAGCAATAGGATTTTTGTTTTTCATGGGAACGGATTCATTATTTTCCCATTATTTCTTATGGGAAAAATTTGTTTGGTATACGTCCTGTTTGGTATAAGTCAAAGGGTCTGGAACGGATTAAGGAGGTATACCGAGGTTCCACTGTATATATATATATATATATATATATATATATATATATATATATATATATATATTTACTGTATATATATATATATTGTGGGAGATTAAGGGTTTTCTCGCACCCTTGTACCCTCAGACCACACGTCAGACACCAGGTAAAAGTCAAATTATTATTTATTATTTATAATAATGTGCACAAAGCACGCTCCTCTTCACAATTATCAAATAAACAATACTCAAATAACCAATCCTCCACTCCCAGAAGCTTAGCCACCCTGCCACCCAGCTCAGCTCTCCGTCTGGGAGCTCCCACAGTCCTTTTATATTCCCTAACCCGGAGGTGTTCCTGCCCAACAGTCCACAAGTCCTTATTCCTTCCGGGTCAAAGTAAATAGTCCTTTTCTTTTCAACCCGGAAGCCCGTCGCTCTTCCTATGACGAACTTCCGGGTCATAGGGCACAAAGAACTCTTCAGTCCTCCCTGCAGCTCCCTCTCGTGGCCCCCATGGCATCCAGCAGGGCGGTGCATAAAAACTCCATTGTCCGTGATGCCCTGCTGGTCTTCTGGGAACCTCCATGCTGCAAGGAGGGCTCCACCTGGCGGCTTGGGGGTATTGGCCGGGATAAACAGCCGGCCATCCTCCACAATATATATACAGTATATATACATATTGACCATGGTTTTCTCTTTTCCTTGTAACTGTAAATTAAGCTCATTCAACATGTTGGTCAGATTGGAAAAAATTGCAAGTCTAGTGGCGATCGTTATTAAGTTATTTGTATTTTGCATGTTTAATGACAAGGAGAAACTCCTTTTTCTCCAGCCAGGGGTCTTGAAATCTCAGCAGGAATTTCTCCCTAGCAATCTGACTCAATGAAGGCATCATTTATCATCTCTCCATCTTGGATGAACTTCTTATGCTTAATGATCGAGTGACTCACGCAGAATGATGCTTCATTGTGTCTGCCTTTGCTTTTGAATTCAGCCGAGTGAAAAATGACGGCTGTCCGATTAATAGCAATTTTAGTTCCCTCTCCTTTCTCCTGCTCAAATTGCTTTTCGGAAGGAAGTCGGTTTCATAGTTTTTATGAACATTTCAAAAGTGCCTTTCCACATTGTCCTTCTTTGGAATAGCAATGATAGATTGACAGATCAGACAAACGCACTTCGATTGTGACATTGTGAGAGAAAAAATCCTCTTCCAATTCCACATCCAGCCCATAACCAACAATTTTTTTTTTAAATCCCTTCTTAAGTTGATATAAATTGGAAGGCTAACTAGATCACTTAGATAGCCGGAGTTTTGCAGTAGCTCACGCGTTTGATCGTGCGTGCTGGATGACCAGTGTGTTAGAAGAAAAGAGATCTCAGACTGGCTGCCCTGTATGTCAATCAAGTGGCAAATGCCATAGGGAGGATATATGTTAGACTAACATTTAAAGAAAATTTTTTTTTGAATACAACACGATCTACCTGCACTAACTTTCCAATCTACCGGCCGATCACAACGTATTGGGCACCCCTGGAATAGATGGTCTAACCTCCATCTCCCAACCTTTTTTTCTATTTCAAAGGATTCCCATATACATTAACAAATCATTTTTAATAATTAGATTCAATCATAACTTTATTTATTTGGAATTCAAAAAATCCATGCATCCAAAGGGTGACTCTGCAATGACCTAAAGCAGAAGGGGGCATGGCACTACCTAACTTTCAATTTTATTACTGGGATGGAAATATACATGCCTTAAAGACCTGGGGCCTCATGTATAAACGGTGCATACGCACAAAAATGTTGCATACTCTCATTTCCAAGCTCAGATTTAGTTTAAGGCATCTCATTGTAATCAACCTGTAACCATATAATGGTGCACTGAATAGCTAAACTATTCTAAATACCATCACTGCTTTAGTGTTGTTATTCCCAGTGCACCACTGAGTATTTAACCCACTGTATCTGAATGTGGAATCAGATTATTGGTAAACCGCATCCTGTCTCAGCCATGCACACAATCTGTTTGAACTGTTCCCATATGGCAAATGCTTCAGAGCCTTTCCTGTAGGGACCTCTCTCTTCAGAAAAGTTTTATCAGAAGTGCTCTAAATGCCCTCAATCAGTCCATCAATTGTTCCTGGTAGAACTGTTTGTACTTATAAGTACAATTACCTCATTGTAAACTTGTACTACAGTTATAATATTGCACAACCTGAGTCACTTTATAAAGTGCGTATTTACATATGATGATGACTGGCTTCTAAGTCGATTTAGATTTCCAAGCACTATCTTTTTGGAGCTCTTGATATTGTTTTTAAGATGAAATGCAGTAAAGCATGTTTATTACATTATACAGATAAGTTTTAAACTTCATTAAAATAATGTACATTGTTAACAATTAAACATGTGAGGACACGGTGGTGCAGCGCTAGCGACAACCTGGTGCCCCATTCAGGGATTGTTGCTGCCTTGCGCTGTATGCTTTCTGGGATTGGCATGACCCTGGATGGATAGATGGATGGAATAATTAAACATGTACTACAAACATATTTCAATGTTTCATAAATGTTTTGAAGAATCGGCGTTCTAAGCTTACAGATTGCTTGGCATCTATTACAGAGCTGATCGTGTGGCAATTGGTTAATTGGAGAAAGAAACGTAAGGACAGGAATTCGAGGTTAGTACATTTGAGAGAGACAGCACTGCTGCAGTAAATTATTAAATCGAAGGTTGCGCACGACGCAGCAAGCATCTTGCGGGAGGCAGGAACAATCTCTAGACTGGGCGCCAGCTCGTCACTATCACTGCATAACCATGTCCCCATGTTTAATACATCCTTTAATTCCTTTCATTATGAAAATGATATCAAGTATCCATCTTAATATTTAAATTGTTCAGAGAGCTGTAATATCATGAATGTAATGTATTTTGTGTCCTGTCAGTGGAAGAGAAAGCCCGTTTAAGAAGCATGTAGTGATTCACACCCATAGAGCACATAAAAAGAACACATAGAAAGAAGCATTTAACATGCTACTTTAGTTACGATGGGATCTGAGAAACTAGTAAATGAAACGATTTTAAGATGACAAAATAAAGTACATGATTAAAGTGGATATTTCGAGATTAAAGTTGAAATTTGGACATTTTTTTCAACTGTGTCCCTGTTTTGTTTTTCTTTTCTCTGTATCCTAGTACGCTTCCATATGACACTCAGACGGTGGGCTACAACTCGCCTTTTCACGGCAACTTTGATATCTGACCACTTCTTATTTATTTCGGACATTTTGAGACTTTCTGAACTAGAACCTTCCAGTAACTTTCTGTTACTCGATCAACTTCCTTTTGTTGTTTATATCACTGCTTAAACCAAAAAATACTACATTTTTCCTTGCCTCCACTTGGTATTTGCCGAAATTCTTCTATTTCCCCTGTGCTTTTGCCATTGTCTTTTCACAGAACGCAGAGTTTAAGGGTTATTTATATTGATTTGCATATTCAAAGAGCCATAATTCTGGCAGGAGTTGGGGAGTGGCGGCAGGTGCGTGCACGTGTGTTACTTTTCACACTGACCGGTATTTATATAGCGGAACAACGTGAAAGTTGTTGTATGCACAGATTTATGCATCTGGATTTGTTTGTGCGTACGCACATTTCCAATTTTGTCCATACGCCATGTTTTAGTGTGAATTCTATGCATGGCCTTATGCATAAGGCCCCTGAACATCGACACAAATCGATGAATATACACAAGCCTGGTCTGCAATAGAATAAAAATTTTAAAGTACTTCTTTATATTCTCTGCTTTGTCCTAGAGTAAATACAAATTATCTTTAATACACTAATACTACAATTCCCATTCATACATTCAGAATAGGGATCCAAAGCAGGAAGCATTTAAGACTTATCTGTTGCACCTCTACATGACAATCACCTTTTTCTACCCTCTCAAACATACAACTTTAATGTTTTAAAAATGTCTGGGATTAAAACACTTCGAGAATTGCACAAAGATAATGTCTTTGCATCCTATGAAAAATTATGCTTTAAATGAACTTCTCAACAACATACATTTTTCCATTATTTTCAAATCTGAAATTTTGGATAGCAGATCCTGCCCAATTTTCCTCAACTCCCACCTATTTCTATTCCAGAAGAAATACTGATCAGTCTTGAAGACTCACCTAGCATTTCTATAATATATATATAAACAAAACTTTAAAATCTCTTATTTTCAAACATCCCAGGGTATGTTTGGAAAAATACCTTTCACTTAATATTTCAGAAAAGGAGTGGAAGGCAGCCATTCATTGAATACACTCTAGTTCCATACACACAAAGCATTCAGTCATTCAACTTAAAATATTTTATCGAGTGCATTTATCTTGTTTAAAATGGTCCAAAATATTACCTGGGCAAGATTCAGTATGTGCAATCTAGCTGCAGCCTCACTGGGCCACATGTCTTGTGCATGCACCAAATTAACATCATTTTGTAAAAAAAATCTTTCAGTGCCTCTCAGACAGCCTTGGTATCACAATCACTCCTAACCCATTAACAGCTGTGTTTGGTGTATTCCCAGATGAGCTTAAAGTGGAGAAGGACAAACAAACTCTAATTGCCTTTACCTCACTACTAGCACGTAGACTTACGTATCTTACTCAATTCGAAGAATCCTATCCCACCTCATTTAAGTTAGTGGGTAACTGATGTCCTATACTCTTTGAAATTGGAAAAAGTCAAATTTTTACTTAGAGGATGTGTTCAAAACTTTTAAAAAATATGGCAGGATCTAATCAATAATATTTTGAATAAGCTTCTATATTGGGGGAAATTATTCTCTTCCTTCCTTGCTGTTTTTAAAGATTTGCTGTGGTTGTCAGCTCTCCTCTCTTTCTCTTGAATGAGGGTTGAATTTTGATTTGTTAAGTTTGAGCTAGTTAAAATCAGTTAATTAAGTTTAAGAAAATTATTAGAAAAACAAATGCATTTAAACTAAGAAAAGCCTAATTACAAGTAATCAGTTTAAGTTTTGCAGCAAGGTAAAGAGCAAAAAACTAGTATACAACAGTTAAATAAAGGCTTAAAAATTAGGGGAAAAAGATCTAGTGTTTCTCTTTGTGAATACTAATCATTATTGCAGTGAAATGGCTACAAAGTGGCAAGAGACTGATTTGCTGCCAAATATAAAGCTTGCCTGGTACAGTTTATAATCCTTTACACAACAGTTTAACTGGGTAGATAAGTTTGTACACTATGTCTGGCACCTCTGTCAGATACTACATATGTCAGTTGTGGGCTCTAGAGGGTGGTATTGAGACAAACTCAAATATTGATTGTGAGGCTAAAATAAGCAAAAGGGAAAAGTTTTACTGGATTGGCAAGTATAAATCGCTGGTGCATTCATATCAATCAGATACTACTTATATTTAATGTGCTAGCTTGTAGCGGGGCTACATAGTAGTAATAGTGTTGTTTGTGTTTGTACCACGTGAGTCTTGTTTCCATCATCCCGTTTACTGTTTGTGTGTGTCAGTGAACGCCGTCCCCCGATGATGGAAGGAGATCGCAACCCCAAACCGGGAAAACACTGGTTTTCAATTAATCAATTACATTCGTCACAGGACTATAAAAACAATCAAGAGGAGACAAGGAAAAAGGAGGAGAGAGAGAAAGAGACTTTCATTATACTACCACGAACCATCTGTACCTACTGTATTCCACATCGTGCAATTCTATCCAGTTTGTTTTTCATTCCGCCGGACTCACTCCAACAACCTCATCACAAGAGACTCCGGGGTCGGATCATTTTCCACCACTGCCGAGGATACACGGTGAGGCTGTTCCATTTTGTTCCAGGAATTACAAACACTCCATATATCGGTTAACCAGTCATCTGCATTCAGGACAATTGTTACTTGGACTCAAGTTCACGACCGTTCATTTCCGCGCTTCATTCATTCATTTTTGGTATTTGTGTTGTTTGTTATATGTTACAAGGGCAAGGGAGGGGTTGTTATATTCATATAGGGATTTGTCACGGTGTTGCTTTGGTGGAGGGATATTTATAATTTATTTAGCTTTTCTGTTTCATTTAATACAATTTATCAGTTTAAGTTTACATACCTGCTTTTCTTTTGTGCTTATTTACACCGTCGATTGTGGGGGAAAGGTTTAATTTGTTAAAGGTACGGCTTGATTAGATTTAACTTCAGCAATTAATCCAGGCCACAGGTCTTGGAGGTGTAGCTGCCGGCCGGGTAAGGGGTCGGCCGTTACAAGCTTACTACTCCTTGGTGTGTATTATTCATGTTGAATCTTGTATCATGCATTCAAAGCAAGCTATGCATGATTGAATGCATTACACTTGTGCTTGTACTGAAATTAACATTAGTCTTGAAAACTCTATTTGCATTAATTCAACTTGGCTGCTGCAGGCAATGACCATAGCTCACTTTAATCATTAGTAGTAATAATCACATAGCAATAAATTCTCGATGTAGTAATAGTTATTCTAAAATAACACCTCCACTACTCCCGTCTCATGTTCCCTGTGTTAGGTAATTCTTTGAAATTAGCTCTCAGCTCTGCTATAGATGACTCTAGAATCAGCATGCTTTATGCAAGCTAGAGACTAGTGTATTACATGGCGAGGCTCAGAAGTTTCCGCAGGCCAGCTCTCCTAGTAGAGCATGTATTTAGTATCCAAAGAATATGGCGTGAGGCTGCTGGATGGGCCAAAGTGGTATAATTGCACAGTTTCAGAATTCCGCCATTATGTAATTGCAAGATTTAGATTACTACTACAGACAGATGCTCAAGAATGTTGTACTAAAAAAATAAAATCTTCTTGAGATAGATATTTAGCTTCTGCTTTAAGATGGGTTAAAACAAGCATATTCTCTCTCCTGTTATGTATTAAGTCTTATGTCATGAAGCATTTATATATTTTCTAATTTCAATAATTTGTATTATAACAATATGTGTCTTTGACTTTTTGCTTACATACATTATTAAGAGGTGAATGCTATTGTTTTATGTTAGTAGCAAATGAAGTTTTTCCAAATGTCATAATTTACATACAAAATTACACCTAGAATCTGCATAAATAATAAATAAACAACCTTTTATATCCTTGTGTTTTGTTCTTTTCCTTTTAAATAGAAATGTGATATTTATATTTTCATAGTAATCTGTTACCTAAGAAATATGTTCCTAAAGCTGAAAATAGACTGAATATAGAAAATCAGATGTTAATGAATTCAAACTTCTGCTAAAATGTGAGATAAGAAATTCATAAAATTGTGCTAACCATGAGGTCTGTCATAGTATTTGTTAGAACTACACATTTATATCTGAAACAATTTTCTGAATTTTAAATTATTTTTTCCAACGTTTGTCTGGGTTTTAATTCTAATGTGTCTTACTTTGTTAAACCATAATAAATAAAATGCACAATTAATGGATCAATTGCAAATTTTGCTTGAGATGAAAGCTATTCTCCTTCTTCATTGATTATCTTAACCTTCTGAACTCTTCTGACTTAATCATACCATGAAGGAAGACACAGAGATGACTGAAATTCTCGTATGATTAATGACAGTTTCTTGTTGCTGAGTAAACATTTGAAACTTAACAATTCTTACACTCTAATACTTATACAAGAAACAATTTAATCCCCCAATCCCAATATTTTACTACAACAAATGAAAGATATGTCAACTAGGACTTTTTAGACGTTTCATTGCATAGTGTCAATTAACTCATTAGTTTGTATTTTCTTAAAACATTTTTTTTTTATGCTTACTTTTTTTCTTGTATATTAAGTATTACACTCACACTGATTAGTAATATACAACTAACCATGGCATCACTGGTTAATATGAAAAATACTGAATATGGAAAAAAATTAAATACTGAAAGGCAAAGATATACACTAGCTCCACTAGGGAAAATGAAAGTTCATTATGCTCATGACCACCAATAAATGCCATAAAGGAACTCTGCTCTTTAGGGGCCTTGAGCAAGGCCCTTAACCTGCAATTGCTGAGCGCTTTGAGTAGTGAGAAAAGCACCAAATAAATGCAAAGAATTATTATTACTATTACAGTGCAATAAGTACATTGCACTCTATTTTAAAATGCAGCCTCTAAACTTACTCACATCACAATGGTCCTAAGAATGAATGTATTCTTGCTTAAACATGACATATATTCATGGGCAGTAACATTAAGTTATGTAATTTGGAAGTTCGGTTATCGTGAGAGTCAGATTTATACATTATGACATATTTGGTGATACAGTTAAGATAAGGGAATGCTGCTTCAAGACTTGCATGTCTGCAAAACCCTGTATGGTCTAGATACTAGGTAATGCCTTGTTACTTAATTTACAATGGGTGTAAGATCAACTGCCATTGATTGTTTGCTATCACTGAATGTATCTGGACTGATTTTTGGGCATTAAAATTTGACTGCTGTCAGCTGTGTCAGGCCATTTTCATAGATTAGTCTTGTTAGGTTTAGTTTGACTACATGCAAAACAATGCATCAATGACATTCTGTCATATATATTATGACTGATATTGTTGATTTTTTTATATATTTTAAAAGAAGAAAAATATTATTTATATCCACACCCAGAATAATGCTTACATTTGTTCAAAGTTAATAAAAGATGAAGTCAGGAAGAGAAGAACAAAGAGACAGAGAACATAAAGTAGCAATGCAAAGCAAAAAAAAAAATCAAACTGTACTAGTTACATTGGACCCAGTTGAACAGGACTCTTTGAGCCTGTCTGCTATGTAAAGTGAAGCCCATCTCTCACTCACTTGTTTCAACCAAACTTTAAATTCAAGTGGATTTGGGCTGAGATTACAATTGCAGTACTAAAATGGCCAAATTTGCTATGATGCTTCTGAGCCATCTGCTCTCTATTTTAAGCAAATTGATTGCACCTGTGATGTGGGTTAATTTGTCATCCCTGGTGTCAATTATCAGCCTTTAGCCAGTCACAATAAAAAGGCCTACTACAACTTAATATTACCCATTACCCATATTACCCAGTTTAGTCCAATTCAGTTCGGGCTCTTCCGTTTGAGAGTATGCTGTGCGCGTTTGGCTGCCACTTCTCACCAGGGTCGTTGTTTTTGTTTTGTTTAATTTTATCCCGTCGGACTTTTTCACCTTCACCTTCTGATTTGACTCCTCTTTTTGAATTTAACTTACTATATGAATGCTATTGACGATTGCCTAGATCACACCTGCTTCACACCTCTGTGAGCTTTCTTCCTTTTCTCCTGTTACTGCTTTCGAGGTAAGTATGAATCAACTCTTGCTTCATATACAGTCGTCAGTCTGAACTGCAAATGTGTAGCCTGCGTGCTGTGCTTTTCCTTTTCTAGCTGGTTATGCAGTGAGATTTGGGTTGGCTAATGTGTGTAGCTGAAGTTAGCATGGTGTTGTGTGGAATTCTGTTCGGTGGTGTCCACTGGTGTCTGGATAAACTTAGCCCGTTCTGTCTCTGGTTTGGAGTTGTACTGTGTGCTGTCATTTCTACTTTTTTGGCAGCTCATATATTCTCCATGTGAACTTAAACATCTTGACTGTCATCCACAATTGGTTTCCCTGACTTATAGTTTTTGGCAGTCGCTTGGAATTACACGGTGTCCTTGCTATATTCACCAGTCTAAAAGAGGCCCCTCGCAGATCTATGGCTCAGACGTATCGATTCCAACTATGTGGACATCTCACCATGTTCACTAGCGTAACTCTAGGGCCATCCAAGAAATAAACATCGACCATCTTTGTCCTCTTCAGAAAAGTGTCTGCACCCTACTTTTCCAGCTAATCCAACTTTAGGCTCGCCCTGCTGAATGCTCACTCCATCACTAACAAGACCTAGCTGATTAATGACCTCATCTGCCAGAAGGAAGTGGACATGTTTCTTCTTAAAGAGACCGGGTAGCAATCTGGTGACCATTTATATTTAAACTTGCTGTCTCTCTCTAACTACAGCCACATATTTAAACCCAGGTTAACAGGAAAATGAGGTAATGAAGGAACTCTCCTTTTTTGAAATCACACCTTTTAAATATATTGCTGTGAAACTGGTTTCCTCCCCTCCTGTACTGATGTTGCTAGTTTATTGCCCTCCCAAATCTGTGGTGAATTTTCTATCTGAATTTAATGAAGTTCTCACTGTAATCTCGTCTCTTTGTCCTGCTGCAATTGTACTTGGTAACTTTAATATTCATGGTGATATCAACTGCTCTCTTACAGCTGAATTCATCTCAACTTTGGAATGTTTTGACTTGGCACAGCATGTTGATTCCCCCACTCATACTCATGGTCATATTCAAGACATTTGAACAAAGCAAATCAAGAATAATGTCTCTGTCTCAGGTTCACTCTCTGGTATTTCTGATCATAAGCTTATTGAATTTAACTTTAGCATCATTACCACTAATTTTGTTGAGAAAAAGTCTGTCTCTTATCGCAACATTAGGTCTGTTAATTCTGATTTGTTTGCTGCTTCCCTTTTATCTTCATCTCATTTTGGCTTAAATAGTCTTTCCTCCCCTTTATAACAAACTGTTTCCCAACTGCTAGATAACCTTAAGGGCTAGGCAGGTTCCAGCCACCCGCACCTGTCCCTGGTACACCCATGAGCTCAGAGCTATAAAAGCCACTAGCCAGCATCTTGAATGGCTTTATAAGAAAACAAGCTTCATAGTTCACTCACAGCTTTGCACTGAGCACATACTTAAATATAAGGATATCCTTAACACTGCTCACTCCAACTATTATTCCTCTCTCATAAATGGTGCTAAGTCTAGGCCTAGAACTCTTTTTAGGACTGCTAATAAACTCCTCCAGCACCCTCCTCTAGCATGCCCCATTACAGCTGAACAGTGTCAAGCTTTCTTACATTTCTTTGATACTGTGGTGTAGGGCCAGCCGTTCATCCCAGCCAATACCCCCAAGCTGCCAGGTGGAGCCCTCCCTGCAGTATGGCGGTGCCCCGAAGACCAGCAGGGCATCATGGATATGGAGTCTTTATGCACAGCCCTGCTGGATACCATGGGGGCCACTAGGAGATGCTGCAGGGAGGAACAATGTTTATTTACCCTACGCCCCAGAAGTACATCCAAGTCACATGGACAAGGGGAAAGACATGCTTCCAGGGTGAAGAAAAGGACTTTTTATCTGACCCAGAAGTGATAAGAGATCACATGGATTGGGGATTGGAACACTTCCAGGTCAGGGAATATAAAAGGATTGTGGGAGCTCCCAGATGGCGAGCTGAGCTGGGTGGAAGGGTGGCAACGCGTCTGGGAGTGGAGGATTGGATTATTGTTATTGTATTTGTGAATTTATGAGTATTGTGGAGAGGAGGGTGCTTTGTGCACTTTGCAATTTGAATAAAGCCAACTTTTGACTTTTATCTGATGTCTGGTGTATTGGACAAGGGTTCAAGGGAGTGATAGCACCCCCTATCTGTCACAGTGGCGTAGTTGGCAGGATTTTCTGGCCGTCCTTTTGGCAGAGGACCTGTTTAAAAAATTTTCTGTGGGCAGAGAACCCCATGAAGATGACATACAGACACGCAGCAACAACGCCAGAACCCTCTTTGCCAAGTCCGGAATGGGGAAGAAGAAGGGCAAACAAAGCGACAAAGCCAGTGGAAGAGCCACGCTTGTAATGGCCGACGCTCGGGAGGAGTTACGGAGCAGCCTTACAAGTCCGGAGAGCATCCAGGGACCAACGATCGCTCTGAGGTACGTGTCGGGAATGTCATAGATAATCCGTTAAATATCACACTTTATCCTGTGCATGTACCTCAGAGATGATCGCCTGGAGGCTCCGCGGGAGAAAGGAGACTTACCCGAAGACAATGGCACGCTCCTGTTCGAGCCAAAGAGCATGGAAGAGGACTTCCGCATGTTGGCAGCTGGCGAGGAACATGTGATCAACCCTGGTGTTTTCTGGATAGGAGGAGGTCTGCGTCCCGCTGTTTGCGCCTTCGTATCCGAAGAGATGGACTTGGACATTCCGAAGGGGAAGGGGGAGGCAAGCGAAGCACTGCTCACCCCGAAAGAAAGTAAGGAGGGCTGGGAAATGGCTGATTGGGCTGTCGACAAATTAATAAAGACAGACCACAGTCCGCCGAAGAAGGCAACCCAGTCCTCAGTACCAAAGAACTCCAATTCCCAGAAGCCTCCACGAGACCCGTCAGAGCACGTGCCGACAGCGGACAGGCTCATTGGCTCCTGGCCGGCAGGTAAGGAGAACGAGGAAGTGAGTACACCTCCAGCCAAATTAATTAATACTTTAGATGTGTGGGAACTCGAGAAATTAATCGAGCCCATACAAGGTATTTTTCAGATGCTGGCGGCAATTCAGAAGATCGTCCGGGATCTGGGAGAAATGGCTGAGGCGCCCATCTGAAAGGTAACTGAGTACCTTCAGAGAATCGGACGGGAGCCTCCCATATTACATGATGTGGGGGTACAGGTACAGTAAATAATGAAATAGGGATGCAGTGTGATCCGGGCCCTCTTAACAAATAGAGGGTGCCAAAACACTGCATACCCTACAAGAGAGGCCAGAACGTTGACCAAAGGGTTGGGGGAAGGGCCAATCAATCTGGAGTAGCTGGATGGTGCTGGCTTTCGGAGTGATTCGGTCCTGAAGACCCCGAGCCGTTTAAAAAATAAGTCTAGAGGGGTGCAGACAGAAAAGGGTCTCTTTTTATTAAATAAAGAGACTCAGACTGTGGAAAACCCCCAAAGCAAACAGGAGATCCCAAAAATTAAAACGGGGGTCTCCTGACAAATTAGAGAAAGCCGAGAGAGAACAGTTAGAGGCAGCAAGAGTTTCCATCCCAGCAAGAAATGGGGCGGACCTAACTTTTCCCAATTGTTTTCAGTCCCGCAGGGGGAGAATAACAGGAGGACGGAGGCAGTGCTATGGATGCCGAAGGTTGGGCCACATTTGGCGAAACTGTCCTTGGAGAGCTGGGGACAAGGTGTCGAATTGGACTAATATTCCCCCTAGATTCTTCAGGGAACAAGATATAAGAATCAGCCAAGGCTCAACCGGAACATCCTCTTGGAGAAAGACTTCGCTCGTGGGACAGGCCGCTTTGAATTCTAATTCGTTGCTGGGGGAGGAGTACTGTGGTGTACGGCCGGCCGTTCATCCCGGCCAATACCCCCAAGCTGCCAGGTGAAGCCCTCCCTGCAGTATAGTGGTGCCCCGAAGACCAGCAGGACATAATGGACATTGGAGTCTTTATGCACAGTCCTACTGGATACCATGGGGGCCACTAGGAGATGCTGCAGGGAGGAACGATGTTTATTTACCCTATGCCCCGGAAGTACGTCCGAGTCACATGGACAAGGGGAAAGACTTGCTTCAGGGGTGAAGAAAAGGACTTTTTATCTGACCCGGAAATGATAAGACTGGGACTGGGGATTGGAACACTTCTGGGTCAGGGAATATAAAAGGATTGTGGGAGCTCCCAGACGGCGAGCTGAGCTGGGTGGAAGGATTGCAACACGTCTGGGAGTGGAGGATTGAATTATTTTATTGTATTGGTGAATTTGAGTATTGTGGAGAGGAGGGTACTTTGTGCACTGTGCAATTTGAATAAAGTCTACTTTTGGACTTTTATCTGGTGTCTGGCGTATTGAACAAGGGTTCAAGGGAGCGACAGCGCCCCCTATCTGTCACAATACCAAAACTGATCAAATCTATAACCATTTCCCCTCCACACCTCAATCACTCACTCATTCCAATCTGCCATCTCCATCATCAAGACTCACTTGTTTCTCGCCTGTTGACTCTCTTGCCATCTCTGAAATTATTAATTATAATTCCTCCTCCTGACTGCTTAATCCTGCTCCCACTTCTCTGCTTAAGACATGCTCATCCATAATTAGTATTCCTGTTGCCTCATTGATAAATGCATGTTTCATTGCAGGTTCTGTCCCTACTGCCCTCAAAACTACTGCAGTTATACCAATCCTTAAAAAACCTCACCTGGACCCTTCTTCTCTCTCCAGTTACAGGCCTATCTCTAATCTCACATTTTTGGCTAAGGTGATGGAACATGTGGTTGCTACACAACTCCATGCTTTTTTTCTAGACAATACACTCTTATGAGCCTTTTCAGTCTGTCTTACGCAAACAGCACCACTCTGAGACAGCTCTTCTCCATGTAGTTAATGATCTTCTCCGGTCTGCAGATTACAGTTTATTTAATATTCTCCTCCTTCATGACTCAAGTGCAGCATGTGACACTCTTAATCATGAAATCCTCCTGTCACGTCTCTCTGCTGTAGGGATCTCTGGCTTAGCCCTTCAATTGCTCACATCATATCTTTCTAATAGGCAACAGTTTGTCACATTCGGCTGATATAAATCCTTCTCCTCACCTGTGTCGCGTGGTATCCCTCAGGGTTCAGTCCATGGGCTTTTTCTACTTCATATCTTTCCTTTGGGTCAGATTACAGTGTTTGGAGGCATGGCCTTAACTTCCACTGTTATGCAGATGATATACAGTTATATCTTAGTACAGACTCCCCTACAGATTCACCTCCCAGCACACTCACTGAACTGTATTACTGATCTTAAGCTATGGATGGAAAATAACTCTCTCAAACTTAATTCCAATACTGGCACTAGCCCAAACTTCCAACTTTCTAAGGCATCCAACTTCTCAGTTTCTGTTGATGGTACACTTATCAAACCTGCTCCTGTTGTCAGAAATCTTGCTTTTTTTATTCATCACTTAACTTTGAGATACACATTAGGTCTCTTTCCAAAACTGTATTCTATCATCTCCATAACATTGCCTGCCTCCGCCCATTTCTGTCCTTTAATGATGCTCAAACTCTGGGTCATTATGACATAATGTCTTGTATTAATTACATTAATTCCCAATTCATTGGCCTCCCTGCAAAATCTATACAGAAGCTACAGTACATTCAGAACTCCACAGCCAGACTCCTCACTCACACAACGCATTTTGCTCACATCTCCACTGTTCTCTCCCAGCTTCACTGGTTACAGGTTCCATCAAGGACTAAATTCAGGATTCTGCTTCTCACCTTCAAAGCCCTACATAACCTTGCCCCCCTCTACCTGACTCAGCTCCTAGCTCCTTACACTCCTTGTCGCGCTCTCAGGTCGTCAAGCAGTAATCTCCTTACTGTCCAACGCACCAAACTGCCCACCCTGGGGGACAGGTCCTTCAGTGTTATGGCCTATATTCTGGAACTCTCTTCCTCAGTTTCTCTGAGATTGCTCCTCTTTGTCCACCTTTAAATCTCAACTGAAAACTTTCCTCTTCTTCAAACTTTTTACTTCTGTGTAATTTTTTTTTACTCTGTAATGTAAAGTGACTTTGGGTTTGTTAAAGGTGCTCTATAAGTGTAACTTATTATTATCTAAAAATCTCACTAGAGTAGAGGAACACTTTCCCAAGATGCAGGACTGTGGTGGTTCAAGCCTCTGCTCCTTTACCCACGTTGTCCCACATGTCCTTTTCTCCTGTTAGTTGTCTAATGGATGCAATGTCACTGCTTTTTTGCTAGGAGTTTGCAACCAGGGGACATGATAAGAGCTGAGATTCTGTCAATAAGGGCAACTTTATAAAACTTTAAAGAACTGTTTGCAAGGTTTACTCATACAGTATCTTGACTTTATCTGTGTTTTCTGGAATTCTGACATGTCACAGTCTACATAAAATTATTCTATTGTTGCCCTTTTGATCAAGGATGTGGTCAAAACTTAATTTTTTTTGCAAGTAGACAAGACAGCAGGCAATTCATATTTTGTATAGCTGACCATTATAATGAGTTACATGGATATTCCTGGCTTAATTCAGGAACATTTATTGGGAAGCTGACAATATTATAAAAGTACTAGTTCAAATTAAGCAGAAAAGTATAGATGTAGATGAGGTTTGGTGGTACTTATATTATTTTTTTCTCTTTCCATTACTGGTAGACACATACAGATTTGTAGACATATTACCTCCATTACACATAGTTTTCAAGTTATAGAGACGTGCTGTGCTGTAAACTTTTGCTGTTAAAATCCACTTGGCATTTAATCTTGTTAAGATTCTTTACAATAAAGTACATGTGTTGTAGAGCAGGAATAGTGTGTTTCTGACAATCTAACATAATCTGCAATCATGGACAAATAATTTTGCTAAGATTGTGAAATTATAATACCCCTGATGTTACACCACATTTTCCGTAGTTAAAAATATAGAAATAAAGGTAGTTACTAATTTGTGTCAGAGAATTAAGCTGCAACAAATTTTGTCCAGTAAAGTGCCCCTATTCCAGCTCATGTGCAACTGTCCACCAAAAGGTACACCAAGATGGATTTTTAATTCTTCATCTTGTATTTAAGAAATTAATCCTTTGTATTGTACTGTTCTACTGCTACTTTTTACATTTTGCATTTTTAGTAATTTTAATAATTTTTAAATAAGAGAGAATTCTAGATAGATTGATAGGCAGATAGATAGATACTTTATTAATCCCAAGGGGAAATTCACATAATCCAGCAGCAGTACACTAGTGTATTCTTTTAATTTCAATTGACTATGCAATACAACTTATTTTTGTATAGCACTCTTCATTGAGTGCAGGAATGATTCTCAGTTAAAATACAAGTTTATACTACTATTACTATGTTATACTAAATACAGAATTAGTACACATAAAAATAAAAATTGGTTAAAACACACAGAGAGTCGGTTAGAAACTGATTAAACTGAAATGGAAACCAACAATATCTGTCCATTAATTAACTGATGAACTATGTTCATTTGACAGTGGAGGAAATTAAAATTGTAAAATAGAAAAGTCAAGGCACAGTCAGAGTCCTGAAAAACTTGGCCAACTAGCCACCTTCCCCCTCCCCTGGCAATTCCTAACTGGAGTTTGTGCTGGACTGTCCAATCTGATAAGAGAATCTTTCCTTACAATGATTCTAATGCTTATTTATCCTGGATGACTTTTACATACACTGAAGTGTAACCTGGCAGTAGAGCAGAAGCACCAAGTGCCACACCCAGATTCAGAGATGAGAAACAATATACAGGATGTTCTGTAATGGTTTATACATTTTACATTACTTACAGTGGTGTGAAAACACTATTTGCCCCCTACCTGATTTTTTATTCTTTTGCATGTTTGTCACACAAAATGTTTCTGATCATCAAACACATTTAACCATTAGTCAAATATAACACAAGTAAACACAAAATGCAGTTTTTAAATGATGATTTTTATTATTTAGGGAGAAAAAAATCCAAACCTACATTGGCCCTGTGTGAAAAAGTAACTGCCCCCTTGTTAAAAAATAACCTAACTGTGGTGTATCACACCTGAGTTCAATTTCCATAGCCACCCCCAGGCCTGATTACTACCACACCTGTTTCAATCAAGAAATCACTTAAATAGGAGCTGCCTGACACAGAGAAGTAGACCAAAAGCACCTCAAAAGCTAGACATCATGCCAAGATCCAAAGAAATTCAGGAACAAATGAGAACAGAAGTAATTGAGATCTATCAGTCTGGTAAAGGTTATAAAGCCATTTCTAAAGCTTTGGGACTCCAGCGAACCACAGTGAGAGACATTATCCACAAATGGCAAAAACATGGAACAGTGGTGAACCTTCCCAGGAGTGGCCGGCCGACCAAAATTACCCCAAGAGCGCAGAGACGACTCATCCGAGAGGTCACAAAAGACCCCAGGACAACATCTAAAGAACTGCAGGCCTCACTTGCCTCAATTAAGGTCAGTGTTCACGACTCCACCATAAGAAAGAGACTGGGCAAACACGGCCTGCATGGCAGATTTCCAAGACGCAAACCACTGTTAAGCAAAAAGAACTTTAGAGCTCATCTCAATTTTGCTAAGAAACATCTCAATGATAGCCAAGACTTTTGGGAAAATACCTTGTGGACTGATGAGACAAAAGTTGAACTTTTTGGAAGGCAAATGTCCCGTTACATCTGGCGTAAAAGGAACACAGCATTTCAGAAAAAGAACATCATACCAACAGTAAAATATGGTGGTGGTAGTGTGATGGTCTGGGGTTGTTTTGCTGCTTCAGGACCTGGAAGGCTTGCTGTGATAGATGGAACCATGAATTCTACTGTCTACCAAAAAATCCTTAAAGAGAATGTCCGGCCATCTGTTCGTCAACTCAAGCTGAAGCGATCTTGGGTGCTGCAACAGGACAATGACCCAAAACACACCAGCAAATCCACCTCTGAATGGCTGAAGAAAAACAAAATGAAGACTTTGGAGTGGCCTAGTCAAAGTCCTGACCTGAATCCAATTGAGATGCTATGGCATGACCTTAAAAAGGCGGTTCATGCTAGAAAACCCTCAAATAAAGCTGAATTACAACAATTCTACAAAGATGAGTGGGCCAGAATTCCTCCAGAGTGCTGTAAAAGACTCATTGCAAGTTATCGCAAACGCTTGATTGCAGTTATTGCTGCTAAGGGTGGCCCAACCAGTTATTAGGTTCAGGGGGCAATTACTTTTTCACACAGGGCCATGTAGGTTTGGATTTTTTCTCCCTAAATAATAAAAACCATCATTTAAAAACTGCATTTTGTGTTTACTTGTGTTATATTTGACTAATGGTTAAATGTGTTTGATGATCAGAAACATTCTGTGTGACAAACATGCAAAAGAATAAGAAATCAGGAAGGGGGCAAATAGTTTTTCACACCACTGTATATGTCTATACAAATGATTAACAGACAGAAATGCAGTATGTACAGCTAATCAGCAACTCTAGCCTGTTCATGCTAGATTTAAATAGTATATCAACCTTGATTTCAATGATGAGATTTATATTAGCAGGCAGATCATTCCACATCTTTTGGGTCCTGTAACTACAACATAAAAGCTGAACCTCCCACTGTTAGTTTATTAATGCTAGGAACCTTAAATAGACCATCTTTTTGAGGTTTCAATGTGTGCTCTGGTTTGTAAGTAATTACAAGTTCAAATAAGTAACCAGAGCCTTGGCCATTTAAGACTTTATAAGTAAAAAGGAGGATTTTGAAATCAGCCCTATGCTTAACTGGGAGCCAGTGTAAAGACACACAACTCCTGTTCTCATCTTGTGGTTGCAGCAGCATTTTTAATTAGCTGAAAGCTGCATAAAGAACAATTAGAGCAGCCAGTGAATACAATCCAGTATTCAATCCTACTAGAAAAAAATGCATGAATTAATTTCTCAGTATCCTGCATATGTCCTGTTACTTGGCCAACTTCCTCTCCAAAGTCTCCTGTATACGATCTTCCCAGGGCACAGTCAATTCTATCAGGGCAAACTGTTATGATGCTTCTGACAGAATGACAATGCCTGGTTGTAAAAATGTTGCCGCGATATGTGCTGGAAACTTAAGTTGCTTGCCCAGATCTACCGTTATCTGCCAGTTCTGCTTGGTGGAAAGTAGAACTACAGCAGCTCTAGGCTGTGGTTTCACCTGCTCTCCTGTCATGATTAATGTTATCTTCTTCCCAGGGGTACAGTGGGGCCTGCATATTGTTATGGCTGAGGAGACACTGTCAGCAACTGCCTTCAGTACTTGGTCATGGCTCTACTGGTAGCGAACCTCCCCTAGGGCTTTTGGGTAGCTGCTCAGGATGTGTGTTTGTGTCTCTCTCCCAGAGCAGAGTGGACAGAAAGGTGTTTCAGCTTTGCCCCAGAGCTGGAGTTTTGCAGGGCTAGGTAAGATGTTATATACGGCTTGGATTAGGAATTTAATGCACTGGGGCTCTGCTCGTCAGATGTCTGACCAAGTGAGCCTTTGTTCCATTGCACTCTCCCATCTCATCCAAGCTCCCTGCTGACTTATGCCTTCCATCCTACTCGTTCTTTCCTCATTTATTACTGCTCTCACCTCTTCCTGGACAAGCAGTCGCCTGTCGTTACCCTGGACCTTTTTGTGTTGAGGCACTGGAAAGCTGCCCAATCCTTCCCATTGCCACTGCCCCCACTACAGCCTTGTGCCTCAGTCTTACTTCTGCTGTCTCCAGCTCCCTAGAAGCACTCCAGTTCCTGCCATTCTGGATCTCAATGCCTGCCACTGAGACTTTGGGGTCCTTGGAGTCTTTAATTTGCCTTGGACAAAGGCACCAGCCAAATAAGTAAATGTAAATATACTGCAGTACTTCTCTAGTATAGAAGAACCTAAACTCATCAGTGACGCTGTTGAAAGAAAGCTGCAGAATGTTATTCTTCCCATACAGAGCACCATTGCCTTGGCTGCGTGATAAGCCACGCCATCTACAGAGATATCCACGGATTCTCCTCTCCATTATCTTCATTGATGTGATGGGCACATCATAAACCAATAAAGCCCAGAGGATCGGAGGCAGGATGCCATATTGGTATACCCAGGTCTTGAATTTCCCAGGCAGTCCAGACTTGTCCATGTTGCTGAACCAGGTCCCTAGCTCATTGATGGATGTCTTGATGACTGCCACATCTCTGAGACTGTTGTCAAAAAGTTTTCAAAGACTTTCAACTGGCTTCTCATTGATAGATAGAATCTGGGTGCCACCCAGGGAAAAGTGGAACTTGTCTGAAATCTCTTCAAAACAAGTGACCTTGACTTAGCAGGCTTTAAACTCATCTTTGCCCACTTAATGAGTCTCTCCAGGCCTTGGAGTATCCGTCTGCTTCCTGGTACAGTGGATGTGGTGACTGTGAGGTCATCCATATAGGCTCTGATTTGAGGCTGTTGCACTCCAGACTTGGTTCATGGGTCTCTGCACTCTGTCTCTGCCACTTTTACTACCATGTTTATGGCTGGGGCAAAGAAGATGACTGATATAATGCACACAGTCATTATGCCTTTCTCCAGTCGGCGCCAACTTGATGTCACTTACCCAGAAGTGACTCTCAATCTGAAGTAGTTATATTAATCCAGAATGTTGAAGCAGTGAACATCATTCCTTCCAATAAGTAACATTTCTGTTTTACCTGTATTCAGAGACAAGTAGTTTTCATTCATCCACTCCTTTAATTCATTGACACAATAAAGGACAGAATCAGAGAAACGTCATTTGGTCGAAAAGAAAGGTATAATTGGGTGTCATCTGCATACAAGTGAAAATTAATGTTATGTTTTGTAATGATAGTTCCCAATGGAAGCATGTAAAGTAAAAACCTTAAAAGGTCCCAGCACAGAGCAATGCGGGATACCATATTGAACTTCTGTTTTCAGTGATGGAGTACTGTTAGCACATTTCTGTACATACTGGAAATTATTTTGATTAAAATGAACTAAAGCTCAGTGCTTGTGAACCAAGTGTGATTTTCCAGAGTGTGTAGTAAGATAGAACGGTCTATGGTATTAAATGGTGCACTTACATCTAACAACACGACTATTGTGCAATTTTCTTTGAGGATATTAGACTATTTACAACACGAGTTACTGCTGCCTCTGTGCTATGACCGGTACGGAAGCCAGACTGGAATTTCTCAAATAAATAGTGATGTATAAGGTGAGACTGAAGCTACGTGGTAACTACTTTTAGAAGTATTTTAGAGAGAAATGGTAAATTTGAATAATGATAAAGCATATGAAGGTCTATATCTGAATTTTTAAGAAACTGTCTGATAACTGACACTTTTAGTTCATAAGGAACTGTGCCACTCAGTAAAAAAAAAAACTATTGATTTTGCTATTAATGAATGCTGCCAGAACATCTGTTGAGCTTTTTACTAGTGTAGTTGGAAGGAACAGGTAGAAGCTAAAGCTAAAGGTTAAAGCTACAACTTCATGTTCTGTTACTAAATTAAAATTACTAAAGTGGTGTGTGTAAGATGAGACAGGGTTTGCTGATCTAGTATTACGTTTGAATGGTGACACTGAAATCTGAGATCTTATATCGCCAATTTTCTTATTTAAGAAGTTCATAAAGTCTGCACTGCTAATCTCTGTAGGTGTTTTGCATTGTAGCTCAGAATTAGTGTAGCACCACAGGAAGATCTGCCAAGATGTATCCATAGAAATAGGCTATATGTTCCATTATTGTCTGTACTTCCAAGCAAAGTAGTAAAGGTTCAGTAACCCCAGTAACTCTTGCAACTGAGTAAACTTTATTTGTGGTACTAGGAGGAAGGAGTACAAATAATAATTCTGTGAACTGTTAATAAATAGCAAATATAAAACTGGAATGAGTTAATGGGGAAGGTTGGTCTCACATTTTTCAGATCTGTTTATCTATTCACATGCAACATGCTCAGCCAAGTCATATGACCAGTTGAGTAGCTTATACATCATTTTATTAAATCTACAATGGATAGTACTACCCTAACATATTTATTATATTTCACATGGTTGCTCTTGCACACATTTTAAAATATACTTTGCTTATCTGTGTACTAAAGAAAAGATTCCTACATAATTCTAAAAATGTTATTACTGACCATGCATCTGGCATTAATCACATTATAACTATATGTGATGATTTGTTTAATCTCCAACATTGCATATTCACAGTTTCTTTTTGATAATCCTTTTATGATTCCCATTTTTCCATTTCTATGTATGATTTACTACTTATTTTTTTCAGCTGCTCCTGAGAGAAAATCAAGGTGATGTTATCAGTCATCTCTGTGTGAGGTCTTTACTATTTTTCAGGACTGAGTTACTTTCACAGAATGTTGTAGTTTATATATACAAATCAGGGCAAAATGCAATTATGCTTTGTTTGCTTCTTGCATTAAAACTTTCAAATTTTATTTCTTTTAATAATTCAATGTTATTGTTGGGGCAGCACGGTGGCGCAGTGGTAGCGCTGCTGCCTCGCAGTTAGGAGACCCGGGTTCGCTTCCCGGGTCCTCCCTGCGTGGAGTTTGCATGTTCTCCCCGTGTCTGCGTGGGTTTCCTCCCACAATCCAAAGACATGCAGGTTAGGTGGATTGGCGATTCTAAATTGGCCCGGGTGTGTTTGTGTGTGTCCTGCGGTGGGTTGGCACCCTGCCCAGGATTGGTTCCTGCCTTGTGCCCTGTGTTGGCTGGGATTGGCTCCCGTGACCCTGTGTTCGGATTCAGCGGGTTAGAAAATGGATGGATGGATGTTATTGTTGTTTTGATTGTTTGATTTAATCGGCTTTACTTTGATACACCTGTTAACCTTCTTAAAATGTACATTACTATTGTTGATTTCTCATACCTTCTTAAAAATTTGCTATGTATTCCTTTATGTGTAGCTTCTTCAGATGCTAACATTGAATGATTTATTCTGTAAAGTAGGCATCTATGCAAAAAGTATATTTTCATTTGGCATATACGCTCAACTGATATTTTCACAAATCTTTGTAACTAGTTATTTATTGCCCAACAATTAAAATAATAATCATCATCACCCTAAAAACATCTATAATATTATAACTCCTACTGAAAGAGTACCTTAAATAATACTTGGAAGCATGCGTTATCATGATGATCCAGATTGCCTGTGTACAATACTGTGAAACTGCTTATGATAAAATATATATGTGGAGAATTTTAAAACTTTTAAAATACATATTTAAAACAATACACTTTCAATGACCACAAAATACATTATTAGTAGAAAACGTACTAAATAAACAACCATATTAATGCTGCACACAACCTTGCAATCACATCTAAGCTAGAAGGGCATATGAGCATTTGCTCTGTATTTAAAATAAGAATAAAGATATAATAGGGTTTGACTTTCTATATTTAGAGGCATTTCAGAAATAGGGCACTTGAATGAACACTGAGTACTCAGCTGATTTGTTCAGTTACCTTTCTGAGTTTGAAGACCTGGGTCTAAGAACAAACCTGATCTGTTTTCAAGTGTCAATAAAAACCCAACAGCTTGAATAAGGACTTGTCATTTGGTTTTTGAGCTGGATTAAGGTTCTGCATTAATTTACCAAGTCTCTGAGACATTGAGATTTTGATGTTTTTTTAACTTTCAGCAAGATCTTTAAAAAATCAGAGGATTAAAAAGCTACTTGTACAAAAAAACAACCACAGTTCAATTGAAATACTCTTTGTAATGAAAAAATTATACAGACCTCACCTTTCTATGTGTGCTTACTCTGCTGTGTATGTTAGTAAACTTCAATGAAAAGCTTAAACTGTTAATACAGTAGTCTTCATACTTTACTACTAAGAAGTTGTGTGAACTCTGGCCCTGTCACTAATGTTTGTTTCGTCAGGCTAATTTAAATTCTGTGCATCAAGAATCTGATCTGAGGTCTGTGTCTTTATATTGCAGTTATGAATAATTATATTCATTGCACCTCAGACAATAAAAATAGAAACATTATTTTTAACAAAACTAATACATTATCAAAGCTAATAAATGAAAAAATACCACTGTTGTTACTGACAAACTTCAAAGCAGTAATGCATGTGAATTACTCAATTTATTGGGATACTAAAAAATTATGTTCTTAGCCTAATGTACACTTGATTGAACTGAGAATTTTTCCAGTCAATTTACAGCTTATCCACTAAAACTGGAACTGTTATATAATATAATTGTAGTGTGTAAATCATGTTTTTAACAGTTGATAATTAAGTTTAACATGAGTTCTAACATTAAAATCTTTTTCACCTTAGTTTTCGTCACATTGTCCAATGTCTATGACAGACAAAAGATATGAATACACAACTGATCCTAATCACCCATAATTTCCTTTCATGACACTTTATTTTTCTTATTCATTAATATTATTTTAAAGAACATCAAATCATTAAACCTTTTTTTCTTCATTACCTGGTACATTAGCCAACCAACAGTTAGATTAAGCTAATAACATTCATTATTAATTTACGTAATTAAACCAAATGTTACCACTTTATGAAAGGTTAAAATGATTATGATAAGACAATAAGTTTTATCAGTATACAAAAAACATAAATCCGTGGTATTTTATTTTATATTTTACATTTAAGTTCACATCAGCTTGTTAACATCAAAAGTTATATACAGTAGATGCAGTTTAGCCTGTAATAATTATAAAAAGTATTTGCCACTCTATGTTTTACCTGAGAACTCTCCAAAACCATAGAAAACATTTGTGGGAATGTCCAGAAAATCTGCTAAAGCCACACACATTGTTAAGCTTTCACTACAGCCTTACATTTCAGTGCCCATATTTATCATTTGTTACAGAATTACTTTTAGGAATTGCACTAAAAATCTGACTAGAATAAGAATTTGTCCAACATCAGAGTAGGGCATAAGATGTAGTTACAACGTGTCCTACTCTCAGACCCAGCAAGGAGTAGGTGGCCACTCCTGAGAATGAATGACACCTTGTTTTATTAAAAACATTAGAACAATCTAGATGAGAACAGGCCATTAAGCCCAAAAAAGCTCATTAGTCCTTTTCACTTAATTCTTCTAAAAAAACATCAAGTCGAATTTTGAAAGTTCCAAAAGTCTTACTGTCTACCACGCTACTTGGTTGCTTATTCCAAGTATCTATGGTTCTCTTTGTAAAGATAATGTTCCTAATGTTTGTGTGAAATTTACCTTTGGCAAGTTTCCAGCTGTGTCTCCGTGTACTTGATGAACTCATTTTAAAATAAATTCACTGTACTAATTCCTTCCTAATTTTAAACACTTCAGTCATTTCACTTCTTAATCTTCTTTTGCTTAAACTAAATAGGCTCAGCTCTTTTAATCTTTCTTCATAAATCATCCCCTGCAGCCCTGCAATCAGCCTAGTCGCTCTTCTCTGGAACTTTTCTAGCACTGGTATGTCCTTTTTGTAGCCTTGAGACCAAAACTGTAAACAGTACTCCAGGGGCCTCATATATAAATGGTGCGTACGCACAGAAATGTTGCATAAGGACGTTTCCACATTCAAATCGCGATGTATAAAACCTAAACTTGGCGTAAAGCCACGCACATTTCCACGGTAGCTCATACCCTGTCATACGCAAGTTCTCCGCTGGCGCCACCCAGCGTCAAAGCAGTGCTACTGTTCCTTTGTGGTTTATCTTTCTTTTTCAGATCCACATCACTGACACGTACGTTTGAAAGAGACAGTACTGCTGCAATAAATTATTTCATCGAAGGTTGTGCACAATCACTGTGCCACTGTGTTCCCATGTTTAATAACATGCTTTAACTCCTATCATCATGAAAATTATATCAAGTATACATCTCAGTATTTGAATTATTCAGAGAGCTGTAATATTACGAATGTAATGGATTCTGTGTCCTGTCAGAGGAAGACAAAGCACGGAAGTACGCAGTGATTCACATACATAGATCACATGGAAGATCAAATACAAAACAAAGCATTTAACGTGCTACTTTAGTTACAATGGGATTTGAGAAACTAGTAAACAATTTTAAGATGATCTTTATGATATTCTACTTTAATGACAAAATAAACTATGTGATTAAAGTGGAAATTTCGAGATTAAAGTTGACATTTCATGGTTTTTTCCCACTGTGTGCCTATTTTTTTTTCTCTGTACCCTCATAAGCTTTCATATGAAACTCAGACGGTGGGCTACGACTCGGCTTTTCAAGGCGAATTTGATATCTGACAACTTCTTTTTTTATTTCGGGCACTGTGCGACTTTGTGAACATGAGCTTTCGAGTTTCTCCGACATGCTATGTCACTCAATCACCTTCCTTTTCTTGGTTACACCATTGTTTAAACCAACAAATAGTACGTTTTTCCTTGCTTCCACTTGGTATTCGCTGAAATTGTTCTATTTTTGTAATGTGTAATACTTTACATTTACTGACATTAAATTTCATCTGTCAAAAATCTGCCCAAGCCTGTTTGCTGTCCAAGTTCCTCTGTAATGATTTAATGGATTCCAAATTATCTGCCAATCTACCTAAGTTGGCATCATCTGCAAATTGAACCAACTTGTTACTTATATTCCTATCTTATATTTCTATTAATCATTTATATATGTTAAAAATAGCAGCAGCCCTAGCATTGACCCCTGTGGAACACCACTCTTAACATCAGCCAGTTCTAGTAAGGTTCCTTGCACCTTCTTCTTCCTGTGTCTGAGCCAATTCCACACCCATCTAAACGTAAAACCCTGAACTCCAACTTCTTTTAGTTTGATGCCCAATCTCTCATGAGGCATCTTAACAAATGCTTTCTGAAAGTCAAGATAAATAATATCATATGCTCCACTTTGATCATATCATTTTGTTCCTTCCTTATAGAATTCCAGCATGTTAGTAAAACATGATCTCCCTTTTCTGAACCCATGCTGACTGGTCAGAAAAACTCCTGTACTTGCCATGTGCTGCTCAATCTTATCCTTAATAATTCCCTCACATAAATAAAATCATCGACCACAAAAATATAATGCACACTTTCAGAGACTACTATAAATCCCTATATACTACTGAGTTTAAAGAAGACAATACACAATCTAATACATTTCTATATACATTACAAATACCACAAATAGACACTTTTAGTGTGGAGGAACTTGATAAACCTCTGGCGTTATCAGAATTACTAGATGCTATAAAGTCATTTCAAGGTGGGAAAGCAGCAGGCCCTGATGGCTACCCTGCAGAATTTTACAAGAAATTCTCCGCTCAGCTAGCTCCCCTCCTATTAGCAACATTTACAGAAGCCAGAGATAACCAAACTCTTCCTCAAACTTTTCGCCAAGCACTAATCACCGTTTTTAGAAAAACAAAATAAGGACTTATTACAATGTGCATCATACAGACCAATTTCACTTCTCAATAATGATGTTAAAATACTCTCTAATATCATAGCTAGAAAGATGGAGAAAGTGCTCCCCGAGGTAATAACACAAGATCACACTGGATTTATCAGTGGCCGACACTTAATCTTCAAATCTTCGACGCCTGTTTAATGTAATATACTCACCAACTAAATCAAACACCCCAGAAATATTATTATCATTGGATGCAGAAAAAGCATTTGACATGATTGAATGGAAATACCTTTTTACTACATTGGAGAAGTTTGGGTTTGGACCGAACATTTGTGCATGGATCAAATTACTGTATACTAACCCAGAAGCTTCAGTTTGTATTAACATTTGTTCAGACTACTTTAAACTAGAATGTGGTACTAGACAAGCATGCCCCTTGTCACCGCTACTGTTTGCAATTGCCATTCAACCACTGGCAATACATTGTCGAAATACTGATCAGATAAAGGGGATTATCAGAGAAGGACTGGAACAGAAAATTTCATTATATGCAGATGATATGGTACTGTATATATCAGACCCAGAAAATTCTGTGCCTGCAGTCTTAACAGCACTCACAGAATTTCAAAAGATCTCTGGTCTCAGAATTAATCTGAATAAAAGTGTACTCTTTCCAGTGAATTCTCAAGCATATTAGATTAGACACCCTGCCTTTTATCATTGCAGAACAGTTTAAATACCTAGGGGTAAACATCACAAGTAAACATAAAGCTCTTTATCAACAAAATTTTGCCGTCTGCATGGAAAAAATTAAGCAAGACTTGCATAGATGGTCAACCCTTCATCTCACACTAGCTGGAAGAATTAACACTGTTAAGATGAATATTCTTCCTAAGCTCCTTTTTTATTTCAAAACATTCCAATATACATTAATAAATCATTCTTTAAGCAATTAGATTCAACAATAACCTCATTTATTTGGAACTGAAAACATCCACGCATATAAAGAGTGACCCTACAAAGACAAAAGGTAGAAGGCGGCATGGCTCTACCTAACTTCTAGTTTTATTACTGGGCAGCAAACAATAACATACACAGGCTTGGTCACCAATAGAAGCAAAATTCTGTAGTACTTCTTTGTATTCCCTGCTCTGTGCTCCAATAAACACACGCTATCAGCAATATACTGATAACCCAATTGTGCTTCACTTACTTAGAATATGGAACCAATGTAGAAAGTATTTCAAGACGGAGAAGCTGCTATCTGTGGCACCTCTGCAAGAGAACCACCTCGTTCAACCTTCACAAACATATGCAGTTTTTAATATCTGGAAAAAATTTGGAATTAACTTGCTTAGAGATCTTTATATAGACAACGTCTTTGCATCCTATGAACAATTACATTCCAAATTTAACATTCCAGCTACACATTTCTTTCACTATCTTCAAATCAGGAACTTTGTTAAACAGAACCTTCCTGATTTTCCTCATCTTGCACCCTCATCCATGCTGGAAAAAATATTGCTCAATCTCAAGGACTCAGACCCCATCTCTGCAATATTTAAAATCATATTACAGTCCCTCCCTTTCAAAGATCCAAGAGGACACTGGGAAAAAGATCTTGCAATTAATGTATCAGAAAAGGAGTGGAAAGTAGCAATGCAGAGAATTCACTCAAGCTCCATATGCGCAAAGTCAAAATTATATATCAAGCACATCTGTCTCGTCTAAAACTCTCCAAAATGTTTCCAGGGCATGATCCAACCTGCGAACGCTGCAACCAAGTCCCAGCCTCACTGGGTCACATGTTCTGGGCCTGCACCAAATTAACATTATTCTGGACCAAAATTTTTAATTACCTCTCAGACAGCCTTGGTCTCACAATCCCTCCTAACCCATAACAGCTGTGTTTGGGTTTCTTCCAGATGGGTATAACGTGGAGAAAGACAAACAAATTGTGATTGCATTCACTACACTTTTGGCATGCAGACTTATTCTGCTAAACTGGAAGAACCCAAACTCTCCTCTTTTAAGTCAGTGGGAAACTGATGTGTTATACTATTTGAAACTGGAAAAAATCAAATACTCAGTTAGAGGATCTGTACAGACTTTCTTCAAAACATGGCAGGATCTAATCAGTAATATTTTAAAATAAGCTCTTAAAGCACAGAGGAAGCAATTATTTCCGTATTTCTTTGTCTTTTTTTGCATTCATCTCTATTGGCTTATCAAATTTATTAATTTAGGTATGTTTACAAGCCTTAAATTTCACGCCATTTGCCTTGCTCTCTCTCTCAGGGATGGGGATCGATTTGTCCTTAACTCAGTGTTTCTTTTTGTAAAAAACTTGATTGATTTGTAAGGATTGCAATAAATATTAATAAAACTTCAAAAAAAAATATATCCTTCCATAAATTTTCCTGTGATGCATGTTAAGCTTACTGGCCTATAGTTGCTTAGATCTGATCAGTCACCCTTTTTATATAGTGGGATAATATTTGCCATTTTCCAGTCCTTTGGAATCTCCCAAGTGCACAATGACTTCCTAAAAGTGTGTGTCAAGGGTTTATATATGTACTCGCTAGTCTCCTTAAGAACTCGAGGGTAAATATCCTCTGGTCCTGGTGATTTGTTTCATTTCATCCTATTTAATCTAAGCAGCCCTCCTCCTTGTACAATTTCCAACTCCTTCAGTACTTCCTTAGTATCCCATTTACTACTGGGAGGTTATCCAGTCCCTCACTTGTGAAAACTTCAGAAGAATGCAATTTAGACGGTTGGCTATTTCACTGTCTGTATCTTTCTTACTATTTCTGAAGCACTTTACCTCCTCCTTGACTGTTTTTTTACTACTAAAATACCAAAAGAATCTCTTTGGGTTATCTGCTATATTCCTCTCCAACTGTTTTTCAGCCTGCCTAATATCCTTCTTAATGGTTGCCCTCATGTTCTCAAACATCCTACAATTCACTTTGGAGTTATTAGTCTTGTATGCCTAATACAGCTATTTTTAACTCTTTCATTAACCCACTGTGGAGTTTTTAAAAATTTCTATTAATTCCAAATTTAGGCACGTACCTGTCCTGCATTACATGTAAAACATTTTTAAACCTGCTCCACTGCTCCTCAACTGTCTCCACACTTACAGCTGTGTAATGGAAGGATTTTTCTAAGGAGAGGGGGGGATCAAGAGAGCAGATGGGCGTGGTCGCTCAGCGCGAAACCCAGCTGCATTACTAATGTTTTGGGAGAAACAGCCGGGAAAGTTCTAAAGATACAGCCAAGGCTATGTAAGGAGTTGTTTTACACTTCGAGAAGCTTTTTCACATGTAAGCATATTACTGTGTCTTCTGGTATCAAGCACTAGTCTCAAGGCCGAGTAGAAGAAAAACATAGCGCCGTGTCCCGTGGAAGGAGGGGGTGTGAGAAACTGATCACTTCTGCATACACTGCTTCCACGTAGGCCGCTTTTGGGCAAGGACACCTAATTAGTATATAAGGGAAGGTTCCACCCTCAGTTTCTTTGGAGGCTCAACCGTGGGGACAGCGCGCACCACCCGGTATTTGAAAGACAAAAATGAGTTGGTCCTATGACAAGACTGACAAGCGGGCCCCCTCAGTCTACTGGTCTGGGATGATGGCTCTGTGTCTTTTTATATGTCTGTAAGTGTTGTTTTGTTTTGTATGTCTGCATCATATTATGTCTGTAAGTGTTGTTTTGTATGTCTGCATCATATTGCATTATATATGTGTTTGATTATTATAATTGATTAAGTAATTAAAATAGAAGTATTGGACCTCTTCTCTCTGATTCTTTGCCTACTTATGTTCTAATCCCTTGAACCATTTTCCCAAATCAAAACAAGCTGTAAAAGCTTATCCCAGTCTATCCTCCTTAGACTTGGTCACATCTGCTCAAAATTTGCCCTGCCAAAGTTAAACTTAACGAATATTAGACTTTGCATCTGCACTCTTAGAAAATACTGAGAATTGCATTATATTATGGTCATTTGACCTTAGAGGTTCAATCACCTCTGCATCTTCAAGTCAATCTTATTACAAAATACTAAATCCAGAAAGACTTCACCCCGCGTTGGTACTTTAACATACTGTGTTAAACAGTCACTGATTACTTCTAAAAACTCCTCCATTTGCAAGGATATCCCAGTTAATATTCAGATAAATAAAGTCCCCCATGACTATAATATCCCCCAGTAAACTTAAATATTATTAAAAAGAAGGGGTTTTATGGTACCCCTTGTCGCAAATTACCACTTGTGATGACATTTTGTAGCTTTCTGACACTAATGTTAAGGCTTTACCACAAAAATAATAATAATATTCAAAGTAGTAAGAGATGAAGAAATAAAGAAAACATAATAAGAGAGGATACTGCACCAAGCTGCATTTCCTATAATTGCTATTTAAACACAACATCATCAAGGATAACAGTGTAATGAACAACAAGATGGAAAGACCAAGACGCACGCACCAGATGAGAGTTAAGCCCAATAATGGACACATTTATTTAACAATGAATAATATGCAGCTGTACTTTGACAATAATCACCTTCCTGCTGTTATGGCTATGGGAAGCATCCCATAAAATAAAATTACTGAAACTACCCATGCTTACAAGTCACATTCAGTATTCCAGTGTTCCTGATCGCTTTCCAGAATCCCATGCTATGTCCTTCTCCATGATCTTCTCTTATCTTCTGTGAGACTTTATTTATCCAATGCCCAGGGAGTATCTGCCTATTATAAAGTGTAACACAAATATTCCAGTGGTTTGTGAAATGCAAAGCTCAGTGTACCTGTGCAGGACATTCCCTTATTTTTCAGGATAATATGCTAAATACTTCAATTTAATTTATACCCACAAAAAAAACTCTGTGTCGATACTCTGATATCATCTGCGATTTATATACAGTATGTGCGCTCATCCACTCTTGGGTCAATGATCTTTATGTGATGAATGCAGCTTGACTTAATATTAACTCTTGTGGAGTAATTGGGAAACGTATGAATCTGCATATTACTTCACACGTGAAGGGCGCTCAAAGTTGTACTGCTCCACACAATATAATAATGTGCTGCCAATCTAGAGAGGCAGGAAGAAGAGAAAAAAATAAATAAATGACCCGGGCTGCAAGCGACCAACACTACTTCCCTACTCAACTACCACAAGTATAGAAGCACACCAGGAAAAGCAAATGTTAAGTTAAATGAGAAATGTTATTATGCAGTAAATAAGAAAATATGCAAAACAAACAAACCCCAAGTATACACTACAGTGCTTCCACCCACACACGAATCACAAAACAAAACACTCAACAAACTACACCACTAAGACACAAATAACAATTGTAAGAAAGAAATTAATGAATACAAGAGTCCTTTAAATATCCACAGTCAGTAATGATCCTCTACAATCTGTTATTCTGAAGGAATACCTCATGTCCTGTGAAACTCTTATCATACACCGTCCCTTACACTGGCCCATCAGGTCCTCTACTGAATAATTTCACCACACCCAGAAGAAAAGGAAAATGATTGTTCCTCAAAATAACCCAGGTTTACCTGACTTTCTTCAGTGGGTATTGTAGATTTCTCTCTTGCTTTTATTTTTTGGAGTCTGACTTCTCCTTCTAATTTGGCATTCTCTTCCCTTCTTTTCCAACTTTCTCCCATCACTGCTTTTTAAGACAGTTGGCTCTTCCCCTTACAGTTAATTGGCCCTCCAAGCCAGGTGCTCCCTTCCACATAAAGAGGTTTACAGCATTACGAATCCAGCCATTCCACCATTTTCAGGACTAGGGAACGGTAGAAACTGCCAATAACCCTCCAGCCAGACCCCCGCCCCCAACATGCACATGACAACCATTACAAAGTTTTGTGCAAAATTTAAGAATTTGTTGGTAGTGACATACACAAATAATCGCTAGCGCAAAGCTGCATTTTATCTGTGGCCAAAAAAGTAATGTTAGCAACACTTTCATTTTAGTTGACAGTGCATGGCTTCTCCATGTAGATGGATCAATCATATCATTTTCAAGAATTGTTACATATGTTATTCCATTTCTGTCAGTTCAACATTTTGTTTTACAAGTTCATTGTTGTCCAGCGTTTTCAAAACATTCAGTCTTTTCCAGAATGTGTGTACAGATGTCTTCCTGAACACCATCTTCTTTCAGCTAGTAGCACATTAGGACAGCTCAAGAACTTTGCTAAATCCTGGTGAAGTTAACAGTAATCTCCTAAATTGGGAAAAAAACGATAAAAAGCTTTTAATACTACTCGTAAGAGTACTACCAAATGTGTGTTACTCTGGGATTTTTAGTTAGAGACGCTTGATAAATATGGTTGCATGTCTGTATCTACAGAGAAATTTAAAAAGAATGGTTTGCAACATTCACCTGATATTGCCTTGTAAGTAATTGTAAATATGATCTAGAAACTAATATCTAGATAGGTTCTTGAAGTAACAGCATCCTAAGGGCATAAAGATGTTGAAGAATAAGGATAGGTCTTTACTAAATGTTTTGAAAACAAACACATTTCTTGTTGTTTGGTTAGTAAACCTGAATTTAGTGGTGAGATTACGGAAGGAATAATGTCATAGTGCACTGTTATTTATTTCCTAGTGTGCCTCTTAGTTGTCACAGTTTCTTAGTGCCTAGTGAAACAATTTGAAAATGTAATTACAAATTAATAGTTTTAAGTTATATTTGCATCAGCTACTTTCAAAAAGTTAAATTTTTATACAATGACAAATGTATATAATTGTACATTATAATAAAAAAGTGATGAGAAGGGTAAGAGAATCATGATTGAGTTTTGCTTCAACTGATTCTGTAAAAGGTGACGCAAGTTGTGTGATAAGAACTTCTAGTCTCAAGCCTTTGCATAACAAGTGAGAAAAGACCAAGGTGATATGGATGATTGGAGAGTAATGTCAGCAAAAGAGAATGATAGATCTTGTTATGTCATAAATATTGTGATTTGATGGAAAAAAGGAGGCTGGCACTGATACAGTCACTCAAAAAGTGACATTTTATGGCCATATGATATACTGCAGTACATTCCTAGCGAGTTATGGCCAGAGGCAGCTCAGGTTTTCAGTATGACTGGAAATTATTTAAAGTACATCGCAATGTGCTGATTCACACATTTAATTAGTAATTATGGATGATAATCAGATTTAATGTACAACTCATTTGGTTACCAAATACTGTAATTGCCAAAAGCATGAGATAAACTGAGGACCTTCTGTATGTCTACAATTATGGACCATAAAAAAACATGAAGATGAATAACATTTGCATAATATAAATTTCAGTAATCTCTCTAGCTGTAGCTAACTTCTTATGAAGTATAAAATGGGCACATTCAGAAAGAAGATTAATGACAACCAAAACAGTATTACAGTTTTGTGAGAAATGATGATCAGTGATGCCATCCATTGAAACCTCCTCCGAAGGTTGATTAAAAGAAGAAATAGGCTGCAACACATCTATGGGGAGACCTTGCATGGATTTGGCCCTACAACAAGTTTCACAGGGAAGGACAACATCCCATGTCTTTTGATACATATGGCCCCACCAAAAATAACATTTAAAAGGCTCAAATGATTGTGTTACACCATAATGGCCAAAAGTTTTAAAAGAATGAGCCCAAAGTTGAACATCTCCCATTATATCAGGAACAGCATAAAAAAATCACTCTTAGGCATATTCATTTGGTTTTTTCTGGTGAGAATGAGAAGCAATATCTCTAGAAAATGATTTATCAGGATATTTTACAATAGTAGTTTCTAAAAATGTTTTTGGAGTGAAATATAATTTGGTTCTGAAGGGCTTTCATTAGGTTCAGATTGTCTGGTGAGTGTATATGCCTACCCATTTTTATTTACATAATTATTTAAAAAATGAGAAAATCCAAGATATTTAAGAAATACCCAGTTAAAAATAAGGCTTGTCTAGCATTAGGTTTTTTTACCACCCTTAACATAAAATATGTTTTTATTATCAGTGTACATAAGAATATATTTTGAGTTAGTTACTTTATTGGGGTTAATTTCTTATTGTCAAATATGCAATGGTGTAGTTTTCCTCCCATCAGGAAATTATTTTGAAATGAAGCATGCTTAAAATTGGGGTTGAAGTAAAGAGCTTTTTCTTTAATTCAAGTAAAGTGCTTCTGGTGTTCAAATAAATTTCTGATGTGACATTTCTGTAAGTAGTGAGTAATAATCACACTAAAATTCTTTATGAACCTGCAGTTGTAGTTGGTGAAACCACCAAAAATATAAAAGCAGTAGATTTTGCAAGTGCAAATCTGCACTTTTCTAGCTTTACAAATAAATTCTCTAACCTGTTAAATGTGGATTTCAAAATTAGTGGAACATATAAGTATATAATCAATGAAAATGAAGATTAATACCTCCAGAATATCCCAAAAAAAACAAAGGCTTAAAATACTGCTGGGACACTAGCCAATCCACAGGGCATTACTGTGTAAAAAAAAATAAAACAAAGCAAAGTCTTAAAACTGGTCTAGGTCAAGACCAGATGGTCAAAAAGCATGATCACCAAAAACAGACTATGCCAAACAAAACTCAAAGCTAAAGAGAACTAAGGACAAAATCATTTCTGTTTTATAATCATTCCCTTCAGTTACTACCAATCACCACAAATATTATTTGTATTTAATCCAAAATCTTGGATGCTAAATGGAGAATGTTGCTTAAATACCCAGAAGAGGATGACTTGACACAATCAACTGCTCATTAGCCATTTTAAAGGCAATTTTACATACATTTCATTAGTTATGTTTAAAAAGTTGTATGTAATTCATTGATATGGTTAAGTAAATATTGTGGAATCTGTTACCTGAGTCAGAAAAAGGATCCTATTTATGTTATCTGATCCTATTTAAATCCAATAATATCAATATAAAAAGTAAAACACCATATTTTCCCTCACTGAAGAAAAATCAATCTCCCACAGGACTGTGGGACAGTCAAATAAAATCAGTTTGTTAAAATTTTTAATATACTCCATAGCTTAGAACTCTGGCTGGTAAAGAGCATACATTTTACAATTAGATATTAGGGCAGCTAGCAAAATGACTACATGTATAGCATGATCATACTCACGATGGAACTGGAGATCCATTGACTTCTGCTTACTAAACATATGCTTAAAATCTTCATAACACACTCTAGTGTGACATTTTTGAGTTTGTAATTATTTTATAGTTGCTTATTATATTACAGAGCCTTTTACCTTGGACTCTAAAATAATGGAGTCATTATTTATTTTATTTTTTTTTAGAGGTCATTAAGTTTAATAGTCTGGCCTGTTTTTTTGAATTTAGGATATTTTGTAAAAAAAGGCACAATTGCTTGTAGTTTGTACTGCAGGGTTTCCAGGTTATTGTTAGGCAAAATGAACAGGAGTTTGTGATGAATGATGTAGTTTCCAAGAAGGTATAAAGATCAGCATTATACATCCCTTTACTGTTCGAGTTTGTGACTAATTCGCTTCTTGAAACTCCAATATCATTATATTAAACATCTTTCCGGATACAAATTGTTTTCTTTTCTTTAACTTTGATTAACATCTTGTGTTTGTTTTTCTAAATTAACTGGTGTTGTAAATGTTCTGAACAGAAAAGGGCTGTTTGTAAGTAATGTTCTGTGCCACCTTTACTACCCTCTGTAGTGCTTTGCCATTCTTAGCTGAGCAGATGCCATAGCATGTCATGCCATAGGACAGTGTTGGCGAACCTATGGCACGCGTGCCAAAGGGGGCACTCAGAGCCCTCTCAGTGGGCACGCGCGCCGTCGCCCGAGCACAGAGTTCGTTACTATAAAGCCAGAGGAATGCGGGGCCGGGCTGCTCCCCTCACCGCTCCCCCTCTTCACGCGCGCCGGAGGACGTTTCTCACATCACCCGCCCCTCTGCCCAGCAGCCCAATGGGAGCGCGTCCTTCCTCTCCTGTCTGGGGTAAGGCGGGTGGCACACATGCTGCTTGAGGGTGCGGCACGGACTGCAGCCTTTTGAGTCTGTGATTCCCGTGGTGGGGTTGGAGGGGATGTGGTATAGCGGGTTCACAGCTCAAAATTGAAAAGGCCAGTTTTAACAGATAATTGCCGCACTCGCGGCTTAAAGGGGGTTATGGTAGAGTGGCCGGAGCGGTTTCGGGAGCTTTGTGATGCGGGCAGTCCTCGCTAAGCGCACAGGTGAGGAGTCGTCCGCATCTGTAATTATTGCCGGAGTTGCTAATCGCCACACCTGATCCACGACCCGTAATATATAATGGAAGCTTTGGGGCGGAGCTTAATAGGGAAGACCTGCATGAAACACTTGAGAGGATCGAAGGGATGACAAAGGACAGCACAGTTAGTTATGAAAATGAAATCCTTAAAGTGTGGAATTCTCTGCCAAATAATCTTAAGTCAATGAAGGCACTTGAGATTGCTTTCCTTACTTTGTTTGGAACATCTTATGCTTGTGCGCAGCTGTTTTCAGCTTTGAATTAAATCAAATCTGACACCAGAAACAGACTAACAGATGACCTGAGTGCTGCATGTGTTGCTCTCAAGCTTACAAAGTATGAGCCAAGGTTAGACAAATTATCAGCATGCATACAACAGCAAAAAGCACATTAATTGTTCAAAGGCATACCGAATGCAAACTTTTACCTTTCAACAAAAAGTTGTTTGTATCATTGAAAGCTCTGTTATTATGTTTTTCTCTTAAGACAAAATATGTTAATGTATGAGTGGCTTTTCTAAACTAAAAGCTCAGTAGATAGACAGACAGAGCATCAGTATTGGCAGTCCAGTCCAATTTACCATCCAGCTGCACTCCCAGGTATTTATAGGTCTGTACCCTCTGCACACACTCACCTCTGATGATCACGGGGTCCATGAGGGGCCTGGGCCTCCTAAAATCCACCACTAGCTCCTTGGTTATGCTGGTGTTCAGTTTTAGGTTGTATTCAGGTTAAATTGCCATGTTGGAACTTTGCGATAAATAAGTGGGTTTTGGATTGTAGTTTGGGCACTTGGTTTCTAAATGGTTCACCATCACTGCCATAGGATGTTATACAGTCAGTGAGTAAGGTCTCCACTATGCACTGTTAGAAGTTGATGAAAACCTGTCTCTCGTCAGACATCAGAGGAAACAAAGACATTGGTGAATTTTCTTGAATACAGCTGTGTTGCACTGTTCCTACATTAGGTGCTCAGAGATGGTGACTTCAAGAGATTTAAAGCTATTATTTCTCCTATCCTCTCCAATGAAGATAAACAGTTATCCCTTGCAATTTGCCAGGGTTAAGAGCATAGGACTCATCCAAATGCAAAAACCAGCTAATACTTTTTGGGGCCAATGACTATACAGTATTATAAGTTTATTGCACTAAATAAGATACAAAAAGTTGCAAGAAACATGAGGTAGAAGGATCACTGCATAAGCAAATCTTGTGTGTGAAACTGGCTGTGGAAAAAAAGATGCATGGTGTCTCCCAGACAAAGTGCGTAGTTCTGCAGTTCTTTGGTGAACTGTAACTTTTTACAAAATGTAACCTATAATACATTTGTGTCTATATTTATGGTAGTAAATGATAAAAATTGTTAATATTACAGATACAAGAGAAATTCAACAAAATACTAAGCTCAAAACAATAAACGATAAACAGAACACAGATGCAGATGATGGTGTAGTTATGAAATGAAATCCTCTGTAATCAGCCTCCTGAAAATTATGTAGAGTTTTGTCCTGTCTTTAAACTGATGTAAGTGAAGATTTGTAGACATTTGGAATGCTCCCTAGACAAACATGTTTTCCAATCCAGTTGAAATCACATAAGCAAGCAGGTACAGATTAAGAACATACTGTAAATCCTAAGAAAGCTGTAATCCAATGGATGCAATTGTAGTTCCATTGTGCAGAGAAGTATTGAAACTAAAAGATACCCAATGATCTTATGGCTCCATTTTAAAAGCTGCACTTCATCTTTTTACACCAAGAAGCCTGCGCAGCAAGCACCAAAGCTTGCTGGTGGAGCAGCACTCCCAGAACTGCTGGAATATGCAGTCCATTTAAGTAGTACTGTCATACAGCATTGTCTGCATTTTTCCACAATAGGCTGCAAAATGATTTCTGTTGAAAAATAATTTCTATTTAGTTATTGACGACAAATAGGCAGAACCATTAATCATAAACCTTTGCAGGTTGTAACTGCATGTGAAGCTGTTTATATTGATTTGTAATATATGTGACAATCATTATAATTTGTTACTACTACATATTCCCCAAACTGTCTTTTCTTCTTAGTGTCCTGTAGTTGTGTTTGGCATTGCTACTACTCTGACTAAATAATTTGCTTTAAATTGGGATATAAAAATGGACTGCAGATGTTAAAATAACCAGTTGTCACTAATCTGTACCAGAGTAAAGTTTAAGGTGGAAGTGGCTTGTGTGACTTCTTGATTTAGGTCAGACGGAAAAGCCAAATGAAAGGTTGCAAAGCATATTTTCTCTACAATTTTTGTACATCTGTCTCCATACTCTCTGTTACCACCTTTACAGACCAAAGTTAAAAAAAGTGTGTAAACACCATCCTTTATTGCATAGTGTTTGAGCTGTTATTGAACATTAGATTTTAGTATTGTTTTGTGTCTGTTATATTTTGGAATATGTACAGTATTTTAACATTGTAAATGTAATGTAAACTATATGAAAAAACTAATTGAATAATGAAAGACATTTTATGACTCTCTGCGGTGGGTTGGCACCCTGCCCGGGATTGGTTCCTGCCTTGTGCCATGTGTTGGCTGGGGTTGGCTCCAGCAGACCCATGTGACCCTGTGTTCGGATTCAGCGAGTTGGAAAATGGATGGATTTTATGACTCTAGTAGGTAAAGGTGAAACAACTGCAATGGAATATGCAATGGAATTCCCTTCAATTCAAGAAAAATCTAAATGAAACCATACCATACTATTTTCTAAGCCTGCTTAATCCTGAGCAGGGTCACAAAGTAGAACAGGGTGCCATTCTAACACAGGGAAACACATTCACACATGTGCATACACCACACACCCACTAATTCACCTAACCGGGACTGTGGGAGGAAACCGGAGCATCTGGAGTAAATGTATGCCGATAAGGGGAGAATATGCAAACTCCATTTAAGAAGGACCCAGGACACAAAACTTGGTCTCTTTACTGATAGGCAGCAGCACTACCACTGTACCACTGTGCCAGACTCTAAATTAAACTTACTATAAATCCCATACTTATAGACAATGTAGCTCCAATACTATACTGAAATGAAAGTAGCCTGTGTCACTCAGTAGGGAGAGATGTGTCAGTGTAATCTTTTAGTTACTTCATAAATAGGTTCATTGCGAGTGGATTATGATTTATTTGGTGGTAATTTTGTCAATGGTAATCTTAAAATTCCAAAAACAATAATACAATAACTTTAAAAATTGTACTGTACTCTGTAATATAAATTTTGACTTATCCGTGAAGTAATGTTAAATTACTGTTTAACACCTGCACATTCTTCTCACTGTTATCTGTTTCTTATTTACTTTGTAATACCTGAACGGGGAAGGTCAGTTGGGCTGCTGGTCTTGGAAATTTACTTTCCCTGGGGGCCATGGCCTTAATTTCTCAAAAAAAATGCCAATTTCAAATTTGTATTTTTCTGCCTACAGTTGCAGGTGGCCTTTAACATACTGAATATGATATTAATTTACTAGGTTTTGTGTTCTTTGCTAAATGCCATGCTCTGTATCTAGAAGATTACCAGAGCAGTAGTCTGTGGAAATCTATTTTTATGTGCCATTTTCGACAATAAAAAAAAAATATATATATATATATATATATATATATATATATATATATACACACACACTGTATTTTTAGGATTCAATAAGTACACTGTAATTTCTGCACTAAACTTATAAGCTGATTAATTACTGTAAACAGAGCAAATTTTGGAAGCACTAATGTAATTCAAGTTATGATTTTGTATTACTTCTGCTTCAAGAACTTATTCCTTTTTGCAGTAATCATTTTTAAGTGAAGTCTGTGAAAGTACCTCAGGAGTTATGCATTCTAGAAAGCTTGGAGTGTAAAAGACTATCTCTCAAAATGCTTCCATACACTTTTTTTTTTGCTTTTTGAATTAACAAATGAATACAACAAAACAAGATAGTGCAACAATATTAGGTGTAGCAGAAAGCATATGCAATGCAACAAAAAAGTGTGTTACACTGATAGGAATGTGGGAAAAGAGAAAGAGTGTCAAAGAAGTGTAGGAAAAGATGACAGGTAGAGGGATTTACTGACTAATCTTATACTTCTTTATTTTATAAATGGAATAGTCATTTTGCCTACAATTAAAGGAAAGAACTCACCTGTTCATGCATTGCTTATCTGTTGGAGTATGAACAAACCAAACTACTTAATAAACTGAGGTAAAGTAATTAGTCACCTCAGGGTTATTTACTTGCTATAGTCTTAAAACCAAAACTGATCTTTTATAAGATTCCTATTGATCATTTCAAAAATGATTTGCATTAATTTACATTTTTTTCTGAAATTTCTCTGTTTTTTTTATTACTTCTTTTTAGAGGGGGGCACTAGAAAAAGAAAAAGAAATTCACTTTGTCTTTACTGAGATATTTTATAAGTCTTAAATGCCTATGGTAGACTTTGAAAAAGAGATTGGTACAGATGATAACATCACATGAAAAAAAATAATATCACAACCTAATAGGGAGTGCCATGGGAGTGATGATTAAGGAGAATACATTTTCATCATTTTGAAACCTATTGCAATGTTACTTGAAAATGTTAAAATTGTGTTAGATTTCATCATGGTTACAGCCATTAAAACAACTGTGTTGTTTATTTCTGCTATGTTCATCAAGATACTTTAAAAGACTTAGACATGCATATTCTGATTTTCCAACATGAAATTTTATGTATAGTTTTCTATGTTTAGTATCTCTTGAAATTGACTTGTGGCAATGCCTTTGACCTTAACTTTTCTTCCAGTATCGACCTTTGCATGAATCTTCCACTGCATATATCTCCTGATCCATTTTGCCAGTTCTTTTTGCAGCTTGGGTTAAAAAGCAGGTAGGCCTGCCTATGCTGAGACTCAGCTAAATTGCTGGCTTTATTAGCATTTAAATGTTTTTTTCCCTGCTGCCTTGTCTTCTCTGGAAGAACAGGACAATGGATGGGAGGTTTTATTATTCCAGTATAACTTCAATTTATACCACACCATATTAAAACACACAATAAGTAAGTTCCATTTATAGTAGTCTTCCAGTAATGCAAGTGGAAAGGTTACAAGAACAACAAGTTTAGGTCTATTCTTTACATTTCTCCATATTGTGTCTGCTCACAGACTCCCTGTTAGGTTGTGATTTTATTTTTTTCATAATCTAGTAATAGAACACTTATCATCTGTACCGATCTCTCATTCCAAGTCTGCCCTAGGTATTTAAGACTTATAAACTATCTCAGTAAAGACATGAGTATTCTTTTTCTAGTACCCAACTCTAATAAGAAGTAATGTATACTTCAGACTGAATTCAATCTTTGTCAAAAAATATTGAAAAATTGTTACCTAAATCACATAATCCATATCACATAGAATTAGTGTATGCTGGAATACTAAATACATAATAAGGAAATTATTCGACTCACCACCAAAATAAATGTCACAGACAGTTTTAAGAACAAGATGGAATGAGTAAAGTATATAAAAATACAATACATAATTAAACTCATGAGATGCCATAATTAATCACTCTAACACCAAGTAATGAACATACTGCATTAACTTCTAACTCCGTCCTAAACTGTAGGAACTTTAAAACATGCACTTTACAAGTCAAGAAATCTCCAGGTATGTATACATACTGCACCATTTTTTTAAAAATTAGCACATAAAAAGTCTTGTTTACATATTACTAAAATGTTTATCCTTCAAATCATATATAAGATAGTGCTAACAATGAAATGTGCAATTTGAAATTAGGATTAATTAGTGAATATGAAATGTATTTGATACAATACTAAGCTCTGTTATCATCATAAGTGGGCAACCCTCCCATCTACCATTTATTTCTATCCAAAGCTGAGGGAGACTTTATACATAAATATATTGAACAGTAATCCCTCGCTATATCGCGTTTCGACTTTCGCGGCTTCACTCTATTGCGGATTTTAAATGTAAGCACATCTAAATATATATCACGGATTTTCGCTGGTTCGCGGATTTCTGCGGACAATGGGTCTTTTGATTTATGATACACGCTTCCTCAGTTTGTTTGCCCTGTTGATTTCATACAAGGGACGCTATTGGCGGTTTTCTTAGAAGCTACCCAATCAGAGCATGTATTACATATTAACTAAAACTCCTCAATGCTATAAGATATGCATCCCGCGCGGAGCTTCATTGTTTGCTTGTCTCTGCCTCTCTCTCACCCTCTCTGACATTCTCTGCGCCTGACGGAGGGGCTGTGAGCAGAGGTGCTGTTTGCACAGAAGCTGTTTGCCTAGTGGATACGGACGCACCTCTAAGAAATGCCGCTTTATCGCGGTGCTTCCAAAAGCACACTTATTGATTTTTTGATGGTTTGCTTTAATCTCGCTCTCTCTCTCTCTCTCTTGCCTAGTGGATACTGACGCTCCTCTAAAAAATGCCACAGCAAACTTAAAAGCACACGTATTGATTTTTTGATTGTTTGCTTTTCTTTGCGAGCGCTCTCTCTCTCTGAAATTCTCTGCTCCTGAAGAGAAGAAGATCTATTTGCATTCTTTTAATTGTGAGAAAGAACTGTCATCTATGTCTTGTCATGGAGCACAGTTTAAACTTTTGACTAAAGGGTGTTATTTCATGTCTAGAGGGCTCTAATAATGTTAACAGTGTGGGAGAGTTTATAAGGGCTTAAAATATATAAAAATAACTACACAAACATATGGTTTCTACTTTGCGGATTTTCATCTATCGCGGGGGGTTCTGGAACGCAACCCCCGCGATCGAGGAGGGATTACTGTAATCCATTATGAAATATTTTTCTGGGGCTGAGAATCGATAAAAAAAGAGTTAACTAATTAATATTCACACCTAACATTAAAACATGTAATTATAATATTAAATACATAAATCATTAAGTAAATACACACTAAATCACAAAATTAATGTAGAATCAACACAAAGGAATTTTAAAAAATGGCATAATTTAAACTTAAACAATGACATTAAACACGAACTTTTAACAAAATACTACTTGAGCAATTACAGCCTGAAATTGAATGCCTATGAAAATGAGGCCAATGCATTAATTCTCAGATTAGCATAGCATATGAGGCACAGACATGTCAAAATTAAAAAATTAATTTAAAACAATATGCATCTCTTAAATGGCCATACATTAAAACATGTGCTAAAACTCTGCACATACTATCCTCAATTGTTCATCACCAACAATGACTTGATAATTATACTTGATAATTATAGTCTACACAACTAGAGGCATTTTCAACTTATGTGCAGTGGAAATAACAGTGTCACTCAATGGAATGTCTCTAAAAAAACTTTCAATGAAACTTGTGAGGTGTTTGCTATATTTTTTAATCAGAAAATGGTATTAGAAATAATATAGTGCATTCCCCCAATACTGATCCTATTAAATCCCGGTATTCCATTTTAAATTAATGAAATTCTTTCACCGGAATAGATCTAACCAATCTATATAGAATAATTTCTCAAGTGAAACCGTCCACCTGCATCCTGACCCATTACCAACAAGTCTTAAAAAAAAAAGAAGTATCCGACATGCTAATTGACAGTGTGCTTAACATAGTAAATTCATCATTGAATACAGGGGTCTTCCCAGACTGTCTTAAGACTGCTGTAGTTAAACCCATACTCAAGAAAAATAATCTCGACTCTTCCGTTTTTTGACAATTTTAGACATATTTCTAACCTGCCTTTCTTAAGTAAAATCCTAGAAAAGGTAGTCATTATGCATCTAAATGATCACTTGAATAAACATTATATTCCTGACAAGCTTCAGTCAGGTTTTAGAACAAATCACAGTACAGAAAATGCACTTGTTATAGTAAATGTGTTGTGGGTTAATTTTTGCAGAAACAGCACTTAGAGCACTTCAGCGGCCATGAGACGTGTTGGGAGTCCATCTGCCTGGGTGCATGTTCACAAGCAACTTTTGCAGAGCAAATTGCAGTTTCCAAGCTGCTTTTTTTTGCTGCAACCTGTCTCGCCCTTTCAGACTGTCTAAGAGATTTAATGCTTTATTGGTTGGTAGAATCACGGTGTGCATTGCAATTTTTGGGTGACAAACAGTGTGCCAAACAGTGTGCCACGACAGAGAAAAGGTTGGAAAACACTACTCTATCTACTCCTGGCATGCTAAAAAAGATCTCTGTAGCTGCTGCTTCACTTTAAAGCTGACATTGTGCATTACTTGGATGATTATGTTACATTCTTTGCATAAATCAGCAAAGATATTCGAAACTGGAAATATGGATAAGAAAAATCATTACACTTCTATTTTGTAGAATTTTGTCATTGTATTATGGTAGTAGGCACTGTAAGCTAACTGGCAGACCGGCAAGTTAAATACACAGAACTTAGTTTTAGTGCCTCTCAAAAATAACTTATTTAGCACTTATGTGATATGACATTAATTCAGTCTTCTTACAGAAACATGAAATGAAAAAAAAAAGCATAATTTTTACATTCGCAACTTTTCTCTAACTTTGCACCAGGACCCCCATAAACTCCCCCTCTCCCCTCTTATCCTTCCACTCCTCTGCACCTATGTTAGTATTAGGGATGTGTATTGGCAAGAATTTTGCGATATGATACATATCATTGTACAGGGTTTACGATTCTGTATATTGGAATATATTGCAATACTGTAAGCAGGGTAATATATTGCACTTTTTTTAAATGTAATTTTAGGAAAACTATCATAGTATAAAAAATACTTAAAAAAATTACTTTTTTATGCAATCAGAACAGTTGGATCTGCAACTGAATTGATCACAGTCCCTATAACTTCAGGCATCATAGCAATACCTTTTGTCCAATCTGAGGAAAGGAATTCACATGTTCCTATATAACTAAAAAAAAAAAAAAGTACTTTTTGATTCTGCTTTAAAGGTTCACAGTATGCCACACTATGTTTCAAGTAGTTTATAAGAAAATACGTAACATCATAGCACTATAATCTGAACAAACAAATTAATATTTGTTTATAGTATATCAGCAAAAAATAAAAGTGCTTGAAGGATTCTTTAGGTAAACAAATTGACAACATTTTTTTAAAAATCAAACAGTGTTACATATACATTCAGACAGTACAGTGCATCCGGAAAGTATTCACAGCGCATCACTTTTTCCACATTTTGTTATGTTACAGCCTTATTCCAAAATGGATTAAATTTATTTTTTTCTTCAGAATTCTACACACAACACCCCATAATGACAACATGAAAAATGTTTACTTGAGATTTTTGCAAATTTATTAAAAATAAAAAAATTGAGAAAACACATGTACATAAGTATTCACAGCCTTTCCCATGAAGCTCAAAATTGAGCTCAGGTGCATCCTGTTTCCCCTGATCATCCTTGAGATGTTTCTGCAGCTTAATTAGAGTCCACCTGTGGTAAATTCAGTTGATTGGACATGATTTGGAAAGGGACACACCTGTCTATATAAGGTCCCACAGTTGACAGTTCATGTCAGAGCACAAACCAAGCATGAAGTCAAAGGAATTGTCTGTAAACCTCCGAGACAGGATTGTCTCGAGGCACAAATCTGGGGAAGGTCACAGAAAACTTTCTGCTGCTTTGAAGGTCCCAATGAGCACAGTGGCCTCCATCATCCGTAAGTGGAAGAAGTTCGAAACCACCAGGACTCTTCCTAGAGCTGGCCGGCCATCTAAACTGAGCGATCAGGGGAGAAGAGCCTTAGTCAGGGAGGTGACCAAGAACCCGATGGTCACTCTGTCAGAGCTCCTCTGTGGAGAGAGGAGAACCTTCCAGATGGACAACCATCTCTGCAGCAATCCACCAATCAGGCCTGTATGGTAGAGTGGCCAGACGGAAGCCACTCCTTAGTAAAAGGCACATGGCAGCCCGCCTGGAGTTTGCCAAAAGGCACCTGAAGGACTCTCAGACAATGAGAAACAAAATTCTCTGGTCTGATGAGACAAAGATTGAACTCTTTGATGTGAATGCCAGGCATCACGTTTGGAGGAAACCAGGCACCACTCATCACCAGGCCAATACCATCCCTACAGTGAAGCATGGTGGTGGCAGCAGCCAAGATATTATAGGAGTGGCTTCAGGACAACTCTGTGAATGTCCTTGAGTGGCCCAGCCGGAGCCCAGACTTGAATCCGATTGAACATCTCTGGAGAGATCTTAAAATGGCTGTGCACCGACGCTTCCCATCCAACCTGATGGAGCTTGAGAGGTGCTGCAAAGAAGAATGGGCAAAACTGCCAAGGATAGGTGTGCCAAGCTTGTGGCATCATATTCAAAAAGACTTGAGGCTGTAATGGTTGCCAAAGGTGCATCGACAAAGTATTGAGCAAAGGCTGTGAATACTTATGTACATATGATTTCTCAGTTTTTTTATTTTTAATGAATTTGCAAAAACCTCAAGTAAACTTTTTTCATGTTGTCATTATGGGGTGTTGTGTGTAGAATTCTGAGGAAAAAAAATGAATTTTATTAATTTTGGAATAAGGCTGTAAAATAACAAAATGTGTAAAAAGTGATGCGCTGTGAATACTTTCCAGATGCACTGTATATATATTAAAATCTGCTTTAAATGTTCACAATCTATTGTAGTATGTAGGCCATTTTTTATTTTTAAGTCTCAAGTGGTTAACAAAAGAAAATGCATTGTCCCTGTAATATCCAACATCGTAACACTATATTTTCTGCAATTTGAAGAAAGGAACTACATATGCCTGTATCAGTGAAAATTAAAAGTGCTTGCAGGATTGATGGAATTATTTTGTTTGCACGAGTTGAGCTCTGTGCTAACTTTGGTGTTGTTCCATAGTGAGTTGAGAGGGACCCACCTTTTTAACGATTGCCGTTTGCTGTTCCTTTATCTGTACTTTAGAATGGTGTGCTCTCAGATTGTTGGTGTTCCCCGAATATTTGATTTTGGCATGGCACAATTTGCAGATGGCATAGGTCTTTTCAATCTCCTTAGTGAGTTCTTTATTGTGAAAGCCAAAATGAGCCCACACTTCTGCTCTGTATGCCGCGGGAGCTGGTCTAACTTCTCTGGATTCAGCCATCGGTTGTTGTGTTACTAGTCAGCTCGGTTTGTCACTGCACGATCCATGTTGTCCGCCAGATCAGCACGCCCGAGTATTGAAAGCATACATACGTCAACCCTTACGCTACATCCTGCCTCAATTTATGTTGTTATGTTAGCTGCTATCTTGCAATCGGGGTTTAACAACACAAAATGAACTGTGTTCCTTGAATCTTTGAGTGTAAAATAATAATTAAAAGTCAATACTATGTTTTTGAGAATCGATGAACTATCAAAAAGCATAATATTGCGATACTCAAGTGTATCAATATTTTTTTTACACCGCTAGTAAATATGTATAAATCAAGGAAATGAACAGTATACTCATTGACATGTGCCATATCATTATGAACTATGTAAAATGAAAATTTAAAGGTAGTATATAAACATGGTACTGGATGTGTATGTAATAATTTAGGTACACACTTAAATTTTTTGTATTATTTTTTAGTAATGTTAAAAAAAAAATACACGAAAATGCAACCCTGACCAAAGCACTGCCTGACGCTATTGCCTTGTTGTTGGTCCTGGATGCAACAATATTTTTTAATGCGTTAAACAGGCCACATTAATTGCAAAAATTAACATGCTACCTTCCCAAGGCCTAATTTTTACTGAAATAGGATTTATGTATTTTTATAATGAGATCTCACTTTAAATAACTGATTCACTATCTTTATAATATACCCTTTTTAAAGTGTCTTGTACATTGACAGATTAACTTTCCTGCTGGCTTTAGAAAAATGGCTAACTTCTCCAAATGATAATTCATCATTAATCATTAAAGTAATCATCACTTCCATGTATGTATAAAATACATCTGAGGAATTGTCTTAAGCAGTATATTTAATTTGGAGATTAATTGTACGTTTTGATAAATAATTGATGTCTGAATGAGGGTATGTTCTTGATTTCCAGATCCTGCTGTAGCATAGGCATCAATACTCTAACCTAAGAAGTACAGAGTAAAATAAGAAGAAAAGGGTGTTGGGTGGGTACATTTTTTTGATATACAGAAATTACTACAAGTGACAGCACTGAAGGCAGTATTCAATAAAGTTATTAACCTTATTAAAATCAATTAAAGGTGATTTAAAATAGTCATGATTCACAACTGTGTATTGACATCAAGACCTAAAATAAAAATTGCCACATCATATTGTCAACTTGAATAAATATCTACTGATGGTAATAAGTTACTGAGTAGTTTTACTCACCCTCACACACTGTCCTCAACCATTCTTATTCTTGCTATCATATTCTCAACCAGGGGTGGGTTTACTGAAAGTTAAAAACGATGTTAATGTATACATAATTATGTGCAGTGTGAGAAAGTTGCCTTCCCAAAACTCTTCGTAACTAAAGTAGTACTGTATTTGAAACTCATTTGTTAGCTATGTCTGACCAGACTCATACGTTAATCTTAAATTAACTGGCTACCTCCTGCAGTATCTTAGCAACAGACAGTGGCCGCCAAAACGAACATTAGAAAGCAATTGCATAAAAAATAGCTGGAAATGCAAAAGGCACTACAAAAAATGAAAAATAAGAACAAAAAAAGCACTATTATAAGTCACATTTTATCAAAGTCAAATATATATGCACATGATATAGTGTAATAGTGAATCTGTGAGTGCAAAGCATTGGGTTTTGGCAGTGCAAAAGATTTCCCTAGAGGGAATTAATTGATGCCTTCTGACAAATATCAAAGTTTAAACAAGTACTATAACGAGAACAATCAGGTTTTATTGCCATTATAAAAACAATGGCAGAATGGCAAAAGAATCTTGTCCTGAACCAGAGACATCAACAAGGACATTTATTTCTTCCACAAAGCTGACTTGTGTGGGTAATACAACTGTACGGGCACAATTACACCCACACAATGACTTAAGTGATGGTGCAACATTGGACAGATACCGTTTGCCAAGAGCATAAATAATGGCACTACTGCAGCAGGTGGAGAAAGACCCTTCTAGATTCACCCATCACAATTTTTCCCTGATACCTATTGTGCCCCTCCCAGCAATGCCAAGATATTATGCCATCACAGGATTGCAGCAGACTGTTGGAGATGCACAAGGCAGCATTGTGCAAAACAATACATAGAGTCACCAGACTTCTTCTTCACCACATTCACAGCTACATAGCATTTCCATCCATGTCTGAAGCACTGCGTGAAAGACACATCGTATTTCTGCACAATCATCAGCATTCTACGTTGTTGGAGTGGAGAATGGGACACTCATACCAATTCATACACCTCACTTTTTTGCAGCACCTGCCATAAAGGGTTTTTGGCAGTTAATGTGCAGGAAACATACATTCACCAAGGACTCTTCATAGACATCACGGCAAAATGGTACAGAATGTACCCATGATGCATCTGTTGCAAGGCAATAAATGATGAATTTGGGGGTGGCTGCCTATTGGGTAACAGTGCCTATCCTCTTTATCCATATCTCCCAACACCTGTAAGTACTCCACAGACTAGGTCAACTCTTTATATACTGTAGGTGGTGGCTATAGAGGGTCACAACAACCAAATGCCACAAAATGTAATTTCCAAAATTGCTGATTTTCTATTTTTTTCTAAGAGCAACATCAAAACATTTTGGTGACCTGAGTACATCAACATTACTGAGACCTCCACCTTTATTTTCAGATATTGTGTAATGAGACACTGGTTAGCTGGTCATGTGTTGGCTTGTTTTGTGTTTCATTATTGTGTGCCTGCTAATTTAAGAAAAAAGAAATAATTCAGGGGTCTGAGTCAAGTTATTTAAATTAATGGCAAAAGAAGTTAATCAGTAGCAAAACTGGTCATTAATTAAGAAGATGGTTAGAATGAAAATCTGCAGCCACTGCAGTGCTCCAGGGCTGTAGTTGGACACCCCTGTATTGGTACTTATGTGACAGAGTTTTCAATTTGACTTTCTTTTCGCACTTTTATTTTATCTTATTATAGGACTGACAACACTGTATTGAAAATGTACTCAATCAGTTATTTTCATTCAACTTTTAAAGCTTGCAGCAAGGAAGGATTACCAGTGTTGTACTTTATTTTCATTCATAGGACTCCCATATAGAGAAAGCTTTCAGCAAATGACAAAAAGTTTCTCATTCGTATCTACAAACTTTTTTAACTCATTTGTTAGTCGCTAAGTAAGAACATTTTTGAAAAACTTATATATGCTGCACCACAGAATGCACATAAAACAGAGTTTTGATTAGCATCATAAATTTAATGACCATATACAAGGTGGCCAATGCTGTTGGCTATTTAAAAAAACCTAAGGTTTTGATTTAACAAAAAATGCAATACAGTGCAATCAGTACAGTTTTGATTTGTTGTCATATGTACAGAATACAATTAAATTCTAATTTGCTTGCTTGATCAACACATAACACATGCCACTTTCCAGCACCACTAATCTTGCTATAAAAATTATGTAAAATGTATCAAAATGGAATACAATATTCCAAAATTATTCTGGGCCCAAGTGTCCAGCCATTTTATAATCTCTACTTCAGTCACCAATAATCTACACATAGTAAGTAGTGAAAATGTGCATTTGTCTAATTACATAAGTTGATAGTTGATAATCCATAGTAAACAGACATACTGTATGTATCAAGATCATGAGGTTGTTGGGTTTCTTTCTTGGATTTTATTTACATCTCACTAGTTGTGATATTGTGAACAGATTCAGAAAAGGAGCAGCCAGTGTGTTACTTGGCAATGGTAATGTTTCTATGCATATGAACTTTTTAACCAAATCACATGACATCACATTGTTTGTATTGTCAAATAGGAAACACTTGCATGAACTTTGTCTTGGCCAAGCAAAGGAAACTTTCTGGGAATCATGCAAATTAGGTGTAAATTATGGGTCACTATTAAATTTGAATTAATTGGGGAGTTTGTATTAAAACCAAGCTCTTAACTAAGGACAAATTTAGTATTGTCTACAGCTGGACTTGGTGGCACAGATGCAAGTTATTTGTCTCCTTTTTTATGAAATAAGGGCAAGAGATCTGGAGGCATGGTCATCTTAAGTGACTAGAGTTCCAGACCTTTAGGCTAAGCACTAGGTTATGGGGCTTGATCAGATCTGGTTATTTGCTGTAGATTTAAAGCCCCTGTTGCTCTGTACTTCTCATCCGTACCCCAGGTTTACCCTACAATGGATATCTAGAATGCAAATCTGGCACCCCACCCCAAAATTCTGAAACAAGCAAAAACTGAGACTATGCCATAATAATATTAAAAAAAAAAAACTTGTATACTTATTCGTAACACGCACAACAAGTTTTAATAAAACATATCCAAGTAATTATGGAATACAATCACCTAACTCCTTTCTTATTTTATATACAGGTCTCTAAAATACAATTAAAGTAAATGTAATTAAGAAAACACATTCTACAGTTGGGCCCTCTCTTCTGTCTTCACAGGAGGAATGTCTATTCAATAATTCTTTAGTCCTTTATAAGCAAATTCTGAAAAGTACCAGTTATTTTTTCTGTTTTTAATAAAATGTATCCTTAAAAGGACATTCTTCTTTAGAATCATTTTATGGTAACTCAGTAATATTCTTAGTACTTATTTTTCTTATTCTTAATTTAATAAAATACAGTATATAAAATCAAATAATACATATAAAGAGTACATTTCATTGTGTGATTACTTTCTAAATTACATTTCTTGCTTCATATCTTAATTTGGTTACAGTTAGCAAAGTGTCTCAAGCTTAGTATTTAATTGCTTTGAAAAACATACCTACATGTTATACTAAAATATTCTGACTAAACATTTTATGGCATAACACAGCAGGGAGATGAATCACGATATAACAGAGACAGAGACCACCAAAGAAGAGCACAATCCTTGTAGATTTTCCTTACTTTATTAAGGTCACCTATCAGAAATTTCTCACTGATCTAGCTCAGCAAGTACTATTTTAAGTGAGCTTTACATTACCAGTCCAGTTCTGACCCAAATCAGTTTCTAGGCTGAGGCTTTGCTAGTGGGCCAAGGTTTTTTGTCTTTTTGACAGGGTTAGTAGGAAAATTTTGAAAAAATGTTTGTTTTCAACATAAAAAAGTCTGAAATAGTGAAGGCCACTCTAATTCAAAGTGTTAATAATAAATGTAACAATTTACTTCATAAAAGTAAATATATAGAAGTAAATAATAAACAAGAATAGTTGTATCAAATATTATTTTTGTTTATTTTACAAAGTATATGTCGACCTCACAATGTAAATAATTACATTTCTTATGAACTTCCAAGATTAGGGCAGCTTACGCTAATGCAGACTTTTGGAATTGGTGCAGATTTGGATTTTGCATTTGTTCCCAAACTCAGTCCTGAGGACCCACTGTGGCTGCAGGATTTTGTTCCAACCGGATTCACAGTCAGTGATAATAAATTATCAGGTTTAATTAGCTGGTCTTTTTTCTGTTGTCTTATTCTGCATTCAGAAAATCACATCTTCTTTGGTCTTCCCCCTTAACCTCCATCTGGATGAACCTTTTTACCCAAATACGTTTTACCAGTCACTTCAGATGCCCAAACCACCTTAGTCTGTTTTCCCTCAGCACAACACACATCAACTCCACACCATGTCTTCTTTTCACTCAGTGACATTTTACAAATTTACCTTATCATTCTCATCTCTGTTCTTTCCAGCTTTGTTTTATGTTCTGCCTTTATCATCTTTTCTCCGTTCCATAGTACATACTACTCCTTACAGCTTTCATTAACTTTCCTTTCAATGCACCTTTAGAATTCAGAATGGGGGGCATGGGTCCCTGAATTTTATATATAAAATAGATAAGAGGGAAAAATATACTTTTGTCTTATAACTGATATAATGTGTTATTTCAATACTTACATGAAAAGATTTAAAGTGAAAAAAAAAATGTAAAGGCAAGAAAGGTGGACATACAACTCAAGCAGTCATAATAAGCAGATAATGAATATGGGCTGTATTGCATAAATTTGAAACCTTTTCATTCATATCTCACTTTCATTTATTTGCAGATATTGAAGAAAAGTGGAAATATTACATTAATGTAAAGCAAAGCATGTCTTCAAGCCAGAAATTCAGTTAATTGCATGCAACTTTAATGTGACTAGAATCTATATAGTACTATAATAAAAACCAATGCCCTCCACATTCAAAGCAGCAAATCCATACCAATGAGCTTCTTTAGTTCTAAGAGCCCATGCAGACATCAGTCGCTTTGAATAGACTCCACAATCAGAAGGAAAAGATCTGTGCTCCTTAGAGATTTACTCTGCTTTTCATCCCCCACTCTTGTTAAAGAATATAATCAAAAGATGACCGCTGCTTAAAAATATAAAACTCATCTATATTTACTGAATTACTGCTGCAAAATGATAACATCATATTGCTCACTTGACACTTGAGAATTCTGTTATTGTTACAAAGTGCTTAACAAGGTAGGCTCATTTAAGAAAAGAGTTTAATTTCTACTGGTTCCTAAGGCAAGGTTGAAATCAATAAGTGTCAAGTCAGAGAGGACATTAACTAGACTAAAAAGAACCTGATATTAACTACCTGTCTTTGATTCCCATTTAACCAATCTAGCCTAAAATGTGAATCACTTCATCAAATGTCAGATGCAATGTTTCCTAGGCCATTTAAAATGCAGGCTTGGTTAAAATCTCCCTAGGCATACTTCAAGCTGGTCTTTTACATGAACACCACTGTTACTTTTATAAACCAACAAATTATTTCAGGTTTTAAATTATATACAAGTCTGGTTCCTTTTTAGTATATTTTCCTCTGAAAAGAATTAGGCAGACTTCCTAAAACATAGCCTCTTAAGTGATGCAGTCTGTGCTCCAGTATTCTCAGAACTAATATAGTACAGCCTTTTTTTGATCTGTGAAAGGTTCCAACAGTAGCTGTGTATAATGACTCTGGTCACTTAATTTTAGGTTGCATCAGACTCAATAGGAACTATACCAATTTACTCCTCCAGCATGATACCAACAATTGGATCAAAATTGGGCTCAAAAGATAAGCACAGCAAAATGATTGGAAAGTTTTCTCTTCAGTCATGCTTTCTAAATTGGACATCTTGAAATAAGGAATTAGATTCCAAGGCAGGAGTGCTGGTTGTTAACCTGTTGAAAGGACATGCTGAAGCCTTCAGAGTATTCTTTGAAATTTTCCATGGCTGTCTGAGCAGCTTTCTATATAACAATCAACTGAAGTGCATTACCTACTGACAAGTTGCATAGTGTCTTCTTGTATGTTTCACCAAATAGTCAGTTTTACAATAATGAGTCTAATAATTAAATCAACATGTATTCTACTGAGCAGGTTTCACAGCAAGCCCCATGACAAGGCACTTTATAAAGCAAACTAGATGGCAATACAAAATAAACCAAAGTGCAATTTTCAGAGTGTAGGGAAAATTATTAAATGACTTTGCATCAAATGTGAAACTAATTTAATAACAGAATATACCACTGGATGGGCACTGGATCCTCATTACCCTCAACTGGATAGACAGGTTACAAGATGAATGGATGTACCTTCATAAGCAAACATAAAGAGGGTGTTTAAAAGAGTTGAGGTCATACATCTAAATCCGACTTTGCTGAGTTATTTGCAAAATAGTTCAGGGATATTGAAAATACTAACATCACATAATCTCTGATATATCTATTCCTTTACAGATTTACACATGGTAAGTCAAGAATGTCTGGATTAAACACACTTTTAGAAATCTAAATTTCTAAAAGTGTGACTGTCTGTGTGCGTGTAGTCATCCATCCATTTCCCAGAACCACTTTACTTATGAGGGTGTGTGAGAGATAAAGAGCAGTAAGACAGTAGAAGTACTGAAGACAGTAACAAATGCTAGAAGGACACGAGTCCATTACAGGACAAACTCACGTACTGTACTCACCCCAAATTCATTCATATTAGGCCATTTCAGACTTATGAATTAGCCTTCACTTATGTCTTTGGCATGAATCTAGAATACTAAACCTAAAGCTGAATGGATATATGGAGACATGTAAACATTGCATAGACCATGACTAGGTTGGGAATTGAATCCTGGTCCATGGTGCTATGAAGTGGCACTAACCAGTACACTGACATTCTATAACCCAAAGGATGACAGTAGGTCCTTTCTAGACTAAAACATTAAGTTAATGGCTGGGACTGCATCCACTGTTTCACCAGGGGTTTATAACAGAAAAAACTCTTCAGTTTTTAAAATGTGTAGAAACTCTAAGAGAACGCTTGAAAATAAAACCAAAACCCTGCAAAACATGAATGTACGGTATTTGTTTAATTTTGGAGCTAGCAAAAATAGCAAATTCTTTGCAGATTTTAATGTTGCTGTTGTTGTTTCTTCATTCAGTAGATAGCAATGGCATGCAGTAATAAAAACAGGCAGCTTCATCTGTGGGTACCAGTTTCAGCCTCAGGTCAGGCGAAGGAAGGGCACCAAGGTAAACCTGAAGGATGCTGTGATTTTGTTCATCTTTCTTTGATTTATGCCTATATCTGTTTACTTTCTATATTCATTGCTTTTAATTAACTAAACTGTAGTACTAGGGCCGATTACATCTTACCTGAAGAAGGGGCCTGAGTTGCCTCGAAAGCTTGCATATTGTAATCTTTTTAGTTAGCCAATAAAAGGTGTCATTTTGCTTGGCTTTTCTCTAAATTAACTAAATTGAAATTCTGTACTTTCTACTCTTTTAACCTTGTGCAACAGAAACTGTATGTGCAATGTACAATACTGTACATTATAAACTGTATGCGCAATACACCTGTGATAATGTGAAATGTGTTGGAATGTTGGTACACAAATATCTAGAATTATTTACCTGAAAACAGTTTAGTGTATTTAAAAGAACAAAGTCAATGTTTGCTGGCTAACTGGATTAAACACCTCCATTAGTGCCACACGATAATTAAAATGTATATAAAACACAGTCAAGGCACAGTTGAAGCTGCACATTTTTTAAGTGTTACACACTTGCACACATGCACACTTTTGTCCATATACTGTAATTTATGGTTACTGAAGCATGGCAGATGTGTCAGTAAAATAAGTTTTATGCAAATTCAAATTTTTATTGTCATGTCCTATTTTAGTGTTTTTCTTGCATTATGTACAATGCGGCTTCTCTGAAATCTGGCTAGCAATATACAGTGGTGTGCAAAAGTATTCAATCCCATTCAAAGTCATCATAATTTTCTGCCTGACAAAAATTTTGTACACATATTCATTCAGTATTTTAATGTGAACTCTTATGTTTTAACAATAAATTTCCAAAGTCAAAATAAACCATATATCTAAACCCATAAGTTGGTGTTTGTGTAAGTATTTATATCTTTGTGCTGTCTAAGCTCCAGGTTTACAAAAATCAAAAACTAAGTCATTGAATTACACAAGGTAGGAAATGGCTACAAAAATATCAACGAGTTTGAATGTCCCATAAACGCGTGTACGGCATTTGCTACAAAGCATGAGAAAGACCCAGTTAAAATGTGGGAGAAGGTATTATGATCAGGTCAGACCAAAATAGGAATGTTTTGGAATGGCCAAATCAAATTCTTGATTTTAACCCTATTGAGAATCTGTGGCACTATTTGAAAACTGCTATCCAAAGATGCCATCCCACCGACTGGATCTCTATAAATTCGGGCAGGAAGAATGGGGAAGAATCACACCAGAACAATGAGCAAAACTGGTACGTACTTACCCCAAAAGAATTAAGGCTGTTATACAAAAAAGGGTTATCTACAAACCATTAATGAATAGGGCTTGAATAATTATGCAATTACAAACTTTTACTGTAAGCTTTTCTTCTTCAGTTAAATATTTACAGAAAATAGTTTATTTTGACTTTGTTACAGCATAAGAGTTCACATTAAAATACTGAATGGATAAATATTTATACAAGTCGTTTATCAAAACTATGAGGACTTTCAGGTTGATTGAATACTTTTGTATGCCACAGTATTGAGCCTTTCCTTACAGAGGGTTCTTTGTTTCTAAAGTTATAAGATGTTGTTGAACAGAAAATCTTATTTTATTGAGTATTTTAGTAACGAGTCAGTCAGACACTGATATCAGTCCATTCGTCTACTTTCTAAACCTGGTTGTTCTAAACCTGTAATGGAATAGGGATTGTGTGAATTCAGCAACCCAACTCCAAGAGCACAGCCTCTAGAATGTTTAAGTCAACTTATAAGTCAATCATCATAAAACAAAATGGACACATGCATAGCATAATATTTGAATGCAACTTAGTCACCTGATATGAATGTTGGACCTTTATCTGCCATGTCAATGTCAACGTCAATTTATTTATATGCCACATTTAAAACAACATAGGAATGCTGTGGCCAAAGTGCTTTACAATAATAGAATAAAAGAAAACAAACAAATAACATAAATAACATATATAGAAATTAAATATATGAACATAAAATAAAATACATAAATAGAAGTAATGTTATATAATCACAAAAAGGAAACCATCAGTATTACTGAAGGTCACGGAATGCGAGTGAATAGAAATGAGTCTTTAATCTTGTTTTGAACAGTTCAATTGTAGACGGCTACTTAATGTGATAAGGTAAAGAGTTCCACAGGTGAGGAGCAGCAGCTGCAAAAGCCCTATTCCCCTTGGTTTTACACAGTATGAGGGACAACAAGAGACAACTGACCAGAAGATCTAAGCACTCTGGACGGCTGGTGTAAAACACACAATTCAGATAAATTGGCAGGAGGCAAGCCCATGTAAAGATTTAAAAACTAGCAACAAGATTTTAAAATCAATTTGAAAACTGACAGGCAGCCTTTGTAAAGAAGCTAAAACAGTCATACTTTATTGCCCCAACCAGAAAGCGAGCGACAGCATTCTGGACCAACTGTAACCTGTGTATCAGGGATTTGTTAATCCGAGTTGCAGTAGATAGATAGATAGATAGATAGATAGATAGATAGATAGATAGATAGATAGATAGATAGATAGATAGATAGATAGATAGATAGATAGATACTTTATTAATCCCAAGGGGAAATTCACATAATCCAGCAGCAGTATACTGATACAAAGAAACAATATTAAATTAAATAATAATAAAAATGAAAAGAATTAAAATAAAATTAATGTTCGCATTTACTCCCCTGGGTGGAATTGAAGAGTCGCATAGTGTTGGGGAGGAACGATCTCCTCAGTCTGTCAGTGGAGCAGGACAGTGACAAAAGTCTGTCACTGAAGCTACTCCTCTGTCTGGAGATGACACTGTTAAGTGGATGCAGTGGATTATTCATCATTGACAGGAGTTTGCTTAGTGCCCGTCGCTCTGCCACAGATGTTAAACTGTCCAACTTTAATCCTACAATGGAGCCTGCCTTCTTATCAAGTTTGTCCAGGCGTGAGGCATCTTTCATCTTTATGCTGCCACCCCAGCACACCACCGCATAGAAGAGGGCACTCACCACAACCGTCTGGTAGAACATCTGCAGCATCTTACGTAATAATAAGATCTGCAGTAATCGAGGCGAGAAAAAATAAAAGCATGAGTAGCTTTCTCAAGATCCCTAGAAGATAAAAAAGGCTTCATCTTAGACAAAGCTAATATAAAGCAACTCTTGACCACAGAATTTACTTGTTTCTCAAAAGAGAGGTTACTGTCAAAGATAAAACCTAGATTGCGGACTTGAGGTTTGCAAAAGACAAAGAGCCGAGAAGTCCAAAACCAATTTGGGCTTTAGCTGATGGACCCACTATAAGCACCTCCGTTTTATTTTGATTCAGATCAAGAAAATTATTAGCCATCCAGGATCTTAGTTCAGAAAGAAAGTTGTGGAGTTGATTTATTGCAGAGTTGCAGACAGGAATATAAACCTGTGTATCAGCAGCATAGCAGTGAAAAGAAATGTTAAATTTCCTAAAAATAGCTCCAATATGATGAAGGTATATAGCGAATAAAATAGGACCCAAAATGGATCCCTGAAGAACACCATATTTAAGAGGAGCAGTAGACAAAAAAGAGGAATTTAAAGTCACTGAAAAGTGTCTACCAGTTAAATATGACCTGAACCAGTTAAGAGCAGCCCCTTTAAGCCCAACAAGATGTTCAAGCCACATCAGCAATATCAATAGTGTCAAAGGCAGTGGACGACTGATCAAGGAGGAGAAGGACTGCCACGTCACCTGAGTCAGTAATAATAGAGATGTCGTTGAATACTTTCAGGAGGGCTGTTTCAACACATGATAACGCCTAAAGCCAGATTGGTAGATTTCAAATTAATTATTGGAGTTAAGGTGATCGAACCAATTGATTATAAATAATTCTTTCTAGAATTTTAGCCAGAAATGGCAGTTGGGAAATTGGGTAAAAATTGGCTAAAACTCCAGGATCTAATTGTGCCTTTTTTAGATGGGAACGGACTGCAGCATGTTTAAAAAATGAGGGCACAACCCCCGCATTTATAGAATCATTGACAATGGCTAGTAAGTATGGGCCCAAAATATCAAAGGCTTCCACTAAGAGGCATGGTGGTACTATATCGAGAGGGCTGGGAGCTGGTTTAAGGGTGTCAATAGTTCTTTTTAGCTGTAAAAGTGAGACTATATCAAAGGATTCTAAGACAATGTCATGATTAACAGTAGGAAGTTTATAGCCAGTTTGAACAATGCCACAGCAGATAGTATCAATTTTGCTGACAAAGAATGAGAGAAACTTCTCACATGAGTGAACAGTGCTATTTAATCCCACCACAGAATGAGGGTGAATGGCTGCATTAATTGAATTAAATAAGACCCTAGGATTCTTAGAATTACGGGATACTAAATCGGCAAAGAAATCTTGTTTAGTTTTCTTAACTGCAGCCTAAAAATTGAAAAGAGAAGTCCTAAAAATCTGTTTAGAGACAATCAGACCATCTTTTTCCCAACGCCGTTCAGCAGTTGGACAGGCGTGGCGTAGCGATCGCGTAGTTTCATTTAGCCATGTAATTGCTTCATCAAAGAGATACATATCAGATTTTTGTTTTTTAAATATCCTCTCACGGAATGACGTGTGTTAAAAGATTTGCTCATCCCACCACACAGCTGTTTGTCAATTTAGAGAAAAGCCTTGTTTTAATCATTCATGCTGACAAGAGCGTCTTTTAAGTGTCTAAAAGAGAAAAAAACTGTACACATCATATTCAAGTGAAATAACTTCTCTTAAGCTAAATATAAAAATGTGAATTAACGTGTAATGAAAATTGTACAGAGTATTTCTCAGGCAATATGAAAGTGAGATATTCTTTGAGCAGGATAGATTATAGTATTTATTGATCAATCCAGCATTTAAACTAGCTTATATAGGGTGGAGGTTTGCGGTAGCCTATCCTAGCAAGAAAGCAAACAACAGGCAGGCAGAAAGACTCCTGGACTGGGCTCTAGTCCACTGCACACACACACTTCAAGGGACAGTTTAACAACACCAATTCACCTAACCTGTATGTCTTTGGACAAAGAAGAAACTGGAGCAAACCCACATGGACCCATGGACAAACTCTACACAGTGGGCACCTGAGAGTCCCCAGACTCCTTACTATGAGACAGCAGTGTTACCCTTTTGTTACTGAGTACCTAATTAACTCATCAACATATTTACATTAACTGTGGTTTTTATTTTAGCCTTCTTTTAGTATCATAGTGCAGCCACACAGGTTGGACACCCCCAACCACTCCTTAAATTCTGCCAAATATCAGTAATACCTGAAGTTCACATTCAAATTTCAATTTCTTTGTTCTTCCATGGTTTAAAAGTCATCACTCAGAAACATGGCCAAAATGTATATGATGATTAGGTCATGAGTATTCAAAAAGGGAGTTTTTAAGCCATACATAGTTACTAGCATGATTTTCCAGGAGATGAAAGGAATTAAAAGTTGCGGGCTAAGTATGAAGTTAATTGGCAGACAGGAATCAAAAATATCAAGAAAAGCCAGGAAGAACAATCATCAAAACAGGAATGTGAAATCAAAGCTGAGGTTGATAAATACAAAGCAAAAATGTCGTAATACTGACTTCTTTTATTTGTCCCTAACAAAACTGATTTTAGAGTTGGGATTGAAAGATAGGATCCTAGATACTGGGCACTGCCATCTTATGTACTGTAGGTGGAATATTCTGTAGGTGGAGAGTAACTGACATACAGAATTATATCACGGGACTGGCAATAGGCAATAGTGAACAACATGGCAAGGATCAAAAGAAAATGGCAGTGAACATAAAAAAATAGCAAAAATAAACAAGTATGAAAATGCACATATGGCATTAACATTCAGGAGTGTTTTGAGATTTGGTTAGCTGGTTGGAAAGTTGGAGTATTTTAAAATTTTCTAGTCAAAAAGAGTTGGTTGTAACAGTGAGTCATGTTTAAAAATAACAGTGACAGTAAATGTAGTTACATGGACTAGTTATGTACTGTATATAAAATGTTTTCTTAAAACAATTTTACAATATTGTGTTGTTGGCATTGCTTTTATTGATGACAGATGCCAAGTGATGAACAGATTCATGTGTTATTGTTAGTAGTTGGATGTACAGGGCCAATGGCTAACTGTAGTTTATTTTTTTTAAAAGAATTGTCCAATGGAGATTTGTGCTTTTATGGAAATAGCAGATCATTGTGGTGCTTTTTCGATAAAATACAAGGTAAGGGAAATGCTAAAGCATCATAATCATTAGATAATGCAGCTGGGAAGTTGTTTTTAGCGTAATGGAAATACTGAGTACACATTTACTCACTGAAGCATAAAGTGTGACCAAGCCATTTCTCATACATTTTTATGTAAGTTAATTTGCTTTTATTTTTTACTTTTACAGACATTATGGTACAGTATGCATAGTACTGACCTTGCATAGTGATAACATCACTATATTATATTAAATATTAAAACATGCAAGTTGAATTAATTGCTTTCAAGGTATAATTTAGACAGTAAACTCATTTGCAGTTGAAATCATACGTACATGTTTCTTTGTTTAAAGAAAGGCAACGCTCTTTAATGGGAGATTCTGAAATTTCAAAAATGTGTACAGTGCGCTGCATTTGAGATACCTCAATGAAAATTGAACTGTCCTGACAAATTTCCTTAAAGAATAGTATTCTCAGTTCACAAATTTAAAAAAATGTGGTCCACTGGGAAACAAGCTACTTCATTCAGGCAGACCAACACTAACAGGATTGTCATCCAGGAATGCCTGTATTGCCTCCCAGCAGCAAAATGAGAAGAAGTGTAGCTTAAAATCATGAGAACCTAGATCTTGGTGTAACTGAGGAAAGTCCCTGGTCTAGTCCCATCATCATGGTCCCAATGTTGGATGGCAGTTGGCGTTTTTGCAACGACTACCACCGACTTAATCAAGTCTCCCAATTTGATGCTTACCTGATGCCGCGAGTGGACAAGCTCCTAGAGCAACTCAGGAAAGCCGAATATCTGATCACCCTTGACATGATGAAAAGGTACTGGCAAATTCCTTTAACAGAATCCGTAAAGGAGAAGACTGTGTTTAGCACCCTAGAAGTCATTGGCAGTATTGTGTCCTCCCATATGGATTGCAAGGGGCACCAGCGACTTTCCAGCATCTGGTGGTCAGATTACTACGACTCTATGATGCCTATTATGCCACTTACCTGGATGACATTGGCATCTATTCCGGCACCTGGGAGGAAGACGTATGGCAGGGATGAATGATGCTCCTGCCACTAAGCAAAGCTGGTTTCCTGATGAACAAATGTTTCATTGGGTTGACAGAGGCCAAATATTTAGGCTACTTTATGGGCAGACGTATAGAGCAACCACAATGCACTAAAGTTTATGTCATCATGAAATCACTCCATCCAAAGGTCAAGAGGCAGGTCCATTCCTTCTTGGGTTTGGCAGGTTACTACAACTGTTTTGTTCCCTGTTTCTCTGAGACGACAGCAACCTTGACAGATTTCACAAAGAAGTGGACCCCAAATTTGATGGAAGGTTATGCTAAAACTGACGCCACATTCTGTGACTTAAAACAGGCCCTAAAATCAGTTGATTTTTCTCTGCCTTTTATCTTATAGACTGATGCTTCAGACACAGGTCTTGGTGCAAAACATCCAAGGTGTTGAACCCTGTCGTGTTCCTGAGCTGGACACTACTGGACTGGGAGACCAGGTTTGCGGCAGTGGAAAGAGAGACCCTGGTAATAAAGTGGACTATTAACCAGCTGAGGTCTGAGTTCACTGTGGTGACTTACCATGCAGCTTTACAGAGGATGACACTTCACAGGAGTTTAATCTGTGGCTCTCCATGTGATTTTTGGACTTTCAGCCTTATCGGTTCAAAGTCCTCCATTGTTGTGGTTCTCTGCATGCCAATGCCGATGCTCTTTCTCAGGCTCATGACCTCACGGTTAGGACTGTCTGACCTGATGGGACTGGGCTGATGTTTTGGGGTGTTTGGAGGAGGTCCTGTCACACATGTATAAATAGGGGACAGATACAAGGGGTTGGCACTGTTTCCTACGGTCTCTTTCTTTCTTTCTCCCTCTTCAAACCAATTGATTGACAGCAAGGTCACCTCTGACGTCACTTCAGGTAACCATCCACCTGCAGCCGCCTCTTCCTGTCAGAAGAGCCAGAACAGGAAGCTACGCCATTTTGAAGCAGTTCTGTTTTGAACTCACCTTTGTAGAGAGATGACTCCACAATATTTTGCATGTTTTTTTTTTTTTTGAATCTCACTGCCTTCATCTATACAGTGTGGCCATCTTGTCACTCCAACTCTTCATCATTATCCTTTCTTTCTGTTACTACAGTATATATATATATATATATATATATATATATATATATATATATATATATATATTTCTTACACAGTGAATAGTATAAGACACACTCCTAGTCTCCCTTCATTCTTTAGAATAATACCAAAAAAGCAACACAAGAATTTTAATACTAACATTAAAGAAAGGGATGAACAAAGAGTCAAAGCCCTTATAGCAGCAGAAGACAACTCAATAAACACCTTGCATTGCTGTAGATCCTACATCATTATCAGACAAAGGGGTGAATTATCTACTTACATAGATCTGTTTACTGTGACCAATGTTTCAAATACTCATATACTTAAATTTCATCTCTTTATATATTTTCTGTCATTTCCTTCCATCAGTCAAATATTTACCACACACTCATAAGTCTGACTATGACCTTTAAGCAATTTTGTGGAGTAACTTCTGTCATAAGGTTTCACATAGGCCAACCCCTGCAAGTCTTGTTATGCTGAACAGAAATGCAGTGTATTCTGGGCAAGGAGGAAGGCAAAGCAGGATTCACAATATTTTGGTAAGTTTAAAAGTGCAGCTTTGGATTCCCGTGGAATTCACTTTGATCTGTGTAATAATGAATTAATAATGAATTAGTCTGCTCTGCTAGCAGATAGCAATCTTATCTGTGGTTAGAGTGACTCCCTTTTTATTACACATTTTCACAAAGAGTTATGTCAGCTTCAGTTCAATTCATTTAGTGCTTTGTTGCAAAAATGTAGTTGCTTTCCATCAGCAATTGTAAAGAGCTCAGCTCATTTGCAAAAAGAGACACTTTTGGGTGGAGCCACAGGCTCTTTCATGGACACTTATGAAGAAATTCTCTCTGGCAAGAAATCTTTCTTTTCATTTTCGATTAAGGAATATAACAAGGGTGGTCAACTACGATCCTGGAGAGTCACAGTGGATAGGAACAGACAACATTTTAACCCAGACTATGTCACCACTGCCAATCCCATGGTATTCCACAGGGAGCCGCCAAGGCCTGCTCTGCTTGCACCACTGCTGATGCCTAAATTCATCCAGGTAAGAACATGCTGTCCTCCTACCGCTACCAATCACTGGCTCCTCCCACCGAGGGCACTCTTGACCATAGGCGCTGGCCACATTCTCCTTCCTGGGGCTGACCTTCTCGTCTGTGTGCTTCCTCCCATCTTGCATCGGCTCTTGCTCACTCCTGCCTGTTTCTCTCAGTTACTATCTTTAACCTCTGCTCCTTTCCATCCATCTGCTGATCTGTTTTTCTTGTTTCACTCTGTCCTGTGTAGGCTCCTGTTATTCTTACACTCCTACCAGGGCACAGGTGTGAACCTGCTACACACACTGGAGAATTAATGAGGCACCTGACTGACACATTACCTACTAGTATGTGCCTTCACAATTAGAAAGGCACCCAAGCTGTTCTCAGAGTGAAGCTCATTCACACTTCCACCCACACCGAATTGAAGACTGCACATTCAGGGCACAATTATTTATTTACAAATTGAACCTCTTTTTCTTAGCCGTGGGCTCGATACGCCCTAACCCCCCACCACAATACATAAACCATTACCACCTACTATCATGGATACAGCCATCACACTATTAGGACAGTGTGTTTGTATGTTTCTTCCTTCTTGTCAGAGACTCATAAAGGTTGTGCCCCTGGCCTGGATTAACCTATACTGCTTTCAATTCCAGCGCCTATTGGGCCTCCATCTACAATAAATATGCATATTATGTATAGGAACTGCTGCATTCGACATACAAGTACCTAAAGCTATGCATGGAATAATAATTAGTCATTCTAAAAAGGCCAAGTATTGCTGCATATGGGTTATGGCAATGGAGCAGCATCACATCCTTGGTTAGTTCTTATCTTGAAGCCAGTGCAGCTGGGATAGGCTTTGATCAACCTATGAGTAATGAGTAAATATGATAAAGAAAATGAATACATGCACTCATTTGTTAAGATTGTCTCAATGTTTACATTCTTTATTATATCCCTTCATGCTTACATTATAGATGAGCAGATGCAGGAAAGCATTCAGCCAGTTGTTCAGAAGAAAAAAAGGATTTGATACCAACAGCATCAAGCTTTGTTTTATTTTTAATTTGAAACACAATGTATACTAATACTACACTATTATGGTTAAAGTTATGTCTTCCATGTTACTTGTATGATTTCTTTTATTTATTCTTGATTTATCCTACCATAGCTGTGTTAACTTGATTTATGCAATCACAATACAGTCTAAATCACAGCATTTTTACTCCAGACGCATTAAATGTAACTGCACAATGAGTAAGGGAACTCAAAAACCTTCTGCCACCCCCAAAAGCTTTTTATTTCATTAATGTTTGCTTTCTATCAAGCTAGAGGGAGGGCGAATGCCTGGCTGACACAACTGGAGCTTTTTGTAGATATGAAATACTACAACATTTCTTTGAAACAGAACCAAAAAAGTGATTAAAATTACATGGTGTATATTTAGATTGGGAACTGCCAGTCATACCTTATGTTCTGTCTGCCACTTTTGTTTGACATATATCAATGTGCTTGTAACAGCTGTTCAAATTACCACCACACTGGTTAGACATCAAAGCCAAAATTGAAAACAGTTTGCTCAGATTTATTATTTGAGATTCATAAGCAGAAGCAAATGAAAGGAAAAGTTGACTTAGATATTTTCAATTTGTAAGCAGCAAATGTTGACTTCTGCAAAAGGAAGGATAAAGCAGATGTTGCCTTATGTAATTATGTTGTTTTTTTTTTCTTTAAAGGTAGACAACAACTGAATGCTAAGAAACCAATATAGAATATTTCAATATAGTCTTATTTTGCAGTTTCTTTCATGGCAGGACGCAAAATAAATCATATAAATGAAATTTTAAAATGTTTTTAATTCAAAATGATAAAAATGAATGGAGAGTTATAGAAGTAGAAAACAAGGCAAAAGTATAATTATTTGAAATACCATCAGAGCAAAGAGCAGGTCCATATGGAAACAATTCAAAATGCACAGAACTGCAGAGTGTCTAAAATTATCTAAATCATAACACTGACAGTAGGATTGGAATAATTCAAGATTCACAGAAGTAGCCTAACATGATTTTGATATAATGCACAATACATGGGTGAAAATCAGAGTATCTTGAGGAAACCCGTGTGGATACCAGAAAAATGTACACACTTCAACAAGACAGTTATCAGTTTGAGAATTAAATCTGAGCCCTTTGAGCAGGCAGTGATAAACTCTGCTCCACTTTACTGCTGACAATTAACTGTACAAATGCAGACAGACCTACCAAAGTACAGAGTCATTTCATGCTATTTTCTAATCTAGACCAGGCTCATGAGGCATTCTGGTGTCAATTCCAGCTAGCACAGGGCACAAAGCAGGTACAAACCCTGGACAGAACACCAGCAAAGCAAAGAGTATTTAAGTTTAATAAAACATGTTTGTACTTGTAGTTGGCAGTAGTTGTGACTCTTAATTTTTCTGTCCATTAAAACTCAGTGTTTTATCATGGAAGCACTTATATCAGGAAGATATCATTACTCCTTTTGTGAACACATGTAGAAATCTATGTACATTTATAAGCTCACTGTAAATTTTACTTTACAAAACAATACACAAACATATTCAATATAGTTATAAATAGTGTTTATCTTAAAAAGAATGTTTGATATATATGCATATGCATACATTCACATATATAAACTAAAGGTTTTTTAGCTAGAAGATATAGTCACCATAATATTTAGGTAAATGGGAGCAGCAGGATATCTTCAAGTAATCATAGATGCAATAAAAAAGTGTTATTTCTTGTGTGCATGATAGACTCTTCAAAACCATTTGAGATGCATTTTTTTTCTTTTTAATCTGGCATTAGATTTTTTGATGTAGTAGTACATGCACCCATATCTGAACACATAATATACTTCAACCAAAACAAAAAAATATATTGAGAGTGATGTGTCAGTTCAACAGTGCTTGAAAAAAGAGGACATTTAGTATGGTAATAGTCTATGAGGAGTTTGACTTCCAAAATCACCACTAATGTTTTTGCATTCATTTATTTTCATTCTGTCCAATACTAGTGCCCAATTCAGGATATTTTCATCACCCAGCTAAGCACTAAACACAAGGCAAGGACCAAATCTGAATTGCGCATTGGCTCAAGTTATTTTATGTGCTTAATATTACTCTTTTGCAAAGATGCCTTTCCTAAACATGCAGACCTTACAAACCTAGAATCAAAATCTTGTCTCTAGTACTATGATGTATCTTCCCATTATCCACCTTAAAAACAAAGTGAACACCAATTTCACTCATGCCAGAGAGTAGCAACACAATAAATGTTGATTAGCACATCCAAGTAAGATTTTCCCTGTACTCTGTGCATGTAATAGAAAAGACCCCATAAGCCTATAAACCTATTGCCAGTAGTATAGGGCAATGAAACTAGTGTTATAGCTGAAATGCATAGCATATAATATTAGAATTCTGAATTTTTTCGTACTTGGCTGCTTTTTATGAAATGTTAACTTAGCATTTGCACTACCTTGTCATTCATATTCTTGCAGAGATTAAAAAAAAATGTTTTAATGAATAGTTTCTTTTTTATATCGCTTTAATGGCTGGAAGAGCCAATTATTAAGGATGAGTATTAAATATATAAGATTATAAAACTGACACAATGGTCAGTTGTGAATGTTGCATGTAGCTTCCATCTCTATCACTTCTTTGACAACCTGTTTTGTCTGAGTGCTGGTGTCTCTGACTTCTTTGCCTGACCTCTAATTATGACTTTCCTTAGCCCTTGATCTGTGTGCTGACTTTTGTCTTTAATATAATGCCACTGCTTTCTCCTGTTGCCTGTCTTTAATTAATGGGTCCAGCCTTAAAAGCACACTGCTGTCAACTTTGCGAATCATTTAATTTCCTCTGAGTTCCAAAGCTCATACGTGATGGTCAAATTGTTATATTTTTTGAGTGTCACTGGCAGAAGACCTTCTACCATAAGACAGCAGTGCACACAATATTATAGTGTCCCTGTCCAAAAAAAAAACTTTCCATGCAGACAGTTATAACTTTGTGCTTAGCACCCTACAGTTAATCCAAAGAAGCAAACATCTAAACTACAAGCTATAAATGTTATGCCATTATTACTAAGTTACTAATCTGCTTTCAGAGGATGTTATATTTCCTATGTTAAATATAGCTGCTTTAAAAGGTTCCATATTTCTATACAATTACAATACATTTTGGAATGATCTATCAGTATTTTGAGGAATACCTCATTTGTCTCAAAATATAATATGGATCTGATGACCCATTACTCTTATTTAGCTTTATCCTCCTACAGCTGGCAGTGTGGTTGTTCATCTTGTATATGACTTGGCTGTATTTATTGCTTATCCAGTATATCAATATGGCTGTCATATTCTATCTATCGGGTGCTCTTAACACACTGTTATTTACTAATGCTCTCAGCTTCATGGATGCTTTGACTTCACTTCTACCCTCACTCAAGCATAGACATCATATAATGTCACCACAAACTTAACCCACTTTTAAACCAACTTCCAGAGGGTACCATTTACATAGCAATCAGCTAGATCTAGTAGAGATTTACTTTATAAAAGTGCTATTCATGAAAAATAGCTTAACATTCTTCACTTTCGCCACAGACAGCTCCAGACCAGAGGCCTCATGTATAACACTGTATGTAGGATTCACACTAAAACATGGTGCATGGACAAAACTGGAAATGTGTGTATGCACAAAAAATTCAGATGCATGAAACTGTACATAAGCAAAGTTCTATGCACTTCCCCTTTATAAATCCCAATCAACGTGAATTTTAACACACACACGCACCTACAGCCCCACCCCAACTCCCCAAAGAATTTCATCTATTTGAATATGCAAATGAAAATAAATATCTATTTCTGTTCAGTGGTTTGTTAAAAGACAATGGAAAAAGCATGTGGAAATTTAGATCCTGCTTAGTAAACTATTTGATGGCTTTAATCTCAAGATTTCCACTTTAATCTCATAATTTATTTTGTCATTAAAGTAGAATGTCATAAACATTCTTAAAATCAATGCTGAATTTACTAGAGTTTCTCAAAACCTGTCGTAATTCTCCAACCCAGTCGTTAATCACTCCGTGATTCTTAGATGGGTTTTCTCTTACATCCACAGGAGCGCACAGGCAGTGATCGCCACACAGAATACATTACATTCATGATATTACAGCTCTCTGAACATCTTAGAATATTAACATGTATACTTGATATAATTTTCATGATGACATGCATTAAAGCATTTATTAAGCATCTGGGTTCATGGTGGCACAGTGGTAGTGAATAAGATGTTTATTGTGTGGTGATTGGTTATGTAGGGAAAGAAAATGAAAGAAACTGCAGTTTGGTACATTCGATAAAGACAGCATGGCTGCAATAAAGAAAGCCCGCTCTGAGTTCTGTATCTATGTCCCTGACCACCACCTCACAAGCCCAACATTTACACATTATTGCAATTAAACCAGTGGGATACTCATTCATACATCTAGCCCAGGCCTATTCAAATGGTGGCCCGGAAACAACCTCCGAGTGGCCTAGTCCGTGGTCCCACCAGGGTTCCAGACTTCAACTATGTGACTAAAAATAGGTTTGGCGATTATCATTTCTACTTAGTTCACCAGTGGTGAATTAAATCATTGAAACTTTAAACTATTATACTGCAACAGTTGCAAAAGGCCATTTTTTTATTGTTGAGCATATGTGCAATTAATTTATGCATCAGTACGGGCTCCCCTTGCATATCACTGAGCTGCATAAAGGCGTTGGATGCCAGGAAGTCACGGTGAACCTGATGTCAGAAGTGGAGATGCATGTGGAAAAATATTTCTAAGTACATGGCGCTGTGAAGGAGACGGCAGTGAATTTTAACAAGAGGCTGGTTACGCTTGTGCCAAAATAATAAACAAAGGGCTGAATATGACGCAGCCGGTCATCAAAACAAAAGGTAAGCATGCAAAACATTTGAAATTCAACTGCCCATCATATAGGTCCCCTGTTATGAAGATATCTGTGCCCCGTGGAATTCAGTTATCCCTTCTGATTTCGCACAGGCACACTGAGGTGTGATTGTCAATGATCTCCATGTATTCAAGCATTTTTGCATGCTGTTTCTCTTTTGATTTAATGCATACCTCATGCAAAATGCCAGCCTGTCCATCAGTAAACATGTACAAGCAGTTGCCTGACCGCTGTCTCATCATACACAGCGAACTCTGCATTTTAAGGTTGTAGGTGTATTACTATCGCTTTACTGGGCTGCTCTGTGACTGAAATTAAGTAAAATTTGTTAAAGTTGTATTGAAAAATGCCACTTCATTAGTTGTTACTTCAGTTGTTTTGGCATGAGCACAATATGTTCTGTTACCAACAAATTTTACAACAGGAGCTCATAAACAAAGAAACATTGAAAATGATTCAGTAAAAATAATAATAGTAATAATTATAAATGATTCATTACTTGACACACAAGAACACTGTACAAAGACATTTTAAAATCATTGTAGATAGATAGATAGATAGATAGATAGATAGATAGATAGATAGATAGATAGATAGATAGATAGATAGATAGATACTTTATTAATCCCAAGGGGAAATTCACATAATCCAGCAGCAGTACAGTATACTGATACAAAAAAACAATATTAAATTAAATAGTAATAAAATGCATGTAAAAGCAGACAATAACTTTGAGTAATGTTAGCATTTACTCCCCCGGATGGAATTGAAGAGTCGCATAGTGTGGGGGAGGAACGATCTCCTCAGTCTGTCAGTGGAACAAGACAGTGACAAAAGTCTGTCACTGATGCTACTCCTCTGCCTTGAGATGACACTGTTCAGTGGATGCAGTGGATTCTTCATGATTGACATTTTGCCTAGTTTGCCTAATGCCCGTCGCTCTGCCACAGATGTTAAACTGTCCAACTTTACTCCTACAATAGAGCCTGCCTTCTTAACAAGTTTGTCCAGGCGTGAGGCGTCTTTCATCTTTATGCTGCCTCCCCAGCACACCACCGTAGAAGAGGGCACTTGCAACAACCGTCTGGTAGAACATCTGCAGCATCTTATTGCAGATGTTGAAGGACGCCAACATTCTAAGAAAGTATAGTCGGCTCTGACCTTTCTTACATAGAGCATCAGTATTGGCAGTCCAGTCCAATTTGTTATCTAGCTGCACTCCCAGATATTTATAGGTCTGCACCCTCTGCACACAGTCACCTCTGATGATCACAGGGTCCATGAGGGGCCTGGGCCTCCTAAAATCCACCACCAGCTCCTTGGTCTTGCTGGTGTTAAGGTGTAAGTGGTTTGAGTCGCACCATTTAGCAAAGTTTTTGATTAGCTTCCTGTACTCCTCCTCCTGCCCACTCCTGATGCAAAGTATGTATTAGTTCAATTTCACACCATACGTGCAGCCTTGCTCTTAAACATTTACTCAGATAATTTTTTCTTTGTTAAAATTGCACATGAAAGGGATTGCTGTGGAACTCAATTTTAAATTCTGTCATATGAGTGATTAAAACCATGTGAATGAAATAGTTTAAGTTCTATGAAAAAAAATCCTTTGCCAGTCATGACCACCCCTTTAAATTGGGGGAGGATCTCATATTTCAAAACAAATGTTATTGCTAATACTGTGCCCTTTTTTTGATTTCAGAAATATGTTTATTTTTTTCTTCAAAAGTGGAAACAAAAATACTGCTACTATCTCAGATTCTTTTTTTATACATTTTTGATGTGCCTGTGTCTGATATGACCAAATTTAAAAGGGAAACAATGAATAAACATTACTTGTTTTTAAATACATTCAATTGTGTTGATTTAAAATTTAACATTACGTGCTGCTGACTGGCCCAGCAAAAATGTATTGGTTTGAAAATCTGGCCCAACTGAATATGTAATTGAATAGCCCTTATCTAGCCTCTTAGAGGCTTGTCACAACTGCCATAAATGTTCTCTACATTGAACGTACAGCTGCTTTTGCAATCACTTTTTAGAGTTATTGCAGCAAGGTGCCCTGTGAATTTAATGGATGTTCTTCTTGATGAGCTTTCTTTACTTTTTATTCTTTATTTTAGCTGTACTGTTTCTGCCAAATGTACCAAGCTCTAATTCTTGTCCTTCCTTATATAACCTGAACCCAGTATGTAACGTTAGTGAAACAGAACACTACTTTCTGAGGAGACGAGTACAATTATTGACACACTGCTGTCTGCATGTTGCGGTATGAATTCACCATGACTCCACATGTTTAATTATTAACAGTATATATTTATTTAAATGAAGTTAACAAGTTATTTTAAAAATCTAATATGCATACTTAATGCATTTCATCATAGAAATTATATCAGGTATACATCCTAGTTTTCTAACATCACACAGCTCCAACAGGATAGCTCTTGGAAATGTAAATCAACTTAGAAGCCATGAATCATCACATATAAATACACACTCTCTTCTATTGAATTGAATTATATTTCTTTACTGTTCATTATATGGTACAATGAGATTCAATATGCAACTCCTCCATAAAATAATCTTATAAAATGATAAAAAATAATAATACTATGATAAAAAAATGGAAAATATACAATATGAATGCTTAAGCACAATGTACACATACATATACTGCAGATAGTTAAAATGATTTATAAAGTGGCTCAGAGTATACAGGTACAATACTACAGTTCTAGCGCCACTTTACAGTGAGGTAGTTGTAATTAGAAGTACAAACAGTTATACCAGGAGCACTGGATGGACTAATTAAGTGTGTTTATAGCTCTTGGGATGAAACTGTTTCTCAGCATTTGCGATATGGGAGACGTTCAAATAGACTGTGGCATGGGTAAGTGGAATCCATGCAGATGCTGGTTGCTTTCCTGAGGAAGCATGTGCTATAAATGTAATCCAGAACCTAAAGCTAAAACCTGATAATCTTCTGTGCTCTGCACACAACCTACAGTATAGCTTTCCAATCAGCTGCTGTGAAGCTGTTATACCACAAATAGTAACAATGGGTGAAAATACTCTCAGTGGTACGCTAAGAGTAACAACACTTAAGCAGCTATGGTATTTGGAATAGTATGGTCATTCTGTGCACCATTAGACTGTTACACAATGATTACAATCAACTGCCTTAAATTTGTAAACAATATGCAATTATTTTTAGTGTATTTGATATAGAAACAGTAGCACTTGTTTGATGATAGGTGCTGCCAGTTTACTAAACTGAGCAGAAAAGTACGTACACATGCCGTGAGGTTGCTGAAGGCCACTGTGCTCTTGGAAACCTTCAGCTCTGCAGAAAGTTTCTGTAGCCTTCTCCAGATCTGGGCTGCAATGCAAACAGGTCTTTAGGCATTGTAGGCAATTCGTTTTACCTCATGGCTTAGTTTTTGCTTTAATACTTATTGTTAAGTGTAGGAACCTATATAGACAGGTGTGTTCCTTTCTGAATTATGTCCAATCAATTGAATTGACTTCAGGCTTACTAATAATAATAAATTTTTTTATATATAACACAAACAAGGTATAGAAAGAACTCCATGAAAAACAGTAGAATGAGATACACCTGAGCCAGATTTTAAGTGACACAGCAAAGAGTCTAAATACTGTACATGTTCGTAAGATATTTTATCTTTTTATTAAAAAAAAAAAAATACAAAATCCTTTTTTTAGCTTTGCAATTTTGTGGTATTGAGTGTTGCTTTATGTGGAGAAAAAATAATTTAAATTAATTTAGCACAAAGCTACAGCATAGCATATTGTGAAAAAAGGGGTGAATCTACTGTATATCACCAGTGCCACAGACCTGCTCTACTTGTAATAAATGCTGTCACATACCATCATTATGTTTTTTCATATCACTTATTTTCAATGTGGTACTAAATTAGTTTCTAAATTTTCAATTTTTAGCATGACAACAATCTAATCATTACTCCACAGTTACCTAAAAAGAAATGTTGATTTAAATTGAATTCAGCATGAGTATTTCTTGGTGCCTACCATTTCAACACACAAATGTTTGTGGTCAACGTTATGTAGTAAAATTTGAAAGCCTCTAAAGATTTTGGTATTTCAGTGTTCCAGGTATGCACTGGCCAGGAGTGATTGAATTCAATGAGACAGTTTTTTAAAGCTGAGGAAGTCAGAATATAAATTACAGAAAAACAGAACAAGATATAGTCAGTATCTGAGAATAAAAATGCACAGTGGTGGTGATAGATCAATTTTCTTGTTTATTTTTATGCCAGTTCATTATACTGTTAAGAACACTGGTGCTGCCTTTATAATCCTTTTTTTAACAGCCTTCCTAGTTGAGAATCTGGTCATTTCTAGACACTTCATAAGACTCTATATAAGGAATAACAAATAGTATTTGTGGCAGATTTTCAAACTAGTCTTAGAAAAAAAACATCTATGCAACTACCATTATTGAACCCATTTAATCCAGATAGCTATGGGTCATGTGCAAGAAGTGGTAATTTTCAAATGATCTATGTTTATTTATTGAAGCTTGGTATAACTTAGTTTCCCATGTTAACTTGAATTACTTGCTCTCTGGCATGTGACTGTCAACTAATGTGTTGATCTTTATCACAATAAGGAAGGTAAAGAGGAGATACAGCAAAGTGAAGCAGTGTGAAAAGAGTGGTAATTAAAAACACAGAAAGGTCACAGAAGTTTATTTGTAAAGGCATTTACAGGAGTGTACCTTGATTCTGTTCATCCCACATAGAGTTTCAGTTAACACAACCAAAGCTGTACGACTAAGCCTGTTAATCCCCCTTCCATTGATCCAGAATTCAACAGACAGTCTAAGAGCATCTCAGGAAAGTGCAAAAGGATTAAGGCCAGCCATATAATCATACTGCCACTGTACACCATTTTTAAATAATGAGGACGATGGAATTCTGTTTATAGCCATTTTTTAATAATTGTACTCACGTCCTAAGAAACTAGTGTTCTGTTTCACTAATGTTAAATACTGGGTTTATATTATGAAAGAAACACAAATCTCTGCCTGTTCAATATGAGATTCAGACTAGTTTCACATTTGGAATCAAATGTAATAACACAACCTATAGAACATTTCAAAACCATTAGTCAAACATAACTAAAGATTTTACTGGTCCTGGATTCAGTTACAGTATAGTCATTGCTCCAGCATAATAAAACTACCCAGTGCTGAAGTCAAGAATTCAAAACCAACACCATCCTACTATTGCCAAGGAAGTCCACTGCCTCTTACTTCAGTAACAATCACCCAATAACACTTACACCTTTCATCATGAAGTGTTTATAGATGCTAGTATTGGACCACTTGAAAGCCAGAATTCCCAAATCACATGATCAAGAGACCACAGACAGTCTGCATTGGAAACAGTATCTCCAGTGCCATTGCACTGAGCACTGACACCCCTCAGGACTGCATACTAACCAAACTTCTGTTCACTCTGCCGATTCCCAATTGTACAGCTGTGTTAAGTCTGTGGAAGAGAAAACATCAGTGGGTCTCTTCAGCAGTGTGGATGGATCGGCTGAAATAATGGAGATACAATGATTGGCAGACTGGAACAAGAGCAAAAATGCACCTCTTGATGTTGTTAAGATGATAGAGATGATTGTTGACTTCAGGAAGGCCCATGTTGTCCACACCCCACTGCACATCAAGGGCTCTGCAGTAGAATTGGTCAAGAGCACCAAATTCCTTGATATGCACCTTGCAGCTGACCTTGCTTGGTCAAATAACACCATCTCCATAGCCAAGAAGGTGCAGCTGTGTCCCCACTTTCCTCAGCGGCCAAAGAAGGCAAGCCTACCTCCCCCCCATTCTCAACACATTCTACACGAGCACCATTGAGCACGTTCTGATCAGCTGAATTAATCTCTGATATGGGAACAGTGTCTCTGACCATAAGGTCCTACAAGACATAGTGCACACAGCAGGAAAGATTATCATCTTCATAAAGCACTACATTCACAAAGCCTATAACATTGTCACAAAGCCACAAAGGTCTCTTTGTTCACTTCCATCTGGCAGAAGGTACTACGGCATCTGAACCATTTCTGCAAGGTTCTGCAACAGCTTCTACCCCTCGGTGGTCCAAACTATGAATTCTGTTCTGCCCTACTCCCCTCAGATCTGATTACAATGACTTATTTATAGGCAGTGCATTTGTTACACTTGTTACTATTATTTCTTTATTAATATCTACTTCAAATTATTACTATCTATTATTTTACCTATTAATCTATTTATAGTATAGTAGAGTTCTTTACCTGTCTAGCGCTCACCCTGTGTTTATGGGTTGCACCACGGTCCTGAGAAACCTTATTTTGTACCACTGTTTGCTGCAATGGATGGCATGATAATAAAGCCAGTTGACATGACTTGAATTCATATTTGAGACAAGAAAATAATCTGTTGTTAATTTAACTAGTCTTCCAGCATCAGGAAATGTTTAATAAAATGTGAAACTTAACAAAATTCCATTATTTTTTTCTGACTTTATGTAAGTGTTGTCTTGACTGTCTTGTCAAGGTAACCCAGTAGTCATCATTAAGCTATATTTTTGAATGATTCAGTCATAATGACTTGTGTTATTCTAGGAACAGTGTTAGATATTCAGTTCAAGGAAACACACTATAGAAGCAAACTAAAAGCCACTGTTATAATCATGTTTAAATATTTTTTTAAATAAATTATGTCTTAAGCAATAATGACTCAGATGGAGAATAAGTAGTGACAGCCTCCACATTTTAAAAGTTTCTTATTAGCCACTCTAGTGATGACAGTGACGTACAGAACATTGGCATGAACAGATGATGGTGTATAGTATATGAAACAGCAACATTTATATCCTTCCACAAAGCTTTGTGTACTGGCATTGTGCCTGGTTTCTAACTGTTGAAGCTATTATAAGAAAGAATTTGTTCACTGTCATGACCAAGGCCAAAACTAAATCATTTTTGGAAATAAAACTCAATACTGTAACATAATGCAATCTATAATTAATCTGTATTACAGTTTTCCTTTTTAAAAGTTTATAATTATATTTCTTGTGGTTTATTAGCTTTTAAAGATACAATGGTGATATAATCAGTGAGCTATGTCAGAATCCTTTCTCCTACAATTGCCAAAGTTTTTTGGTATCTTTGCATGGTCGGAGTCAAGTTGTTTGCGATTGCTATATTTTTTGGTGGTTTTATAATTTTTAGATTTCAAGATGCCGAGTTATCATGCTCTAACTATATAGGATGGCAGCACACAGCAGTCAGTATCCTAATATTGAATCTTTTTTAAAAAGCTTCCTATCAGATTAAGTGGGTTAAAGAAACCCAATTTAGTTATGGATTTATGGCTAGAATCTCCTTTGTTAATTACTTATTTTATACCTGGACATAGTCTTTTTTGCATGGTATTTTTCATTCCCTGGTACAGTTCTTAAAAAAATAAAGTTTGCAATAAAGCACTAAAAGCACTTCATCACACAATCTCATTTTAAATTATCTCTTAAATTGGAGTTTTTGTACTGTTTGAAGTGTGATAGAGAAGGGCTTCAGACTGGCATAGCTATCTTTACTTACTGCCTCCAGGTTTTCATCAAAGTTATTATGCAGTGCACTGGTAAGCTAAGTATACATGTCCACTTCATGAATGTGCCGAATGCCTGGGAATTAAGTTTCATAAGGAATTGGGAGAGGTATCATAACCAAAGCAACAAACAGTGGGCCATAACAAGGATCAATATGTGGGACAAAAATCACAGTCAAATACAGAGGACAGGAATTTGTAAATCAATTAAAACCAATGTAGCCAGAACCAAAACGTTTACTTTCAATCATAGTTAAAGATTTACAGTTTAGGCTGAATCCAATCAAGGACAAGCAGTAAGGACATAATGTGACTTTTATACTTGTATTGTTGTGGTATTCTCCTTTTTCCAGTTACTTACTTTATCCAGGGACACGTGAACTTACCTGGTTAGTTACCGGGCTGATTTACTCCCACAACTTATGATTAAAACAAAAACACACAGATATACTCATACACACAGACCCTAACCACACGAATGATGCGCCATTCTCTAGCACTTAAAGTGACTTACTGATCATGAGCATAAACAATGCACAATGTCTTAGATATATCTCAGACCTAAATATTACCTTGCTTTCCAAGAATGTATTTAAACATACAAAGGCTCAACATCCTTGGCTATAGGCCATTTATCAACCACTGATATCTTAATTTAACAAAAGACAATGTATATAAAGCTAAAAGTTACTTGATATTTATTAAAGAACAATAATGCCAGTAGAGGATAGTATAAAAGAAAAAATAGCAAAGTCTGGTTATACATAGTCTTTAGAAAAAGCTAAAAAAAAAAAGTGTCAAAGATGAATATCCTTAGGCGGCTTTTGATCTAGCAATCAAGATCATTCATGAGATACTTTAGCTGACGATCAGATAAAAATGGTTGCATTGATGTCTCTCCTTGGTCGTCACTGTTTCTTCTTCTGACATCGCCTACAGGCAAGGTATATTTACCTGTATTTTAAAATTACACGTGGGATTCAGGAACATGTGATGTTACAAACATTTGATTAGCTGGCTGTCCACTGGATAAATGACTTTTCTTACAGTCTGCGATTTTTTCAGTATGTCCGACATTTCTTCCTTTCCCAAGCAGTAAACCAATTTGGCAATTCCTAATCCCTGGGGCATTAATCTGTTCACCAGTTATAAAGTAATCAATACAGCCAAAGGCATCATTCTGGTGTTCTACTTTGGTTTGTACAGATGTTTTAGAAGTGAGGTACAAGTGGAGAAGAGGAGATGCTCTGATATTAATTACCTCCTTGTAAAATGAAGTTCATCTTTGCATGAATGGGAAAAAAATAATGCAAAATTAAAAAATTCTAAATCAACAACACTACAATACTCTTGATCAAGATATGTTACGCACCACACACTTCCAGTTGTCTTAGCCTAGAAACAGTATAGTAATTTTCCACAAATACTTCTCAAAAAGAAGCTAGAGAAAATAAAATTCTACCTCAAAATTTTCATCAAGCATTAATTACTGTCTTTTCTAAACAAAATAAGAACTTACTAAAATGTGCACTGTACCAACCAATCTCACTTCTGAATAACGAAGTTAAGCTACTCTCCAAAGACCTAGCTAGAAGGATGGAGAAAGTGCTGCCTTCGGTAATATCACAAGACCAAACTGGATTTTTTAAAGGCAGACACTTAGATTCCAATCTTCGACGCCTATTTAATGTAATATATTCACCAACAAAGTCAAACACCGCAGAGATATTATTATCGTTGGATGCATAAAAAGCATTTGATATGGTTGAATGGAACTACCTTTTCACTACATTGGAGAAATTTGGGTGTGGCCTGAACATTTGTGCATGGATCAAATTCAGCTTGTATTAACAACATCAATTCAGACTACTTTAAAACTACAGCGTGGTACCAGACAAGGATGCTCTTGTCACCACTCCTTTTTGCAATCACCATTGAGCCACTTGCATTTCACTGTCAAAATGCTATCGAGATAAAGGGGATTATCAGAGAAGGATTGGAACAGAAAATTTCTCTATATGCAGATGATATGGAATTGTATATATCAGACTCACAAAATACTGTGCCTGCATTCCTAACAGCACTAACAGAATTTCAGAAGAATTCTGGTCTCAGAATCAATTTGTATAAAAGTGTGCTCTTCCCAGTGAATTCTCAAGTATACAATATTAGACTTATTATTTGACACCTTAACCTTTTATCATTGCAGATCAGTTTAAATACCTAGGGGTAAACATCACAAGTAAATATAAAGCTCTTTATCAACAAAATGTTGCCATCTGTATGGAAAAAATTAACTAAGACTTACATAGATGGTCAACCCTTCATCTCACTTTAGCTGGAAGAATAAATATTGTTAAGATGAATTTCCTTCCTAAGCTTCTCTTTTTATTTCAAAACTTTCCAATATACATCAATAGATCATTTTATAAGAAATTAGACTCAACCATAACCACATTTATTTGGAATTCAAAACATCCACGTATCCAATGGATGACCCTACAAAGACCTAAGGGGGAAGGTTGCATGGCACTACCTAACTTTCAGTTTTATTACTGGGCAGCAAACCCACAAACTATAAAACCTGGACATAGACAGAAATAGACGAACATACACAGGCTTGGTCTGCAATAGAAACAAAATCCTGCAGCAATTTATATTCCTTGCTGTGTACCCCAATAAATACAAGTTATTGCCAATATACTAACAACCCAATTGTGCTTCACTGAATCAGAGTGGGAAAAGGATCTCTTACTCAATATTTCAGAAAAGGAGTAGAAAGCAGCAATGCACAGAATTTACTAGAGCTCCATATGCGCAAAGCAATAATTATTCAACGTAAAATTATATATCAAGTGGATCTCTCTCATTTAAAATTGTCCAAAATGTTTCCGGGGCAAGATCCAACCTGTGAATGCTGCAATCAAGTTCCGGCCTCACTGGGTCACTAGGTTTTGAGCCTGCACCATATTAACATCATTTTGGACCAAAATCTTTAAAAGCCTTTCAGACAGTTTGGATGTCATAATCCCTCCTAATCTAATAACATCTGTGTTTGGGGCACTTCCAGATGGGCTTAAAGTGGAGAAGGACAAACAAACTGTAATTGCCTTTACTACACTACTGGCACATAGACTTATCTTGATCAACTGGAAAAATCCTAACTCACCTATTCTAAGTCAGTGGGTAAATGATGTTATATACTATTTGAAACTGGAAAAAATCTAATTCGCACTTACTGGATTTGTTCAAAACTTTTTCAAAACCTGGCAGGATCTAATCAATAACATTTTAGAATAAGCATTTCAATTATGGAAGCAGGCTCTCTCCACTCTTTTACTCCTCTTTTACTTTAAAGCATTTATCTTTGTTCATTTATTATTTTATCTATTCATTTGTCTTTACACTGCTGGCCTAGGTCTCTTTCTCAGAGGTAGGGGTTGATTTATTTCAAACTTTTTTTTTCTTTTTGTAAAACTTGAGTTGTGTATGGAATGTTATTTGATTTTAATAAATTCAATCAAGTTAAAAAAAAATACTTCTCAAAATGGTAACAAAATGGAGTCGCTGGAGAATCCTACTTCTTTTCAACATTGTTAAAAACATATCAAGCAGCATAATAAATATGACCACAAGATTCCATGACCTCTAAATTCCTTAAAAATGGTATACATAATTTTAAGAAGTCAAGAAGAATTTCTAAAAATAAAACATTTAGAAAAAATCATCACAATAGAAAAATGGCCTGTATAATGCTGAGTAAATGACATTACCCATATCAGGAGATTAATAGTAGAGAGATAAATAAAAATTAAATATTGCTTAATAAACTTAATTTCTGTTGCTAGCCAGTTTAGATGTTTAATGTTGGCATTGATGCCTCACTACATGCAGTATGATACTGTGATCCTAGCACATTTTACAGACACTACAAAATAGCTTTCTTTAAAGTTTAAACTATCCCACTCTTTCTCCAATTTTGTCACTGCCAGTGATTACTGGCCACATTTAGCCTCAATATACTGTTATGACATTAAGTCTTTATTGTCCAAACTCTTTCATTTTTCACAGCTCTTCTGAGACCAGGTCATGGGGCAACAAACTTAGCAGAGGGTCTCATATGTATCTTTACTCAGATACACTTGCCAACTCATACTGTGGGATCCCAAGATGTTCCCAGGCCATTTGGGAGATATAATCCTCACAGCAGGCCCCGAGTCTTCTCCGTAATCTCCTTGCAGCTGGTTGTTTTCGTAAAAACCCCACAGGGAGGCATCTGGGAGCCACCATAATTTGCTCTTCTTATTGCAGAAGATCAGCAGGTTTACTTCAAGCCTCTCTCCGATGTCTATACAATTCACGCTATCTCTAAGGGAGAGCCCGGCCACCCTGCAGAGAAAGCTCACTGTCCAAAATCTTTACCACCAGTTCTCTCTGGGTATTAATGGTGCAGGAGTGGAAGTGGGATATCTGTACAGTGTTCATTGTTCTTGTTGTAAATTGTCTTAGAAGGGGAGCATCGGATGTTTATATTTGTCTCAATAGAACTGTATTTTGTTTTGTTTCATAGAGCAGAATATAAATAAATACTACAAGGACTGAAAATTGAATCTGAGATTTTAAAAAAATGCCATATATATATATATGTGTGTGTCCTGCGGTGGGTTGGCACCCTGCCCAGGATTGGTTCCTGCAGACCCCCGTGACCCTATTCGGATTCAGCGGGTTGGAAAATGGATGGATGGATATATATATATATATATATATATATATATATATATATATATATATATATATATATATATATATATATATATATAAATGCATAGTGTCATTTTGTAAACATCTTATTTAGTGACTGACATGCTCTAATAAATTATAGACATTTACAGATTTTATTACAAATAATGATTTACCCATAGTTACCTCATAAAAAAGACAGAAATGCGTTTCATGCCAGACTGATTATATGCAGGTTAACTGGCACTCCAATCAAATCAGAAACAATCAATTTGTACTAAAAGTTAAAAACAAATAAAATGTTTCAGTTTATTGTTGTTGGTGATTGGCATGATTAATGATTGGCAGGTCTTAGTTCAAACAGTTTCACTTTTTCTATTAATTTTCCAGTCCATATAATATTTATGAAAATATTGAATGAGATTTGAAAAACCAATAGTAAAGATGTTGTGAATTTATCTTTTTTATTTTTTTTAAACTAAGAAAACTGCAGATGAACCTTTTTGTACAGATTGTCATTTATGTTTCTTTTCTTGCCCACTGTAATGAATGTATTTTCTTTACACGTACCCTTGACAGATGCTCTCTGACAAATCATTGCAATAAGTATTTAATGAAGCACAGGGCAGTTTCTAAGAATCTCATGTTCTGTTCTCCTGTCTTAAGCATTGCCAGTCTGTATGAGCCGGTGTATTGTCTCTCCTACAGTAGCAGTGAAAAGCTAAGCATACACAGTGTTTTCATTTTCAACTGGTAAAAAGAAAGCAGAAATAGAATTCAAGCTTGTTAAAAGCCTGATTACAGTATATACAGCTAAGCTCCAATGTTAAAAGTCATGCAGGTGCATTTTTCATGACCAAGATAATTTGCATCAGCAAATGATAGAAATAAGTTTAGTGTCCCTACTATACATTCTCTGATTGTTGTCCCATACTGAGTTTGCTATCAGTGTTAATGTCACTTATTTGTTCCTGTGGATTTAAGTTATTTTACTTAAAGTAAAAAACTGTCTATGATGAGTTGGCATAGTAAAGGTTAAGACAACACAACTATAACCCAATAGTTATATCACTAAACAGAATGCAAACAATTTAACAAGTAGTAAACAGATGTAACACCAAAAATTTAATTGATTTTCAGTTACTAGTGAACAGCTTATTCTATTATGGCACAAGGAAATGACTTGTATGTTCATTTCATGCTTAATCCTGTGATTCCTGTGTTTATAAAAACAGACACCCAGCCTCCAGAATTTGTACCTGAATATAATCTTTACAGTGCTTGTTCATCTCCTTCACAAAGAACATTTTTAACAAAATCTAAAAATTAACATCAGGGTTGCTATTTGATTAAAATCTTTAATTGTGATTAATTACACAATTAAAATTTTTAATCAATATTAACTGCTTATTAAATGAAATGGAATGAAATTTTATTCAAGCATATTAATATTTTTCTATAAAGCAGAATAAACAATTACTTTCTAATAAAAACAGTTTTAATAAATACTTGTGTATGCACATTAAATAAATATTAGCCTAGCACTTTGATTGGTTCTGTCAATAAAGATGGCTTTAAAATGATATGAAGATGAAAAATATGATACTATATGTTTTCTGCTTATTCAGACAATTTATTAAGCACACCAGTTTATTTACAATTGTTGATGGAGGGATGCTCTTTTTTATTAACAACATATTTAGAAACAGAAAGCAAATGTTCAAAATGGACAAGTGTCAGGAAACGTTACTTTTAAAAGTTACTTTACTCATTGTTTACAAGAAATGTATTTATGCTGCTCCTTATTTTATCAGTTAGTTATTTCTTCTTATTTTGTCAGCTCTTGTAGGATTGAGTACTGCAGTACAAAGGAGTATTTAAAATGTAAATGTAGAGATCAACTACTTCTAATTTAATTAAATGTGTATTCCCTCTTGTGTTATAATGTAAACAACATCCACCCCCTTTTTACACCCTCAACTCAAGCTCCCAAAGATTCGTTGTATTAACATCAGCCGCTGCGTCACCAGATCACTGTTTCAAAATATCTATAGCAAATAACCGAATTAAAATGAAGTAGGTAATTTGTCTATAGGTTGCAGTTTCTAGATTGCAAACAGCACACTCTGATTGGCTGTGCGTTTGACGTACGAAGATACCTAATACTTCTGTTTGAAGATACAACTCATTCCAGATGCCCTCACAAGCTTTCTTTCTCTTTTGTTGTCCGGCTGAATACCATTTAAACATGTCCTGTTAGTTTTCTGATTTTATATATGTAGGAACCCCAGGAAGCACTATCCAATGAAAAAAAAAGGGGAAGTTCGTGCGATATGGGGTGACTGATGCGGGCCAATCGCTGTTGAACTTGAGGTGGCCTGATTTTGGTCACGAGATGGGGCGTGATTGAGTCTAGCTGGTTAAGAGGGTGTGTAATCAGCGATAGTGTTTTTTTTTTTCTTTTTTTGTCGTGACAAGGGTTAAGAATAGGGTTACATTTTGGAGGCACCGCTGGGATTATTTTTTTTTTCTTCTTTCATCTGTTTATCCGTGTTTTTTTTGTCCCTTTATGATTTAATAGACAAACCGTAGGCTTTAAGATTTCTTCACTCCAGTATTAGTTGGTTACATTGACCTACAGTAATTATGGATCTGGTTAAGACTGTTGAGTGGGGTAGAAAAGAGAATGTTAATCTCTTGCGTGCCATTGTTTTGAGCAATGTTCCTTTATGCACTAGTGATGACACTATTGGGAAAGTGTTAAATACCGTCAAAGTTTTCGGTCGCACAAAAATATGTAGCCGTCGTGGTGATGTAACTGGTAGATGGTTGTTCATTCTAGTGGAGGCCAGTGCTGATTTAGAACCAGATGTGATACCTCCCAAGATAGGCATAGAAAATGAGGTTGGGCCCTGGAGCGTCCACTTAGTGCGCAGTCTAGTAGCTCAAAATCCGGCCCCTGAAGGTGATCCCTTTCAGCTCAAACTGCAGGCATTGTTGCAGCAGGAGGGTAAATCTATGGATGAAGTGCGGGCATTGATCATGGGAAAACAGTCTCCCAAATCTGATCTCAGGACCTTGTTGATGCTATAGAAAAATTAGTAGATCGGTGCAACCAAGTTCCCAATGATAGTCCCGGCTATAGAAAACTAAGATTGTTTTCTGGGCTGAAACCTGTCCCTCCAGGTGAAGAGGAGTATGAAATCTGGATGGAACAGGCTGCCCAAATGATAAGTGAATGGCAGTGCCCTGAAGCTGCAAAGAAACAACGTGTCGTAGAAAGTTTACGAGGCCCTGCGGCTGATATGGTCAGGTTTCTAAAAGTGAGTAATCCATCTGCGACTGCAGATGAGTACTTAGCTGCCCTTGAGACCGCATATGGAACTACGGAGAGTGGATTTGACCTTATGGCTACGTTTCGTCACACTTACCAGGAAAGTGGAGAGAAACTTTCAGTTTTCCTGTATCGCCTAGACAAACTTCTCCACAAAGCATTGTTAAAGGGTGGGATTGATGCAGTCGGCATCAATAGAGCTAGAATGGAACAGCTAATTAAGGGTGCACTTACCAATGATATGGTTGCGTTGCGAATTAGAATGACTCACACTTTGCAGAGTCCTCCATCTTTTTCACAATTAATGAAGGAAATACGTGAGGAGGAACACTGGGTGGCTGCAAGGGATAGCGTTAAAGCTTCTGTTGCCACTGTTGTCTCTCCCCAGGCATCCGTGCCTTCCGAGTTACAAAACCTGAAGAAGGAGGTTAAAGAGTTGTCTTCCCAGGTTAGTCAGCTGTTGAACGTGACTACTTTGCCTGGTGGTTTCGAGTGTAATCCTCCGAAGACACCTAGTAACCGCGCAGAGAGGGTAAATCAAGGCAACTCCCAAAAAGCTAAACCTACTAGTATGATCTTTTGCTATAAATGTGGGGAAGACGGGCATAAGAAGTGGGAGTGCAAAGCACCTGAAGATCTCAGAAAAGTGAATCAATAGGCTGATGGGGATGCGGCGCCTGCAGGGAAACGGGGCAGGATCTCAGTAAAGGAACGGCACGGGGCTCCTGAGACAACACGTTCCAATCGTGGTTCATTCACTTTTGATTCCAGTAAAGTAGGATTGCCTGAGGGATTAGTGGGTCCTGTGTCCGAAGTTCCTGTCCAGATAGAAGGCATTTACGCCAAAGCACTTCTTGATAGCGGGTCACAGGTTACCCTATTATATCGTAGTTTTTATGATGCTTATCTCACCCATTTGGATCTTCAGCCTGTGCAAAACCTGGAGATTTGGGGTTTAAGTTCACATAAATACCCTTATGATGGATATTTGCCCCTTAGACTTGAATTCACAGAAAGTGTAGCTGGAGTGCATCAGGTGATTGACACGCTTGCCATTGTTTGCCCTGATCCTGTGAATAGGGAAGGAATAGCAATTTTGCTTGGGGCCAATACTAGCTTGGTGAAGAAGCTGCGAGAGTCTTGTCATGAACAAGCTGGGGAGAAATTCCTGAATGTGCTAACCATACATCCTGTAATCAGAGAGGTGTATGAGACCATGCAACAAACCAATGTTTTGTAGGATGACCCTGACAAGCATGGAACAGTATGGTTTATGAAGCGTAACCCTGTTGTTTTGACCCCAAATCAAGTTATGCAACTTCCTGGTCTGCTCAAGCTTCCTGGTCAGGTGACTGAGTCTTTAGTGCTAGTAGACAGAGCAGTGGTTGGTGATACAAGTACTGATTCTCTAGAAGTGATGCCTGAACTTCATGCAGCATCTGTTGTCTCTAGTCGCCGGGTCACAGTGACCGTAAGGAACAGGTCTAAGAGAGAAGTTTGGGTGAGGCGCGGAACTCCCCTTGCCCATGTATTCCCAGTGTCCTTAGTGCCACAACTTACCACAGAGCAGCCACCCGAGCAAAATACTTTGACCCCTGCCTCTTTCAATTTTGGAGATTCTACCATGCCTGAAGAGGCCAAACAAAGATTATGTGATAAAATGATGCAAAGAAAGGAAGTGTTTTCTCTACATGAGTGGGATGTGGGCTGTTCAAAAAGCACCACTCATGAGATAAGGTTAAATGATTCCCGCCCCTTTAGAGAAAGATCTCGCCGCCTTGCCCCTGCTGACTTCGAAGACGTGCGACAGCACCTACGAGACCTGCAGAGTAGTGGCATTATATCCGAGTCCCGTAGCCCCTACGACGCCCATTGTCGTGGTCCGCAAAAAGTCAGGGAAAGTTAGGATGTGTGTGGACTATCGGACTCTCAACCAACGGACTATACCAGACCAATATACTGTGCCCCGCATTGAGGACGCCCTCCATAGTCTTTCTGGAAGTAGATGGTTCACTGTTCTTGACTTAAGAAGTGGGTACTATCAGATACCCTTGAGTGATGCTGACAAGGAGAAGACTGCGTTCATTTGTCCAGTGGGGTTCTATGAATTTGAGCGTATGCCGCAGGGAATCAGTGGGGCCCCAGCCACTTTTCAAAGAGTCATGGAACGCACTGTAGGGGATATGAACTTTTTGGAAGTGCTCGTATACTTGGATGATCTAATTATTTTTGGACGAACCTTAGAGGAACATGAAGAACGCCTTTTGAAAGTTCTTGACAGATTGAGAGATGAGGGACTAAAGATTTCCCTAGACAAGTGTCAATTTGGCAGGACTTCCGTAAAATATGTAGGGCATATTGTGTCAAAGGATGGAATATCCACTGATCCTTCAAAGATTGAAGCTGTGGTATCCTGGCCTAAGCCCCAGACAGTGAGAGAGCTCAGATCTTTTCTGGGGTTTTGTGGATATTACAGGCGTTTTGTAAGGGATTTCGCAAAATTGTGCCGACCTCTAAATGAATTGCTGCAGGGGTACCCCTCTTTTGCTGCCAAGAAGAGAAACCGAAATTCACCTGTGAGTAACCCGCAGCCCTGTTTTAAGCCATCTGAACCATTTGGACCTCGATGGACTGCTCAGTGTGATAAAGCCTTCCAAACCCTAAAGAACTGTCTGACTCAAGCTCCAGTGCTGGCATTTGCGGATGCACAAAAGCAGTATATATTGCATGTGGTCGCGAGTATGGATGGACTTGGAGGAGTTCTGTATCAAGAACATCAGGAAGGATTTCGCCCAGTAGCTTTCGTTAGTCGTAGCCTTTCCCCTTCCGAGAGGAACTATCCAGCTCATAAGCTGGAGTTTTTGGCTTTGAAATGGGCTGTTGTGGATCGACTGCATGATTATCTTTACGGGGTTCCTTTTGAGGTTAGAACTGACAACAATCCTCTAACATATATATTAAAATCAGCAAAACTTCATGCTGCTGGTCACCGTTGGTTGTCTGCCCTGTCAACTTACAACTTTAATTTGAAATACAGACCTGGGCGCCGGAATGTTGATGCAGATGCATTGTCTAGGCGTCCACATTCTTGTCTAAGTACTGATGATGAGTGGCAGGAAATTCCAGCTGCAGGGGTGAGGGCTCTTGGTCAGGCTTTGTCTGTGGAGAGGAGGACAGGGAATAGGTTTTCTCCGGGTGTAGTGCAACAGGCAGGGGCACATATGTCCGCGGTTCCCAGGGCTTACTCTCATGCTGCTGAAGTGACTGCAGATCACTTACCCGCACTTAGTTCAAAAGACCTTCAAATGGCCCAGAGGAATGATTCCTTCCTTGGAGAAGTGTGGAGGGCAATTTGTGATAAGAAACTAGCTAGTGATCTCCAAAGTAAGCATCCTGACATGAAAATCATAAAACGAGAGTGGGAAAAATTATCCGTAGATAATGGATTACTTTCCAGAACAGTTCGACAGAGTGATCACAAGGTGAGGCAACAGCTTGTACTACCAAAACAGTTCCACAATGTAGTGTTGAAGTCATTGCATGACGAGATGGGGCATTTAGGGTTCGAAAAATCTTATGGCCTAGTTCGTGATCGATTTTATTGGCCATGCATGAAGCGTGATGTAGAAGCTTACTGTCAGACATGCGAGCGCTGCATAAAAAGGAAAACGTTACCTCAACGAGCTGCTCCGTTGTCCCACATGCAGAGTACAGGACCCATGGACCTGGTATGTATCGATTTTCTCTCGATTGAAGCTGATTCCCGCAATGTGTGTAATGTTTTGGTAGTCACTGACCATTATACGCGTTATGCGCAGGCGTTTCCTACGCGTGACCAAAAAGCTTCTACCGTGGCAAAGACTTTGTGGGAAAAGTATTTCATTCATTATGGTCTTCCAAATCGCATACACTCAGATCAAGGCAGGGATTTTGAGAGCCAGTTGGTGGTTGACATGCTGACTATGCTAGGAGTGAAGAAATCTAGAACCTCACCTTATCACCCCCAAGGTGATCCCCAACCAGAAAGATTTAACAGGACCCTGTTGAATATGCTGGGCACTCTTGAGCCTAGTCAGAAAATTAGATGGAGTCAGCACATAGCCCAATTGGTGCATGCGTACAACTGTACTTCCAATGAAGCTACTGGGGTCTCCCCCTATTTTCTGATGTTCGGCAGAGAGGCTAGATTGCCTGTTGATGTTTCTTTTGGTGTCTCTGCTGATAATACATCACCTGAGTCATACTCTAAGTATGTGTCCAAAATGAAGCAGGAATTACAGACCGCCTATCAGTTAGCTCGAGATGTCTCTGAAAAGATGAATCAGAGTAATAAAGCAAGGTATGATCAAAAAGTTCGCTATCATAGCTTAAATGTGGGTGACAGGGTTCTGATTCGAAACCTAGGCCTCAAGGGAAAACACAAGCTCGCAGATAGATGGAGCTCAAATCCTTATGTAGTGGAGAGTAAATTGTCTGGTATTCCAGTGTATCACTTAAAGCCTGTTGATGGTAATGGACCAGTCAAAGTCATGCACCGTAATAATCTCTTGCCTTTGGGACAGGAAGTGAGGTTAAGTGCTCAGGTAGATATTAGCCCTACTCCATCACCTCGAGCTTTGAGGCGTAGGAGAGCAAAAGAGGAGCGTAAAGCTGCACAGTCAGATAACTCACTGCTTGAAATTGAGGCCCTTCCAAAAGAAGGTAATTCTTCAGATTCAGAGTCTGAATTTGGGTTTTATGCTGAGGACGTCTCAAACCTTCTTTCTCAGAGGACAGAGGAGATGCAGAATGAATATCCCGTACAAAATGAAGAAGATTTAGGAACTGGTGAAGCTCACACTGTTACAGAAATTATGGTACAGTCTGATGTTCAGCTGGTGGCTGAAGATAGCGATACTGAAGTAGTTGATGATGTGGTCGAAGTTCATGACAGCACCTTACAGACTGCGGTTCCTACTAATAATGAAACTCAGGCAGAGGTTGTACCTCCTGAAGTACGTAGATCAGGTAGGGAGAGAAGAACTAATACCAGATTTACCTATGATAAGATGGGTGTGCCATGCATACGGTCTGTATCCTCTCAATACTGTGGTATTCAAGTAGCAGATTCTGGAATACCAAAAGTTTCTGGGGGTTATAATAGCTCTCATGTTTGGTGGTATAAACCTAAAAATGTAACAATCTGCCTCTATTGATGCCTTGTAAATAATGTTGTAACCAGCATGGGGACATACTGGATATTTTTTTTGGTGCGGGGAGTGTGTAGGAACCCCAGGAAGCACTATCCAATGAAAAAAAAAGGGGAAGTTCGTGCGATATGGGTTGACTGATGCGGGCCAATCGCTGTTGAACTTGAGGTGGCCTGATTTTGGTCACGAGATGGGGCGTGATTGAGTCTAGCTGGTTAAGAGGGTGTGTAACCAGCGATAGTGTTTTTTTTTTTTCTTTTTTTGTCGTGACAAGGGTTAAGAATAGGGTTACATATAAAAGAGCGATGAAATGGCACGTACCTGTATTCTTTCAGGTGCAAACGAAAGAATGTAGGACGATGTTTGTGGAAGTGGGCAGGAGCGTTCTTGGTGGGGGGTGGACGGCATTGAGGCTGTACCTTCACTAACAGTCCTCGGGGAGATGTGTCTTCTGCTACCTGTTGACTTCTTTTAGAGTCACTGACTTGCTGAAAGATGATTGAAAGCAGCAAGAAATGAAAGATCACCAAAGTTTTGAAAAGTGCACTTTTTCAGGTTTAATGAAGCAACAGGCTGGGACGGGTGTGGGAACGAAGACGCTGGTGGGCGTGCACGCGCGGGTATAGCGCGCTTGTATAAAGGAATATGTGCACTTTTCTGTTAACGATTATTGTGTGTGTTTTTTTTTTTCACGCTTTGCCCCTCAGGGCCACCGTAAATGGGTGACTGGGTCCCATATACGCTGATAGGTGCACATTATAAAATCACTGCAAGAATTCAGAATAGGGTCAATTGAGGCTGAAAGAAGCAAATGCATTTCAGGTAGACTGTGAGTGTATTATGGATGCCATAATGTTTTGCTGAACAAGATGGGCAGGAATTTCTTTGTAGTCCTGACCTGTAAGCTTTGGAGGCAACTCAAGCCCCCTTGTTCATTTGCCTCGAAGGCTTGCATATTGCATATGCTGTAAACTTTTTAGTTAGCCAATAAAATGTGTCATTTTGCTTGACTTCTCACTACATTCATAATAGCTAACACAGAACAACAACCTAGTACTATAGTTTTGACCTGCTAACTACTTGTAATTGACATAGATCCATTTTCCACTATTTCATTAATAACGTATGAAGGTCAAATTAACTGGGAAAAATTAATGCATTTAAAGGTTGTGCTAAAAATATAACCACTGTCCATTAGCAAAGCAGGTAAAGTTCTTACAGTTTTTTAAAACAGAGTAAAGTGATCATACAAGCTCAAGCTCGGTCCACCATACAGATGATCATTTTTTTCCAATGTTATTTAAATAAAAAATTTATAGTAATAATGCCTTACTGTAATGAAGAAGTTAATTAGTAATTACATTCTAAATTCTCAAAAAAAGAGGACATTTTATGTTGCCTAAAATGCTGTACCTTGGGAAAGGTGCTGTATAAATGTAGTATTATTATTATTACTAAGCTGCAAACAGACAGGCTATACGAAACATTTTAAGCATTGCCGTTCAGCTGGCCCAGAATACACTTCACTCCTGTCCAGCTTGACAAGTCTTTCAGACCTTGACTGTTTATCTGAAATCTTTCAGTTGAAAAGGTTAAAACATCCTCTATAGTGCCCACCTCTTGATAATATTCTATCTATAGGGACATTTTGACATATTTATGTGATGAGGCAATTTATACATGTGTCTATGACTCTCCATATATTGCATTTTTCATTGTCACCATAGACCTTACTGACATCCTAACAAAAGCATTTTCTACTAGTATTTACTAATAACTCAGCCTACAAAATAAAGTACTGAGTGGTGAGACAAAACACCTTGTGCCACCATGTAGGGTCTTTCATCTGCATCCTCAGTTACCAATACACACTTCACTCCTGTCTAGCTTTACAAGTCTTTCAGGCCTGAGCTGTTTACCTGACATCTTTCGCATGAAAAGGTCTAACCATCCCCCATGCAAATGATTCCTTTCTTCACTTGTGACTTGAAGTTATAAACTAATAGTAATAATAACTTACTGTAATGAAGAAGCTAATTAGTAATTAAAGTAAATACTCAAAAACAGAGGACAGGTTATGTTGCCTAAAGTGCATAAAATGCTGTAATTATGGGACATAGTACTGAAAAATAGTTGGAGATCATACAAAAAACAGTAAAGAAGCGGATGTTTAAATTTTCTGCAAATTTGGTAAGATTCGTAAAGGACATGGATAACCTGTATAACGACTGAAGTCCTATTTTTTTTTCAAATACCTGACAGAAAGCATTGTTTTCAGTCATCCAATAAACATCCAGTCACTCATACACCCAGTAGAGACAATGAGATTTTGAAATTGGTTTTATATATAAAAAAGCTTACAATATCTGAAGGATAAAGAAATATCCAGCAGACAACTCTAACACAGACAAGTAACTGCAATAAAATCAATCTTTATTTTATAGAGATTCTTTTACTGAAATCACTGCCATAAGATGCTCTAACATGTTATAGTAAATTTACCAATAAAATTAAAACTGCACAATAGTATTTCCTTGCATTCAGACTGATTTGGTCAATGTTTTTTTGTAAAAGAGAAAGACTGCAAATTGATTACTAGATAGATAGATAGATAGATCAGTGATCAAAACTAGTGAGCAAAATAATTTTTCAATCTAATGACCTTGACAATAGTTTTTAGTATTTTCATGTGAAAATGATGATATTGGATCAAGTATAAATAAAAAATGGTACAAAAAAGTAACAAGAATTTCTTGATTCCAAAATCTTATTGCTTTTTTATGAGATGGCTAGAATATTACATCTTTAGGCACCCCAGCCAATCCCTTTCCATTTATTGAATTCCACCAAAAGCATACTTGACTCAGGTTAATGATTGAGTCAATCTAGTGCTATTGGTGTATAGTCTTTGTGATACAATACTAAGATTTTATGTTTGTCAAAGTGAGCTCACTTTGCTATTGTCAAATCTCTCTTAAAGGTACCCTGCAATGGACTAATGCCCTGTCCATGGATTGTTCCTGTTTTGTTCCTTATGTTTGCTGGAATAGGCTTCAGCTTTGGCTAACTGGGTTTAAAAAGTGGAAGGATAGATTGGAGAATTCCATGGTAACCAATAATATTGGGATGCCTTAAAGACAGTTTGGAAATGGCAAAGCTAGTTCACTTTACAGACATAAAATCTAAGTTGTGTATCAAACAAGAGTATGTAAAATGTTGTGTTAAGCTGTTATAAAACATTTGCAGGAAACAGGCAAGCTGAAGACAGAAAATGCGTGGAGAACCCAGAAATCTGTCTGCAAATGATAAACAATACTTATAGGTCACTTCCTTAAGAGACAGAAGGAAGTGCAGTAGAATGAAGATCAAGTTGGAACCAAAGTACATGGTTCACAGCATGAAAAACTCTAAAATGAAACTGCCTTATGGCATGTCACAGGCAAGAAACTATTCTTGTGGAAAGTCAGCAAGCAGACGAAATTACACATTGGCAAAAACTTCATCTTTCTGCATTGTAACATCCCCCAAATATACTACAAACATGACCAAAACCTACAAGGAGTAAAGTATTTAGTTGGGGCACTAACAGTCTTGAAATGATTACCTCAGACCCCCAAACTCAAAATGGCCAATGCTGTATTGGATGACTTTTCTTGTATCTGTTTTGTTTTTATCATAATTTTATATTGTACTTTCACAAGCTTTAAAAAATAATATTCTTAGGTGGAATAAGAAATCACATTCCTAAAAAATGCAGGCATTTCAAATTATAAGCATTTCCTACTTTTGGAAGAAGTAGCTTATGGCCTTTTGGGTTGGATATAATGCATTTTTGACTGCTTCATGTTTGTTGAGTTAATATAACTATAAATTTTGTTATGTTACCTTGGGTTTATTCTTAAATAACTGGAAGAGGACAAATTATATTCTCTAGTACTGTATCACTTTTAATGTTTGTTGGTCTTCCTTTGTTACTTAGATTACACTAGAGCTGTCTGGAGTTAGGGTGGCATGTTGGCGCAGTGGTAGCGCTGCTGCCTTGTAGTAAGGAGACCTGGGCTCACTTCCCGGGTCCTCCCTCCATGGAGTTTGCATGTTTTCCCCGCGTCTTTGTGGGTTTCCTCTCACAGTCCAAAGACATGCAAGTTAGGTGCATTGGTGATCCTAAATTGTCCCTAGTGTGTTCTTGGTGTGTGCCTTGCGTTGGGCTGGTGCCCTGTGTTGGCTGGAATTGGCTCCAGTAGACCCCTGTGACCCTGTATTAGGATATAGCTGGTTAGAAAATGACTGTCTGGAGTTTTTTTTTTTGTTTGTTTTTTCTGTCCTCCCTGGCCATCAGACCTTACTTTTATTCTGTTAATTAGTGTTCCATAATTTTAATTCTTATTTATTTTGTCTTTTTTCTCTTTCTTCACTTTGAGCTACATTGTTTGTATGAAAATGTGCTATATAAAGAAATGTTCTTATTGTTGTAGAGCTATCAGCAGCACAAATAAATTATTCTTCTGACAAGACTTTTTCATATTTAGAGTGTTTTGCTTCACAGGTCAAACAAATGTCCAATGTTTAAAACATGCAACTTTTCTATGTTGTTCTCCAGTCTACCCCCAACTCTCTCTCTCTCTTCTGAATAAGTAGTGCTTTAGAAGTGGGGAATGCAGCAAAGTTTTTTTTTGCTCTATTTAAGGAGGATGATGTTGAGGTTGGAGGGGAGCTGATGAATTATAATTCTGTTACATGGTTTTTCTCATTCTTCATGTTATCTTGCTTCTGTTATATCCCTTTAAGATTAGTTACTAGAATATGAAATAAGTAGCTTGATTTATTATTTAAAATTGATTTTTTATAATAACACCTAAGAAAAACTATTTTTCTTGCTACACTAAATTCTTTTTTTCATTTGATGACTAAAGTGCTATTTAGTTGTCATCAGTTAAGAACTGTTCGGGTTCCAGAGGCTAAATTCTAAGAAATGAAAGCAATCACAAGTATTTAGCCCTATACATTCACACCCTATACTTATTACATTTTGAGCCACAACATTTTGTATAGCCAACTGAAGAACAATCATTGACAAAACAAAGAATATACCCAAAGCTAAAATATAGAGGGAAACACCTAAAAGATATTGCTATCCTCTGCATTTATTTTTTGTTCAGTGTACAACTACAATGAAATGCTTTTTAGTGTGTTGCACAGTCCTTGCTGTGCATCAGCTTTTTAAAATTGAGCTGAACTTTGTAAAAATACTTGCACTGCTTACCAATTTATCTCAGTTGTTAGTAACTTCACTGCACTACTAAGTTACTCATCATAGTACACTGCTGATAGATACATCATGTCTGATGTCAGTAAAACAGCTGTCACTTTTGTTTTATATTCACATTCTTTGTTATTGTGTCCTGTGTGAAACGCTGTTTAAACTTCATCTGCTATATTTTAGATCAAGTACAGCAATCAGTTCTCTCAGAATAGCAGCAAAAGCTTCTTATCTGTTGGCACACCCCAAAGCTTCCTATAATCAGCAAACCTAATCTTGACTTGACTTTAATATCCTTCCCTAAATCATATAATGTATTTATAAAAATAACTGCCCGCTGATCGTTAGAAGCACATTTCATTGAGAGAATGGCTGAGCGATTAATAGAGTTAAATTTTTGCACACAATGGAAAAATGTTGTACTGCACATCTGGAAGATCTCGATAAATTGTTTTATTATGAAGTATGAATAAAGCCTTATAATCCATCTTATATTTAAACAGACAGCCTGGAGTAGTAGCCAGTAGAATTGGAGTTTAGACTACAGGGCTGACACTTTAACATCTGCCACTAACTTATTGTCCAACATACAAACATTTGGCTGACAAGGCTGACATGCTGCGATCCTGTTGTTAAAGGTGTATACTGTATGTGAATAATTGAACTACGCCTCAGAGTTGCAAATTGCCTAGAAATTGTTTTTTAAAATAACACAATACTAAAGTAAATTCTTAAACTAATATAATACAAATGGATGTAGGCCAGGTGATGACACAGTGATTTAGGTTTTATTAATTACAGAGAAATAGAAATTGCAGAGTGTATAATCCATGGAGATTACAATACTGCGTTGTAGTAGGTCAGTCTATACCATTCAAACTGAGCAAGCTTATTTATAATGTTATGATCAGTTTGGTACGTATAGGGACGAGCATTGTCTGGCTTATGAATGTCACTGGTATCAGACACCGTAGCACCAAACTGAACAACAAAGTAATTAAATAAGAAACCTACATACAGTACTACATCCACCTCCTTTGAAAGGTTTGACCTCAAATATGTGGTTCCCACCAATGGGGAACTTTCAGGCTTCACTTTACTTTCAGATGCCACACTGGCGACTGCCTTTTACAGGAGCTCTCTGTCTCTCTGTCACTCTTTTTTGTTTTATGGAACAACTTTCTTTTTTTTATTAATATTAACCAATTTACTTAATTATTAATATTAAGATTTGGTCTCTGGCATGTTACTATTAACCTTAACTTACTTTTTAAATCAAAGATATTCTACTGTTATCACAGATGCAGATCCAAGCGGTCGGCTTGCCTTTTGGACAGCTCGTCCTTATCACAGGAGCAGCTCATGCAAAGAGGGAAAGAATACAGAACAAGGATAAAAGTATGGAGGAAAGTACTCAGTACTGACCTGTCTCCGTAAATGCTGAATTTTTAAATAAATTGTTTGAACTTTTAAATGTCACAGTGAGTTCATGTACTGTGGCATTTATTTATTGTGTAGAATAAGCTTAAACTTCTAATTTCAGACACTATTTTAATGCTGGACAGTTTCTCCTGATACAATCAGATGAACTGAAAAAGACATGAAGCACACTACAATTAAATCTTAAACGTGTTATCCAGTAATTAAAATACTGACTGAATTTGCCATAATAGTTATTAATCTTTATTAACTCAGCAAAGAAAATTATTCACTCAGAACAAATGAATCATTCCGACCTTAGAATACTGTTGACTTAACCAGGGGACATCAGAACAAACAAACTCCAATTAGCATGTTGAATTTGTGGACACAACAAGCTAGATTTGTTCTGTTGTTCTATTGTCAATGGCTTTTAATGTAAACCTGCAGCACAACTGAGCAGGTCTGACAACATCTTACTCCCACCTTATTCATATCTGTAAGGATGTGATTGACAGTAGCAACTGTCTTATCCAACCAAAAAGTTCTTATGTGCTTTTGTTCATGTACATATATATATTTATATTTTAATTACATATATATTTTTCTTTCAAGTTTCTGTAAAATCTATCTATCTATCTATCTATCTATCTATCTATCTATCTATCTATCTATCTATCTATCTATCTATCTATCTATCATACATAAATACATACATACATTCTTTTCTGTCATACATACACGACCTATTCCACAAATGTGAGTCTGGCTAATGCTATTATAAATACTGATAACCTTTCATGGCAGTTTTTACATAGCCTGTCACAGAATGCATCAGCCTACAGCCTAAAAGTCTTCATTAAAAGTAAGCCATTGTGAACAATTTCAAATCTCAAAACTCCCAAACTCCCAAGACTTCCCAAACCTTCAAACTAAGTTTGATCTTTTGCTCTATAAAACCATTTAATACAGATATCACTCTTGAAAGACTGTTATTACTTAGTACATCCAAGCAAACTATGTAATATCTGTGTGCTACACAAATCTTGGGCCTTGTGTAATTAATTTATCTGAGCTCCTAAATTATAGAAGCACAGGTCTTCATCTATGAATGGCTGGTCACTTGTGCTGAAGTCAACTTGTTTTCAACTGTTAGTAATACAACACCCACTGTGAAAAAAGAGTCAATTTTAAAGTAAAAGTGACATGATATTTCCAAATTATAGTGTAAGCTAATAAAATAATTTAGACCACAAATTTAGAGTGGGGTGGCACTGCAGCAGAGGTTATTATTACTATTTCACAGTTACAGTGCTCCCAGATACTGTCCATTTAGAAATTGCTTGGTCTCCCCATATCTACACGAGTTTTCCTCTGGATAGTTCTTCCAAACAAGTGCAGATTAAACTGATTGGTATTCCAATATGGCCGCAGCATAAATGTGTTTGTGAGTGGGCCATGCAATGGACTGGAGCCAAAGCTGGATTTCTGCTTTAGTGCTTAGGTTCTGGACACTGCAACCCTGACCTGAATTAAATGGGTTTGAGAATGACATAACATGCCATTAGAAAAATAGAGTGAACATTAACTAAAGCAATTTTATCCAGCATAACTTTAGATTTGATTATGCGCAAGTATGACAGTACTAGGGCTGACAATGGTCTTTTTCTGGAAATGAGGACATTTGTGTTGAAAAATTAGGACTTTTGAGGATGCCTTTCCCTATGATGCCCTAATATGTCTTTATACTGTCTTATGGTTGTTTAAAATGATATAAGCCTTTAGTAACCGTTTATCACTATAAGTATGATATGATGGCCACAATCACAGTCACTGGAAAACTAATAACCCATTAAATATTTTGAATATGTCAAGCCTCTTAAATTAACAGACATCATTCTTTCCATTCTTTCTTGGATAGCTTAACTGTCATAAACCTGTAACAATTATACACATGGTAAATTCACTTCTAGTAAAATAAAAATAATTTTACTCTTTTCAGTTTAGTTTATTTGCATTTATCTACATTCTGTTATATTTTTCCATTGAAGCTATTTTTCTCAGTAAATCTGATATAATCTGATAAATCTGATAAAATAAGGATATTTGTTGTTCAAGTAGTCTGTGAACTTGCACATTCTTTTCAGCATAATGGGTATTCCTGACTTTATGTAAATGAAAGAATTATGAAAATATTATTACATTATTTAAAGAAATGACTTATTACTTGATCAATTGAGAACTAAAAAGATATTGCATTTATATGACAGAATAAATGTGTGACTTTTTTCATGAACTGAAACTTTAATAGTTGATTTATTCATTTGCAATTATGAATCAATTTTTGGATAAACAGGCGGCAATAGCAATATTTTTCATTTACCTGAGAAGTAGTGAAACAGGACAATGAGGATGGCCCTATCCAGCTCCCTACTCCTGACGTCACACTTTCCCCTCTCCTTGGCCCACAGCCTCTGTCTCAGATTAGCGCAAATGTATCGCTCCTGCAAGCGAACTATGATTCTCAGCGTGATGAGAGAAGTTGCAAAATCAACCAGGATTTTCAAGCAAATTATAGAAAAAAACCAGATCTAAATTTGTTGAGTAGTTCTCTCATTTGCTATCTAAGCGGAGGTAAGGTGTGTGCCCCAAGGCTGGCATGTGAGTGAGGAGGGACCTGCCCCCTTTCCCTTGGCCCATTGTGTGTCTCTCGGATTCGAACAAATAAATCAGTATCGCAAGCGAAATATGATACATAACACAATGAGCGAAGTCGCAAAACAAGCAGAATGTTCAAGCATATTTTACAAAAAAACCCAATCTAAATCCGTTAACTCTTGTAAAAAAACACACAGACAGACAAACGTTGGAATTTTTATATATATACAGATGTTCTCTTTCCTTAATTTACAGTTTCATAATTTCCAATATTGGGTACATAAAATATACAATATTAAGTACTTACAAATTTAATTAATTCACTTCCATCTATTTGTAGACATTTAAATATAAATAAATTTAGCTCAAGTTTTTACAGTGCTCTATTTTGTCCAGGAAACTCAAGGATCCTCCATGCTGATGCTGTTTGTTCCTAGCTCTGCATATCACCCTCTCTTGATAAACAATACTGCATTAGAATAATGGACAACTTCCATGGTATGACTGTCATGTTTGGGACATACTCAGGCTAACTACAAATGTCACCTGAAATCTAGAATATGACTAGTTGAGAAGGAGATAGAACTTGGGCATAAGGTGGAAAAATATTTGATAAATTACTTGGACTAATCACAAAGCACAGTGCTGGCACTGAAGACAAATATTTAAAACTAGGGACAAGTTTGTCTTCTACTTTGTAACTAACCCCTCACAGAAGCCTCTAACAAGGTATGGGACTACTTAAAAGCTTAAGATTGACTCCAGCTAATTTGAAATTTGACTGTTACAGAATAAATGATCACAGTTACACTCTGTTCTTAGGACTTTATTTTTGTTTCCTGTATAAAATCCCCTGGTAGTTACAACACCGGTTAAATAATCACATTTTAATAAGCCCTAAAAGCCTGAAGTGACTGCACCTTTTTCTTTTACATTTTTTCTTACTCCTTTCACATGTGCACAAATGGCAAGAATATATGTTGAAGTTTTACTTTGTTTGCTTTAAGTTTCTTTTATTTTTATTGTATTTTTTTCATCAAGATATATTCATTATTTATTCCTGTTGTTCCTTTTCTTTTCTGCTTTTCAATTTTTTTGTCATTTTAGAATTGTGTAATATTAAGTTATCTTCTGATTCACTTTTTATTATTCTTTCACATCTAATAGTTGTGTATCCTCTGGCAATCAGTGATGTATATATTTTTTATTATATATGTCATTTTTTTAACAAGGAATTATTTATAATTTGTCACCTTGAGATACATGCTCCTTTCTCAGTTAATCAATACTGTGTTTTGTTGTATGACATTTTTTTTGTACACAGTTCTATACTTAGTCAGAAAATATGTCATTCAGAATAGAAGAAAATATGAAGAATTATTTGAAATTAATGTGGGCTAAGAACGATGAAGATTAGATGTTATTGTAGCCCTGAATGTATGTACATTACTTGAGCACTCAGCAATATGAAGAAAAGCCTTTCAATTTCATTGTAAATGATCGATATTAAACATAAGGCACCTCTTTATTCCTAAATGAAAACAGAAAAAGCAAGACAGAAATACTGGACCACAATCTAAGCATACAGATTTGTGACAACCATGAGAAGAAAAATTTCCTTTATGAAAGTTACCATCAATATGGTAGTGGAATCTATTCAAATCTGTAGTAGTGTTTGCCCTAGGTTACTGTAGTGGTGGTAATAGTATGAGGAGACCTGCTGGATAATAACTTAGTCATTTAGATCTATCACAGTTGGCAAATTCAAATATATGGCAATAAACTTGTTTGTGTGGTTAATGCCCAGAAATCACTGAATCATGACCACCCTAGACTCTCTGACTCACTAAATCAATAACAAATAAACAGTATAACATTTAGCTATTGTCATTACTTCTTTAACATTCAAAAGATCTTGGAATTCTGTTTCTGCTAGAATTATTTCTTTATTAATGTTTATGATCACTATCATTTTTATTGATGCCAAATTGACATTAAAGTGCATTAGCTTTTACATTACTGTGATAGATAAGAAATACTGTAATAAAATAATGTAGAAGAATATCCATCATGCTTGTTTTGCAATATGGCTTTTATTAAGTCTTTCAGGTACGGGGCGGAGTGGTGGCTCTGAGGCTAGGGATTTGCACTTGAAATCGGAAGGTTGCCGGTTTGAATGCCAAAAGTGACTCTACTTCATTGGGCCCTTGAGCAAGGCCCTTAACCTGCAATTGCTCCGTCCTGGGTATGACGTTAATCAGTATGTAGTCCTGCATGTAGGCCCTCCAACCTGCAGGGAAAAACCTGGGGGTTGGTGGCAGAATTGGCACTCCAGCAACCACATAAAACCTCACACTGGATTAATTCCACCTGAACTAGTGTAGTGCTGAGGTGTCACCTGTTGCATGGCTGAACTTGGGTCCTAATCTGGATCCTGAGTTGGTTTGTCGTGTGGTGGGAGCAGCAATGTGCTGTATCAGCACGTGCTCCTAACCTCTCTCTCTGGTATATTAGGTTTTTATGATCAGTGAAGATTAAGAGAAATAAATTTGTATCCTCTGACAAATGCCTCTTTTCTTCCCAGCTTTTTCAAAGATATATTTCTCAATTTCCAACATCATAATTCTGTTCAGTATTATTCATGAAGAGCATATCCACTATCTCCCAATAACCAGCCACAACTAAATGCACCACCTCTTACAATCTAACTCACTCCAGATCACAAGCATTTTGTGTACTCCCAGGCCACTTGGCCATAACACCTTTAAAACTTTTCCTGGTAGTTGCATATAACCTGGACATTTAGTGCTAAGACAGGTGTAGATGGGATTCGAGAGAGTGGGAGTATAAGTTGGGATGAGCACTGCATTCACTGCACCTGTAATACTAAGTACACCTGCAATATCATAAAAAACAATGTTAGTATTATACAAGGCATCCCATCCTGCTGGAGATTGTATGTAGTTGTGTGCATGGTGCAATAGTAATCTAGTCACTGCATGACAAATTTGGACAAAGCAGCCTTGCTGTGGGGTAGAAACAGAGAGATGACAGAAGCTGATCAGTTGGACTTAGGGCAAAATTCTGGTGTGTTCCTCTTTCTAATTTGTCCTTCACCAGACAAAGGAGGGTCATTATTTCAATACTGTGTAGCCTCTATCTGCCTATTAATTGTAGATTACCAAGATTGCAAAGAATGGTCCCTGTGAAATGGCATGATACCTTGAAATGGCATTTAGACCAGCAACTCAGTTTTTTCTAAGGTGCTGTCTCAAATAGCATCTGTGATGAGTTGCACAATTATATGGATAACTGCCATGAACATTGCTGGTACCAAGGGGTAATTTAACCTCCCAGTTTATTGGATATGATTACCAAGCGATGTTGATTGCTTAACTTAATATGAACTCAAATTGTCTATAGGTATTAAAGCTACAAAGTGTCCCTTTTGAGCTAATTTATAGTCTAAATTATCATTTTACATTTATATTGTTATATTGATCTACTATTAGTCTATTATTATTATTAGATTATCCATATAAGAGCGTCATTGTACAACGTTTTTGGAAGCAATTTGATTGTATGACTGTCTTAATTCTATGCTTTGAGAATCGTTTTTAAACTTTTTGTGTTTAGGTTTACAGCAACAATATATCAGATCTCCTTCAAAAAGAAAGTTAAGAGTGTTCCTGACTTGTGTACAAGGACACTGTTGTTACTTTTCTAATTTGATTTATTTGACCTAAGCCTACATACACAGCAACAAAATACAGTGGAACCTCGGTTTGCGAGCATAATTCGTTCCGGAAACGTGCTCGCAGTCCATAGCACTCGTATATCAAAGTGAATTTTCCCATAAGAAATAATGGAAACTCAGATGATTCGTTCCACAACCCAAAACTATTCATATAAAAATGATTAATACAAAATATAAAGTAAAAATATATAAAACAAATTAACCTGCACTTTACCTTTAAAAAGAATCATAGCTGGTGTGAGTGTGTTTCTAAACTCTTGTGTGATTCCACCCAGCATAACGACACACGGAAGAGTGTCCCAAAGCAATCGCAGTCTCCCAGCGCTGTAGCAGTTCGCCATATAAGCATATCCAAAAAGATCGCAGATATGCTATAAGCACCTGCCGTCGATGGGTGATACAAGGAACATTATAAAGATCCTGCTACAATAAATAACCGCATTGTTGCTGTTTCAAGCTGAATAAAGCTGGTGTTGTTAAAGTACTGAGACTCAGCTTCGTGTTTTGGGGCGCAAGACGGGGACTTGCACTTCACAGCACACACGTGCTCGCGCGTGCACACCCACACAGTCACAATGCTGTAGTAAACAGCATACGCTCGTACGGATGTTGACTAGATGGTTGAGGCACGCAGACTCAGATGGAGAATAGGAGACAATTGCCCTCATGAGGAAAGAGAGAGAGAGAGAGAGAGAGACTCACGAGCGAGCCACAGAGATAAGGAGAGAGAGACGCGCGAGAGAGAGAGATAAGGAGAGAGAGAGAGAGAGAGAGAGAGAGAGAGAGAGAGAGAGAGACGCACGCGCGAGAGAAAGAACCATCAGCCCAGTTGTGATCACATGACGCTCAGCAGACAAAGTGTATCCATACTACTCGTATTGCAAGACATCGCTCGTTTATCAAGACAAAATTTATTAAAAAATTTAGCTCGTCTTGCAAAACACTCGTAAACCAAATTACTCGCAAACCGAGGTTCCACTGTAAATATGTATTGATTATTCATTATGATTATAATATAACAAAAATAATAGTAAAATGACAGAGAGTTTCTCTCAAACTAAAGACATAGCCTGTCTAATTTGAAATTCAAACAAGCCTGAAAAACATATTCTCTGCTTTGTTCATTAAAATTATATCTTACATTTGTTATTTGTTGTTGTTCTCAACATCTGAACTGGTATTTAGAATTAACATCTCTTCAGAATTTGTCACCTTTATTCGGTATTTTAACTGACATTTAAATGTGTAATCATGAACAATGAAATTATAAGTAAATATCCCAAAATTCTGCTGATGAACAGAACAGATCTGATAAAAATGAACTTTTCAAAAGTAGAGTTTATTTATTTTAGTTTTATTGTAGGTTGTATTTTCAAATATGTCAGTCATTCCAAATCAATAACATTTATTTATCCAATTTTATTTTGAAGATCCTTTGATCTTTCTAACTGCATTCTTCTCCTAGAATTTCAGTAAAGCCACAGATTGATTTTATGACCAGAATGAGAACTCATATAGAATTTCTTTATTTCAACAAGCTCAACATGTTCCTGCTAAATGAAGTTCAGAATGAATATGAAATCAAAGCTTTGATGACAACAACTGTCAGAGGATCAGGATTAGAAAATTTGGAGTATTTAATTTGAGGAAAGAGTACTCCTTGTGTGGTAATTAGCCAAACTAATCTTCATGTTTCATAATTTATACTTGAGTATTACAAATTACATCAGTAGTAAGTACTTAGCACACTGTTAACTTGCTTTCATACTTAATGTTGTTTTTCCTCCAAAAAAACATCTGGCATGTTAGTCAGTAAGAAGTGAAAAGCGGTGTTGGTTGATAAAAGTGAAAGTATAATTTTGACATTGTGCAGACTTAACTAAGACTGACAATGGGTTCTCAATTTGTACATGTACTTTATGTAGAAAAGAGAAAAATAATATCACTTGGTTATAAAGTTTTATAGATTAAAGCAAGTATATACTTTTGGACACAACAGAATTTATTTAAGAACTAGGCTGACCCACCTTTTAAGGCAACCAACTTTTAAGTTGACCACTTCTTAAGGCAATTCAATATGTAGTTCAATTTGATATTATATACAAACTCATTAATTTGGTTATATTGCATTTGAGCGGTATTACTTTAATACTCGTAGTTTCTGTTATTTTTGTGATGAAATGTAAACTTTTTTTCTATATTGAGGTCGCCCTTTTGAACCCCTGATATTTACTATGCGGTGAGGCATTTGTACTCCATCAACATTAATTATTTCCAGAGACATAATTTTGTCTATTTTTTCAGCGCATCGTGCACAAAAGCAAGGGAACGAAGGGAGCACCAGAACTCTGCTCACATCATGTCGCTTCATACTGCAAGCTGCAAGTAGTAAGTCTGTGATAAGCGGAATACCGCTACGCTTTCCGCTCATGGGACGGAAGGACAATCCCGACCGCTTTTATATAGTAAGAAAGAAGAAGAACATATCGTACAGTCTGGAATAGAAAATCATCTTTTACCTGGGAAAACGAAACTACAAATCCCATCGTGTATTGCAAAATAGACGGGGCGTGTGTGAAACTCTGCGCCTGCGTTAAAAATGTACAGTACAATAATCTACTAGATAACAGCGTTCGGGATTGTCCTTCCGTCCCGTGAGTGCAAAGCGTAGCGGTATTCAGCTTATTACAGACTTACTACTTGCAGCTTGAGGTACGAAGCGACGCGATTTGAGCAGAGTTCTGGTGCTGTCACCATTCCCTTGCTTTTGTGCGTGATGCGCTGGAAAAATAGACAAAATTATGTCTCTGGAAATAATTAATGTTGATGGAGTACAAATGCCTCACCGTGTAGTAAATATCAGGGGAGATGGTGCTTGCTTATTCTCATTTATAGCTTATTTAGTGCATGAAACTTCGGGCTGACATTGTACGATTTTGGACAGGCACTTGAGGGGATAAAAAAAAACGTAGGTTTTCGGGAGATGTTATGAATGGGCACTTTGATGTTCTCATTCCCTACACTAACATGCCTGATGTACACATGGAGTGCACAAAAATTGAGGATAAAAGTCGGTCGCCTTAAAAGGCGAGTGCGCCTAGTAATATGATATTTGTAACATCTAATATGTCTTATTTTCTCTTATTTTGTCTAATATATTGGGTAATACGAGTGTAATGGTGACTAAAGGGTGTTATTTCATGTCTAGAGGGCTCTAATAATGTTAAAAAATCGTATTTAGAAGGTCATAAACAGGGTTTCTATACTCTAACAGCGAAAATATTCGATTTATAAATAAAGAATCCTACTTCGCGAAAATTCATTTATCACGGTAGAGTCTGGAACGGATTAACCGTGATAAACGAGGGTTCACTGTAATATTAAACTTAAAAAAGCTGATATTAAATTTTACAATATTGCTCTCAAATTTAAATAACTGTACATTATACTTTACACTATCTTAATTTTTATAGATCTGTGTGAAGGCTAGAGGGCAAGTCCTTGTATTTTACGGGCACTCCATCCAGTACAGAAATCATCAGGAGCCTCATGTATAAAGCCAGGCGTAGAACTTACACTATACCATGGCATAAGCACAAACAGCAGGAATGTGCGTATGCACAGAAAAATCCAGATGCTGGAATCTTTGCATACGCAAACTTCCACGTTCTTCCGCTACATAAATCCCGATCAGCATGAAAAGTAACGCACGTGCATGCGCCTGCTGTCCTGCGCCAACTCCTCCCAGAATTATGCCTCTTTGAATATGCAAATCAATATAAATAGCCCTTAATCTTAGCGTTTCCAAGTGGAGGCAAGGAAAAACGTACTATTTGTTGGTTTAAACAGTGGTATAAACAAGAAAAGGAAGTCGATCAAGTGACATGGCGTGTCGTAGAAACTCAAAAGCTCAAGTTCACAAAGTCGCACAGTCCCCGAAGTAAAAAACAAAGTTGTCAAATATCAAATTTGCCGTGAAAAGCCGAGTCGTAGCCCACCGCCTGAGTCTCATATAAAAGCTTATTAGGGTACAGAGAAAAAAAAGGCACACAGTGTGAAAAAAGCACGAAATGTCAACTTTAATCTCGAAATTTCCACATCAATCACGTAGTTTATTATGTCATTAAAGTAGAACATCATAAACTTCATCTTAAAATCATTTCATTTCTAGTTTCTCAAATCACATCGTAAACAAAGTAGCACGTTAAATGCTTTGTTTTGTATTTGAGCTTCTATGTGTGTGAATCGCTACTTTCTTCCGTGCTTTGTCTTTCTACAACAGGACACAGAATCCATTACAATAGTGATATTAGAGCTCTCTCAATAATTAAAATACTGAGATGTATACTTGATATAATTTTCATGATGATAGGAGTTAAAGCATGTAAACATGGGAACAGTGATTGTGCGCGACCTTCAAAGAAATAATTTATTGCAGCAGTACTGTCTCTTTCAAACGTACTAACCCCCAATTCCTGTCCTTCCTTTTCTTTCTCCAAATACCCATTCGCCACACAATCAGCTCTGTAATAGATGTTAAGCCATCTGTAAGCTTAGAACTCCAATTCTTCAAAACGTTTAAGGAACACTGAAATATCTTCATAGTACATGTTTAATTATTTTATCCTTCATGCCAGTTCAGTGAAGCATACAGTGCGAGGCAGAAACAATCCATAAACGGAGCGCCAGATCTAGCGTAGCAACACTGTGTCCTTTAATTATTAACAATACAGATTATTTGAATTAAGTTTTATCTGTATAAAATAATAAACATATTTTGCTGCATTTCATCTTAAAAATGATATTGTCATCATATGTAAATACACACTTTATAAAGTGGCTCAGGTTGTGCTATATTATAACTGTAGTGCAAGTTTACAGTGAGGTGATTGTACAAATAAGTACAAACAGTTGTACAAGGAGTACTTGATGGAGTGACTGATTGCGTTTAGAGCTCTTGGGATGAAACTCTTTCTGAACCGCGAGGTCAGTACAGGAAAAGTTTTGAAGCGTTTGACGTATGAGAAGCAGTTCAAATAGGAAGCATGGCTGAGGCAGCATATGCTTGATGCTGTATAACAACAATTCTCTTTACAATCAGCTGAAAGAGATCTGATACAGTGATATTAATACGGCGAGTGGTGCAGTGAGAGTAATATGGAAAAAATTATCTGCTGTGGCAACCTCCTAACGGGAGCAGCTGAAAGGAGAAGAAGAAGGTGCAGTGAGAGTAACAACGCTAAAGCAGCTATGGTATTTAGAATAGTTTGACCATTCTGTGGACCATTATATTGTTACAGGTTAATTACAATCAGATGTATTTCCCCTTGGGATTAATAAAGTATCTATCTATCTATCTATCTATCTAGATGCATTAAACTAATAAACAATATGCTTTGACACTGGGTGCCGCAAGTCTGCAAAACCAAGCAGACAACTTGCGTTTACAATGTTTACAATTTACAGTGGAAATGTGCGTGGCTTTATGCCAAGTTTAGGTTGTACACATCATGATTTTAACATGGAAACATTTGTACACAACATTTCTGTGCATACGCACCGTTTATACATGAGGCCACAGTAGTCCCAGCCAGGTGTTGCCCCCTTGTAGTCCATTTTTTCATTGTTAAATCCCGGCCAGGTAAGGATTAGGTGGGATTTCCTCTGGGAAATCTACAATCTGATACAAATTAAAAATAAAAAGTTTATATATATAAAAGTTTTTATATATATATAAAGTAGTGCCATTCCAAATTTTTGTTTTGTAAATTTTGAGATCAATCTTCAAAGCTGGATATCTATTGTTAAAAAAGTTCATAAAGTTTTGAAAACCTGGTATGGAGTTTTAAATGTTTATATAGAAAGTTTTTAAAAGCATTTTTAGCAAGCTTTACAAAGTCGCAATGTGGGAATCCTTTCCCTTTTGCTAAATTGCCCCCTTTTCACATTAGTCTTATTTTTCTGAAAAGTTTTAATATTTGTATAGTACCCCTTCTCTTGCTTCAGCAAGAGAGACTTGCTTCCAAACTTTTGGTCTAGAAGTAAATCTAGTATATAATAATAGTACATCATTAACACTATTATACTAAAAATAATACTGTAATGTTAGTAAACATACAAATTATTTACTGTATATAGTTGCGGATAAGTTCTCCTGCAGAGAAGTCGGGACTTGATTTTACAGTATTATTACTAGTATTTTATAATGTCGGTCATATAAGTCGAATGCAAAAAACTCATGCTATTGGTACAAGGGATTATAATATGCTAACACCCACCTGAGAGAGTCACCACGGTGCACACTGCCTTTTTTGAATATGGGTGTGGCAATGCCCTGTATCAGCGTGAGCTCCTAACCTCTCTCTCTCTCTCTCTATTATGCCTATGTGACCACACAGTAATACCCAAACTATTCTGAAGCGACGTTTGCACTGATTTGTGTTTTTTGTATCTCACACCCTCATACACATTTATCGTAAGAGCATCCCTTATCTACGATGGAGCATTCCATCAGAAAAAAAATATGAAGCTGGTTTTAAATTAAAAGGCGTTGAAGAAGCGAAAGAAATTGGTAACTGCACTGCTACAACAAAATCCGATGTGTCTGAGAAACTGATATGAGATTGGAGGAGGCAAGAAGATGTAAAAAAAAAAAAGTAAGTGTCGCATTTTTGAACAGGTGTATAAGTCAGGGTCTGATTTTATGATGGATTTCTCGGGTTTCAAGACCCGACTTATACGTGAGTATAGGTATAAGTAAATGAGTTAATCAGTATAAATTTTACAGGAGTAATATTTTAAGAAGATATTTTGAAAAAAGATAGCACAAATATAAATAAAGGGTAGGGGTTCCAAAGATAAATTAAAACCACATTTATTTGGCTTTGGTGAAAGGGGACGTCACATGTAAGGGCTTTGACACATCTTGTCAAATTAAGTATGTTTGGAATTTTCAAACTGAACTGTTATTTTTTATATTTTACTTTCCAACTGCAATAGGGCATTCAAACATGCAGAAATATTCCATGTTTAGATTAGTTCTCTTCGCATGATGTTTGAATTTCTATCATTTAGACCTTTGTGGTGTCACAAAATAGTTTTTCACAAAAGTTCTTTGCCATCCATGAATTTAGCATGTGGGAGGTGGGATTGGGTAATCTTCTGCTCAGAGAATTAAGCATAATTATCAAAGCTTTTGGGGGTTGTCTCGCATGATTACCACACTGTCACAGCGTATGATGAATCAAGTGGGATAGTCAATGCTTTTCCTCCTTAGTAAATCTATCACGATCGTCACAGCACAGTTCAGCAAGGTCGTCCGGCATCCAACTGCAATGCTGCCGCTGTGCATTTAACACAACTGTCAAAACGAAGGAGGTAAGGTTTCGTCTGGGGTTGGCCACAGCCCTTCTGCATTGCCTACATGGCCCATCAGTTTCCCACAGGCTGGGAAACACTGATTTATAAAATCCAAAAAATGTAATTTGACCAAACGTTCCCAAAGTTTTGTGCAGAACTCTATCTAGCCCAAGAACATCATCTAATATGTAAATGTGCATCAGCATTCCCATGATGAGTTATTTGTTAATTTACCATTCAATTTCTACACAATTATTTTAGTGAACTAAAAATAATGAATCTTGTTTATTTGAATATTCAGTCACTACAAAAAAATTATAACCCAAAAGCATGAAATGTACTATATTCTAAATGTACTTACCAATAAAATTTTATTGAGAAATTACAATCAATGAATGTAAATATCTGAAAAAAATAACATGAACTAACAAATGAATATACGTACAAGGAGATAGTGAATCCTTGAAGGTAACAATGAATTAATCAGATCCCACACTTAATTGCTGTATATGTAACAGGATGAATCAGTGTTGAATTAACTGGATGATAGAATAGGTCACTTTTCAATAGTATCAGTATTCAAATAAACAATCAAAGTACAAATCGTTTGCCTACAGGATTCAGTTCAGTTTTGAATGAAAACAAATTTTAATAAGACTGTCAGAAAGTGACTTGTGGAGCTTAGTTTACATGAGAAGTCCAAGCAATAAAACGCACAAATGAGAATCTACATAATGTATCAGGTGTATTTAATTTCATTAAAGCTAGTAAAGGTTATATTACAAAATATCCAAATATTTTCAGACTATTAAAATTTAATTTTTTACTTGTATAATCATTCATAGGCATAGCAGTAGTAACAGTTTCTGTTACTATTTGGACAGTTGATACTATACATAGACCTATAAAAAAGAAAGTAAAAATCACATTCTAATATTAGAATGGTAACGCACAAAATACACTGTGACTCAATGTAAATTAGACACAGTGTGAATTAGGTATTGTTAATTCAGGTGTTTATGTAAATGTCAACTGAAAAGTTTCAAAATTACTTTATGCAATTAATTGTTATGTTAATTAAAATATACTATACATTAATTATTTACTGTTTTGGCACAATCTATGACATCACTAGAAGTGTAGAAGATGTAACAAACATCGATTACCACTAAAAGTAATAATGATTAAAGATAATTTTTCCAAGTTAACTATTATCAGTTGATATATTTGAAACATGATGACTAAAAGTGATTTATCTGAGCAATATTTTACTAACAACTATTGAAAAATTTTGGCAAGCTAAGTGCATTTCAGCTAAATGAGTTTGGCACAGCAGTTGTATAAATATTCTATTCATTCATTTCTCTAAGCCCTTTTATTTCAAAACAGGTTTATAGAAAGGCTGGAAATTTCGCCAGCAGCATGAGACAGAAGGCAAGGACAAAACCTAGATGGGACCCCAACCTGATCAGAGACCGAAGAGAGCAAAATAATTCAGATTGTTTTAGGGAACTGGAATGCCCAGTTCTACAGATTACAAATAATTACACCATGTTTCTGGAACAGGATTTAGATAAAGTAGCTCATCTAAAAACAAATGTCTTCCAAAATAAATGATATCACACGCTTTTTTCAATTAAATGCCAAAATCTAAAGCAGAGTAGCAGAACAACAAATTTAGTGGCTTCCTATTTGGCAGGGACCTAAGAGAGCATTAAACACACAACTCTTTCTGAATACTATTACATATTAAATGAAAATAGACACAGCCTTTGTGATTTATTTAGAAAACTATCCAACAATACAAGCAAAACATGCAGCTATTGGGTATCACTGTTCTTAAAACAAATCACAGTGATTTTAGTTGGTAAATAATTTATTAGATTTCATAAGATTACATACTGGAGCACTACAGGATAATGACATATTGCAAAAGAACACAGACATTGGATAGTTGTTTTTTGGGTACTTCAAAACTTTTGGCCGTTTTAACTTTTTCTTACTTACTATTTTCAGATATGGCTTCTTCTTTACCTCTAAGGCCAACATTCTGAGATTGTCTTTACAGTGTTACAGATGACACTAGAATGTAATGTGTACTGTTTAAGGAAATGGAAACTGAGTGTCTGTGTCTTGTGCAGTTATGCATCTCGGCCTTCTGCTGCTTTTTTTGTCCCGGTTAGATGTAGTTTGCCATCTTCTCTCAAAATAATAATGAACACCTTTGTATGAAATCTTCAATTTCTTCCCAAGATGTCACATGGAATAACCTTCATTTTGCAAAAACAACAAAAGACTGTTGTGTTTCCTGAAAGAGGGTTTTTTTTTTGGTTATTTATTAGCTTAAAATTGAACTTTAGAAATAACAGTACCATACAACCCAAGGAAATTAACATTTGGCATAACCAATTAAGGATTAGCTTAGAGAGTTTAGCATCATCTCAAACAGTTACAGCCATTTTCAATGGTAGTAATGTCTTAGCTATATTAAAATCACTGTAATCAATAAAAACACATATATAAATATCTATATATATATATACAGTGGTGCTTGAAAGTTTGTGAACCCTTTAGAATTTTCTATATTTCTGCATAAATATGACCTAAAAACATCATCAGATTTTCACTCAAGTCCTAGAAGTAGATAAAGAGAAACCAGTTAAACAAATGAGACAAATTAATTTATTGAGGAAAATTATCGAATATTACATAATTGTGAGTGGCAAAAGTATGTGAACCTTTGCTTTCAGTATCTGGTGTGACCCCCCCTTTGCAGCAATATCTGCAACTAAACGTTTCCGGTAACTTTTGATCATTCCTACACACCGGCTTGGAGGAATTTTAGCCCATTCCTCCGTACAGGACAGCTTCAACTCTGGGATGTTGGTGGGTTTCGTCACATTAACTGCTCGCTTCAGGTCCTTCCACAACATTTTGATTGGATTAAGGTCAGGACTTTGACTTGGCCATTCCAAAACATTAACTTTATTCTTCTTTAACCATTCTTTGGTAGAACGACTTGTGTGCTTAGGGTCGTTGTCTTGCTACATGAGCCACCTTCTCTTGAGATTCAGTTCATGGACAGATGTCCTGACATTTTCCTTTAGAATTCTCTGATATAATTCAGAATTCATTGTTCCGTCAATGAAGGCAAGCCATCCTGGCCCAGATGCAGCAAAACAGGCCCAAACCATGATATTACCACCACCATGTTTCACAGATGGGATAAGGTTCTTATGCTGGAATGCAGTGTTTTCCTTTCCAAACATAACGCTTTTCATTTAAACCAAAAAGTTCTATTTTGGTCTCATCCATCCAGAGAACATTCTCCCAATAGCCTTCTGGTTTATCCACGTGATCTTTAGCAAACTGCAGACGAGCAGCAATTTTTTTTTGGAGATCTGTGGCTTTCTTCTTGCAATCCTGCCATGCACACCATTGTTGTTCAGTGTTCTCCTGATGGTGGACTCATGAACGTGAACATTAGCCAATGTGAGAGAGGCCTTCAGTTGCTTAGAAGTTACCCTGGGGTCCTTTGTGACCTCGCCAACTATTACTTACCTTACTCTTGGAGTGATCTTTGTTGGTCGACCACTACTGGGGAGGGTAACAATGGTCTTGAATTTCCTCCATTTGTACACAACCTGTCTAACTGCGGATTGGTGGAATCCAAACTCTTTAGATATGGTTTTGTAACCTTTTTACAGCCTGATGAGCATCAACAACTCTTTTTCTGAGGTCCTCAGAAATCTCCTTTGTTTGTGCCATGATACACTTCCACAAACGTGTTGTGAAGAGCAGACTTTGATAGATCCCTGTTCTTTAAATAACACAGGGTTCCCACTCATACCTCATTGTCATCCCATTGATGGAAAACACCTGACTCTAATTTCACCTTCAAACTAACTGCTAATCCTAGAGGTTCATGTACTTTTGCCACTCACAAATTTTCCTCAATAAATAAATGACCAAGTATAATATTTTTGTCTCATTTGTTTAACTGGTTTCTCTTAATCTACTTTTAGGATTTGAGTGAAAATCTGATGATGTTTTAGGTCATATTTATGCAGAAATATAGAAAATTGTAAAGGGTTCACAAACTTTCAAGCACCACTGTATTTATATATATATATATATATATATATATATATATATATATATATATATATATATATATATATATATATATATATATATATATATATATATATATATATATATATTTGTACAAGTAAAATTCTGTTACAATGAACTGCCAGGGACCTAAAAAATATTTTGTTGTTATGAGATTCTGTATTTGTCACTATAGTACTTTCTTTAACTTGTATCCAGGCGTTTGGAATCATTTCAATAGCTTCTTTCGCATTAATTTTAATCTTCTTCTGCCTACAAGTTATGCTGACAAAAATTTTTCTCAGCATTTCTTTGCGATAATACTGTACACTATCAGGGTGAAAACGATGCCCAGACCAATGGCTGAAGCACTGCTGTGCAATTGGGTGGGAGGAATTCAACGCAAACATTATCTAAATGTAGAAGCATGTTGTGGGCAGCACAGTTATCAATCATCTCCCTCCCACCCAAAGGGATGACACCCTGAAGTGCATTCCAAAGTGTGATTGCCGCATCTGTGGAAGATTGTTTGTCTGTTGCCAGGGCAGGGCAACAGCGGGCTCACAAAGCTGCAGTGAAGCGCCACAGAAGCGAATCCTAAAAGACTGTGAGCACGCTATAAGTCCCTGTCTTACACCCCAAAACACGACGCTGAGTCTCAGTACTTTAGCAAAACCAGCTTTATTCAGCTTGAAACAGGAACAGCATAGTTATTTATTGTAGTGTTAACTGCCACTCTCCTATAAACAGAGACAGTAGTCAGACAGGGTTGTGACCAGGTTAGTGGCCAAGTAATCCTGTTCCCTACATTTACAATTTTCCTTGCATCACCCATCGAGATCTTTTCTGTTTGCTTCAGTGAAGAGCCGCCCCAGAGCTGGGAGCCTGCTGTTGGCCCAGCAACAGATAAACAGTCTTCCACAGATGCGGTGATCTCACTTCGGGATGTTCTTCGGTGTGTTGTCCACTTGAGAGAGTTCCCAAAAGAGTTTAGAAACCTCACATTTTCTTGAATGAATGCCATATTAATAGGAATGTTTCTTGAACAAGCATCACTGAACTACATAAAAACTGATTTTTCTGCATCTTCAAATGCAGCAGTTCGCATACATTTGCAGCCTGAGATTTTTCTTCTTTTTTGCTCGGTCTTTCAAGAAAGTTGACTTTTTTGTCTTTTTTCCTTTTGCCGCAATCAAGAGCTGCAAAAATGTAACATTTTTTTTTTTATATAAACTATTATCGTTTTTTCATGTGTCTGCTGTTTCTATAGGAGGGTGACAATGAGTTAAATTCCAATGGATGTTTTTCAACAAAAAAAGGTATCACTGAAAACCACCGAAAACAAAAACAGCAAAAAACAAAAAACTGTATGAGGAAAATCCGAAAAAATAACTTTTTTTTTTTTTTTTTACAGTTTTTCTGTTTGGGGATCGTTGTGCACAACTGAGCTGCAACCACAGAACTAACTGCTCTGTGGATGATTCATTCAAGCATTTCAAAGTCTTTTGGACACTTTGTTGTAATGAAAGTATCTGCTGAATGTACTTTGTAGTAACAAGATTTCTATAGACTCATGTCTTATGTGGAAACTGTCAGGACCATAAAAATACTTCGTTGTAATGAAAATTTCGTTGTAAAGACATTCGTTGTAACGGAATTTTACCTGTATATATAAATAGCATTCAAAAATATAAATATTTGGAACTACAGCCATTTCAATGTCTTTTGAATTCTAACATGTTTACCTATGAAGTAAATATACCTAAAATTATCCACCCAGAAAGTAGCCTAGATAGATAGATAGATAGATAGATAGATAGATAGATAGATAGATAGATAGATAGATAGATAGATAGATAGATAGATAATTTGACCCCAGAGAGAAAATTAGATTTTTACAGAAGCTGTTTCAATATATACATGCATACACAGGCTATTATTAGTGGTAGGCATTATCACAATTATGGAGAAACAGAGCCTGTTCCTGCCAATATTGAATGCAAGTCACAAAGTGTGAAATTGTATTTATATACACAAATAAGAGGGCAATGGACAAGAAAAAAAATGCAGATAAATAGAAAATGCACATTTCTCGACTAATCGTTACTTTTGTTTTCATTTTTGGCTGAAAACCACTAAAAGTTTAATATGCTTTATTAGAAACTAGCTGAGTTATTTAGTCTTGCCTGGGTCAGAAACTGAAGGTTGCTATTTACAAAATAGGACATCAGTATTACTGTGTGGCATGTTAAATAATGGTAGGTTGATTATGTAACATGCAGTGACACTGCCGTCATGTGACCAGCAACAAAAAATATGGCTGAAGATATCAAAACTGTTCCAAAATGTTGGAAAAAAAAGAAAACACAAATAAACAAAACAGTGTCTTGTTAAAATCAGAAACATGAAATTAAAATGTCATCAAAAATGCAATACAATAAACACAAATAATTTAAAATTAGTAGCAAAAATGTAAACCATAACAGAACCTCTATTTTAAGGTGCGGACTCTGGACACATCCATCAGGCTTGTTTGTAAAATGCCTATGAATTTGTTAAAACCTAGAGATTCCATCAGACACCAGTATTCTGGTCCATAGCCACACCAAATTGATCTCTTAAGTTCTACTGTTTTTAAACACTTAAACTTGTTTTTCTAAACCAGATTGCTTAACTGGAATCAGTCAGGAAAGAATTGAAGTGTCATTCATCAAAATCTTACTAATAATCAGAACCAAAACACTAAGTGGAGGTGAAATAGCAAAATACAAGACCAGAATACCAAAAGCGAGACTTTCTATGAGCAGGTTCTTTTGTTTTTTATTTTTTTGTTTTTTTTACTTTCTGAATAAGTACAAGGATCCAAAGGCAAACTGCCACTAGATAAAAACTCAGAAATGTACTGCAACTATAATAGGAGCTGTCCCCATAAAAACAAATGAACAAGGACATTTATAGTTGTTGCAAAATAAAATCAAAATTCAGTCTGTGACTGAGCATTCACCACTTGAAATAGAACTGTGACTTGTAGGCAAGCTGTCACCTCAGGATCCAAACTCAGTAATCTTCTTTACTATGAAGGTATGCTGCCACAGAATCCAAACCAGAGAATTCACTGTGAAGGTGTCTTGCCACAGAATTCAAGACTCAAAAGCGTATTTTCCTCTAAAAGTGTTTATCCCTCAGGGCTCACTCTGAAGAATCCAAAACCTCAGGAAAAAAATTCCTGTTGCTGCTGGAATTTTTTACCAAGCCATCATAATGCAACTTAATGAGATGCCTCTTAGCAACTATGAAATGCATCCTGGCATTTCATTACCTGAATACAGACAATAAAAAATGATACAGTGACACGCTTAAAAATTAAATACAATAATTAAAACCTTCTTGGGACATTAGCATTAAAAATTAAGCACATACATGAAAATAATGTTTGACAATGACATTTTCAAAATATTAAAACCTAAAAAATAACAAAAATTACCTAAAGAAGAAAATTATGAAAATATAGTCCAAGTTACATTCAACTCTTTTCTTGAAAAAAAATATTTGAAAGTGGATAATTTGAACACTATAAGTTGCAAACCAATTGATCTACTTATACCTACATAAAATTTCAGAAAGCTGTTCAATATAGTAGTCAGTATAGTCAATATTGTTAGAAGTCATAAATTGTTCCCAGAAACTATGATGATTTTTGTTTTTTCCCACTTTAGTTCACATTATTGTACATGTCTACATATATTTCATTCTTTCTTTTGTTATTAATTCTAATATTATTTTTGCTTTTATCAATGCCGCCATTTTGTTTTTAGTAGTGCAATTCCATTGCTACCCTGTGATTCCTAATGTTAGTTGTTTGTTGAAAACATTTTGTGAAATAGGACTTAGTGTTTAGTTACTTGACAATGATTTTTGGTTAGCATTTTGGGGTTTGGCGTTTTCAGTTTTTAGTTTTGTTTTGTTTTTCGTCTTTCTGGTTTTGTGCTGAAGTTTCGTGTTCTCATTTCCAGTTGTTTTCCCTATTCCATTTTATCTGGCAGGACACAAATGTTTTTTGAGGAATTACTTACATTAACTTTTTTGCCTTATTCAAAGTCTGAATTGAAACTGTTCAAGACAAATAGCAGTCTATTTTGGCTTTAGAGAACTGAAAGGCCAGATGTCAAAAAATCTTATACGGTTAGAAATACCTGTATGCTAAATAAATGTCTTGAAAAAAAAAACTGTATAAAAATGGAAAGAGATTTACTGTAGCTTTACAAGTATAGAGAAAGGACATAAAATATAATATTCTCAAACACACTTAAACTAATTCAGGGTCACACTTTGGGGGTTCAAATTCCCAAATACTGAACATGATACATTAAAATAACCATGGGATAAGGTACAATGTCTCTAGTGTTCTGTAATGCTATCAGTAGACCTTTGCATCACATTCAGTTAGGAAATGTGGCAGCCCATCCTGTTCCTCTTTTTTGTGAAACAGTATTTTTTTAATCTAAATTTCCTCTTAAAAATCAAACACATATAAACTGGCCACTGACTCCTACTGCCACTTCTGTTCTGTTAATGATACTGATACTTTTCCCACTGTGTTTTGCTACTGCCCTTGTCAGTTCTTTCTGGCCCTTCATTTCTCTCTCTCTCCTTCACCTTTCCACATGAAAATCCTGCCACTTTCCATATATATATATATATATATATATATTCTCTTTAATAAAACCCCTATGTGCGTCCAGGTGTCTGTGTGTGTGTGTCTTCTGGTGAAGTGTGCATGCGCGGGGTCACACGCCACGTGTTCAGTATGTTCCTGTGCAGACACTCACACAGGTGCATGAGAGACAGACACACACACACAGGCGCCCACGCGACAGACACATGCACGCACACGCACACACACACACACACACACGGGACACACACACACACACACACACCCCCTGGTGCCCATGGGACACACACACACACACACAGGTGTGCGCGTGCATTGTTGCAATGTTACTTTTCTTGATTGTTTATTAAATTTTCAAATGTTCATTTTTTCCCCTGTGCTTAAAACTCATTAAAAAGTGTTTTTAGCAAGCGGGACGTAAGGCAATAGCGCAAACTCTTCCAGTCTTAGTTTTCTCAGTTGTTCAAGGTTTTCTTAGTGTTATTCAATGTTTTTACATTTAGTTTACTATTACGCTGTGCATTCAGTGGTATAATTAACTATATATGTGCTTAAAAACATAAAAAAATATATATTTACATATAGTTCATATGGTCCGGAATGGATTAATTGTATTTACATACAATCCTGTGGCGGAAATTACTTCGGTTCACGACCAAATCGGGTTAGAACAAGAGTTTTGGAACGAATTATGGTCGTGAGCCGAGGTTCCACTGTATTACTGTCATACAAAATTACAGGCATTTTACGGAAATACAAACCAGTATTACTGAGAGAGAAAATTAAAGGCACACAATACAGTGACTTATATTACAGCTACATACAAGGTCCCTTGCCATTTAATATAGACTGTTCCTACTAATGTTTATGCACTACTGTTCTAGCGCCCGTTATTGTAACGGGCTTAATGTCTAGTATATATATATATATATATATATATATATATATATACATATATATATATATATACATATATATATATATTTTTTTTTAATTTTTTTTTTACTTCAATTCACAGGACTGCAATGAGGATTAGGGAGCATGCCAATAGAGGTGTTGTTTTATTGTTTTGTAATTTTTCTGTTATGGATTGAGCTGAATAAAACCTTATCACAAAAAAATGGAAAAAAAAAACTATTACCATTGCATTTTTGTTTTCTGTTGTTTGTTTTTATTTTGTTTTCATAAACAGTACTGGCAATAAAAAAGTTCAGCTATACTTTAGTAAACATATATTTTATTATTTTCATGGCATATTTTTCCCAAACCAACAATACAAATTGCTATTTTATTTCATGAAACAAAACCCAGATGGTGCTTTGAATCTTCGTAGGCAGAATCTACCCCTCTCCAACATGCAATGCTGAATTACACAAATGCCATAAGATTCACAATGCCAATACAACTATGACACAGTTCTATCATGCAGATCCAGGACTAAGTGTAGGTGTGTTTGTAGGTGTTTCCTGAGATGGAATTCAATCTATGGACATATTAAATGAATGAATATGTGGAATAATAGTGATCAGTATGTTTTAAAACTGGATTTAAAAAAATAGATTTTGCATCTGTTTTGTCTTCTCTTAATTTTGTTGAATCATTGAGTTTTCCATTCCTGATCTTTAATTTTACAATTAATGTCTTTAATTATTATTACCAGTATAATTATTATTATATGGACAAGAGTTAGCTAAGAATCATAAGCTGTTGTTTTATGATGTACTAAATCCAGTTAGCACATCATTGAATAGCACAGTTAATACTGTATACAGTATGTATTCTGAAGAGCATGATTTTTAACTCATGATCAGACCATAATGTGTTATATAACATTCTTTAAGACCTTCCATAAATACCAAATTTCCCCGTGGAGTCAAATAAAGTTCTATCTATCTATCTATCTATCTATCTATCTATCTATCTATACAATACAATACAGTTTATTTTTGTATAGCCCAAAATCACACAGGAAGTGCCGCAATGGGCTTTAACAGGCCCTGCCTTTTGACAGCCCCCCAGCCTTGACTCTCTGAGAAGACAAGGAAAAACTCCCAATAAAACCATGTAGGGAAAAATGGAAGAAACCTCGGGAAAGGCAGTTTAAAGAGAGACCCCTTTCCAGGTAGGTTGGGCGTGCAGTAGGTGTCAAAAGTAGGGGGTCAATACAATACAATATACACAACAGAACAATTCCTTAAGACAGCATAATAAAAATTTTAGAATTACGGTTTAACAGTAGATGATATGACATAATTAGGTTTCGATATTTTTAGAGTCCTGGAGACCTCATCCATCTAGCTGCATCTCCATTTGGCCATGCCACGGCTGAAACATTGCTCCGATGAAAGGACCCTCTTTCCCATGATTCCTGTGATCCTCCATCAGGGATGACTTTACCATAGGCAGGCAAACAACTTGGCAGGTGGGCTGTGGCACCAATGGCCACATTTGGGTACCGAGAAAAGAAACAGAATAGGTGAGGGTTAGTATTCAAATATAATTATCATGTTACTTATGTTATAGTGCTAATGACTAACAACAGAGATGCAGTATGTACAGTTAATCAGCAGCTCTAGTCAGGATATGCTAAACTGAAGTAGTGAGTCTTCAGCCGGGATTTAAAGGCTGAGACCGAGGGGGCATCTCTTATGGAAGCAGGAAGACCATTCCACAGTTTAGGGGCCCTGTAACTAAAAGCTCGACCTCCCACTGTTATTTTATTAATCCTTGGAATCCTAAGCAGACCGGCATCTTGAGATCTTAATGTGCTCAGGTTTGTAAGTCATGATAAGTTCAGACAAGTAAGCGGACCTTGGCCATTTAATGCTTTATATGTTAAAAGGAGGATTTTGAAATCTGCCCTAAATTTAACTGGGAGCCAGTGTAAAGATTTAAGAACTGGGGTTATGTGTTCATATTTTCTTGTTCTTGTAATAATTCTTGCAGCGCATTTTGGATTAACTGGAGGCTGTATAGAGAACAGTTTGAACAGCCAGTGAACACCGCATTGCAGTAGTCAATCCTACTAGAGATAAATGCATGAATTAATTTCTCACAATCCTGTTTATTTAGAAAGCGCCTTAATTTCCTAATATTTTTAAGATGGAAAAACATGTTTTGGACGACTTTGTAATATGCGCTTTAAATGACATGCTAGAGTCAAAGATAACTCCTAGATTGCGGGCTGATTCAGTAAAATTAATTGGGATTCCAACTGAGTTAAATGACGACAAAATATTGCTGTGATCAGCGTCATTCCCTCCAACAATTAACATCTCTGTTTTATCTGTATTTAAAGACAAGTAGTTCTCATTCATCCATTCCTTTAATTCACTAACACAACTAATTAAAGACAACATCGGAGAAACTTCATTTGATTTAAATGAAAGGTATAACTGGGTGTCATCTGCATACGAGTGAAAATTAACATTATGTTTCCTAATGAGAGATCCCAGTGGAAGCATGTAAAGTGAAAACAGTAAAGGTCCCAGTACTGAGCCCTGCGGACACCATATTCAACTTCTGTGTATAATGATGGAGTACTGTCAGCACATTTCTGTACATACTGGAATCGATTTGATAAATAAGAACTGAACCAAGCGAGCACGGGCCTGTAAGCCCAACATCGTTTTCTAGCCTGTGCAGTAAAATAGAATGGTCAATGGTGTCAAATGCTGCACTTAAGTCCAACAACATAATTACAGTGGAATTTCCTTCATCAGAGGATATCAGAATGTCATTTACAACCCGTGTTAGTGCCGTTTCTGTACTATGACCAGTGCGAAAGCCAGACTGGAATTTCTCAAATAAATTGTAATGCATAAGGTGTGACTGAAGCTGACTGGCGACTACTTTCTCTAGTATTTTAGAGAGAAATGGTAAATTTGAAATAGGCCTATAGTTATTTAGTATGTGTGGGTCTAGGTCTGACTTTTTAAGTAAAGGTTTAATGACTGACACTTTTAGTGCATCAGGTACTGTGCCATGCAATAATGAACTATTGATAATGTTTAGAATGGTGCTACAAGAACATCCATTGCACTTTTACTAGTTTTGTTGGCACTGGATCTAGGGAACAAGTAGTGGGCTTCATTTTAAATTAAAGTTAAGACTTCCTGCTCAGTTACAGGATTAAAATTATTAAAGTGCTGAATGCAATGTGAGCAGGGTCTGCTAAGCTAGTATTTGGTTTGTACTGTGATGCTGAGATCTGGGATCTTATATTTTTAATTTTCTCATTGAAGAAGTTCATAAAGTCTGTACTGCTAATATCTGTTGGTATTTTGCACTGTTGATCTGAATTCCCATTTGTTAATTTAGCCACTGCTCTAAAAAGTACCCTAGGATTTTTATTATTGCTATCTATTAATGTAGAATAGTATTCTGAGCGAGCTTTAAAGAGGGCCTTTTATATTTATTAACACTCTCTGTCCATGCAATTTGAAAGACATGTAGCTTTGTTGTTCTCCATCTGCGCTCCAGTTTTCGACACTCTAATTTAAGAGCTCGAGTGTTTTCATTAAACCAGGGAGAGTTTCTATGTGCTTTGATCACTTTTGTTTTAGGGGAGCCACTGTGTCCAGAGCATCTCTCAAGGTCACATTATAATGTGATGTTAGCTGATCTAAATTGTTTTCCACGTTTACATTTGATGTTAACTGATCTAAATGGTTTTCCACAATTACACTCGACTTACTCAAGGTATCTATAAATTTTGAAGCAGAATTACAATCTAGATGTCGCACTGTCTTTGTTTTAATCTGCGAGTGCGCTGGCATGGGCAGAACTAAATCAAACGTAATTAAGAAGTGATCGGAAATAACTACATTTAATGGAGTAATATTTAAATTTTGAATTTCAACTTTGTAAGTTATAATTAAATCTAATGTATGGTTATGATTATGAGTTGGACCTTTGACAATCTGACAAAATCCTACTGAATTTAACAAATAAGTAAAACATTTGCTAAAAGTGTCAGTTTCCACATCAATGTGTACATTAAAATCCCCATCAGAACTACGTGATCATAATTTATAGCCAAATCAGACAGAAGGTTGCTAAATTCAGTCATGAACAATGAATATGGCCCTGGTGGTCTGTAGACTAGCACTATAATTGTGTTGGAATCTGTTTTAATATTTAAAATGAATGCCTCAAAGGATGTAAAGTTGCCTAAATTTTTAGGAGTGATTTGCATTTTGTTACAATGAATTATTCCAAGGCCTCCTCCTCGACCAGAATCTCTAGACTTATGAAGGAACGAGTATCCATCTGGTGACGCCTCAGCTAGGGAACAGTGTCACATTTACTAAGCCAGGTTTCAGTAAGAAGACACAGATCAGATTTTGTACTTAATATTATATCATTTACCAAAACAGCTTTAGTGCCAAGAGAGCGAATGTTCAATAAACAGCATTTAAAACTGCATGGTTCTTTCTGAACTGCTGATATATTTTTGTTTTAATTTGAAGTAAATTTCTATTACAGATGCCCCTGGTGGAGTGTCTGGTTTTATCCCTTGGTCTAATTATACACCTTATTTTTGGTTATCAATTAATTTATGGTTTGTTTCAAGACTAAATTTACTGGATGCCCCACAACAGGGATTATGGGTAACAGCTTCAGGAAAATAACAGGTGGGATAAAGAACAGCCTGTGATTTAAGATCACATGACTGCGGCCTGGATGGTGCTCTAATCAGTCAACCAGGCAGTTTTGCTGCCATATTTTGGGATAATACATAAGATCCCTCCAGTTAGGATGAAGACCATCTCTTCTGAAAAATCCAGGCCTTTCCCAAAAATCATCCCAATTGTTCACAAATGCTATGCTTTTATTTGCACACCAGGTTTCTAGCCAGCAGTGAAAGGAATGCAATCTGCTATAAATCACATCCCCTCTATACAATCTTGGTAAGGGACCAGATACAATTAAATTCCGACATTTTGTTTTAGCTTTGGTGCATAGAGAGATGAAGTTCGCTTTAATACCTCAGATTGCTGTAAATAAATATCATTAGTGCCGACATGCAGCAATAAGGTAGATACTTCATCGTCGGCAACACGGTCCAATGCGGCCTTTATGCCAGAAATCTTGGCCCCTGCAAGGCACTTAACATTAACTGCTGGTTTAACATAGTTTGGAATTCTAACATTCCGCACTATGGAATCGCCAATTATGAGCACTTTATTATTCTCAGTTTCCACAGGCGCGCTGCGGAGAGCTGAGAACCTGTTCTGGGTCCGAATTGGTGACCTGGGTGCTGGGGGACTAAATTTTGGATTCTTAGACCCCCGTCTTACTGTTACCCACTCGCCCTGTGGCTGAATTGGTGCTGCTGATTTCGGCCTCGCACTGACTACAGTGGGACCTGGAGAGACTGAAGCGAATCAGATGTAGCCGAATTGTCTAAACAAACCGAGTCGATCCAATTTTCGGTTTGCCTAATCGCTATCAGATTCCTAACGCGGTCCTCCAATTCGCGTATTTTCCCGACCAACTCTAAATTAACTAAACATTTTTGGCAGGTGAAGCTATCTGCACTGTCGGCCGGAAAACCTGAGCTGTACATACTGCAGGACACACAACATATAAACGTGCCCTCGATGGGCAGAGAGCAGATAGAACTTACATTAAATGTTGAAGTCATCTTTGCCATTTTTATAGGTGCTTCTGCGCTTTCCGTGTTGAGCTGAATCACCGTCGCTTTTAAGTTTCCACCACCCGCTAAGTGATCGACTTTAATTTCTCACTGCCGGTTATTTCTACTGGTCAGCTGCCGGCTTTATCTCAGGTGAACTTGCTCGTGTGCTTTCAAAGGGCTACGTGCCTGTGGGAGACGCCGCCGCTCTCTGCTTCCGCTCGCTGATCCGCTCTCTGCTTCCGCTCGCTATCTATCTATCTATCTATCTATCTGTCTAATTATTAAAGTAAACCACCCTCTCAATAACAATACAGGAACAGGCTCTAAGGTGAAAACTAAAGAGATTAAAATATCTACTTATACTTTAATTTTAGTACCTGAAATGCTAGAGCCTCAACTTATACAGACAGTAAGTGCTGTCCATTGAGCAATGTATTACTTATTTTAAGGCATGTAGCAATTATATCATCATACATCCTGTACTCTGTTTATATTGTGATGTATTTTATTCTATTACACATTGCACTTCCAACCAGATTATTATGATTAAATGATGGATGTCACACTCTGTAATCATAATTGACAAAAGGCAAAAGGTGCCAAGATGTTTAACCAGAATAACCCAGTGGGAGACAAGTAGGAGACTGTTTGCTGATTATTGGCTGGGGGTAAAGATGAACAGTAGGAGTGCTGGTTAAGTTAGTCTATACATGGTTCACAGTAAAGTGCACAGTTTATCATGCATTTAAATTGGAAAATATTTTTTAGATTTTGAGGTGAAATGAAATAGTTATAATAGTGTAATGTAATCCATTTTAACAAAGACCTTTACCAGGTTAATACAAACATGTAACACAACTTGTGTTGAAACATTAATGCAGTTTCATTATTTTCTGGTCATCACTGGCATTGTAATTGGTTGATTTTAAAAGTTATAGGGAGAGGTGTGTGTTTACAAGGAATGTGTAGTGATCATTGATGGGGCATACCAAAAAAGGTTAAAAGCCACTATACTTAAATTATGCTTGTGTCTTATGTGCATATTATGCATAAAATGACAGGACCAAATCAGACACTGAAGTACATGTGGACTGTGTGTGTGGTCTCCATTTTTGATCTTTTACTTATGCATTGTTACAGTACTACATTATAATAGCACCCAGTGTAATGTATTTAAATCCTTTTCCCCATAATTCTTTGTGAATTCTAATATACATCATAGGAAGCCTAATACTTAGTCTCTGTTTTGAGTAAGTATAGTTTTTTGACAGGACTTGATGTTATCATATGGTGCCCAACATTCTTCACGTGTTTCGACCTTTAACTGTAACACGCTCCAGTTGGCAGTCATCACTGGTAGCCAATTCACTGCTCATTAGCTCCTGGCCTGCAGCTTCTCTCTCTTCCCTTTTATGGCCTTTTTAAGAGACTCATTTTGCTGCCTCATTCAGCCTGCAAGCTGCCATTTTCTTCTCCTTTCCTGATGTTCCCAAGGGTGTAAACATTTTCCTTGTCATTTGTGCTGGGAATTCTGTATATCCAGCCTTGACTGAGAATAGCCAAACTTGTCAATATTTGTCCCTACATTCTTGGACAAGTTCCTGGTACTTGTTGGCTTTCTTTTCATGGACTTCATCTTAACCATCCTCCAATGGGACAGTTAATTCAATATGGATGATTGATGACTGCATCTGGCCTTAGGGATGTTTGGACAACTGGTGGGAAATGCAGTATCCTTTCCTGGTCCACCCTCATCTCTCACCCTTCCACCTTCTGAAGGATGTTACTCTTGGTCTTTTTTGAGGAAGGTGTTCTTTTCCCTGCTCTGATTAACTTGATGGTTGGTGTTACAGTCCTGTGGGTCTACTGCTTCTTACCCAACTCCTGCTTCAAGGTATTACAAAGATACCTTGTTGTTCCATCACCTGTACCTCCCCTGGGTGAGTGCAATGTTTCAGCCTGACAGAATGTGGGCCTTTCTTTCCATACAGCAATTTAGGAAAAGAATATGTGTATATTTAGAGAAATATGTTAACTTGATTAGAACAATAACAACATTTACATGCAAACTAACCTGATCAGCTGAATTGTGTGAAAAAAACTGTTTATCATGTTTAGTATTTTTAAGGTTTGAAAGAATAAGGAGCAAAAGGGAGGTGCTTGGGAGTTAATGTTACCATTTTTATTGGTAATACCATGTGCACCTTCAGATTAAATTTGTCCTCAGCCAACTATTCATATTCATAAATTACTAATAGAGTCTGTTTTGGCTCATTGTATTAAAAAATGCCACATTATCTTCTGCATGTTAAAATGAGTGTTTAACTCTGCTGTGTAATATAATTAGAAAATATTTATACACATATTGTCCTTCAGCACATTCAAGATGGATTAAATACCTAAATATTTTTGATTTTCAATCCTTCTAACTCTCTCAAATAAAAAAAAAACTTACACAGGAAAACACATGAGTATAGGAAAATATCAATTTTTTTTTTTACTAATATCAATACAAACCCCTTATAGTACCTAATTCCACCTTACTAAGATTATTTTTTTACGTTTTATTTCCTTTTATTTTCCATTTAGGAGCACACAGCTTTTCCTCACACACTGATCACACTTTTTGGCTATACTTCCACTGTCTGCTCTGTGTTATTGGGTCATTATTGTCACTTGTACAGCATGTGCTATTCAACACATTGCCACTCTCCAGCACAGTGATTAGTGAGTATAACTACCTTACCTCCAAATGCTTGTCTTCCCTATCTGAAATAAATAACTTATCTTGAAACTGTTGTCTTCCTAACCTGAAAGATATCAAAACACACATAGTGCAGTAGTTTAGATTTTTTTTAAATTCAGTGTGTATTATAATAGTTTTTCTTAATCCTGTCACACAACACATTTGTGGGTTGCAAATAGTTATTTTATTGTTGCTGTACTTATCAGTAAATAAGTATCAAATGACTGACATTTTATCCAATGACACATTTATATATATATTATATTATTCAATTTATAATTGCCTTATTATTTATTCAATTTGACAAAAATGGTATTCCATTTGAACTCTCAAGCATTCAGATGTATAAATAAGAAAATCAACATCAATGCAAATTTGATGAAAGTAAAAACTATATAAAAGTCCTGCAAGTGCAGGAGAATGTAAATGGATGAAATTTCTCCAAGTGAATGTGTTCATTCTTCTTGCCTGTGACAGGATGATTTCTTCCATTGCTAAACAATTATGATTCTAGTAATAGCTTCCAAAACAAAGAATACTGATTATTTTTTCTCCAATCACTTTCATGTAGAACATTTTTATCTGAAGAATTACATAAGTCAAGGTGATTTGCTCTTTAGGTCCAATTCAGGATGTCAAGTATCTGTAATACAAAGCAGCTGACAGAGTAAGTGTAGAGTACTAATATTAAAAAAGAAAAGGGCACAAGGACTACTCAAAATTAGCCTGCAACAATAGCAGGCAGGTTTAAATTCCTGTTGCAGAGACTTGTTTGGTATTGTTTTTAATTTGCTGTATTCTGAAAATGTACAGATTCTCAAAAATGTAATGATACTAGGGGAGTTTGGATGTAGTGTGAAGTTAAGCAAAATGACACCTTTTATTGGCTAACTAGGAAAGATTACAATATGCAAGCTTTCAAGGCAACTCAGGCCCCTTCTTCAGGCAAGCCTGAGTTACCTTGAAATCTTGCATATTGTAATCTTTTTAATTAACCAATAAAAGATATCATTTTGCTTTGTACTACATCCATAATGGCTAACATGGTACAACACCCTAGTACTAGTGGAGGATGGCAAATGGATCTTTTACTTTACTTTTTCCTTTTTGGGCTTGAACTGAATGCTGAGTTCTTTTTTGTCTATTGATTTAAAATCATATTTTTGTTTTTATTTATTTTATTGAGTTTTGCTCTGTTATAATATTTTGTTTTCAAATAAAGGGAAAAAAAGAAAGAAAAAATGAATACATTAAGTGCCCTATCGTGATTGTGTACTTGCAGTGGACTGATGTTGTGCGTGGTGATACTGGGACAATTGGAGGGTGGCAATGACTCTGAATTAATTAAATGGTTTTGAAAACTGATGGCTGAATTAAGTGTTTGAAGATGGATGGATGGATGGACCAGTAATCACTACGCATGGCAGACTAGCATGAGTCATACCAACGAAACAACTTATAAAAGCAAAATCAGAGACCAGGAATGAGTGAGTAAAACTAACATGAATTAAATTACTTTGTTTACTTGCCATTGGAAGCAGGGTTAGTTTTTATAGTCTAATAATAATTATAGTGCCTCTGATCTGTTCAGTTTTAAAGGATTACATTAACAACACCCAGTAATGTGTATTATATCCAGCTTTTGCTATTTTATACTGTACTGTATTGAGTGCTTTCCATTCTTGAAAGCACAGCTTTGGAATGATAGACAGAAATCACATTATAATATGCTAAAGAAAACTCCTTCCAAGGAAATTAACTTGAGACAATTTTATGCTTCAAGGTCAGTGATTATTCCTAAAGCCAAAGACAATAAATAATATTTTACAAATGCATGTTGAATACTATGGCAGCATACTTTTTACTTAAAGTAATAAGGAACCAATAAATACATTTTTTTCTAAGAAGATGACTGAGGATGATTTTAATTTATTTGCATTAAATCTTATTAGCAGAAGCTAGTTGTACTAGTTTAATTAAATCATGGCTTACTTGGTTCCTCACCTTTTACATGTAATATCTAATCAAATTTTTGCAAAGGAACATATTTATATATATATATATATATATATATATATATATATATATATATATATATATATAAAATATATATAACTTATGCAACATTGTCCCTAATTTCTTTTACACATTCCTTGTACCCAGGAATTGTTAATTTCTCAATCTCTAAAAAGAAGGAAACAGTTGGTAAAACACATTAGAAAGAGAAGTTAGAAGTGAAGAGATGCAACCAAAAAGAACTTCAAATATTGTAGAAAGTTCACACTGATCTTAAACATGTACATTTTATTTTTTACAATTTCAGATATTATGGCAAAATAAGATATTAAGTAGTATAATATAGTACAGGATTTTCTCGTTTGTGCATAACACTGAGATGTGACAAAGGCAACTCTAAGGCTAACCATAAAGTAAAAGGGGTCCAAGAAAAATAATGCTGTAGAGGACAAAACGTGTAACAACACTGACTGAGGAACCAAGGGTAACCTGAAGTAAATAAATTGCAGTTAAAAATGTATAGCTAAAAATGAGCTGGTGCTTAGTTGAGTCTCTCACACGTGTGGTCTGGTTCTGGGTTCTAATTTGTTTTCTATAAGAATTTTTTTCTGGGATTGATCAGAGAGAAATGGAGCCAATACCACAATAAATTGAAGAAGCCATGAAGCATCTTATGTGAAACCAATTTTTATTATTATTAGTATTAGTATGGCAAGATGATTTCTGTGTTATTTGAAATTTGCTCTAATCATTTAATGTTTACATACAATATTAAGATGTAAAAATTTTAAATAGAATTTTACACTTCTGATTACAGTATATATATATTATGTTGTTGGGGCTTTCATCTATACATCACAAAAGTGTGTACAGTTGGGACTGTATGCATGGGACCAACCCATCTATAGCCAGTTCTTCTTTTGTACACATTGATTTAAATTATTTTAAGTATCTATTTTAATTATTTTAAGTAACTCCAGATAAATCCATTATTTTCATCTAATTAACTTTATATTTTTTAAAACCATTGATAAAAGTAATCTAATGGCCAATGGTATTCTACGAATTAAATACTGTCATCAGTGAAATGAAGGCAGTCAGAACAGAAACAACTCCTATCTTTATACAGAGGATCATAGTATTCAGGGTCAAACTACGGAGTTATGTAGTTTAAGGAGAGAGTTCGCCAGCTTTTAAAAAATATCAGGATGGTAATATTCGGACAAGTTAGCTATTATTTAGTTATGAACACAAGCTTGATAGCCTGAATAGGTTTCTACTGTATTGTAACCAATTTTTTGCTCTAAAGCAAGAGCCTATTGCACAGATAGTTACTGTACTTTCTTACTTGAATTTAATATTTTTCTATTAATTTATCATTCTTTCCTCAGAAAGGGGAACATTTTTGAATATTCAATTATATTTATTTTGAAAATTAATTGTAGCCAGTGAAGAACCCTACTACCCTGAAATGGATTATACAAGTCTGCAAATGCATAGTTGAAAGGATTTTGGGGGGGTTAAGTGTACTAAGTAGTTAAATGTTAGTGCTGTTGCTTTATGGGTTCAGGTTCCAGCGTTCAAATCCCACACGCAGTTGTTGTCTGTGTTGAGTCTGACTTAGTTTTCCTCTAAGAACTTTAGTTTCCCTTACATATCATCAAAGCCATACAGGTTAGGTTAACTGACAACTCCAAATTGGTCCTGTGTGGGTGTGTGCGTGAGTGAGGTACTCAATGGATGGTCTCAATGTACAGAGTAGTTTTCTGCAAAATACTCAAAACAGGCTCTGGCCAACCATTAGCTTGAATTGAACTAGTCAGGCCTGAAAATTTCTATTATTATGTTTTTGTTTATTAAATCTGAAAAAAAAAATTACTGGGAGGAATCCAGTTTTATGCTTCACATGAGAAGAATGTTCATAATGAGATCTGCTCTTCACCTGCTTTTGGATGGCTTGTACAGTACTCTTGTCTTTGTGTCTTGCATCCTGACATCCTTTTAACTTCTGCATCCTTAAATTTGTTGACTTCGTCATTCTTTTTCTTCATAATTTTTGTGTCATCAGGCACATTATTATTATTGTGAATACCAAAATGATAGAAAAAATACTTTCATTTGGCTTTTAGCCCAGTACAATTTTCTGCAAACTGCTATTGTGCAATTCCATAAATCATCTGCATTTAGAGTGACTTCACTGAATAAAAGTATTAGTTTATTTTGGTACAGAAATCCCCCTGTTTATTCAAGCCGATTTTAATGTTTATTTAACACGATACTGCCAATATATTTCTACTCAAAATTCACACTTTTCTGCAGTATTAATAAGGAAATGATGTTCCCTTTTGTGGTAGATTAAAAAAATTACAACCAGCCATGTTTTGTTAGTAGCCTGCCATTTTCTTTTAATTAATTTTTTGAAAATTATTGTCATTTATTTATAGTTAAAACAGATGGGAGGTAAGGTAGCATGATGGTTACTGGGTCTAGTATGTTCAAATCATGCTCCCAAACATAGACTTTGCATGTTGTTCTTGTATTTGTGTGAGATTTCCTTTGGGTCTGCTGGTTTTGCTGCCATATTCCTAAAGCTGTGTATATGTGTTAGTTTAATTGATGACTCTAAAGTGGCTCTTTGTGAGCATGAATATGTATGTTACTGTGAGGTGGGCCCTACGTTATTCAGAGTTGCTTCCTGTCTTGTGTCTGGATTAAGTGAGTAGTTGTGTTACAAAGCTAATTTTGTCACTAACGTCCAGTTTGTCTAAAGAGTGATAATACCTCAGATAATAATGTCTACATGCATGGGTAAAAACTGTCTATCACAGCATCAGGTATAATGCAGGAACCAACTCTTGACTAAGCACAACCACATTATACAGCATGCACATTCAGACTCACTGATTCCAGACTAATTTAGAGTTGTCAATTAAGCAAATGTTCAGCCTTGACTACTATTACATTTTACTATTTGGTTGTTCAAGTATTAACCTTAACTTAAATCAAAATTATGTTTCAAATATCATTACTAAAAGCGTAAAATATAATTATATAACTCCTCATGTTTAGTAAAGATTTTTTTTTTTAAGCTATAAAGTGTTAGTAGCTTCACTCTCGTTACTTATAAAAGCTTAATACTGACACTCTAGACCAGAGTTTCTCGGGGGAAAGGGTTCCTATTGAAGAATCGCTGTCGACAGTCGTAGCCGGTGGGTTACCCCTTGGGGAATCGGTGCCGACAGTAATAGCCAAGCAATGTCAGTTGCCTTACCTGGCCATGGCAACCCCATCATGAGACACTTGTATGCAACCTTTTCCCATTGAAAACAATGCTGAGTCACAACCCAGCAACCTGTGGCCCAAATAGTTTATAAAACTATGCTCTAGAGAATATATTGAGATTACAGGTTACAGGGTTTAAATTTACAAGGGTATGTAAGACTATACCAAGAAGCAAAAATTTTGGAGTACATGGCCCTCAACATGGTCTACAGAAAAGCATCATAAGTTGACTGGAAAACAATTAAAATGATGACAGCTTCTGGGCATATTTTGTGTTATTTTCATGTCATAATTTTTACTTGAGGTTCAGTGTTTAATTACATTTGTATAATTTTTATTGATATTATCATGTATCAGGTATTTTGCATTGATCTGGATGATACCGTTACTGTGATATCAAGCATAGATGAGTTGTGCTGTACTGTGTCAATTAAGATAAAATATATCATTATATTCATTACTTTTACAGATGACATTTCTTATGATACATAGGCAAGGGACTGGTGTTTGGAGAATTATAGGAGTGAAAGAAAAATAACCAAGAGATGAAAAGAGTAATAGTAACTGGTCAATTCATAATCTAGGTACAAACAAGACACAGAAAAACAGAAGAAACCGTAAAAAACGAGCATCATAGCCAATTCATTAAACTAAATAAAGTACTTTAAATTAGACATGGCAAATTCTTAATGTCAGCTTATCTTATGTGCTCCTAACTGACTGTAATCGTTTTTGTTTGTTTTAGGAAAAGAATTGAGTGCTTAGATGCTGGAAACTGGGTGCTGGGCAAAATAAAACAATATATCATGCGTCACACACGTGCGCATGGGAGGCAGCTAAAGGGCTTAAATGAAGGCAGTTCAGAGGCGTGCCGGGATGTGGCAGAGTGCACTGACTTTTTTCTCACTTCCCTGTAGACCATTCCTGGGAGACTCCACCTGGCTCTCTTGACATCACTTCCGGGACCGAACCAATGGAAACAGACCTTACCAGCTCCGGCCCCCCGTTGTCACGCCCGGGCCTGATCCAATGAGCGATGAACACATGCCCGATCCTTATGACCTCACTTCCTGTCTTCCCCTTTAAAAGCCTGCCCTTTTCCCCTTTTCCCTCAGTCTTGTTTTGGACTCGCTTGTATGCACTTTAGTGCTCTGTATTTCTACAAAAGATTTTGCAGCCAGGAAACCAGATTAAACGGGTGGCTGCCCCAAACCTTTATCTGGGTATGTCTCATTCTTGTGACACATGAAATAAAGTTATGAAAAATAATATGAAGTAAATTAAGCAGAAACTGGACCTTTATTTTGTTTATGAGATGAACACAAAAGAAATGATGGATACACACCATGAAAGAAAAAGTGCACATTTTTAAAGAGGAGCTAGTTCTTCTTTTAGATGACATTTACAACAGATTGTTGTTGTTTACTACAGGAAATAGAAGCTTTTCCAGCAGTGACAGTAAACAAAAGAGGCTGACATAGTGAAGAGAAAAAGTGCAATGAACATCACAACGTAACTTTGTTCTATTTCAGATAAATATTCACCACCTATAAAACCTGGATGCAATTTCTAAATTGTTTGTGCAGATGTTTAATTTACAGAGCTTGTTATTTTCCACATTTCTTATACAAAGATGAATAAACACATTTCACTATGTATTATAAATTCTCACAGTCCCTTTAGACACATTGCACGCTGTTTTTATTTCTCAAGTATGTTTGCAGTTTCTCAAGTACAATGAAATATAAACTGACCAACAAAACATAATAATTATATAAAAATTATAATAATGATAGTCTTGCAAACTCCCTCTGCTCTAAGATCAGGAATTTTGACATTTCCTTTCTCTATGCTTAGTTTCTCTTTTTCATTGTACATGTGTTTGCTTGCTGTAACAACAGTGTACTGCAGCATTGCATACACAACCATCACAGTAAAGCACTGCTGAGGTGAAATCAGATGCTCAGCAGCTGATGAAAACAGCTGAAGAATATTTATCTTACACTCATAGTACGTTCTGCCACATATCAGTTTTGCTAATATGATTGCCATCTGGAAATTAGTTACTGTACATGTGTAAACAGATGTGCATGAATCTGCTATCATTCAATAACCATCTATTGGACTGGATTTATTGCAGTGTATGCCCCCATCCCCTTCTGGGGGCACCTTCTTACAGAACTTGACTTGTCATATTCTTAAATACGATTATGTGTTTTTTATTGATACAGATGCCAACACTGTCCTTGACCCAGTCCTGGATAAATCCCCTCCTCTCCTACGCCTTTAGCTCCCTCACTATAACACAGAGTTTGTAAATTTGTTGGTTTTCTTAATCTGGTTGATTTATATTGTTTAATAAACCCTCTGTTAAAGAGTCCCCCTTTTATTCTTCCCTGCTTTGAGTCCTAATTTCACGTCAATTACTTATGTTTCTCGCTCCTCGGCTTCTTCTGCTATTACAGATGCCAGTTTTCTCTCTTCCTGCTTCTCAGATTATGTATGCTATGCTCCAGACACTTTTACCTTCTCTTGTTTCTCAGGCATTATAATGGAAATTTAATACATCTTTGCCTCAGAACCCTAAATTCATCTATTTGGCTCCTAAATTAGAAGATTTTTTTTCTGCCACTGCTGTTTATTTTTTTCTTTGTGATGCTACAATTGCTTTTGCACGTGAATCTAATCTGAAGATTTCCAATCTTGAAAAATTATCTCTCGCTTTCATAGGGCATATGCTCCTGTGTGGAGGGCCAGGTACCTGAAGCTCTCATTGCCATCACTAGGATAGAATAAAATGCTTTGTTGTTGCACCATATTGAGTTTTTAGTTCTTCATACCAGAGCAAGCTATTACATTTTTGGATTAATCCCAGTAAATATGACTCATTTGCTAAGATATCAACCTTTAAAACTAACAAAAACAACATTTATTTATATAGCACACTTTTTTATACAAATAATGCAGCTCAAAGTGAGTTACATGATGAAGAAAGAGAAAAAAGACAAAATAAATAGGAATTAAAATAAGGGAACACTAATTAAGATAAAATAAAAGTAAGGTCCGATGGCCAGGGAGGACAGAAAAAGCAAAAAAAAAACTCCAGACGGCTGGAGAAAAAAATAAAATCTGCAGAGGTTCCAGGCCATGAGTCTGCCCAGCCCCCTCTAGGCATTCTGCCTAACATAAATGACTTCAATCAGTCCTCATGGTATTCAGGGTTCTCATGGAAGAACTTGATGATGATGGTCATGTGGAATTCTGGCCTTTAATCTAACAATGTAGGGACATCACAGTGCTTTGATCAGGTGGTGGTGGCGCATTTCGCCATCCCAGAAAACCGGAAGAAGAACAGAAGAGAAAGTAGGGGTTAGTACGGATTTTGAATATAAATACCATGAATAATAATGATAATTAATTGAATATACAGAGCATCAGGATTAAACTAAAATGAAGTTATGGGAAAGCCATGTTAAAGTAATGTGTTTTCAGCAAGTGCTCTACTGTATTAGACTGGTGAATTCCTATTGGCAGGCTATTCCAGATTTTAGGTGCATAACAGCAGAAAGCCGACTCACCACTTCATGTAAGTTTAGCTCTTGGAATTCTAAGCAGACACTTATTTGAAGATCTAAGGTTACGATTTGGAGTGTAAGGTGTATGATATTCCAAAATATAAGATGGAGTGAGATTATTTAAGGCTTTGTAAACAATAATCAGGATTTTACATCCATCCATCCATCCATTTTCTAACCCGCTGAATCCGAATACAGGGTCACGGGGGTCCGCTGGAGCCAATCCCAGCCAACACAGGGCACAAGGCAGGAACCAATCCTGGGCAGGGTGCCAACCCACCACAGGACACACACAAACACACCCACACACCAAGCACACACTAGGGCCAATTTAGAATCGCCAATCCACCTAACCTGCGTGTCTTTGGATTGTGGGAGGAAACCGGAGCGCCCAGAGGAAACCCACGCAGACACGGGGAGAACATGCAAACTCCACGCAGGGAGGACCCGGGAAGCGAACCTGGGTCTCCTAACTGCGAGGCAGCAGCGCTACCACTGCGCCACCGTGCCGCCCTCAGGATTTTACAGTCAATTCTAAATGACACAGGTAACCAATGTAGTGACATCAAAACTGGGGTGATGTGCTTGGATTTTCTTTTCCTAGTTAAGATTCTAGCAGCTGCATTCTGCACTAGTTGCAATCGATTTATGTCTTGTTTGGGTAGTCCTGAGAGGAGTGCATTACAGTAATCTAGTCAACTGAAAACAAAAGCATGAATTAATTTCTCAGCATCTTGCAACGTTATAAGAGGTCTAACATTTGCTATATTTCTTAAGTGGAAAAATGCTGTCCTTGTAATCAGATTAATAAGTGATTTAAAATTCAGGTGAGAGTCAATAGTTACCCCTAAATTCTTTACCTTGACTTTTAATCCTAATGCATCTAGTTTATTTCTAATAACCTCATTATATTCATTATTGCCAATCACTAAAATTTCTGTTTTCTCTTTATTTATTTTGAGAAAATTACTACTCATCCATTCAGAAACACAAGTAAGATATTGTGTCAGTGAATCAAGAGAGTCAGGGTCGTCAGGCGCTATTGATAAGTACAGTTGTGTGTCATCAGCATAGCTATGGTAGCTCACGTTATGCCCCGAGATAATCTGACCTAATGGAAGCATGAAAATCAAAAAGAGCAGCAGATCGAGGATAGATCCTTGTGGAACACCATATACAATATTATGTGTCTTTGAAGTATAATCACCACAACTTACAAAGAATTTTCTACCTGCCAGGTAGGATTGAAACCAATTTAAAACATTGCCAGAGAGGCCCACCCATTGACTAAGTAGATTTCTAAGAATATTGTGATCAATGGTATCAAATGCGGCACTCAGATCTAAGAGGAAGAGAACAGAAAAACGGCCTCTGTCTGCATTTAACAGCAAGTCATTTACTACTTTAATGAGTGCAGTTTCTGTGCTGTGATTTGTTCTGAAACCTGACGGAAGCGTATCAAGAATAGCATGTTTATTGAGGTGGTCATTAAGCTGCATAATGACTGCCTTCTCTAGAATTTTACTTAAGAAAGGCAGGTTAGAAATAGGTCTAAAATTTTCAAAAAGCAGAGGAGTCAAGATTATTTTTCTTGAGCAAGGGTTTAACTACAGCATTTTTAAGACAGTCTGGGAAGACTCCTGTATCTAATGACAAATTTTCTATAGTACAAGAATACTATCAATTAGTACGCCCAATACTTCTTTGAAACAACTGGTTGGTATTGGGCCGAGGACGCAGGTGGAGGGTCTCAGTTGAGAAAACTAAGAAGGCATCTCCTACTGTAAACCCAGAAAAATGTTTTTTTTTTTTTCATTTCTACTCTGTTCTGATCTGCTCTCTTCATCCTCCCCATCTGCTCGCTCCCCTATTGTGGACTCCTTCTGCAAATCCTTACCCTTCTCAGAGCTTTCAGAGTCAGAAGCTACTGCTTTGGATGTTCATCTTTCTCTTACTGAACAAAAGAGGCTCTGGATTCAATGAATTGTGGGCCTGATGGGTTGACCCCGGAGATAATACTTGCTGTATAGAATCAGCTCATCCCTACCTTCCTCCTGCCTTATTTTAATTCAGCTTTGATTACCATATTACTTAAACAATATAATCACCTCATTGATTTTTCCTGTTACTTCCCATTATCCTGACAAATTTTGATGTCAAGCTGCAGACAAAGGTGCTTGCTCATAAGTTGTAAATGATGATATTAAAACTCATCAATCCGGCCCAAACTGGCTTTATCAAATCCTGCTACAGATCCAACAGTGTTGGCCACCTATTGCATGTCCTGCATGTTGGTCCTACCCTTTTCAATATGTGCATAACCATTGTGGCTGTATGTCATTCAGCATCTGAGCCAACATTTCATTACATCTGTACTCAAATCATGTTTTTTGTTTCTGAATCACGCCACATATACAGTCAAGTTCCATGCTAAATTCATCCTTCTTCCTTTAGGCACAGTTCAATCTCAGATGTGTGTCAGCAACTTCATGTTGCAAAGGAAAGAAAATCAATTGCTAATTCTCAAATATAAGATATATAAGATATTGGAACTGAATTAACTGGGGCACTGACAGATTTTTCAGCTTTATCAGACTTTTGCTGATTATTGTCTAGTTTCCTTCAGAAAAGATACAACAATTCATAACAGAGCAGCAATATTCACTAATGTCAAAGACAGTGGCAAGAATAGATTTTGTGGGGTATAAAGGATATGTAAATGCTGTCAAGTGTATGTCAGATTAGAGAGATGGCAATTCACGTACTCATTGGCACTGTCTGAAATGGTAAAAGGGGCATCTTTTGTGCAAAAAAATAAATGACAAAGAAAATGGACTTTTCTGAATAGAATTTTTAGACTTAAAACAACATTTGCCTTTACAGGAAAAATTTAATTTTAAGAAAATTCAAGGAAGGACAGGAGTTTGACATGCAAACTAATGAAACAATTTTAAATTTAAAAACACAATACCCGATTGGTGTGGTAAATGACACTTCTATTGTTAAAAATACACCCTCACTTACAGGTTGATCACTCCGTATTGGATTTCTGTTAAAAGCAATGCATTCTTTACTAAGGTAGTTTGACAGATTAATACTGAAAGATGTAAAACTATGACATTTTGCCAATATCCTGTAATTATTTTAAATATTTATATTTATTACAAATGGACACCTAAACTGACATTTGCTTAGGTAGAAATAGATATAACAAACACATCCAATTAACTAAATTGTTTATCAAATGGTATGTTTGCTTTCAACTCTTAACTTCATATAAAAAGAAAGATACTTTTTTCTATGAAGCAAAAGAAGTTTCAGGGCATGTTTCAGGGAGGTAAATGATTTACTTTTAAAATATTCAATCTATAAGTTAATGCAATAAATTAAAATGTAAACAAAAGGGTTCATAGCATTAAAGTACTAAGAGTCAAAGACATAATAATAATCTCTCTATTATAATAAAAAAATCCTGGAACGAGATGTGACTTTTTCAGAGAGATATTTTCATGTCCCATGAGACGAGACTTTGTACCAAGAGATTTAACCATGCCCGGGGTCAGAAATAAAAGGCAAAGAGTAGATGACAAAGTAGAACGTCATAAAGAATTCAAAAACGTTGGCACGATACACATGCAGAGCAGGTTAGAGATAATGAAAGTACGAAAATTTGAAAGTCCCAAAAAAATGATAGTAAAGATCGCATTAGCGCAAACAAATGGAAATTATTACTCGGTAAAATAACAGAACACCGAAAAGAGAATATATTGTTTGGATTTAAACTTTAAGTCAGAGACTTCTGGATCATCTAATTCGTGTTGCCATCAGGAAAAAGTAGTGTTTCTTCGCAATGAAGAGGCATATTTTCAAGAATTAAAAGATTTGTTGTATGGTGAAAGTGAAATCCACATACTCGAACGACAGAGATGCAAAGTGGCTGGCGCATAGCATAGGCCGGTGGGGTTCACAAGTGAAGTGAGCAGGGGGAGCCCCCTTAGTATGTAAAAAAAAAACAAAGAAATTGAATAATTTTGGGCTGAACTGTAATTATATACAGTATACCATTACAAGAATTGCAAACATAATATTTTGCCCAATAGAAACCCATAAAAAACTGATGAAGTATTTGGAAATTACAGAAATTACATGCTGCTCTTAGCCAAATGTTATTTATACATTATGTTTTATAAATATTTTTTCAGTATGTTTCCCCTTTGCATATTCATCCCTGTATAGTTATATATAAAGTGAACAGTTGTCAAGTTATGCTTATTGTTATGTTTGCACATAGAACTTTTCATTGTTAATGGCTTTATTAAGGTTGATCACATTATCATATAATTCTGGACAGATTCAATGAAATAGTGGCTTTTCAATTTTTTTCATACAGTAAGTGCTAGTTAGTTAGTTCTTTAGATTTAAAAAACAACTTGAAAAGCAAAAAAAAAAAAAGCATTTATATGTAGTTTTAATTCCTCAAATTTAATTCAGTGTAACTTACATGTCATTTACTGTTTAAAATTTCAGGAAAAAGTTCAAACAAAAATAAGAATTGAATTATACTGTTGATATAAGTATGTGCTATTATGGAAGCCAGAGGACTGCTTTGGAAACATTAATGGAAGGGATTCCACCTTCTTAGGCCTTCCACTAAATCTGTGTAATAGCAGTGGAAATGTAATAATTCATTTTCTGTTTCAGAGCTTGACAAGTGAACATAATATATTATCATTCTGTTTTATGAACCTGCTTATTATGCATAAGAAAAACATTTTATGGCTTAAACATGGTTCAGTATAATCAGACAAAAAAAGCATTTAGTTTTAGCAATATAATCCACAGAATGGAGCATTAGAAATTGTAAATTGATAGGAACAAAGATCTAAATTCAGTAAAAATGTGTATTTATATTTTGTTAACTTCTACTACCATTACTTTCAGTAATGGTTTATGAATTTTTCTAAATGTGGATTTCATGTAAACTGAAAAGTTTGATTATTTGAAGAGTCCTTGAGCACTCAGAGTTTCAGTCTCTGACAGCTTTTTATCTTTTAAATATTTTAAACTTGACCTTAACAGCAATATGCTAGTTTTTACCTAGTGTATGCATTTACAAAACATACAATGTACATAAGTAGAAATACATTCTTTCACTTTCTTCGCCTGCTTATTTTAATGCAGAGTTGCAGGGAGCCATAGCTTATACGGCATCATTATATGGCCAGCATCGGGGTGCAAGACAGAAACTAATTCTCTCCAATCCATCTTAGAGTAGAAAGAATGATGTAAGGCCAATTTACACTTATCAATCAAACTAACTTGCACATATTTGTGATAAGGGAGTAAGCTGCAGGACATAAAGGAAATCAAAGTGAAGAGAATGTGCAAACTAATGGACAGTAACTGGGTCAGGACTTAAAACCAGACATCTGGAGCTACTGCTGTGCCACTCTAGTAAATATAAACACTTTCATGTTTTAAATCAACGAGCAGGAAATTATGTAAAAGTAGCATTAGGTATGAGGCTGTATGTTTGATTGAAAACAGATCTGTGGTCATTTCAAATTGAAAGTTAAACATTATTGTGCTGAATCTATAAAATTCAGTATTATCAAAATGATTTGCAAGAAACTACCCAAAGTGTGCTTCAAGCTTTGATGTGCATTCACACATAAGGAGGATTGAAATGTTGGTAACTGGTGATTTGTGCTTTCTGCAGGTAAAAAGTAATGATACTGTAAAGTGTTAGCCAAACACTTGTAAACTACGATCATGCTCTAACACCCCCCACCTCTCCTGATCTGACTCTATGTAACAGCGCGAGCGTAAATTCACAACCAATCTGATGCTGTTCGTTTTCAAATAATATTGCATTAGTGCAATGATGTTTTCTGATTAATTTTATACCCAATGCCCCATATATTTGTCTCTTTTTTCGTGCTGTGTTGACATCGTGCCCCAGAAGATGTGAGTTTATTCAGTGCAGCAGGAACACTCAGTAAAACTGAATAAAAAAAAATAAAGTGACAGTGAGATACAAAGAAGGCAGATTCACCAGCGTTTGTGTGTCAGCATTTATCCCTCCAGATCAGAGAATCTCCAGTTCCATTGCCTCAAAACACTACTTACATCTATAGATCCCTGGGTGGGGTTGCGGTATGTATTGTGATCATGAGTGATATAATAAAAGTGAAAAAAAAGGTAACTTTTACAGTACTATAAATGTACACGGTCTGTTACAGACGCAAACCAAAATGTATGTGTGTACTGTATAATATTATCAAATAGGAGCAGCTCACTACTGAAAACGGCAAATATAGGAGGCAGTGAGGATCGAACCAGTGGTTCCTTGATTACAAGTCAGTGAATCTTACCGCTACGCCACGGAAGCTGTTGTATCATCTTTGAACCTTTTGTGAAAGTGTTTATTTGATCTTTGGACTTCAGGCTTCACACATTCTATAGTTTATGCCTACATTTTGTTACATTTATTATTAAAATATGAAAAAGTTTCTGTTTTAACAATGTGTTTACACAGATTACTGTAGAAACGGAACACACATGAAATGCATGTATTCCAAATAACGATCTATTATTTCCACTCTAAAACTCCAGCAGTTCACTCACTCTCAGATAATCAAACAAGGCATGAGCTGGGAGAATTTTGTGAACTTTCTATGACAGTGGGGGGATGGAATAGCCGGCTGCTTGCTGCTTGTCTTAATTGGCACATTTACAGGACAAAAGATGCTGATGGAGAGGTGCGAACGGATTTAAGGTGGGCCGGATTTACGAGTTTTCTCGTAGGCTCTGGTAATTCAAGTGTTAATAAAACTGAAAGTTAGGTAGTGCCATGCCCCCTTTTACTTTAAGCTGTTGTAGAGTAACCCATAGGATGCATGGATGCATGTATATGATTGAATATAATTTCTTAAAAAAAGATGTGTTTATGTATACAGGAATTGTTTGAAATAGAAAAAGAAGCTTTGGAAGGATGCTTATCTTAACAATGTTGTTTCTCCCTGATAATGTGAGATGGATGGTCTATTTACATCTTGTTTATTTTTTTCCATACAGACAGCAACATTTTGTTGAAAAATAGATTTATATGCACTTCTCATATTTAACCTAAATATTTAACCTTTGCATGAGATGGAAGGTTAGAGCTAAGTTTCATTAGCAGTGGTGTTATTTTATCCTTTTTTTAACTGTCATCCTTAGGTATCCTGTATTTACTGTATTTACATAATACCCAGGTAAAATTAAGCATGAGCAGCAAACATAGGGTTCAGAAAGAAAAGCAAAAGATTAAGGATATGGCAGCCGAACTTCCAAAACCTGCCTCAAGTTCACAGTATGGCCTAACAAAGACTGACCTGGAACAGACAGGTAACAGAATAGATCTGCCAGGATATGACGCGGCAGTATCGGCTCCAACCAAAAATGAAAATGGGAGTGAAATTGTGAACGAGGCAAGCAAGGAAGATTCATTGATTCCAGGAGAATTATTGGAAGTGAGCATGGCCCTTCCATCCCTTCTGTGAACTGCAGCTAATACCTCCACGAAGTCAGCCCCATCAACCCCAACCAAACTCACAACTTCGCATGCAGAGTGCGGAGAGGACCAAAACACACTTTCTGAAATAAAGGAAATGATTGCTGCACTCGGGTGGGACATAAGTAATATTAAGAGTGATGAAAACAAACATATAAAGAAAGAAATTAAGGACCTATACAAGAAGAATGAAAAACAGCATCAGGATATAAAAGAGCTGGAGAAACGTTTAAGTACTAAGTTTACTACAGCCTTTACAGAAATTCCAGGAAATTTGATGAAAAGGAACAGAAAATTATGAATAAGTTCTTCTTCCACAGTATAATTAGAGTATTCACTGTTCAGCTTGAAGATTTTAAGCTAATGTTTACAACTCACATTGAAATAGTTGAACAATCAACATCTGTTGCTGATGAAAATGCAACGGCTGCAAAATCAGAAAGCAAAGTGCTCGCAGGCAAACTGGCTGTGCTGGAAGATGGATATAGAAGGAACAACATCAGAATTGAAGGTCTCCCTGAAAAATGTGTAAGTCCAAACCCAGTGAAATTCACAGCTGACCTATTCTCTATAATAACTCGAGGACTTCAAATCGGACACCGCAGTCTCAGCAGCCTACTGTATACATGGATCGAAAGTCTTAAAACCGAGAACCTTTATTGTCTGTTTTGACAAACTACAGGCCAAACAAAAGTTTGTGTCCATTGTCAGACAGAAAGAGGTGATTATATTTAAAAATAACCAGATTCGTATTTTACAACATTTCTCCCCTGCAGCAGCTGTTAAACACACTGCATAGTACAGTATTAAACAGCATCTACGCAGTGTTAAAATCAGATACAGCTTCTTGAACCCTGCCAAATTGAAAGTGAATATTGAAAATCAGTGTTACATTTTTCACACTCTGAATGAAGTGGAAAAAGTAGGGTGATTCTGACATCCTTTTGAATCAGAATCATGTCATGCTGACAAGTCAAAGGCAAAGAAGATTCTGCTTGCAATTTGGACCTTTTGTAATGCGATATTTGCCTTAACTATACATTCTGTTTCCTTTACAGGTACTTTTCCCTTTTAAAAAAAAAATATACATATATTATATTGTATTGAGTCACAGACGGTCAGGGTCCTTGCCCAGCCAGGAAGCCTCTTCGCTGAGAGGACTGGGGGAACAAGCATGGGCAGAACATAACCCCCCTGGGACAATAGATGGCAGCCCCCATGGGTTGTAGCGGTGCCTTGGATTCCCACAGGGCTTCATGGGAGATGGAGTTATCTACAGCCATGTTGGGATCTGGGGGGGGTTCCTGGGGGCACTGCAGCTGCTCCAGAGCCCGTGTGGACGGTTCTTCCGCCACACCGGAAGTGGGGCAACAATCCCATGGAGCAATTCTGGGTGACTCATATAAAAGGAGCTAGCAGACACCACTTGGGGAGCCAGAGTCAGGAGGAGGGAGACAAAGCTTGCCGGGAGGAGTGGAGTAGACAAAAGGAGAGAAAAGAATTGTGTTTAGTTGTTGCGCTTATGGGTGGCATGGTGGCGCAGTGGGTAGAGCTGCTGCCTTGCAGTTAGGAGACCCGGGTTCGCTTCCCAGGTCCTCCCTGCATAGAGTTTGCATGCACTCTCCGTGTCTGTGTGGGTTTCTTCTGGGTGCTTCGGTTTCCACTCACAGTCCAAAAGACATGCAGGTTAGGTGAATTAGCAATTCTAAATTGTCTGGGATTGGCTCCAACAGACCCCTGTAGTTAGGATATGGATGGATGGATGTTGTGCTTATTGCGTTGCCCACAGGTGAAGAAACAAAAATAAAACATTTGTGTTTTATCAGTGTGCTTCCTGCATCTGTCTGTGTCGGGTTGAGTGGGTGCTATGCCCTCTACATTTGTCACAATCGAAATTTCTTTAATTGAATATATATACTTTTTGGAAACCAGAAAATAACTATCTATTTACAGTGTTTGTGTGTTTTTTTTTCACTTCATATTCTTGATTTATTGTTTTGGGAATGTACTATCATATGTTATCTCAGTCTTCGTGGGAACTGTTTAACATCATTCCCTAGGTTTATTGTACTGGGACTGTTCTTTCAAAAGATACCTCAATTTTAACTTTTTTTACACTGATGCTGGGGGATTCTTTTTTTTTCTAGATGTGCTGTGTCTTGATTGGCATGTCAGAGGATCGGGACTTCATGAAGTGTGGTCTACCTCACTCAGGGAAGCAAAATGGGGGGTGGGAGAAAAAGAGAGCTTTGCTTTTTCTTAATTATCCTTTCTGCCCCAATGACCTTTAATGACAACTCTACAATAGGCTTCATAGCCATAATACCTGGCAATAATATAAAATCTAGGTCAAAGCTATCATATGTAAAAATGTACTACCTTAACTTAAGACTACAAAATGTCAACAAAAGTTCAGAAGCAATGTTTTTATGATCAAAGAGTGAACATTTTGAGCTAAAATGTCAAAGGTTTCAATCATGAATTAAAGATAAAGAAAGTATTCACTCACTTAACAGATTAAAATGCCAAGATAGCATTTTTACAGGAGACACACATAATAAGGAAGGACCACTTTCAGTTGCAAAGGCATTGGATTGGCCAAAATTTTCACTCCAGGTATACAAAGAAAACTAGGGCTGTGGGAATCTTAATACACAGAACTGTCCCGTTTGTAGCATCAGATGTAAAATGTGATCCTGAAGGGCAACATGTCATGGTGAAGGACAATTTATTTAATACTTAAGTGATTTTGATAAATATTTATCCACCTAACGTGGATGATAGAGGTTTCACCCAAAATAAAACTATTCCGAATGTGAACAGTTATAATAGCTGGAGACTTTAATTATGTTTTAAATCCAGACCTGGATAGTTCTTCACCTACAATGGCAGTAACATCTAATATTTCAAAAATAATTACACAGTTTGTAATAGATCAGAACTGATCAGACCCATGATGGGTTTTTAAATCCTAACCTTACCCTAACCCTTCTTCTCCCAAGTTCATCATTGTTATTCAAGAATTGATTATTTCTTTATTGACAATATTTTTTTGCCCATTATCAAATTGTGTAAGTATGGCGTTACTGTGATCTCCAACCACGCCCCTCTGATCATGGAGCTTAACTTACTATGTCCTACACACTAATTTCATGCTGGCATCTTATCCCCTTGTAATAAGCTGATGATCACTATACAGAATTCATATCCAAGCAAAATGAGGCAATTTATAGGAAGAGACAGGTTTTACAATCAGAATTTAACTTTTTGACTACTAAAGAAATGGAACAGCTTATCATTAAATCAGGACTTTGTTATTATGAACACAGAGAGAAGGCCAATAAGATTTTAGCCCAACAAATCCATAAGTAGGATGCCCGCAATGCAATATCAGCAATTAACAACACAGATGGAGATAAAATCATCATAAATATATAACCCACAAATTTAGAGAGTACTATAAGTCCTTGTGTTTTACTCCTTCTAAAGATGATAAGATACAATCTAATGAGTTCCTTAACTCATTATAGACATCCCAGCTAGACACTCTTAGTGCTGTGGAACTGGATAAACTTCAGAATTACTAGATGCTATAAACTCATGTCAGAGTGGGAAAGCAGCTGGCCCTGATGGCTACCCAGTGAATTGTATAAAAACATTTTCAAAATTGTGCCTCATTCAGACCACTCTCATTCCTGAATAATGACGTTAAGATACTTTCTACAGCTCTAGAGAGGACTGAGAAAGTACTTCCTTCAATAATATCACATGACCAAACGGGTTTTATTAAAGGCAGACACTTAGCTTCTAATATTCAATGTTTGTTTAATATAATATATTCACCCATTAAATCAAACACCATGGAGATATTAGTATCTCTGGATGGAGAAAAAGCATTTGACATGGTTGAATGGAACAACCTATTCACCACAAACTTGGGTTCGGGCCAAACACAGTTCCATAGTTCAAAATATTTTATACTAGTCCAGAACCACCAGTTTGTATTAACAAATTATTTCAGACTACTTCAAGCTAGAATGAGGTACTCAACAAGGATGTCCCCTGTCAAAATTGCCATTTGCAGTCGCCACTGAGCCATTGGCTGTTTACTTTCTAAATTCTTCACAGATAAAGGGGATTTTTAGAGAAGGACTTGAACAAAAAAATCACTATATTCAGACGATACAGTACTGTATATACCTGACCCAAAAATTCCATGCCAGCAGTCCTAAAAGCAATAGCAGATTTTCAAAAGATATCTGGACTCAAAATCAATTTGAATAAATGTGTACTTTTTCCAGGGAACTATATAGCACACAATACTAGAAATTCCAAATATTATAAAAAAGGACTGATAGGACAGACTTTGGTTCAGTCACAGCTACATTATGATCTTGAAAAAATAACATTAAAAAACTGTCCTCTATACAACGGGCAAAATCACAGCAGGGCATTGAAATAATCTAAATGAAGGCTATAATACAGACTGTAGTAAAAATGTTTGGCACAAATATTGCTGTTTTTGCAATAATATTCATATTATTGAATGACCCCAAAAATCTTTCTACTGTCTAGAGACACTGGGGATTCTTCGAAATCAACATTAAGTCTGTGAAGTGTTATCAAATTTTCCCTTCATTCTCCATTCATACTTCAAATGAACTGATTTAAGTTCATTTTTTATATTTCAGCTGCAGATATTCAGGTAAACCAGCTTTTTTCAGGTTGATTGATGGTTTCATTTAGTACTGACAGTTATTTATACTCCTGATAAAAAGTTATGGATAGATTTTAACTACAGTGCTACCACACTGTCTCATGCTGCCCACCTACATTAGTGAGACTCCACTCATGTCTCCAAATAGATCTTTGCTTTCCTAAACTTCTTCCTGGACCAATTCAGAGTCTCCCACCTTTTTCACACTTTAACAACAACAAAAACAATGTGTTTCTTGTATCACCCATATGTGATAGTCTTGGTCGGCCCTATGCTCCCTTGACACCTACGGGAGCCTCTTTAACCCGATACAGTAAACAGTGATATGCCAAGATGAGCTATGCATATGAGGACACATACATCACTTTCCACAAGCAGTGTCAGTGCTTTTATTAAAAATGAAATCAGAAAAAATAAAAATAGGGCAGTGATTTAAACCAATAAGTAAATAATCCATAAAACAAGTGAATGTGGAACTTAAAATATCCAATAAATAATTCCATAAAACCAAGGATACGATCACTGGCATGAAGTTGTTCTTTAAAAGTACATACACCCCTATGGTTCCTTCTTCCACACGATGTCTATTCTGCTTACCACACACGGAAACCTGCAGCCAGAGGAGACATCCTTCCAACAGGTGCAGTCAATTATAAATACCTTTCTCAGGTCACCTTTGCCAGTCCTTTGGCATCCCTGGAGGCGCACCGCATTGAGCCACTCAACATGTCTCCTACCACCAGTTCTTTAACATCTGTGGAAGACTCCGCATAATGGGCTGCTTCTACTCCCCAATATCACTCAATACGTGCACCCCTTCTTCAGCCTCAGGCTCCCTCTGCTTGAAGTTCGCACCCAACCACCTGAATCCATTTCCTTGTAGCATGGGCTATCACAATCCTGCCTCTTGCTGTCTTTCTTTTGCTTTAAATTCAGTTCCTTCCTTTTTATTCTGTTCTTTTTCTCTTTGTCTCCCTTTTCCCTCTGCCACGCAGGCTGCTTTATACGGCCATATTGGGGGCAGATGTTAACCTATGCCCACTCCAAGGAACACATTTGACCTGCTCGCATTAGCACAAAAGCAGCCAAGCATCCCAATCAACCCCAGAGTGTGCATCCATTCTGAGCCTGCAGGACGTGATTATTTATTTCAAACCTGCACTGCACCACAAACCTCTTATCACACCTTAATCAAACGAGGAATGCCTCAATGGCCTTTAACATGCCCTGTTTTTTGACAGCCCCCCAGCCTTGTAGGGGAAAAAAATTAAAGAAATCTTGGTGAAGGCAATTCAGAGAGAGACCCCCTTCCAGGTAGGTTGGGCATGCATTGCGTGTCAAAAATAGGGTAAATACAATACACAAAACAGAACATAAGTAATTGGCTGGAGGAGAATCAGGTAAGTGTATATGTCTGCATGGGCTCTTTTCATGGCAGACTTCTCCACATGGCTCTTCAATATCATGAAGCTATTAACATGAAGATATTCATATTGCACAATGTTTTAGTGGTCATATACTTTTATCTGGATGTAATGTTGTGTTTTAAATTGACTATACTGTACAGTATTTGACATAGTGTATAAGTCGAAGTGCACTTTATAAATAATGAGATTTATGATAAATAATAAATTGCATTGTAAAATAGTACAGCAAATACAGTAAAGACTCTTTAACAAGTAACCTAGTCACACATCTAATTGCTTTTAAATGCAGGTGCTCCATGGAGTATTCCAATAAATACCTACTAAGTGGTTACCTTTTAGTCATGCATGTTTTGCAAATATCCATAACCACAAGGTCAAACCTATTTTAATTTTGATTACTTTCTTGTACTTGTGTATCCCACGTGTATCTTTTCAGTTATTTTCATTCTTTACCACTCTGTACAATGGTTTACTTGACAAATCATTTTTCCAAAATCTGAACAATCCCTTCAAACTAAAGGTTTTGCAGAAGTGAACTCCTGTAGCACTGTAACACTTATTTCAGTTCACAGTACAGATTTGTTAATTTACACTTTTGGGCTGTACATTTTTCCTCAGCCACTTTTTGGAAAAAAGGTTATATTTTTTGGTTGTGTGATGATAAAAGAAATTGATTCCCACACATTTTGACTGGATTTGAATGTTTGTAAGGATGCATTTTGTGTATATGTGTCTAATTCTTATGGTTGTGCCTTTCTACCTGTATTAACAGTGCATTTTTTCTTCATTTTTCAGTTACTCTCTCTGCCCAAGTATACATTAGATATTAAAGCTATAATTAACTCATCTCATGATTATTCCCACTCTACTGTATAAACTCAAATTACATCACCAGTCTGACTCACAAGGATCCTATAGAGAAAAAAGCAGTCAGAATATGAAAGGATGAATAGTCGGTGGTATAGATTGGTGTATTTGTGACTCTGCAACAATTCCCTGGCAAGGCTTACCATCCTGGTAATGTTGTTGCTAAAAAAGTGTAATTACAGTACGGATTTCTTACAGTTTTGAACAAGTTAATTTGTTATTCTTTTTATATTTTTTGGGATGCCCAGCAGATTACAATTTTACTTCTCTGAAGTTAAATGCATGGCCAGTTTTAGGCATAGGATTAACATGCTACATCTTAGCACCTCAGAGTCTAAAGAAAGAGGTAAACCCCAATGAACAGGCTCCAAGTCGGGGGGCAATAAGTATACCCACACCTGCTCGGCGCCTCTCACCGGGGGAAACTCCAGAGTGGTAGAGAGTCCAGCCCCTTTCAAGAAGATTGGTTCCAGAGTCCAAGCTGTGCATCGAGGTGAGCCCAACTGTATGTAGCTGGAACCTCTCGACCTTGCGCACTAGCTCAGGCTCCTTTCCCTTCAGAGAGGTGATACTCCACGTTCCAAGAGCCAGCTTCTGTACCTGAGAATTGGACCACCAAGGTACTCGCCTTCGGCCACCACCCAACTCACACTGCACCCGGCCTCCTTGGACCCTCCCATAGGTGGTGAGCCCATGGGAAGGGGGACCGATGTTGCCTATTCTGGCTGTGCCCGGCCGAGCCCCATGGGTGCAGGCACGGCCGCCAGGTGCTCGCCATCGAGGCCTGGCTCCAGAGGGGGGCCCCAGTGACCCGCGTCCGGGCGAGGGAAAACGCCATTCAAAGTTTCCATTCAACATAGAAGATTTGCTGAACCGCTCTTTATCTCATCCCTCACCTAGGACCAGTTTGCCTTGGGTGGCCCTACCAGGGGCATAAAGCCCCAGAAAACATAGCTCCTAGGATCATTAGGACACGCAAACCCCTCCACCATGATAGGTTGGTGGTTCGAGGAGGGGACGTATGCGCCGAACAGCAGTTTGGAGTACCCACCCTTTTTGGAGTCCCTGGAGGGGGTGCTAGAGGGCATACCTTCTGGGGACTCCCTCGTTCTTCTGGGAGACTTCAATACTCACGTGGGCAATGACAGTGAGACCTGGAAGGGCGTGATTTGGAGGAATGGCCCCCCCGATCTGAACCCGAGTGGTGTTTTGTTATTGGACTTCTGTGCTCCATAACGAACACCATGTTCAAGCATAGGGGTGTTCATATGTGCACTTGGCACCAGGACACCCAAGGCCTCAGTTTGATGATTGACTTTGTGGTTGTGTCATCGTACCTGCGGCCACATGTCTTGGACACTCGGGTGAAGAGAGGGGCGGAGCTGTGAACTGATCACCACCTGGTGGTGAGTAGGCTTCGATGGTGGGGGAGGATGCCAGTCAGGCCTGGTAGGCCCAAACGTGTTGTGAGGGTCTGCTGGGAACGTCTGGCAGAGTCCTCTGTCAGAAGTAGCTTCAACTCCCACCTCCTGCAGAACTTCAACCACATCCCGAGGGAGGTGGGGGACATTGAGTCCGAATGGGCCATGTTCTGTGCCTCTATTGTTGAGGCGGCTGACCGGAGCTGTGCCCTTAAGGTGGCAATCCCCAAACCCATTGGTGGACACCGGCGGTGAGGGATGCTGTCAAGCTGAAGAAGGAGTCCTACAGGACCGTTTTGTCCTGTGGGACTCTGGAGGCAGCTGATAGGTACCAGCAGGCCAAGCGGAATGCGGCTTTGGTGGTTGCTTATGCAAAAACTCAGGCGTGGGAGGAGTTTGAGGAGGCCATGGAGAACAACTTTCGGACCACTTCAAGAAGATTCTGGTCCACTGTCCAGCATCTCAGGAGGAGGAAACAGTGCAGTGTCAACACTGTATATGATGGGATGGTGCGCTGCTGACCTCGACTCAGGATGTTGTGGGTTGGTGGGGAGAGTACTTCGAAGACCTCCTTAATCCCACTAACATACCTTCCAATGAGGAAGCAGAGCCTGGGGACTCAGAGGTGGACTCTCCCATCTCTGGGACTGAGGTCACCAAGGTGGGCAAAAAACTCCTGGTCGCGGAACAGTGGACCAGCTCTACACCCTTAGCACGGTCCTGGAGGGTGCATGGGAGTTTGCCCAACCAGTCTACATATGTTTTGTGGACTTGGAAAAGGCGTTCGACTGCGTCCCTCTGGGAATCCTGTGGGTGGTGCTCCAAGAGTATGGGGTACCAGACCCCCGATAAAAGCTGTTCAGTCCCTGTACAATCGTTGTCAGAGCTTGGTCCACATCGCTGGCAGTAAGTCAAACCCGTTTCCAGTGAGAGTTGGACCCCGGAAGGGCTGCCCTTTGTCAACGATTCTGTTCATAACTTTTATAGACAGAATTTCTAGGCGAAGCCAGGGCATTGAGGGGGTCCGGTTTGGTGGACTCAGGATTGGGTCATTGCTTTTTGCAGATGATGTTGCCCTGTTTGCTTCATCAGGCCGTGATCTTCAGCTCTCTCTGGATTAGTTCGCAGCTGAGTGTGAAGTGGCTGGGATGGGAATCAGCACCTCCAAATCTGAGACCATGGTCCTCAGCCAGAAAAGGGTGGAGTGCCCTCTCAGGGTTGGGAGCGAGATCCTGCCCCAAGTGGAGGAGTTCAAGTATATCGGGGTCTTGTTCACGAGTGAGGGAAGAATGGAGCGTCAGATCGACAGGCGGATCCGTGGGGTGTCCGCAGTGATGCGGGCTCTGCATCAGTCTTTCGTGGTGAAAAACCACCTATGGTCATGAGTTATGGGTAGTGACCGAAAGAACGAGATCGTGAATACAAGCGGCTGAAATGAGTTTCCTCCGCAGGGTGTCTGGGCTTTCTGTTAAAGATAGGGTGAGAAACTGAGTCATCAGGGAGGGGCTCAGAGTAGAGCCGCTGCTCCTCCGAATCGAGAGAAGTCAGATGAGGTGGCTCGGGCATCTGATCAGGATGCCTCTTGGACGCCTCCCTGGTGAGGTGTTCCAGGCACGTTTAAGTGGGAGGAGGCTCCGGGGAAGACCCAGCACAAGCTTGAGGGACTATGTCTCTGGGCTGGGCTGGGAATGCCTTGGGATTTCCCCGGAAGAACTAAAAGATGTGGCCGGGGAGAGGGAAGTGTGGGTATTTCTGCTCAAGCTGCTACCCCTGCGACCTGATCTCGGATAAGTGGAAGAGGATGGATGGATATTTAAAGTTATAATTGGGCAACCTGTGCTCCAACCCGCCACAGTTCTGTTATATGTCATTTCAGCATTCCTCCCTAGTTTAGTTGGTGAACAGCCTTTTTTAATGAACACTTGCCAAAAAGACCTCTGCGTGTCTAAATCTGGCCCTGTTTGCATGTTATTTTAGGAGCAGGTACAACAATGAAATCAATACATTTATTCCAATACATTGTCTAACAAATGCACTAATTGAGCTTTATCATATGTGCCCTGCAGCATAACTTTTGACTGGAAGGAAAAAAACAGATACTTGAGATCATCAGCTGCCACTTTTTTTTTGCAATACTTGTTTTTTGGAAAAGGCTCATGAATTTCTTAGTAATTATTTTCAAATGCCTCTACCATGACCGTTATCGTAAAAGATTGCTCTTTATCCAGGCTACAGAAAAGTTTGGTGTGTGATTCTCTACTAAACTGTATCTTTTATTATTGTTTGTTGCACTTGGAATGCCAGACATTCTATCTCATCACTTTCAACTTATTCACTCTCCATGTCTCTTAACTAAAAAAGTCTTATAAAAAGTGTACACATTCAAAATTCCCATAGATAGTTGTTATTTTTGCTATTCATAAAAGACCTCTGTCTCATTTCATTGGTTTTACCACTTCCTTTCTAGCCTGCTATCTCTCATGACAAATTTCATTTCTGAAGCTGTGCAAAAGAGAGCAACCAAGTGCATCCCAGGACTTAAGGACATGTCCTCTTACAGACTCAGAGAATTAAACCTTCTAGTCTCGGGCAGAAGAGGCTGCTTGGGGAGCAAATCCTGGTATTTAGAATCCTCAAAGGCATTGTTAAAGTAGATCCAGCAATATTCTTTCGGTTTAAGGATAATTTACGTACTGTACTTGAGGAAATCAGTGGAGATTAAGGGGAAGTCCATTTAACACTTTAGCCAGGAAGCACTCCTTCACACAATGGGTTTTTGGACCCTGGAATAAACTACCGAGACATAAGAATGAAGCAGAATCCTTGACAACCTTCAAGAAGAATCTGGAAGAGATATTGGGACAGCTTAGCTATTAGCTAAACAAATGGGCTCGATTGACTGAATGGTCCCCTCTCGTTTGTCAGATTTCTTATACTCTTACATTTCTTACATTCTATGTTCAGTCTTAAACTTTGCTACCTCAGTAGCATCTGCTGGACTTGAAAAACGAGGTGCAGTTCAAATGTGTCAGCTGTACAGTAATGTCTTTTCGTGAGAGGCGAGCATATAGTGTATACCAGCCTTATTGAAATTTCTGCTTTTGTTGATGTAAATGCTAAATTAAGAAAAATAAGTTTGGTTATTTCTCCCTTTTAGTAAACTTTTGTTAGAAATTATATTTAAAAGAATAACAAGTCATTTTCAAAAAAATACAATCCAGTGTCTTGTTTACATTAGAGTGAGCACCCTATGTGGGTAGGAGTTGTAAGTGTTTAGATTTCAAATCATATACAAAGTCACATGAACAGCTGACATAAGTTAATTAACAGCTCTGATGGGATTTTCCTGAAGATTCCTATTTTACAAAGAGCAAAGGTAATAATGGATCAGAATAATCTAACAAAAGATGCACAGGACCGAAATGTTGAATAGTATAGGTCAGTAGAGGGATATAAAATAATTCTGAAGGTAGCAAACATATTGTGGAAAATTGTGAATTCCATTATTAAGAATTAGAGAAAATATGGCATCACCAAGACAATACTTTTCTGTCTAGAGTGACAGGATGGCAATTTGGAATTGTTTTGGGAGAAGAAGATGTAAATTAGTTTAAAAAATGGGCCATAGACTAAAAACCATGAACTCAAAATAAACCAAATAACAAAGCGAAATTACTAAACCAAAACTGAAGTCAAAAGAACTTAGCACAATAATGTTTAACATGGAAACTATAACAATGAAACACACACACTAAATCTTGTAGTATATCTGCAATCTCTAATAACCTGTACGTGTATCAGGGTGACCTTTATGCTGTAGCAATGGTGATGCTCATGCACTGCACACTTCTGACCATTTTGCCTTAGCAATGGTGTGTCAGCTGTGACTCAAAAAAGTGGTGCTAATAAACGAACAAGGTGATGTTGGAAATTATGTGATTTATTTTCAGCTACTTTAAAGTGTATTCCAAGCTAAAAATAATGTCCAGAAATAGAATGTGCAACCAAAAAAAAACCATTGGATTTGTAAAGCAATCAAGCAGGAAAACTTACTATGAACAAGGTCTAATCAGACTCCAACTGATCCTCAGAACTATAACCACAGCAGTGTATTAAACATTACACAATACCAAGAATCCAAAATTTGATGGACCTCAAATTCCTCTCCACACAGGGAGGACCCAGGACACAAATCATTGGTCTCCTTACCACTAGGCCACTGTGCTGCCCAAAAGCATAATGTCACAGACTAAATTGGTATATCAGAAAAACAAAAGAAAAATGAACAAGTTCAAAATTACAAAAAAATCTAAATATTCTATGGCACCCCAGGGGCTCCAGAGAATGGCTGTTGCAAATTCAAATTTGTCCAATGCTCAAGCACTGCCACCACCAGAGCTGCCTATAATCTCCCCAAATCAGTCCACAGAAATAAGAAAAGACAGGAGCAAATGAAATGTAAACAGAAGGGTCAATTTGTTTTTCTCTTAAACAATTTATTAAAGGAGAAAATGCATAATATGATTTGTGTTGATATCAGCATTTACATCAGGAAAAGCTAGCATTTCAGTAAGGCTGTGTAGGCTTTAGCGATCCACTGTGCAATCACTTATTTTCAAACCTTTGCATTTTTTCAGCATCAGATTTGTTTTTAGCTCAACATCAGCAAGCTTGCAGGGAAGAGATTAATGAATGCAACAGTATATGCAAATACATGTCTTATCGATATGTAGATCTCCATGTTACAACTGATCTACATGGTGTTTTCTGCCTGGCCTATCCAACCTGTTCTACCTCAAACAACTTAAGACAAATTATTTAAGCCTGTGCATTGACGAGTAATACAAACAAATAATTCAAGTATTAATTTTCAATGCACTGTATATATTTTTGTACATTTAACCATGTGTTATGACTGTTTTCATGGACCTAAAAAAATTATTTTTGGTATACTTTTTTCTAATTATAGATCTGCAAAGCTCAACCATAAATAGATTCTGGCAGGCTTTCCTGAAACCTGATAGTCAGATACTGTGCAGCCAGTGCTGGGTCTATTTTCCTTCCCTATCCATATCTCTGACCCAAGTTCACTGGCAAACTTTATGAATCAACCTTTTTGAATTTTCATCTGTAATATGTTGCTAATCACATTAGGAAGCTAAGGTATGCAATAACAAATTAAACTGATTTTAATTGGAATTAACAAGCAAGAGTTTAGAAGCTTTGGCTAGTAGACAGCAATAAAATATGAGGCAGGTTACAGAGGTAAGTCAGGATGAAATTAAAAATCATAATTCAACACAAACAATCCCAAGAATATAAACTGGTTAAATGCATACACCACCAGGCCATTCGACTCCTGAACAGCAACACCTAAACACCCACATACACTTACACCACACCTACATTGCACTACATCTTCATTGCACTACTCACACACAAACTGTACCTGCACACACTCAGAATACTGACTGGAACATGCATCTGCACTTTATGGAATATGCATCTGTACTTATAAAACATTATCTGTGCAATAACTGTCATTTGTACTTGCTGCTCATTCAACTCATATTGCTCTATAACTTCTTTTAAAATGTACACATTTTATTTTATATAGCTAGTCTATTTTTAACTTGTATTTTTTTTTTAAATTATTTTTTAGCTTTATTGGATCTAGGCTGAGTGACTTGTTTTTCTCGTCATACACATGTCATTGTATGTTGACCCTATGTTAACCTATATATGACAAATTAACCTAAACCTAAGCTAGTTTTAAGAAGATTTCTACTATGGTATAAAAATAGAAATAGAAACTATTTTTTGTTATTGAAGTCATATGTTTTAGTCCTTTGAACCCACAGAATGACACCTGATCAAGATAACTCTGTGCTAAAACTCTCCACTTTATACCTCCAGCCTCTAGCCCCTGAATGACATCACATTGTCCATAGGTTGGAAGAGTCAGAGAGAGGTCTACCACTGGAAGCTGGCAGCTAGGTCTTTCTAAAGAAGACAGGGGAACCAAAACAAACAACTGAAATCAATGGTAATACTTTAGATTAGATTAGATAAACTTTATAAATCCCATAGGAAAATTGAAATGCGTACAGCAACAGAAACATAAAAAACAAGAATACAGACTCACATAACAGATAATAAATCTATTCAATGAATCGATAAACAAATAGATACGTAAATAAATAAAATAAAATAAAAAAAACTTAACAAGTACATTAGGTTGAAACATTGAATTACCTGATAGCAGTCTGCAGAAAAGACCCCCAGAGGCCCTTATTAGCACACTTCTCTGGAATGCGCCTGTGGCTAAAATTGCTCAAACAGAGTGTTTCCTGGAGGGAATGGAGGGGAGTTTTCATGATTGCATCCAATTTTGCCATGATCCACTTTTTCACAAGTTTCCAGTGTTAATCCTGTGATGGAACCGACTTTCCTGATAGTTTTCCTCAGGCATTCTGCTTCTTTTGAGCTCAAGTTGCTTCCCCAGGAGTCTACAGTGTAGAAAGTCACACTGGCTACTGTGTATTGAACATTTCCAGCATCAAAAGACCTGAGTCTCCTTAGCAAGCATAGTCTGCTCTGGTTCTTCTTGTACAGGGCCAATGGGGTTGTCAGACCAGTCCAGTTTATTGTTCATATGAATGCCCAGGTACTTTATCTTTGTTCTAATCCCATGTTCACCACCTGAATGGTGACATCTCTCACAGGCTTCTTGGCACGTCAGAAGTCCACCACCAGCTCTTTTGTCTTGTTGATACTGAGTTACAGTTGCTACTAGTAAAATGCATCTATTACTCATTTTCAAAGGCTATCTTGTGGTCTTCATAACACGTATAAGACATCAGTAGATAGTTTATCCATCTCTGTGTGGCAAATTGACATGATGGTAATATGACGTTTTAATACATATGGTTCTCACAAATGTGGTTTTGTTAGCAGGTCTTATTGCAGAGATGAAGAAACACTTTACTGATGTTTTGTAAGTGTTATGAAGACCCAAAGAAGTGTTTGTTAAGGTGTTGTTACATAGTAGTAAATGAATAACAGACTTCTGGAAGGTGATCTGAGTATTACCTCCACTTACACATTAATAAATCTGGACTACTGGTCAAAGATTATAGACTTAAATTGCTTTCAGCATTCAAGATTCAGATTATTAGAAAAATTGAGAGATAAATGCAGGCTGATATATTATAATTAAAATGTAAATTAAACCCTAATAAAAGTGGACTTACTTGGCATAAATTAAACATATTCATCCACAGCCTGATTCCAAGCAAGTGGTTTGCAAACCATTGCCCTGATGTTTAGCTAAGGGTTTTCCAAGAAAATGTTCAGTTGTTTTAAGTCTGTTTATTGCGTTTCTCAAAGTAAACAGCAGTTAGAATCAGTTTGTAAATTCTGCTCATTTTTTAACACTTTATGACGTATGACATTAATAAAGACTATGTCCATTGATTATGCTTACTCAGTCTACTTTAACATCTTGTAAATCATAACGCTAACAAAAGAATTCAAAACTCAACCCTATTGATTTCTTGATGATTGACTGATCATTTCATGAACGACAGAGATGTGCCCCATCGTCCAAAAAACATGAAGGTTCAAACATTGGGCCAGTGGTTACACTACAGATTACAAATTTCAAGCAGTGCAGACTTCATATAAAGTCAAACAAAAAATAGGCTCCCTGAGTGGCTCAAACCAGTCAATTGGGCACTGAATTAAGACTCTGATTTGCAAAAAACTACCTAAAAAAGTTTTACCAGTGTTATGTCCCAGACTAATAATAGTTGCTTCTGAACAGTCCTTAAACATTCACCACTTCAGCTTAACTGTTAACCTTTTGTGGAGTTATTTTTTTCTTATTTTGAATAATATTTTCAATAATTTGCACTGAGTAGTCATGCAATATTTAATTAGACTGTCATTATAGAACAGAAATCATTTAATTACTGGTGAATTTTTGGATAAATAACTATTGTACAAATGAAGTTGAAATGATTGGACAATATTGGGTCAGCAAGCACAAATACAAATCAAACCCAGCAGTAAATGCTTTCTCACTTACTAAGGTGGAAATCAAGTAAGAATTTGGTATTTAGTGACCAGTGGAGTAGAGGGAGTTGATTCGTCTTGAAAACAATTTGTAAACATTTTAAACATAATAAATTATCCTGTACTTTCACCCAATTCTACTTTTTCAGGACACTTACTCAATAAAACACAATAAATATTATTTGAAAATTGTTATTAAGTATCAGGTTTCTGTGTTCTACTTTTCTGCACTAAGGTTTCCTCCATACACATAATCTTCAGGCTCCAAGATGAAAGGTATACAGACTTACAACATTACATTGTCCCTAGAGTGTATTCTTACTGTGCACTCAGTGATTGCCAGGTTAGGCCCCAGCACACAGCAACCTTTATTGAATGAAGCAGTTATAAAACTAGATGAATATGTTTTTCCTAGCCTGAGTATAACAGCCATCTTATTTTCTAAATTGTTTGGCAGCAAACAACCTGCTCAAACAAGTCTCCTTTTTTCCTTCTTAGTACACAGCAGCACTCTGGAAGAAAAATAATAATCGTCCTGAGAGTCATCTTGAAATAGAAATTTTTATTTGAAACCTATGAATCCCTACTGTCCTCATTTAATCATTTTGCAACTGTCTCCTAAGTTGCAAAATAACTCCAAAGTACAAGAAGCTTTTCATTATAAGTTCATTTTATTTGGCTGTTGCTTAAAAAAAAAAATCACAATACTAAAGCAAACATCTGGGATATGTGATGAAAACATATTACTACTGTACTAAGATTGTTTACTCAACACATACACTCAAACACATAATTATACATTATACACACACACACATACACACACACATATATATATATATTATATATATATACAGTATAATGAAAAGAATCAGTCTCAACACACATAAAAAGGTTTGGGGCAGCCACCCATATATTGTCCCTGGCTGCAAGAGGGTATTTTAATGGAGCAGGTTTGAGTTCCAAAATGAACTGATTTGGTTTGAGAAATGTGGGAAGGTTTAAAGGCCAAAACTGGAAGTGACGTCATTGCTTGGTGCCTGGGCAGGAAGTGATGTCATCCTTGGCATTTGGAACTGGAAGTGACGTCATCAATGTTGAATCAGGTAGGTTTTCCCATATTTGGCTTGCAGAGACAACAGAAGCAGGTTTTGCACACCCTGTTACCCCCTGTGCCTGGCGGATAATTACTTGGTCCATTCAGCTTCCTCCTAATCCTCCTAGTATATGTATATGTATATATATATATATATATATATATATATATATATATATATATATACTGTATATAGTCTGCTGATGATCTGCTGCTCATCAATGAGTATGCCTACCCTTACGTATAATGCATGATGCAATTCTGGGCACAGTGTGCCAAGTATGTGATATAGCAACAAAGCTGTTAGTATACAAAATGAGAACATGCCAGATGGCACATTATAGACACTTGCATTGTTTTTCATTGTTTTCACATGTGTACAGATCTACCATCAAATCATGTAAGTGATTTAAAACAATCGATTGTATGATTACGTAATTTAATACATGTGCCAGCCTTTCAATACAGCTGTATTCAAATCATATTTTTTCTCCTAAAAGGCTCCTCATCTACAGTCAAGAACTACACTGTATCACAGCTTCTATTTTCACAAAGAAATACCACCATTTATTCTTGCATTTGCATTCATTGTAAGGTCTTTTGTGTCTGAGAAAACTTTGTGAGTGAGCCCCTGTCCACCATTCTGCTTTGCACTTGCGGCTCAATCGCTCCATCCACTATGGGCCACTATACATATTCTCCCTTTCCCCCCATCAGATTCAAGCTGGCTATGTACTTTGTATTCCACAGTGTGGGAAAAACATTGAAGTGTCATTTCAAGTGAGTTTATTGTTGTTTTAAATTTAATCTGTCTGAAATAACTAGTGCACTAATAGTTTTCAGATTTTTTTTTCTCTTCATAATATGCAGTGAAACAATGTGTGTGTGTGATTATAAGTATGGCACATTTTGTTAATTATTTGATAGTAGTTTGCTGAAGACAGGCAGAAATTAACAGCTGGAAAACAATGCTTAGTAATGTCGATAACAGTGGCAGGACAGAAAGACAGTGATTCATACCTGGTTACCAACTTTCAAAGGTGTTGCTTGTGGTGGTAATAGTGGGTCATTTGTGTAAAACACAATAAAAAATATTATCAATCATGTTTTCTGTATAGGATTTAAGAGTTGTAACAACATAAGCATTTTAAGTGCAGCAATTTAGGAAAAGTAAAAAAAGGACAGGAGTGTGACATGCCTCATGCCATCACTTTTTTTTTATTACTGAGATATGAGACTGATATATGAGATATCAGTGTGTGATAACAGTTGACCCAGCATTTATCTGACTTCTGCCTATGTGTAAATGACCTTAATCTAGAAAGTGAGAACACAGCCCAATAGATGACACAATTTTATTTCACTTAAACACAGTGATGCAGTGGTTTGTGCTGCTACCACACAGCTTAGGTCATATTTTGGCCACAATAGTCCAGTATAGTTGACAGATTTTTCCACAGCCCTAAGGGACTCTTAAAAGACCATGACACCATTATAATCCTTTCAATTCTATTTCAGTTTCTCCTTCCACATTGACTTCAATGCATTTCTCTGTGTTCAAGGAAAGTACAAAATATTTCTGCATTTACACCAAACTTGAGGTGAAGAAATTTCAGTGGTGTTCACACATGACTAGTGAGGACTGATTATTATAAAGGAAAGATATGACTGGGATTATTGAGTAAAATAATAGAAGTTCACAAAGAAATCGATTAAATGAATCCCACATATCTGTCACTGTAAGTACATGAGGGTTTATGTTCAGCTTCCCATGTTGATTCAGTATTTGTCTGAGAAAACTTTGTGAGTGTCTATTGCAGTCCAAATTTGTCTATTGTCCAAATTTATGGCATATGCCATACAAAATGGTGTAGTGAATGGGGAAACCAAACGCTGGAACTTGTGCTATTCAAACATGTCATGGACTATACTTTCTTTTAAAGAATGAATTGATTACTGCCTGGATGAATGTTGGCTCTTCCGCCAAAATGTGTAGAAAGCCAGGTGCAAGTGTGATTGTATTTGACATCTGCTCAGGAAGAGTATAAGGCAGAGACACTAATAAAGGGATGAAGTCGGGAAGAAAAAATATATATTGATCACCTGAGATGCTATAGGGCACACTTCCCTTGAAAGAGATGTGTTGGGCTATTTTGTGACAGGCAGATTGAAGTTGCTGGACTTCTAAAGATAACAGAAGGCTAATGAGATTGGGGACACCAGGAACAGCTAAGATGAAATCTTCTTTCTCCCAGAGGGATTTTGAATGTAAAGTCAAGTCAGGTTTAAGGGAGCACAGAAGCAGCATAGTTTTTATTTTATTTTCCTATTATTATATATTGTGTTGTCATGAGTGCTAATCTCCCTTATCAGTTTAATGAATAAACCATCTTTTGTGTATATCAGCTTCTTTGGACATGACTTTGATACTGGATGACTATGACATCACCTTCTAGTTGTTTAAATTTAATAAACATGCAGTCCATACATTCATTTTAGCCAAGAGCTTAAATTCAAATATATTTCTTATTAAAAATATGTTCCATGTTACTGTTTTGACGTACCACTATTAACTATTAACTGTCTGCCAACTATAATTTTGTTCAACAGATAGTTTTCATCTAGTTTAGGATTAACTATGGGGCTAAGCTTCTTGTGCTCCATTTCATTCTGTCATTTGATAACTTTTTACTTTCTCGCTACTCGCTCAAATATTTTATACTAGCAAAATACCCGCGCTTCGCAGCGGAGAAGTAGTGTGTTAAAGAAGTAATGAAAAAGAAAAGAAAACATTTTGAAAATAACGTAACATGATTGTCAATGTAATTGTTTTGTCACTGTTGTGAGTGGTGAGTGTTGCTGTCATATATATATATATATATATATATATACACACACACACACACACACACATACATACATACACACACATGTATACACACAAATACATATATATACATACATACACACACACATATATAAACATATATATATACATATACATACATATCTACATATATACACACACAGCTATTTCGTATCAGTGCAATACGCTGCTTGTTAAAACGGATAACTCCCACTCTTACGTGCAAGTGTGCGTGGATATTATGAACTATCGTATTTGTTCAAGTTCTATTTAAATTTTAAATAGAAGGAATTTTTATTTAGTTGACAGAAATGTCTTTGGTAGGAATGGTAAAAACAGACAGGAATATTATTCCTGAATAAATCAACTCAAACCTTAAACAACTTATAATATTTTGCTCTCCATAAAATATATCCTGTCTAAATTATACAAGTTAGAAATAAAGTAAATGTTAAAAGAACAAACATTCAAATTTCTTTACTCTTATGTAATTTTATATAAAAAATAAACTTAGATTTTAAATATCCCAAAAGATTTTGCTCTCCATGAAAATATATCCTGTCAAAATTATACAAATTCAAATATGAACATGCTGCATAACAAAACCTGGAAATATAAATAAAATGTGTTCCTTTCAGCAATAACAAATCAAATCATTCAGTTGTCTTTGCTCATATGTCATTTTAGAGCTGGACGCCTGACATCTTTTTTTGGCAACAAGTTCGTTTATGTTTGGTGTGAGGTTCTGTGTTGTGGAGATTCTCAGGATGGATTGCAGGTGCTCATCAGTGAGGTGACTCCTGTGTGCTGTTTTGTTAGTCTTTATCACTGAGAAGAGCTTCTCAAACAGATATGTGCTACCAAACATGCACAAGGTTCGAGCCACATGTAGACGGACTTTTTTTGTTCTTCAAAGTCACCAAAGCGCCGTGCAAACTCAGTGCGCTCAGTTTATCAGCAAAGTGCGTATTTTGGGAACACGGTAGTGACGACTTGGTTCAACATTACTTGGCAACAGGGAAAGTGGGGCAAGTTGCACTGGTGCATTTGTGTCTCCCATAAAAGCAGCTTCACTTGAAATCACTTTGTGATTGTGCACGGGTAAAACGTCCGCTGAAGTGTCAGATTCTTATTTAATTATTCTGCTTTCTGTATCTTCTGCATTGCATTCAGGTTACCCTGATGTTTTGTCTCATAGTGCCGTCTTAGATTAAATTCTGTAATTACAGCCACATTAGCTCCACAAATGAGACACACGGGTTCAGTAAACATATACTCAGCCTCCCATCGGTTTTAAAGGCTCTATTTTCAGAATCAACTTTTCTCTTCAGCATCGTGTGAGCTAGCTTCGCAATAACTTGCAGCATCATAAGCTAGACTTGATTAACGCGGTAAGTGTTCGGCAAGGCAGCTGAAGCGCTGCATTACGGGATCTGTAGTTTATTGTGTTACCAGCGCTTCATATACTCGGGCCATTAATAACAATAATACAGTATATAAAATGATCTCGCGGCGGATATAATTACACGCCGGCGGATGTGGCCCGCGCCCTTGAGTTTGACACATATGGACTAAATAGAACTTGAAAAGATATATTTTTTCAAATGTGATCGCGCAATTCCGATAGAGTTGACGCGCACTACAGCCTGCATGCCTCAATAAGTCATCCTCCCCTCGCTCTTACTTTTTTACCGTTCATCTAATGAATACACTGAGTATGGCTTTACCAAAACAATCATTGATGGCGAATAAAGTATCCATTATTCGAGTATGTAGATCGGGGTATATATATACATATATATATACCCACGTATCGCAGCGGAGACGTAGTGTGTTAAAGAAGCTATGAAAAAGAAAAGGGAACATTTTAAAAATAACGTAACATGACTGTCAATATACAGTAATTGTTTTGTGAGTTTTACTGAGTGTTGCTGTCATCAAGGATTTGATTATCATTATTTCTTTCAATCAGGTTCGTATTTGTAGGATGTGTTGTGTTCAAGTTACATTCCGTGTTTGTCAATCATTGTAAAGATGACAGGTTTCATTTATCGATTCGTTTCTTACTGCATCAATAAACAGCTCGTCTTCTTCTTTATCTGAGACGTGACACACTACGTGACGGGTTTTTTACACTGTCTTCCTTTAGCGGACATTGACTTTTTCCACCGTGTGCTTTGTTTCCACAGTAGCTGCATTTATGAATATGCCTGTATGTATCAGACGCTTCATATTTTTTTGCTGCCTTTTCAATTGTGTAATTCGGTTTTTGTTCAGCACTCTTTGGAACTGTTCCTTTTTGTCTGTGCACTGCGTCATTTCACGTGAACCGCTCGGTGTATATGCATCGAAGGTTCCCACCTGTGCTGGCGCCATCTCGTGTGATGTCCACGGCTGTATTTAATGTTAGCTAAGACCCGGCACTTAAAAGTTTCTCTTGCAGTTTCGCCGAGTTTGTGCAAAACACCACCCTGACCATCTCATCTTCCTCTGCATAAGCACAGTCCTTCACCCGTGAATATTTAGCAGCAGTGTTTCTATTGGATTGCCGCTGACGGGCGGCATTATATGGGCGGGCACTAAATTACGTGGGAGGCGTAACTCCGCCTCCCACGGGCATCGAGCAGAAGTCTATTATAGTATATGGACGAAAAAATAGGTTCCAGTTATGACCATTACGCGTAGAATTTCGAAATGAAACCTGCCCAACTTTTGTAAGTAAGCTGTAAGGAATGAGCCTGCCAAATGTCAGCCTTCTACCTACATGGGAAGTTGGAGAATTAGTGATGAGTCAGTGAGTCAGTCAGTAAGTGAGTGAGTGAGTCAGTGAGGGCTTTGCCTTTTATTAGTATAGATGTAAAATTCCTTAAAAATTTCCCTTCAAAACAAGCATCTAGTAAGTAAATAATTATGTTGAACTGTTTTATTTTATTAAATTTCATGTTTGCTTAAAGCAATATGCCACCCAAAAATTATATTTTTTGTAGGTGTTACTTTCCCCATGTGGTTTGTACTAACGGCCAAAAAAAACTTTAATCCAATAATTCTGATGAAAAGACAGCCAATGGTGACCAGCACTGGACAGCAGCAAACAATATAAAAACATCCAAAAAATATCTCATCTTACTCATGTTGCATAATCCACAAGTCAAGTCACCTAGTCATATGCTTACAATGGGCAAAACACATACAGTATATGCCTAGTACTTGTAGAGGACATAAACCAATGTTTACTCTACATTGCAATAACTATTTCTATCTTCAAATTATTCTTTTTTCTCATGTTAACCATTTTGTACAAATCCTCCTTTACCAGAGTGACCTTTATGACCAAACAGTGCCTGTCCATGCCTGCATATTCTTTTTTATTCCTTTTTTAGTTGACTTAGATAAAGATTTTTCCATAGCCTCCTTAGCAGTATGTTTACCCCAGAAAAACAAGCCAAAAATATTGAATTCGTTTCAACAAGAAAAGATGTTACTATGTGTAACAGAAACGTGTAAATTCAAAATAATCAACATAAAATACAGTAGGAAAGGTATATCTAGAATCCACTACTGTACTGATGCAGATTTAATGTATATCATTAGTGTGATATGTTTTGAAACTGTCTCCAACACACAGCTCCATGCTGCAGCTGGGACAGTAGAAGGGTGTTTCTTTGCACACTTTTTTTACAATTTTTTTCTGTTGCTTGTGCAGAATTTAAGGGCCTGATTTACACAATTGACACCACCCATTGTGTTATTGTAGGCTACCAAAGCATAAAGCTTATTAAATTTCCCATTTCCACTGACACAAACTTTAACATTTTCTACATCGTGAACAATACTTAGGAGGCTAACATCTTTCTTATACTTCTACTTTATCTCAATCATTTTGTCTTTTTGCCATGCAGCTCCTTGCTAATGCTGACACTTCATGCGACAAAAGTCAACAGGCATATCATGACGGTTTGGTCATACAATCCTGTATGTATCAGTTTCACTATACGTGTCAATATCTGATGACCAATTCACACTGTCATCACAACAGCTGGATTCAACTAATGGTTCAGTTTCAGTTTGTTGAAAAACTGTAAATCCAGTTTTAGTTTTTTATGCCATTGTGTTTTCGAGTTTGAAAGCTCCAAACCACTCATGAATATTAATGAGCTACCACAGAGTGGCAGAAAGAATAGAACCATTAATGTGTTTTTACGACATGGAGTTTTTATCCACTAGATGGCAGCAGATTGCTGTCCTGAGTGCTCTTTGGGTTTAACACTGTACATGCGAACAAAACAGTTTAACTCAAGTCCCACTCAGGATTAACCATAGAATTCTGCGTGCAAGAGAGGCTCACAGTTACTGCCTCTAAGTCTGATAAATGTCTTTTAACACATTTACATTCATACACCTTTTTGCTTTATAATATTTGCCAAATGATTTTTAAAGTCTAGAATTTTAATTACTTTTTATTTACTCCCTAATGCTCACTTCTGATTATAAGTTACTCAGTACTGTAGATTACACCATTATTCTCAGATCAAAATAATCTTCAAACCTAAATTTGAGCATCAAAAACTTAATGTAATAATTAAAGATTATTATCAATATTGAATGAAATGGAAAAAGACCTTGTGGTAACATTTTTGGCTATATCGCCCAACCCAGGATTTAAGTATCTAAAAAAGATTCTAATAAGAACAATATGAAGGTTGTAATGAAGAAATCACATTTAAATAATATATTTTAGAAGTGTGAAACTACAAGATACAGTAATGAAAAATGGCTGAAAACTAAGAATTCAGAGTAATACACAGAGATGGATTTGGATCTGTTTTTTCAAAAATTTTAAAAATGTTGTTTATTTATTATCCACTCGTATGCTTAGTCCTGGGAGCAGTCTATGAACTGCTCTCTAACCTCTCTCTCTCTCTCTCTCTCATTTCTCCTAGGGCACGAAGTAGAAAATGGCCGACAGTGGGGTAACTCGCGTTGAAATCGTAATTGAGGAACTCCAAGCACTTGATGAAAAGATTCAGAAACTCCTGTCCCGACAGAAATACCTGAGAAATCTGAAGGCCCGGCTGTTGGATAAACCGTCCTTGCCATCTGGAACCGGCGAAACATCAACCCCGCGTTGTGCCGACCTCACCCCCGCGTCTCGTAGGAGCGAAGTCGCTGCTGACCTCGGTGGATTTCAGCTATGCAGGCGGGGGTTCAAGGCCAGAGCACCTCCATCGGCACAGGCGAGCATTTTATCTCAGAACCGGTTTGACCCTCTCCGCGTCCCCATTTCGCCTTCAGGACCTGGTGATGTATTAGTGGTAGGTGATTCCATCGTTAGAAACCTTAATGTCGCATGCCCTAATGCAAAATCGTTTGTTTCTTGTTTTCCCGGTGCTCGTGTCCGAGATGTAATGAAACGCGCCAGCAGTCTACGAGAAACACAAGGAGAGGGCAGTTGGATCAATCGTCTTGCATGCCGGCGTAAACGATATAAGGCACCGACAATCAGAAATCCTGAAGGCTGACTTCGCAGCTCTGATTAGAGACACGAAGGAGAGGACCCCATCGGCAAAGATCTTCGTTTCGGGTCCACTACCTCTCGTCAGACGATCCAACGAGTACTACAGTCGTCTGCTAGGGTTGAACAACTGGCTACAGGGTTTCTGCAAGAAGAAGGATGTCGGCTTCATCAACAATTGGAATCTCTTTTGGAAAGGCGCGTCTCTTCAAGCGTGATGGCCTGCATCCGAACAGTTTCGGCGCCCGGGTCCTCTCCGAAAACATATCGAAGGTAATTCGTTTTTCTTGACTATCTATCTCTGCTCTTAACCCCTTCCGAAATAATACTGCTGTGCCAGGACATGATGAATGTTTAATAGAGTCTTCCGTTAAAGTTCACACCATTAATACTGTAATAAGCAATCTCAATGCACGTAGAAAACCTAGGAAATACGGCATAAACTCCAATAATCTAATTAAAATCACTATTTTAGAGGAACAATGTATTAAAACTATAAAACAGATCACAGATTAAACAAAAATATACACAGAGCGCGCTAATAATAATAATTTAGTTCCTATTCCAAATAACAATACGCACATAGTACTCATCTCTGCACCTCGAAACATTAAATATGGCACTATTAAATGTTAGAGCTTTAACTAACAAAACGTTTTTTATCAACGATCTTATTAGTGATAAAAAAATAGATCTTATTGCACTAAATGAAACATGGCTGAATTCAGATGCCGCGTCAGTTTTAATCGAATCTGCCTCCGGATTACAGTTTTACTCATTCAAACCGCCAGGGAAAAGGGGCGGATTGGCTAACATTTACTCGAGCCGATTAAAATGTAAAGATGTCAGTTTTGGTAAGTTCAAGTCCTTTGAGTATCTCGCCGTTGTTATTCATGGAGATTCTCAAGTTCTAATACTATCCGTGTATAGACCTCCTAAATATAACGCGTCGTTTTTTGAGGAATTCTCTGACTTAATGTCAATTTTAATTACTAATTATGACACACTCCTAATAGTTGGCGACTTTAATTTTCATATAGATAATCAGTGTGATCTAAAAGTAAAAGAATTTATGAACCTCCTGGATTCTTTTGATTTGAGACAACTCATAAATCAGCCTACACATAAAGCAGGTCATACATTAGACTTAGTGATTACTAAAGGACTGAAAGTTGATATAAAACAGATCATTGATATTGGTCTATCAGACCATTTTCTTCTACTTTTTAATATAGAAATAATGATAAAAACACTCATGAGAAGCATATTGTTAAAAACGCTTCTTTGATTCGCAGCAGCTTTAAAACTTACAAACATTTTAAGCAATCAGTCCGTTTATAGTGCCAGCTATAATAGCGAGGACAATGTAAATAGTAAGGTGGAAAGATTTAATTCTAAAGTGAGAGCTGCTGTTGACATAGTTGCACCTGAAAAGACAGTGAAAAAATCTTCTAGCATTGTATACCATGGAAGACCCAAAGAGTGTCTGATTTAAAGAGAACATGCCGTAGAGCTGAGCGTCAATGGAGGAAGACTAAACTTACTATCCACCACGAAATATTAAAAGTCAAAATAACAGAATACAATAACACTGTCCGTCTTGAGAGACGCTGCTATTTCTCAAGATTATAAATAACAATGCTAGTAATCCTAGAGTCTTATTTTCAACAATTGATCACCTACTAAACCCAGGTAGCTCAAAGGAATGCCTCCTAAGTGCTTCCAGTGAAACCTGTGAGGCTGTCGCTGTATTTTCAATCAAAAATTAATGATATTAGAAATAACATAGTATATCTCCCCAACACTAAGGATCCCCTAAACCCCAACATCCTGTTATAAACAAATTAAACTCTTTCACTAGGATAGATTTACCTGATTTACAAAAATAATATCTCAATTAAAACCCTCCACCTCGTCCTTGACCCGATACCAACAAGGTTTTTCAAAGAAGTATCAGGCGTGCTAATTGATAATGTTCTTGACATAGTAAATTCGTCACTAGATACTGGGGTCTTCCCAGACTGTCTTAAGACTGCTGTAGTTAAACCCCTACTTAAGAAACATAATCTTGACCCTCGCTCTTGAAAATTTTAGACCCATCTCTAACCTGCCCTTCTTAAGTAAAGTTCTAGAGAAGGCAGTCATTATGCAGTTAAATGACCACCTAAATAAACATGCTATTCTTGATAAATTTCAGTCAGGTTTTAGAACAAATCACAGCACAGAAACTGCACTCGTTAAAGTAGTAAATGACTTGCGGGTAAATGCAGACAGAGGCCATTTATCTGTTCTCATCCTCTTAGATCTGAGTGCTGCATTTGACACCATTGATCACAACATTCTTAGAAATCGCCTTAGTCAATGGGTGGGCCTCTCTGGCAGTGTCTTAAATTGGTTTGAATCCTACCTGACAGGGAGAAAATATTTTGTTAGTTGTGGGAATTACAACTCAAGACACATGATATCCAATATGGTGTTCCACAAGGCTCTATCCTGGGTCCGCTGTTATTCTCAATCTACATGCTTCCGTTAGGTCAGATTATCTCAGGGCACAACGTGAGCTACCACAGCTATGCTGATGACACACAGCTGTACTTATCAATAGCACCTGATGACCCGATTCTATTGATTCACTAACACAATGTCTGACTAGTATCTCAGAATGGATGAATAGTAATTTTCTCAAGTTAAATAAAGAGAAAACTGAAATTTTAGTGATCAGCAATAATGGATACAATGAGGCTATTAGAAATAAACTGGATACATTAGGATTAAAAGTCAAGACGGAGGTAAAAAGCTTAGGGGTGATTGTTGACTGTAATCTGAATTTTAAATCACATATTAATCAGATCATTAGGACAGCATTTTTCACTTAAGAAACATAAGTAAAGTTAGACCTCTTATATCACTGAAAGATGCTGAGAAATTAGTTCACGCGTTTGTTTTCAGTCGACTAGATTACTGTAACGCACTCCTCTCAGGACTACCCAAAAAGATATAAATCGTTTGCAACTAGTGCAGAATGCAGCTGCTAGAATCCTAACTAGGAAAAGAAAATCAGAACACATCACTCCAGTTTTGATGTCACTACACTGGTTACCTGTGTCATTCAGAATTGACTTTAAAATTCTGCTTATGGTTTATAAAGCCTTAAATAATCTCGCCCCATCTTATATATCGGAATGTCTGACACCTTATATTCCAAATCGTAACCTCAGATCCTCAAATGAGTGTCTCCTTAGAATTCCAAGAACAAAACTTAAAAGAAGTGGTGAGGCGGCCTTCTGCTGTTATGCACCTAAAATCTGGAATAGCCTGCCAATAGGAATTCGCCAGGCTGATACAGTAGAGCACTTTAAAACACTGCTGAAAACACATTACTTTAACATGGCCTTTTTATAACTTCATTTTAATCGTAATTTAACTTAATCCTGATACTCTGTATGTTCAATTCATCATAACAACTATTCATGGTGGCTCTAAAATCGGTACTGACCCCTACTCTCTTTTCTGTTTCTTTTTCCGGTTTCTTTGTGGTGGTGGCCTGCGCCACCTCCACCTACTCAAAGCTTCATGATGCTCCAACAATGATGGACGGATTAAAAGGAAGAAGTCTACGTGACCATCATCATCATCAAGCCTTTCCGTGAGAACCCTAAATCCAAAGAGGACTGTTTCATTTATGTTAGGTAGAATGCCCAGAGGGGACTGGGCGGTATCATGGTCTGGAATCCCTACAGATTTTATTTTTCTCCAGCCGTCTGGAGTTTTTTTGTTTTTCTGTCCCCCCTGGCCATTGAACCTTACTCTTATTCGATGTTAATGTTGATTTATTTTTTATAATTATGTCTTTCATTTTTCTATTCTTTAATATGTAAAGCACTTTGAGCTACTGTTTGTATGAAAATGTGCTATATAAATAAATGTTGTTGTTGTTGTTGTTGAAGTGTGCTTATGAAATTGAGACACAGCTGAGGACGCCATGCTTGAATAAGCCTTGTGTGCCAATTGTGGCTCAGTTGATTTCACAAACAAATGGCAAGTGTTTCTCTTTAACTCAAGACAGGCTTGGGCAATCCACGATTATGCACGCACTCATGAGGTTTCAGCAGCCACACGAACTGATCGTTGATAACATATACCAGAGCTCAATAAGGACAGAAGTGGGTGCAATATTAGCAGATTTAGTACCTGTGACTTTAAGTGTGAAACTGATGTGATGTATGGTGTATTATGTGACAGCTTTGAAAATTTACTTTTATTTAATTTCCATAATATAGAAGAATAGGTAACAGAGACAGTACCATTCTTTCCAGCAGATGATCAAGAAATAATAGTTGATCTGTAGTTATACAAAAAGGGTGTGTGCCTAATTTTAAGAACGCTAGAGTGGTTGCGAGGCAGTCTTTAGCAGACCAGTGCCTGAATACATTACAGTTATGAAATTGTGCATTGCATAATTAAATGTTAATGGTATTATATACATTAAAAAATGTTAAATTAATTTGCAAACGTCATACTTTAAACACTTAAAACAAGTAAGTATTCAGCAGGAATATGAAACACATTTGGCAGCAACTGAAAATTATATACAAGAATATATTTCTGAATTACTAGAATATACAGTACATTTTATGCAAATATATACTGCACATTTAGCAACCAAAAGGAAAGCTGCAGCTTTTGCCACTTGTGTGATGCTCCAGTGTCACTCCTACTGATTAGTTTGCCCTTATCAGAATGTCTGATTGGACAATACAACCAGCCATACGTGTCATTCTCTTTTAAAAGTACTGATCTGTAAATTGATCCTGTGGAATGGTTTGAATTTTACATATTCAGTTTCTAATTAGCATGCCAGTGCCATTATTCGCACACAAGTGTAGTCTATTTGGTTACATGCATTTTACAAAGATTAACTTGCCAAAAATAAATTCAGTCAAATTAATCCAAAAGATTTCCACAGTGGTAAGACATTTGCTACAACAAGTTGATTTCACAATGTATGACTTATACTAATACTGTATAAGGTTGATTTTTGCAATTCTGTCAGAAAATGCCATTTTCTCCTCATTCATCAGATTTTCAAAAAATAGATACAGTAGTGTGAACTCATTGTTAAAAAAAGCATTACTCTAGTTTTTGTAATATGTGTTTATTATCATGTAATAAATACTACTACTGCTGTTTAATTGATTTAGAAAAAAACTGTTATTTTTATAACATGCTATTGTGTTGTAATGTAATTGCTCTGATTATTTATTAATTTACTATACTAGTTGAATATGTATTCATACATGTAAGTTTAACTTTCTATTTTTTAAGTTGAAATTACCACTGTCTAAATATTCAGAAAATATTTAGAATATTTTCAACCGTCTCTGAAAATAATCTAGTATGAATAATGCTTTTCAGTTTGCAAATGGCAAGTAGAATGTTTAAGAGCTAAAAATAATATTTGAAACAGGTTGTTTCTGAGGAGATATTGCAATGATATACTCTTATCTGATATCTTATGTGTTTGATTTCTATTTTTAAGTATGATGAATGTCAATTTTATTTCATGTAGCAAGGTACATAAAGAAAATGAATGAAAATCAGATGAACATAATGTGTTATAACTTTGTATCCAAATAAAGTCCTTCCTGTAGGGCTGGAATGCACATATCTATTGCAGGGTCCATTCAAGTCCATAGCAACACTAATATAAGTGGGGCCAGTTTAATGTCACTAATTAACCCAACAAGCATGTCTTTGGGATCTAGCAGAAAATTGGAGGAAAGCGGTGTAAATAAAATAGCATAAAATATTATATTTGACTATTTTTGGAAGTAATTCTGAAGAAAATATAAAAAATACAATTTTATAAATTGCTGCAAATTAAATTCAAGTCATGTGAGGTAATAATTAATTAGAATGTTAACTAGGAACCATAATGAGCCTGCAATTATAATAAAATTTTTATTTTGGTGAGTCACACGCACATTGTGAAGATATGCAGTAATGAGACCTTAGTCTAAACAGGGAATATCATTTGATTTTGATTTTTTCTACATTTCTTTCACTGGGTTTGCAAATACCCCTTTGCTCAAGGATTGAAAGAAAACTGCATCAAGCAGTTGGCAGGTGAAAAAGAAAGGAAAAAAGAGAATGAAGTAAAAGGATAAAAGCAGAATCACAGCACAAGAGATTTGTTATTTAGAAAAACAGTTTAACCTGAAGGTATTGAGAAAAAGAACCATTTTCCAACTCATTAAAAATGGATTTCAGCAGACATTGACTTGTCTCTCTTTCTGCATGTTAAGACACAATTACAGTAAACCAATATTGATTGCTAGATATGAGAAATTTCAGGTACCTGTCTTGAGTTTGTTATGACTCGAATAAGCTGCTTTTCTCTGCTGTAAATGTAGAACTTGGATTAAAGGTTTTAGAAAAGTTTCAATGGGAGATTTCACATTTAAATTAATCTATATATATATTTTATAATTTCTGGTGATACGTGATTGGAGAGCAGGTAAATAGCTTCTAAACTAGTGTTGGCCTCTGAGGATTGACTGGAATGCAACCTAGTCCGTCTAGTTTATTAGTTTTAGTCAATTTCCCAACTGCAAGAATGGTGTTAACTGGACCAGGAGATGCACATATGTTTGAGAAACTATAATGAGAGGCAATGTCTAAGACTCAGAGAATCCCTTTTGAACACTTAAGAGTAGTGTTGATCAGTGCATTTCGCTTAATGTGCAGGTCGATTGTCGAGTTACACGTCAACATAAGAGAAGGAGGCGTGTGCCCTATAATAATTAGCCACATGACATGTTGAGAGTGAAAACAAGACTCAGAGAAGCCCCTGTTGAACACTTAAGAGTAGTGTTGATCAGTGTATTTCGCCTAAGTGTTATTTGCAGCAAATTTGCTGCATTCGCCCTTGTCTATCGAATTATTTACTGATAATTTTGCTGGTACAGGAGAATTTTTCTTTTTTAATACCAACATCCTATAATGCTTTGCAAGGCTAGTGCAACATCCTCTAGTGCTGTAACAGCCAACATTGATGGGACTGCCACCCGGGTATATAATGCTGTTCATTTGCATTATAGAATCTGTGCTTGTTGCCAAATGTGCAGGTAGATCATCGAGTTACACATCAACATAAGGCAAGGAGGCGTGTGCCCAATGAATGCCTAATAATTAGTTACGTGGCACGGTGAGAATGAAAACAAACCTTGCAGAAGTCTACCCAAAAATAGGAGACTCTATGAAATAATAACAATAAAAGATTTATTACTATTTACAAGACGTTTCCATCTTTTTGATAGAATAAAAAGTGCAAAGAATCAGCACAGACAGTTTAGAGAGCCTTCAGCGCAACTTAGACAAATAGAATGAGCCAACAGTTTCAGTCATGACATGCCACTTTGAATTTTCTGCCTTTACAAAGAGCTACATATTTTTTCTTTTGACTACAATTTTGCCATTTCCACTTTGTTTTGATGAAATATATGATCGCATGTCTCTGAATGCATTCTTTCTTCTTTGATCTCACGGAGGCATGACGGTGCAGTTGTTGGCACTGCTGGAGCACAGCTCAGGTCACCTTTTTGGCCACAATAATGAAACATATACAGCATAAATAACAAGTTATCTTTGCTTGTGAAGTTTTAATGTATTATAATAAAGTTATGATTATAAAATGCCAATTGTGTCAATTGCAAGCATCCAAAGTGCTGGTTAGACCACTGCAGAGAGTAGGTCCATCTACCTTTTGAGTTAAAGCTGACTTCTTTGAATTGCCAGCTGTCAACAGGGTTTGTGAGCAACTGTGAAGATGGTTTTAAACGGGCTCGGCATTATCAAATACTAGACAGTAAAACTGCCTGACTGAGAAATGTTAAAAGCCATTAAGCAAATACAAGTTGTCACCAGCACCAAGATGCTAAAACCATAACTCTAGTTGATAAATGGAATGCTATTAATCATTAACCAGAAAGTTTGTTCAGGTTTTTTGCCAATGTGCAGGTTGATCTTTAAGTGCCACGTCAGTATAAGAGAAGGAGGTGTGTGCCCTGTGCATGCATAATAATTAGCAACGTGGAAATAATAAATTTTGAAGGAGCCTGACACCCCCTCACCCCCAAACACATGAGAATCTATCAAATTATAATAATAACAAAAGGTTAATTACTATTTACAACACATTTCTATCTTTGATAGAAGAAAAAGTGCAAAGCATCAGCACAGACAGTTTGGAGAGCCTTCACTGCGACTTCAAAAAATAGAACGAACCAGCAGCTTCAATCATGACACGCTACTTTGAATTTTGTGTCTTTAAAAGACTTACATATTTTTTCTGAGTTTTGATGAGAATTTCGACATTTCCACTTCATTTTGACAAAATCTATTATTGTGCATCTCTGACTTTTCTGATTTTCTTCCATGGTATCACAGAGACATGGTGGTGCAGCGTACAGCTAAGGTCACCTTTTTGGTCACAATAATAAGTCCAGTATAGTTTGCAGATGTTTCCCTAGCCCTCAGGACATTTTAAAGACAACTGGACCATTATAATCCAGTCAAATCTAGTTAGTCTTTCCTCCTTCCCCATTGACCTTAATGCATTTTGCCAAATTCAGGGAATATTGCAAGCATTTCTATGATTTCTGGGAACTCTGCAAAGTTTGCTCATCACTACTAAAGAGATAGACTGTAAGCAAAGTCGAAACAAGCATTGCCAGTAGACTAGAAGAGTTGTTATCATCAAGACTGAGGCATTAAAAGTGTAAACAAAGAAGTAGATTACCATGAGCTGAGAACTAGAAAACAAAACGTACTTGAGGGATGAATATAAAATCTCAGATGCTGTGCTAAGTACCACATGGGCTTACAAAGCTAAGAAGCTTCTAGAAACAGTGCAGTGCATCCTAGCAAAACAATAATACAATCTTGATACTACAAAATGGGAATGTGATTCACTTAAAAATAAGTAATAATAAAATTAAATTAACTTATAATAAAATTAATAATTTGAAACAGCCAGGTATTTGAATTCCCTGACACATGAAGCCTCCAAGAACCCACAACAAGGTACCAGAAAAATGTATTTAAAGCAGGAAAACCTTTTCATCAGGGTGTCTCAATTCTTAACATGTATGGAAGGATACCATGTATTCTGGGTTTACTTTTCTCTGAATATAGCTTTGTTTGCATTGATGGATTTAATCTGTCAATCAGATCATGGTCAGAATTAAATGCTAAGACTTTAGCTGGTCTTGGATTCTGTCTTACAAAAATAAAATGAGTGTGTCAAATAACTTTTATATTTATTTGGCTACATTGACAACAATCACAGCAATTTGAATATTATTTCTATCTATACACATTCAAAAGATTGAAAAATACACATTTAATTAAATAAGTATCATTTTTTTAAGTGTAATGTATACATTTTGTCTAAATATGTATTCTTTTTAGGAAAAGATATATTTTGAAAGAAAAGCAATGCAGTAGCCAATAAGAATATAAAGATTTGCATTTTTTGTACTTCATATGAAATACAGTATATAAAAACCTAAAAGTCAGTAATGTGGTTCCGCTTTTATTTAAAGTAAGGATTTAATTATTATTATTTCAGTCCCTGTTCTCTTGCATAGTCAGTCTCAAATAATTTTTAATAATCATTTTCTTTAGGGATGGATAACGAATGCGATAATAAATGACGTAGGTAAAGAATGAGTGAGTTGTGCAAGTGTTTCCCAAAGCCCTTTGTTTTTTTAGACATTTATCAAGCAAGTTTAAAGTACTTCTTTACCAGGCTCCTCCCCAGCGTCCACACAAGAAAAGCGGACTGTCAATAACACAAACATTGATACCATGTATTTCAGTTGTCAAATATATATTATATTGAAACACTAGACATGTACAAATGTAAAAAAGTAATAAAAACATAAAAATATGTAAAAAAACACAAAAGAAAAAAAAGAAAAAATTGATTTAACTTATACTTGAGGATAAAATTGGGCTCAAATTGTGATGGGTTTCTTTTCAAAAAAGAAAAATGGTGAGTAGTGATAGGAAAGTAAAACAACACCTCACAAAAGGGGAATTTAAACAACTAATAGAAAACAGAGAGCTTGACAGCACGCACCAGCACAGTGCATTGCTGCACCCACCACACGACGAACCACCTCAGGATCCCAAATTAGGACCCGAGTGCAGCCAGGCAACGGGTGACACCTCAGCATCACACTAGTTCGAAGGAATGGAACAGCATGAGGTTTTTTACATTGGCTGGAGTGCCAATACTGCCACCAACTCACAACTTTTCCCTGCAAGTTGGAGAACCTGCTTGCAGGGCTAGATGCTGATTAACTTCATATCCAGGAAAAAGTAATTGCAGGTCAAGGGCATTGCTCAAAGGCTCAATAGACTCGAGTCACTCTGGCATTTAAGGGATTCAAACCGACAACCTTACAATTATGGCACAGATCCCTAGCCTCAGAGCCACCACTCTAGAGGTGGCTTAAAATTAAGAAGTGTTGTTTTCCAAAGCTTGTAAAAGGCCCCCGGGCACTTGTGCATGCACCAGAATCATATCTTCCACATGCCCAGAGCACATTCAACAACAGTGCATGTGCTTTGTGCTCAGCTAAGGTTTGGGGTTCAACACTTGCACAAAGAGGATACCCTGTGTCTCCCAGTAACCAGCCACCAGCAAACACACCACCCCTGCTATCTGGCACATTCCAAACTTGGAGCAGATTTAAGAATAATGTATACTTCCAGGCCACTTGGCCACAATGCCTGTAACCAGTCACTGATGGTCAGTTGCATAGCACCAGGACATTTAGCAGCAAGAACACTTTTTGATAGGTATGGATAGGATTCAAGAGGCTATGAGTATGAATAAGAATGAACTTTTCATCTAATGCCAGCAATGGCATGAAAACCAATTTTAGTTTCATGCAAGGCATCATATTATTCTTATTACTTTATTTGGCTCTAACCCTACAGTATTTGAGATAGAATTGGCTTTTGTTTTTCCAATTGGTGCACAGGCAGGTAAGTGATTTTCTCATAGTCATACGGTGTCAGTAGCAAGATTTGAGCCTATAACTTCAAGTTTTCTGTGTGCATGGCTCAGTAGTCATCTGTTCACTGCATGCATAAATCTGGCCTTGCTGAGACTATATGAATCACTTATGGTGTGCAGGAATTTGGTGGTGGCATAGACACAGAGAACTGTCTGAAGCTGCACAGTGGGACTGAGGGCAAAATTCCAGTCTGTTCCTCTTTCTAATTTGTCCTGCACTGGGCCTGGGTTGATAATTACAGTATATTGCAACCTGTAATTATTATATTTATTGTTGTTATTATTATTATTATTATTATGATTGCCATGGCTGCTGTTATTGTTATTATATTGTCCAGTTAAGAATGTTATTGTTTTTGTTTCTACTTATGGTGACCTCACAGGCAAAAGTCCAAATAAAGAACAAAATTAAAAATAAAAAGTGGAGTGGATTGTTTATTAATTTCTTAACGAGATTCTGAACGAATATTTTAGTTATAAAGGGTTCTGGCAAACACTCATTAATAAACAAACTATCTTAGGTAACAACTTAACGAAGTCTAGCAAAACTTTCAGAAATCACATCAAAAAATGACCTAAAAAACTAAACTTACTTCAGAGAGAAGAGCACCAGTAGAAGTTCCACTCACTGACTGGAGATGCACAATACAGAATGATCATGTACCTATTAGTATAACATGGTTTTCTTTTTTAGGTATATGTTTAGTATTTCTTGCCTCGCATTTCCTTTCATCCTACATTTACCCAGATCTTTGTAGACACAGAACACACATGAAATGCATGTATTCCAAATAACGATATAATGTATTATTAACCCTGTAAACTCCAGATCTCACATGCAGATAAGGAGCCTTGGCTTGAGCTGGGAGAACTTTTTGCCCGAGTTGAGCTCCGTCGGGTTGTTGTCGGGAGGCATGGTGGGTTTTGGGTGGGGGTGGTGGGGGCTGTAGGACAGCAGTCTGCTTTGTTGATCGACGCATTAACAAAACAAAAGACGCTGATGAAGAGATGCAAAGGGATTTAAGGTGGGCTGGGATTATGAGTTTTTTCGTAGGCTTCAGGAATTCTAGTGTTAAATGTTTTACTGAGTTGTAAGAATTGGAAGAAAATTTTAGCTTGGTTAAGCAATTATCACTCATGTCTTTGGCAATACCAGTAATTAAATAATTTGGTAAGGCTCCTATTATTTTCCTTACTCTCTGGCCATTACACTTATATCCATTTAAAGAAACAGAATAATACAATGTATTGATAAACAAAAAGATTATAGAACTATAACAACTGCATGTATATATTAACATATAAGACAGGTCACAACAAGACAAGACAGACAAACATGTAACAGAGAAAAGGCTGGCTGTTTACTGGCAATATAGAGTTCTAATCTATGTTGGTACAGATAAACAGTTTTACAATATCAAGTCTTTAAAGATGATTTCTGATGTTGGGTGGAGTTATTTGTTGTTGTTGTGACTGCTTTGTGAAGTTTTTTTCTTGCATGGTAGTGCACTTTCTCTTTTCAACATGGTCAATTTTTGTGGTGTGTTGTGCTTTTTCTCAGGTAGGCTCTTTAAGCTTTCTGGTGTGTCCATTCCAGTTTCATTTGGAATCACCACACAATCAACTCTGTAATAGACATTAAGCTATCTGTAAGCTGAGAATGCAGATTCTTGGTTTTTGATGGCCACTGTTGTTTTGTGATTGGGTTGCTAGAATGCAACTACAGATTGCTTGGGGTAAGATCTGGGGGTCACACCATCATAACATCATCATTCACAACCGTATTTAACCTGCTTCTTTGGAAAGTGTGATTTTCCAACATTAAAAAAAAAAAATTCTCAATCGTTATATACTCTTTGGTTTTCACTCTTGCTTATCCTTAGGGTTTGTCTCTTGGTTTGTGTATTTTTGTTAGAAGCTTCTCTCTGATTGATCTCCTGGTTACTACTTCTCGCTTCTTCTATGTCATGCTCCGTCATTCTGCTCCTTGTCCTTACTTCCTTTCTTTTTCTGTCGGCACTACCAGCAGTACAGCTCCAACATCAGAAGCATCCACCTTTAATTCAAATTGTCTAAACATATACATTCCAAAAAAATACAATGTTATAGTTTACTTTGTAAGATTTGTAATTGGAGACATAATAGTGATGGAGTTAATACATTTCCAATTTTCACTGGCCAAACCAATTGTTGTACTTTAATTAAGGTGGTGAGCACAAGCCGAAAATCATGTGAACATTAGATATGCCCATACTGAAACCCTTTTTAGAAATCTTGTAACCCAGGGATAAAATAAAGATTTTATGGAGCTCAGCTTTATCAAATATGTAGTTCACTAAAGGCTGAAATAATTCTGGAGTGTTATCTAAACCAGTGCTTCTCAAAATTGAAAAATATTTGTTGGTTCAGTCAGTAATGCTAGATAGCACATGAATGTGCTAGGTGCTGCATGCTCGGAGTCATTGTTAATGCAAACGTGAGACAGCATCAATACAATATCCAGTACATTTTAGATGGTTAGTTTTTTTTTTTAAAGATGAAAACAATAAAGTGACATCAAAAAGATAATAATACAAATGATGAAGTGTGTTGAAGGATCACACTCACGGCACCTCCATTATACTTCAGGTCAGGAGGTTTTACTTAATCAATCACACAATGTGACAAATGTCAGTTTTCGATCTGTACTATACGAATCTATCTATTTTCATTCAGCACAAAAAAGTACTTCGAATTTTGCAAGTTTTTCCACCCATCCATCCATTTTCTAACCCGCTGAATCCGAACACAGGGGTCCGCTGGAGCCAATCCCAGCCAACGCAGTGCACAAGGCAGGAACCAATCCCAGGCAGGATGCCAACCCACCACAGGACACACATAAACCAAGCACACACTAGGGCCAATTTAGAATCGCAAATCCACCTAATCTGCATGTCTTTGGACTGTGGGAGGAAACTGGAGCGCCCGGAGGAAACCCATGCAGACACGGGGAGAACATGCAAACTCCACACAGGGAGGACCCGGGAAGCGAACCCAGGTCCCCTAACTGCGAGGCAGCAGCGCTACCACAGCGCCACCATGCCGCCCTGCAAGCTTGCCTTTTTGATTATTTTTGCTATGTTCCCTTTGGTTCTCTAAAAACATAAATAAAATCTAAATCAGAGAACATTAATCAAAATAAGGCCTACATCTCCAAAATGGAGACCCATACTTTCCTGCATGTAGGCCCAAAAATACTATACCACTGTTAGTCAGTCTTCCCTGAAGTCTAGTGTTCAAAATGATCTTTCTCCCCTCACAATAGGGTTAAAGAAAAGGTGACAATCTTAATACAGAATAATCCAAAATTAAGTGCAAATAAGAGTTAGAAAAGGTAGGGTGAAATCATAGAAACCTCTAGTTGCTAAAGAATAAACAAAGTTAAAAAAAATGTTGAAGAATTACTTGATAAATAACATGAATTAAAAAGAACTGGAAAGCAACCAGAAACATTTTTAATAATTATTCCCAAAACAGATCTATTAAATCAGTAACAAGAAAAGTCAGCCATTCACATGGATGTTTTCAGTACAAATCACAATGCTGTTCTGAAGCACTCATCCCTTTGAATATACAGGTATAGAAGAATATATTAGTAGAGGGTGGTATTTCAGTTGACATATAATGGGGATCCCGCCCCCTAAAGTTACATCCATAAAGCACAAGTTATATAACCCAACACATTAATCCTTAAAAACACATCTCTTTGTTGTTTTTTTTTAATTATTTGTATTACTGAGACCCAGAAGAGAAAAAAGAAAAGGCTAGGTTTTCACTTAATTTCTTTATAAATTTAATATTGAATAGTTTACTCCCATTTTCTGCTACACGCTTATGTTATGCTATGAACAGGTCAGACACTTCATTATGAACAACTGTAATGTTCTTTTGTAGTTTTACAAAATCTACTATACTTGTATTCAAAGCCTGTAATACAAAAAAGTAAGTGTGATTGTTTTGGCTTGGTTTTTACATGCAGAATGCATCAACAAAGTGCACAGAAATTAATAGGCCTGAAATTAACTAAGTTAAAGAAATTAATTAAGTTTTTCATGCATAGAATTGCAACCTAATGACATTTTTGTTTTAGAATTTTAAAATTAGTTTACATAGCTGCTAATGAGCTGTACATGATACAAGAAACCACAACAACTATTTGGGTCTCCAGAATTATGTATCAGTTGAGGAATCTGATGCTGTTTTGTAAGAACTAACTGTATGGGAATAGCTGCAGCAGCCACATTTTGTTGTAATTTCTTAATTTCAACTGAGAGTAGAAAGACATTCTGTTTGAAGTCTAGAAGCCACAAATCTTAAGATATTTAATTGGATTCAAGGCCAGTTAGTGGTACAGATGATGAATATGGCTGTGTTTCAGAGGACAGAAGAACATAGAGATTGTACAGACTTATGGCTTGGTCAAGATTGACCAAACCAAAACGAATTTAATAATCTTGAAATTCTTAGTCAGGTTAAAGGAATTTTAATATTTCCTCAAATACTTGCACAGTTACTTATCTAGAGCGTAGCATACAGGATCAACATAGAATACAAAGTATTTACAGCCATACTATAGTCCATTTCAGACGCCCACAGGAGAGTCACAGAATCTGGAGACATGATGCAAATATGGTACCACTATTCTACATAGGAAAAAATCATTAATTGGCTTTCACTCTGAATGTGTTCACATCAATTTACTTGATTCTGAAAAGCATTTTGAAAGAAATAACAAAAGAAGTAACAAAAAGCAATAAGAAATTAATAGTCATTTGATCTGCTATTTATAATGTTGTGACAGACAGCAATGGCCATTACCTGGCCGGGACACCAACTGTATGGGACGGCCCGGGGGAGAAAGCATTGGCAAGGCAATACCTGTCCCTGGATGCTAGAGAGCAGCTCTCCTGGGGGACTGTGGCACCATGGATTCCCGCAGGGTATGCTGGGAGTTTGGCACAGCCCTGTTGGGTTCCATGAGGCTGCCAGGGAGAGCTGCAGAACCCTTCGCTGGGCTCTCACCACACCTGGAAGTGATTCCAGGTCCAATTAATGAGTCACCTGGAACACTCTCAGGGCCATCACAAAAGGAGTCACCTCACTCCATTAGGGGAGTTGTTAGGAGGTGGACAAAACTTGCCGGGAGAGGAGAAGGGAGGAGGAGGTGGAGGTGGTGGTGGTGGTGAAAAGAGAGAGAGAGAGACTTGGCTTTGGTGTGCTTTCTGTACTATGCTGTGAGGAGCAGAGAAAAGTGTTCTCCAGCTGTAAATAGACGTGTATGCTGGACTGAAACTTGTGTCTAATTGTATGTGTCAAGTATCCATCCCGGTGGTTCACAATGTCTAGAATCTGTCCAGATTAACCAATAAATTTGCTCCTGCCATATTTTCTGAAAAACCAGAATGACTGAAAATATGTGTTAAATTAAAGTAAAAATAAAAATATTTCCAGAATTGTAATGCCAAAAAAGTGTGACTATAAGGTGTAGTGCAAAGTTTCAATTTTAGTTCCCTGACACACTGTAAGGAAGAAATGTTAATGATACCAAGTATGTGTTTATTTTATTTTAGGCAAACTTCAGAAACGTTTTAAAATGCATGCCATTTAAGTTTCAGATCAATTGGACATATATTTCAAGGACATGTCCTCCAGAACAAGGTTTGCCTCAAGCATTCAATTAAGTAAGCCTAACTTCTGTAATGTCATAGAATCAAAATAAGAGTGAGACTGAAAGAAAGTGTTGCAAATAATAACAATTACCTAACAACCTCACTTATAGTAAAAAAACAGTTAACCATTTTACTTGTAAATTGCCTAACACTAATATGTGTTTAGAAAAGCCAATTTTAAGAAGAAACATCATTTAAAGTCTTATACATTGTGAGCTATATTAACACTTAAGCTTCAAAATATCCCAAATGCTGTTTTTGAAGACTTTTTTTTGTTTACTTAAGACTAGAATGTGTTTGTTGTTACTTTCACTCTTTCTCTGTGCTTAATTTCTGTAAATTTCCTATTTCAGTGGTTAAAATATTTTGCCTGTTTTCATATCTGAGTGGATACCAATTAGATTTTTTCAGTCTTCTAGGTTGTATTACATTATGTCATAAGTAAACCTTTGATACTAACATTTATCATCAAACCACATTAATATAATGTACAGAAAAAGTATGAAATACTCTTAATTTACATTTTCATTTTCTACATTTACATTTTTACATTAGCTGTAATAATATCTTTGACAATGTAGATGCAACTGATCTTGAAGATTTAAAAAATAGTAAATACATTTTAAGGAGCTGATGAAATTACCTAAAAGTAGTTATATATATATATACACCCGCCCTTAATACGTTTTACTATAATCACCAGTGAATTACAATAAATCTACAGAATGTTTCTGTTCAGCCATATGTAGCAAAAGCTGCTGTAGGGTTTGAATTAATTTCAAAACATTCATTTTGAAATCAAAGGCATCTTAAAAGGTGAATTAATGTTTCTGTTTTATAAACTGCCAGTATGTTGCTCAACCATTTTTTTTATAATACATGATCTTCTTTCTTCTTCCATTCTACTTGTTCACTTTCACTGACCAATGGTTGTTGATGGTTCTACTAAATTTTCACTGTTGAAAGGCCTTCAGCACAATTTGGTCTCTTTTGGGATGGTGAGAAATCCAAAGTGTAAATTAATAATTTTTCTGCATATCTTTAATGAGTAAATACTGGAAATTCATAACATCATTGAATTTAGATAAGGCTATGTGAAGCAGGTTCTAAATTTCACATAATTAATTTTTTTTTCTATAGCTTATATTATTAATCAAAGGATTTTTTTCTTTTTTAATTTAAGGAATTTTTGCACCCAAAAAGAAGATATCTGCATTTTCTGTACCATGCACCATAACGTGGAGTACAGGCAAGATAGAAAAAAAATGTTCAAATGACAACTCATGTTCAAATGGCCTAGTGTTTTCAAATAGTGATATTTTCATGTATGAATGTATGTGTGTGCGCAAGAGAGGCAGAGACAGATTTGATCTCTTTCAAGTGGTTACTGGAATATAAAATAAACACTTTCACAAAGATATAATGAAAATTCAGAATAAAAGTGAATAACAAAAAGTTTAACTGACAACAAAATACCAAGAAGACATGATTCACCAGAATTTGTGTCTGTTTATATCCCTTCAGTGATATCTTCTACAGCTAAACTTTATACCAGCTGTTACAGACTGAAATCTAAGGCCTTCTTCCTTTTGGCTGCATACACCTTCAGCATGGCACTGCCAGATATAAACACTAGCATGGCGAATTGCTCACATACTAAAGTGACTATAGCTGCAGGTGAAAGTCCCATTTTACTTATGGTGCCAAGCAGAGTTGTGTTACAGTGCAGCAGTCTATTAGTCAGCAAAAGTGCTGTAAAGAATCTGTTGTTATGGTTCTGCCTTTGTCCAGAAACAGCTCCATAAGCTTTATGACCACAGACTCGGAAAGCATTGGCCCTGGGTTGTATCTGAAAACACAGTTCTCAACAAAAAGTTGCCAGGTGTCTGAAATTGCAGCAAATGTGTGGTTTTTCCACACAGGTGTCTTTGTTGTCAAAGCGCAAGTGCCGCATAATAGTCTGATACTGGTCACGGGACATTATATTTTTGATTGCCAGTGCAACAAATAGTTCTGAGCAGGCATCAATCACAGCAGCAATTGTGCTCATTGCTTCTCTTGTGAAAAGAATGGACATAAATAGCATCAACTCAGAAAGGGAGAGGCAAGTTCGTTGTACCACGTGAACATCACTGACAAAATAAAACTGAATAATAAAAAAAGCAATAATTTTTCAAAGTAGCCAAAATTTACACCAGGTGTTACAGACTCAAATCAAATGTTTGTTTTTATTATATTTTAGTAATAATAACAGCAGCTCACTACTCAAAATGCGGAGAGCCTAGACTCAAACCCGGATCTCTTTGGTTATAAGGCAGCAGTTCTTACCTCTGCATCATCCAAGAATACATATCAACTTTCTGTTGATTGACATTTGAACTTGGGTTTTTAACTCATTGACAGCAACATGTAAATTGAATGATTGTTTTCTTTGGTTATATTCTTGAATAAAAGCGCACATATTTATTTGATATTTGGACTAAAGTCTTCACACATTATACACTTCAAGTCATTATTATTATAACATGGAAAAAGTTTCTGTTTTAGGTATGTGTTCAGCATTTCTTGTCTCGCATTTCCTGTCATCCTACACTTACACAGATCTTTGTAGACACGGAACATACATGAAATATATGAATTCAAAATAATGATACATTATTTACTCTATACAACTCCAGGCACCTCACACCACGATAAAGAGACTTGAGCTGGGACAAGTTTGCGACTGGATCGTAGCTTCTTGATGCCATTGCTGATCGACACATTTGCAATACAAAAGAAAATATAATTTTTTCGTAGGCTTCAGGGATTCTAGTGTTAATAAAAAGTGGTACACAGAGTTTTTCAAGAAACTGATTAAAAAATTGCATTGTCAATATTTTATTGCAGTATTTGCCACAAGTGGAAAAACATAAATGCACTTTTTGTTTATTTCAGCTTAGTCTGCTGTGCCTGTTTTCCAACTTCGTTACAATTTTTTATCAGTGTTCTTTTTGTTAAGGTTGTTTATTGCGAACTATCATAAGAAATTTGGTTTGGTTGATCAAAGTGATGATGATTGAAATATTATAGAATTTTGAGCTAAATGCATACATAATAAACTAACAAGATCCAAACAAATCCAGAAAAATTCTCCAATGCGGCAAGTACATGCAAACAAACAAACTTGTAGCACTATTCTTGTTGATTACCATCCCAGGACACTATTGCAGTTGTATATTGTTGTGATAAGGAGTCATAAACACGATAAAAAAAAGGGGTGTGGGACACCAAAGTACTCCAGACCTTTACTGACTTCCTTAGAAGTGGCTCACCCCATGACAGCCAATCCCTCAACTGCTACCATCAGACTTCACCTGGATAGGCCTAAAATGGGGAACTAGTCTTAAAACGTAAAAATACACGGAGAGTCCAAGAACCATATCAAAATCCACTACAAGGCTGAGGATGACTGTAAACCTCTGACTTGTGAACAAAAGGGCAACAACAAAAATTTATTTAATTTAAGATTTATTTAATACTCCAAAGGAGAAGAAGGATTTGCTTAAAAAGGCAATCCAATGCAAATAAGTCCCAATACATGATCCAATTGATCTTTCAAAGGAATGAACATGGAACTAAAAATAATTTGCTTCAGAATTAAACACACTGCAGGCCACCCCTTGCACATAACCTGCTATTACTGTAGCCTATAATTAGAGAACTGTCTAGTATTCATTCAGGATAAAATGAAATCCAGAAAACAGAGAAAATAGGTCACAATAATCAAGAGAAAATCCTCAAAAAAAAAGTAAAACTTTAACACTAATCTCCAAATGACATTCGATAAGCTGCGGCTCAGATGAACAAACATGAACAACATACTCCAACAAGGTCAGATTCCTACCTTTGAAGAGCTAAACAAATTATGAGTCACTCAAACAAAGACATGTGCAGTAGGTGATATGAATAAACAAAGCAGGTTTCAGTAAGGCAATATTCCAACTTTAATATTTACTATGTGTATTTGTAGAGAAACCAGGCAATAAATTCTAGACGTCAAAAGTGGAAGAAAAGATACAACCAGGTTTCCAGGTCCAGGAATTATTTCCAGCCCAATGACAGCTGAAAATTCCCCAGTGGACCATCCTAATGAATGATGGTGTTGACAACTGGGAGGAGTTTTGACACTGCCAATGTCCAGGTTGGGTCCCCCTTGGAGTTTTGCCACAGTTACCTTCTTTCCGCTTTTCAGTTTTTCCTGTATCGACGACTTCCCCCATGGAGTTTTACTGTTTGGAGAGCCGCACATACAATTTGAACATAGACATTTTGAGAGATATATACGTGAAATTTAAAGCATCTGTTCTTCTTAATCCAGCTAAGGTGTTCCTTAAAAAGATGTAGCATAATGAAACAGGCATGTTCCGCTTACATTTTCACTTCATAGCTGGCTTTCCTCCTCAGACAGCATGTTGTTTTCAGTGCATCTTCAGAAATTGCCTTTTCATAGCAAATACATTAAAACACTGTGTCATTCCAACATTTTGAAAGTAGACATTTTGTCTGCCTCTCTTCTGCCTCTCTCCACAGCTGAATATACATCTGTGTCACGACAATAGGTGCTTTGCTTTATACCATGGCTTGATGGTATTATTATTAGTATCAGGCATTAGCCAAAAATTAGATGATTGATAATCTCTTCTGTCAACCTAAAATTACTTTAAGCTAATTGTGAGATACAAGTTAAATAAAACAAGCCCTCATTTTACATTTTCTTACAGGCATGTACACACTGGTTAGCTTATCTGACCTTAGACATAACATTTAACACTTCTGCCTAATGTTAGCAGTACATTTGCATATTTCTACCAGAGCTCTCTGTATCACCATGTCTGTTTGCATCTTAGAATTCAATGATATGTTAAAGTACATTTTTATTTTCTTCAGGCCCCTCAAATACTTGTCTTCATTCTCCTGTATCTGCTCCCCCTTCCCTTAGCTGTCCCTGACAGTATATCATCGTTGAGCCAAATGGTCTACTTATCAGCATTTCTTGTCCTGTACCTGAATTTAACTTTCTCCATACCTTTTTGCTAAACTCTTGGTTAAATGCACACAATTAAAAGCAATGCTACTTTTCCTTTATATTGTAAGCCCTCTAATATAGTTATAATCTTGGTCACACAGCTTATCCATTTGAAAGCTACATCTTATCTAAAATAAGAGTATATCTTGCCTGAAGAAGGGGCCTGAGTTGCCTCGAAAGCTTGCATATTGTAAAATTTTTTTAGTTAGCCAATAAAAGGTGTCATTTTGCTTGGCTTTTCTCTTATCTAAAATAAAATACACAAATTAAATACTATTTAATACATTAAAAAACTCAAATTTTTAAACACCATTATAGATCTTTGCTAGTTTAGACTTAAAGGTAACTTGCTGAGTAGTGTTCAAGCTCCCTGTGTGACTTTTCAGACACATGTGCTGACCTTATCCAGCTGTAAACATTTTACTAGCTTAGGGAAATGAAAGTCTTAAACATCAAGCAAATTATGAAGCATGCCATGCATCTGCTCCCAAGCTGTGTGGTTATCTAATGTCAGCACACCCTCTGTTATATCTTAATGCTTCATTAGAAAATTAAGCTTTCAATAGGAAGAAATGTCACTGGCAAAAATCCATGGGTAAAGCCCAGCAAGTACATTAGCAGCCAATCATACTTGCATACAAGTCAAAGAGCCTTCACTAGTTACTGTACCTAATAAAATTTAACTTTATTTGTCAATAATTTATGAAGTAATTCAAATTAGATTTAGAAAGTATTCAGACCCCTTCACACGTGAATGAGAGATTTCGGTATATTGATTTTTTAATACATTTGAAAACCTTTCACATTCTCATTATGGTTTATTGAGTGTAGATTGATATGAATGCCATTTAGGGTATTATGAAGCAAGCTGAAAATAGACGTTTCAGATTTCTGATGAAATAGAAGTTTGAAAATTCTAAAATCAGTCATACAGCAGAGAAGAGAAAACAAAGTTAGCCTAGATAAGATTACAATAGTAATTAAACGCTCATTTTTTTACTGCTTCACTTATATTTATGTGATCTCATTCTTATGAAGTAACAGGTCATTGATAGCTATAGTTTTACCAGCTCTATAAGGTTAAAAGGAAAATTGTATAACTAGCCAGTTTACATTATAATATATTTTAAAATATATTTAAGAAAAAATGTTTTATTAATATATATTAATTTTTTCTGGCTCTTGGGAATGGAAATGTATTAAGAATGTAAGGAGTGGTAAAACAAAATGGCTTTGCAAAGAAGGCATTATCTTCCTAACAAAGTGATGTGTAGAGCATTAACTGCATGCTGACATTATTATGTTTCTATTAAAAATCTGATTTGTGTGCACTTAGAAATGTCATTCTTCAAAGTCTTCAAATTGCAACAGATTAAGATGCATTGGAAAGAGTTTTTTTTCTCTTATACCAAACTATTTTTGCTTCTTTTTCATTTTTATCTGAACCTGCCAAGACAGATGGTTGAATCTTTAAAAGTGCAAAGAAGGTGTTTGTGTGACAGGGTGGCGCTAGGTTTGTGGTGCAGCTTCTACCTGGCTGGCTATGGCTTTTGAAAGTGTAAGAATTTAATCCTCTATAGAGAGGCACTACATGGGCAATGTCAGAATCCAACAGTAACGTAAATGTTAATCCATGGAAGTTACAAGCTCATAATGAGATGTTCTCCAGTGAAGCTGCAGGCTAGAGGCATGTGAAAGTTTAATCTGTGATAGAAGAAGGCTGAAGCTTGAGGCTTAGATGAACACGATAGTTTAATCCTCTGTAGACTCTGGCACAGAGCAATATCTAATCGGGTCAAATTGAAGGCCTAGAGGCTTGGAAAAGTTCAAATGCTTGCAGACAGAGGGACTGTTTGGAAGAAACTGAATGCATAAGATTGTATAATAATTGAATGAATGTTAAGTTCAGGTACATATATAGAGAAACTACCTGAATGCAATTTGCAGTGAATTTATCACTTTGTTTCACATGTATTTAAGTTCCTAAATAAGGTTCATCCTCAACATTTAAATTAAAAGGCTGACCTTTTTGTAAAAGACAAAGAAATATTTATCTGGTGTGCACTTTGTGATACAAAGAAAAGATTTGCCTTCTGAAACTCTTTCCTTTGTTTCTTAGGTTTTCTTTTGTTTATTAATTTTTTGCCAGTTCAAGACTACATTTACTGCCCATTCCCCTTGTTTTTGGTTGCTGTAGTGATTTACTATGTACTGACTCATCACATCTGACTGCTGTCAAGGAAATTTCCTAGAATGATGTCTTCTTGCCATTCAGATTTATCACTAAACGCAGGACAAGAACAACACTTGTGGAGTCCCACCACCTTACCCTCAGTAAAGTTGCTCTGTGTTGCTGTCAATTGGCTGATTCTTAACAGGCAGGAACATCATGGTGTTATCTGGAAGGGCACTTTATATATCATAGAGATATGGTGCTGTATAATCAGGGAAAATTTTCACAGTACATTGCAAAAAATATATACAAAAAATTCCATTTTAAAAAGATTTTTCTGAGAAACATCAAGGGATATGATCTGCTTAAAGGTGTAATTGTGTACAATATTGCCTAATCCTTCAAATGTAATAGATTCAGTTTTTTCCCCAGAAGATTTCAGTAATTTGAGCAGAGACACAGAAGTAAGGTGTACTCTTAGTAAGCTCATTTGTGTTTTCTTTTAATTAAAATGAATCATGGTGCCATAGATTGACAACGTGTTTCTCGCTTTTCAAACTTATTAATGAAATTAAAAATTTCACTATCATCTTTACTTGTGATATTACTAATACTACTACAACTAATATCGATCTTGTTATATGATTAACTGACCCAAATACTACTCTGTTCCTAATTTTCTTTTCACATTTTAATATTTTCTTTATTGGGTTGCATGAATTATAGTTGTTATTGGTAAAACTTCAGCTCCCAGTATTTAATACTACAAGATACGATCATCAACTTCTAAAACTGAACACCTTATGGCCCTGTTGTGGTTGTAAGTCATTGATGCATACTCATTAAATATACTGTGAGGCTGCATAAGATAAGAAAAAAATGTTCACTTTTGAACCTAGAAACAACATCAAATGTACTAGCTACTAGGTAAATTAACTACTGAAACACTACCAAGCAGGCACAGAGTGACCAAGGACCTCACGTCATTATTGAGCTCTTATACATTACAAATACATAGTCACTCATGCGCATCTGAGGATCTCCTCAGAGCCTCGATCCAGGTATGCAATGACCCAAAAAGGCGAGATTAGGGGCACTGTTGCTAACATTCTTTTCTTCCTCTCTCCCAGCAGCTCTGAGAAACCACTCAGTGAGGGCACTAAGCTGTGTCCCTTCCAGTTCATCTGCTATAAGAAGCTCAGCTGTCTGGAAGGAGGTGTCTTTTATGCTCAAAGTGACCCACCAGACGGAGCTCCAGTGAAATTACCCTTGTTTCTGCAACCAAGAACCCGAATACTTTCTGTTTATATTTCACCCAAGGGATGGCTGTATAATGCTAAGAAGTGTTTCTTTTGTTGGATTTTGATCAATTAAACAAGAAAACTCAGTTGGTGTCCCAACTTTATATCCTACTGTATCCTGTCCTTCCTCCACCCAGCCACAACATGTACAACAGATGTGCAGAATGGCCAGTGATTGAATGACTGAATGTACCTCAATCTAGAATGACATGGATAGGAAAGAAGTGGATCCAACTGATTCTGCACATTATAAAAGTGACCTGTTAAATAAAGAAGTTGACTTCCGCCTTTACTTATAACTAAGGAGATTAAAATGTCAAAAAGGAAAGAATTTGTAAAGAAAAGATTATTACTGAGAGGGATTGAAAAGCCTAAAAAGGGTTAAAAAATGATTAAAAAAGAAATAAATTAAAATCTGGTTAAAAGTGAGGGAAATTTGTTCTTAATAGAAGGAATGCACATTCTTCCACGAATAATAAATAAAACAAAATACTATATACGCAATTATACCATTTGTTTTTACAATCTGAACACGCACACACCTAGAAATCTTATGTACTCTAATTTTAAATTGTAATATTCACAGTAAAAACATAGAGTTCATCAGAGCCCCTGCAGACACTAAATTTTGAACTGCATGAAGCTCTGCAAATAAAAGAGCTCCTGTATCTCCAACCTGATGGCAACATTTGAAACACTGGAAAGAGAGGATGGCGGCAGTGGAGTAGAATATGCCATGATCTAACCTAGAGTTAACTTAGCCATCCTGCACTTTAACAGAGTTCCCAATATCTTTGCCCTGTTTATGACATATTGCGGTCATTGCTTTTTACCATGTGCATACAGACTGCCGCTTTGCTTCATTAGGAGTCAGCAAATGGCCAGCACCTGTCACTGGGCTCACACAAACTGCATCTTTGCTTCTGTTTGGAGTCTGCAACAGTCTGTGCATGTCACCGACTGCACATAAACAGCTTCTTCACTCCATCTGGAACCAGGATTGTCCAGAATTTCTTAACAGGTAAACAGCATCTTAACTCCATCTTTGCCCTGATTAGATTACACCAGGCCTGCCCATTTCACATGCTGTATAAAGATTGTTCCCCTGAATTTCAGAAGAGGATACCACCTCTCAGCAGGAGCAAACTGACTGCTTTTTTTTTTTTTTACTGTTTCCTTTGCCCTGTTCAGTGTCAGCAAATGACAGTGCCTCTTACAGGGCACAAAATTAACAGCTTCTTTACGCCATCTCAAGTGAACAAAGGACTTGATTTCTCACTGGGCAAATTCAAAATGCATCTTCACTGTAACTTTGCTCAGTCCAGGATCCACAAATGTTCTCACTGGGAATACTCATACTTCATTAAGAACAGACTGCATCTACTGTATCACCACAAACAGCAAAGTGAAGTGGTCAGTATCTCTCAATGGATTCACACAATCAGCATCTTCACGCCAACTAAACCAAAGCTAGTTTTGTCTGTTCATTGTAATTCTCACTTATGACAATTATTTGCTGTATTTTCATCTCTCCATATTTATTTTCAATGACAGCTGCACTGCGCTGTGGCATATTGGACCAGGTAAATTCAGTGGTGTTTACAGATTACTTTGGGCTCTCAGGCCTTTTCTGTATGAACTGCATTGTTATAACATTAGAACAATCTAGACAAGAAGAGGCCATTCAGCCCAACAAAGATAACCAAATAATATTAAGTTTAGTTTTGAAAGTCCTAGAGCCTCATTTATTAACAGTGCATAAGCACAAAATGTTGCATATGCCCGTTTCCACACTCACTTTGAGATGTATAAAAATTAAACATGGTGTAAAACCACGCACATTTTCACAGCAGCCTATCACCATGCATACACTCTTTTCTGCTTGGTTTTGCAAAATGGTGGCACCCAGTGTCAAAACAGTGTTACTGTTTCTGTGGTCTTTCTTTGGTGTTACAGCTGCACAGGTTGTGTCGAGAGAGCAGAGGATTACAGCATCCAGCAGAGGGTATAGCTTCTAGCCCTGGAGGACATTTAAGGCACATGCTGCCTCAGGAAAACCTTTAGCATCTGCATGGATTCCACTCACCCATGCCACAGTCTATTTGAACTCTTACCATCCAGCAAATGCTTCCGAGCCTTACCTGCATGTTCCTCGAGGCTCAGAAACAGTTTCATCCCAAGAGGTATAAACATACTCAATCAGTCCATCAAGTGCTCCCAGTAGAATTGTTTGTACTTCTAATTACATCACTGTAAACTTGCTCTACAACTGTAATATTGCACAGCTTGAGCCACTTTATGAACCATTTGCACTATCTGCACAATATGTACATGTACAGTATATTGTACTTATGCTTTCACATTTGTATGTTTTTCATTTTTTTATCTTCTTCTTCTTATTATTTTTTTATCATTTTATAGGAGTATATTTTTGGAGGAGTTGCATATTGAATCTCATTGTACCATACAATGACAATAAAGGAATTAAATTCAATTCAATAGAAGAGAGCACGTATTTACAGATGATTATGACTGGCTTCTAACTCCATTTAGACTTCCAAGAGCTATCCTCTTGGAGCTGTGTGCTGTCAGAATACTAGGATTTACTGCATACTTGATATCATTTTTATGATGAAATGCATTATAGTATTATATGATATATTACAAATAAATTAACTTCATTTAAATAATCCATACTGAGTTGGTCTCGTCCAATGCGAGAGATGGACGTCTGAAGTGGAGCTCCGCTAGCAGCGGTGTTATTTTTTCATATTATTTGCTTATTATCCTGAGATATCCTGTATCTATTCAAGTGAAAAGGGGAGTGAATGTACGATCGTGAGTTCAGATCTCGATAGCTCGCCGATCGGAGAAGAACACCTGAAACTGGAAAAGGCCTCACAGTCCGCGATTTCAATTACTCCATGCGAGCCGGGAATAGCGGGGACACCAGCTACAGTACAGCCTGACGCTTCACCTACGGTACAAGAAAGCACAATTGAAATGTCTAAACTGCAGGTGATGTTCGCTGAGCTCATACAAGATATAAAGAAAACCGAGAAGGCAAATGAGAAAGCAAGGGCAAAGGCACATGAGAAACTGAGACAGGAATTGAAACAGGAGTTGCAACAAGCAAATGAAACGCAGCGGCAGGAGTTGCAACAAGCAAACGAAACGCAGCGGCTGATGCTGCAAAAGGCAAATGAAAGGCTGCGACAAGAAAAGCAACTGGAGATGCGACAGGTGCAGGGTAAAATTGAAACGCTTACTGATCAATTGGAGGATCTCAAGGAGACATTCACGACTAGGATTGAAATAGCCGAAAATTTAGCTGCCAGTGCCGAAGAAAAAGCAGAAACTGTCAGCTCCGAATGCAAAAAACTCGGAGACAGTCTGGCTGCTTTGGAAGATGGAAGCAGAAGGTATAATGTCAGAATTGAAGGTCTGCCGGAGAATCGAGACAGTCCAAACCCAGTGAAATTCGCAGCTGAACTCTTCTCTAAAATAATCGGGGAGGACTTTAAAGCAGAATATGAGATAGCAGCGACTTACCACATACGCAGATCAAATACCGTTTAATCCAAATCTTTTATTATTCGCTTTGAAAAATTATCATTTAAGCTAAAGGTGATGGCACTCCTCAGAGACAAGCAAGATATTATATATGAGAATAACCGCATTCATATTTTCCCTGACTTCTCCCAAGCAACAGCTACTAAACGTGCAGCCTTCTACAACATTAAACAGTGGTTACGGCAAGCCAACGTCAAATACATCCTCTTGTATCCGGCCAAACTGAAAGTTGAATTGCAAGGTCAATTCTATTTCTTCACTAGCAAGAAAGAAGCAGAAAAGGAATTAAGAAAGCTGATCCCGGGACTATGTTGATACATAATAGTGAGTCATGGTCGTTAATGATATAGCAAGGACTAATAATCTACTGTCTGATCGTTTAAAATACGGCTTTTTATCATTGTATATTCTCATTATTACTTAGTATTACTAGGGCTCTATCTGTCTATGTTTTATTGTGCTTAATTACTTTTTTTTTTTTCTTTTCAGCTAATTATTTTCTCTCTACCCTAAATGAGACTGTTCAACATCAAACCCTTGGTTTATGGTTATTGCTATTATTGCATTAAGACTTATTATGCTTATTTTGGACAAATTTCTAACACTATTCCCCGGGTTTATTGTCTGGGTGTATTATCTTAATGCACTAAGATTGCTGAAGACTATATATATTTTAAATGCATAATTTATTTATTTTTTTTATTTTAGACTATATTGGTAATAGATATCTCTATCTTTTAATCCTAAAACACTGCTGTGTAGGGGCTTGTATGTCAGAGGACTCGGGCTGTGTAAAGTGGGTTCTAGCCTCACTTGGGGAGGCAAATAAGAGGGGGGGGGGAAGAGAGCAGGTTTGATCTATACCTAATCTATCCTCTTAATCTTTATAATTATAACTACCAATGTAATAATAAGCTACATGGTAACAACTATAGGGGAAATAGGAAATTAAGGCCGAAGCTGTCTCACTTCCAGTTAAGACTATAAAATGACATCAAAAACTCAGTCAATGTCTCCATGATGGGACAGTTAATTTCGTGAGCTGGAATGTTAAAGGCTTGAATCACGAATTAAAGAGAAAGAAAGTACTCTCTCACCTAACAGGTCTAAACGCTAAAATAGTATTTTTACAGGAGACCCACTTACTAGGCAAGGATCAGTTCCGGCTGCAAAAAGACTGTACTGGTCAAATGTTCCATTCTAGTTTTACAAAGAAAACTAGAGGTGTGGGAATTCTCATACATAGAACAGTCCCATTTGTAGCATCAGATGTAGTATTGGATCCTGAAGGGAGATATGTAATGGTCATGGGAGATTTATCTAACTGTAAAATGATCTTGATTAATGTTTATGTACCTAATGTCAATGATAAGGAATTTATACAAAATTTATTTGCATCCATTCCCAATCTGAACACTCAAAAAGTTATCATGGCTGGGGACTTTAATTGTGTTCTAAATCCACTTTTAGATAGGACTTCTTCCACAGGGGGAACGGTGTCTAACACCGCAAAGATAATTACAAAGTTTATAACTGACCACAACTTATCAGACCCTTGCAGGTTTTTAAACCCAAACTCAAGAACATATTCTTTCTACTCACCAGTACATCATTGCTACTCAAGTATTAATTACGAGAAAAAAAGCGAAATTACTAGAATAGATGAAGAACACTCCAGACTACCAAACAAGACTCTACATAGGAAAAGGCAGGCTCTACATTCAGAACTAAACCTCTTAACAACTAAAGAAACTGAACAACTAACTTATAAATCCAGACACCATTACTATGAACATGGAGAGAAAGCTAATAAGCTTTTAGGTCAACAAATTCACAAGCAAGAAGTAATCACCAGCGAGAATGGAGTTAAAATCGTCGACCACAAAAATATAATGCACATTTTTAGAGACTACTATAAATTCTTATATACTACTGAGTTTAAAGAAAACAATACACAATCTAATGCATTTCTGGATACATTACAAATACCAAAAACAGACATTTTTAGTGCGGAGGAACTTGAGAAACCTCTGCCGTTATCAGAATTACTAGATGCTATAAAGTCACTCCAAGGCGGGAAAGCAGCAGGCCCTGATGGCTACTCTGCAGAATTTTACAAGAAATTCTCCACTCAGCTAGCTCCTCTCCTATTAGCAACATTTACAGAAGCCAGAGATAACCAATCTCTTTCTCAGACCTTTCGTCAAGCACTAATCACCGTTTTTCCAAAACCTTATTACAATGTGCATCATACAGACTAATTTCACTTCTGAATAACGACGTTAAAATTCTCTCTAAAATCATAGCTAGAAGGATGGAGAAAGTGCTCCCTCGGTAATATCACAAGACCAAACTGGATTTATTAGGGGCCGACACTTATCTTCAAATCTTCGACGCCTGTTTAATGTAATATACTCACCAACTAAATCAAACACCCCAGAAATATTATTATCATTGGATGCAGAAAAAGCATTTGACATGATTGAATGGAAATACCTTTTTACTACATTGGAGAAGTTTGGGTTTGGCCCGAACATTTGTGCATGGATTAAATTACTGTATACTAACCCAGAAGCTTCAGTTTGCATCAACAACATTTGCTCAGACTACTTTAAACTAGAACGTGGTACTAGACAAGGATGCCCCTTGTCACCGCTGTTGTTTGCAATTGCCATTGAACCACTGGCAATACATTGTCGAAATACTGATCAGATAAAGGGGATTAGCAGAGAAGGACTGGAACAGAAAATTTCATTATATGCAGATGATATGGTACTGTATATATCGGACCCAGAAAATTCTGTGCCTGCAGTCTTAACAGCACTCACAGAATTTCAAAAGATCTCTGGTCTCAGAATTAATCTGAATAAAAGTGTACTCTTTCCAGTGAATTCTCAAGCATATAATATTAGATTAGATACCCTACCTTTTATCATTGCAGAACAGTTTAAATACCTAGGGTAAACATCACAAGTAAACATAAAGCTCTTTATCAACAAAATTTCGCCGTCTGCATGGAAAAAATTAAACAAGACTTGCATAGATGGTCAACCCTTCATCTCACACTAGCTGGAAGAATTAACACTGTTAAGATGAATATTCTTCCTAAGCTCCTTTTTTATTTCAAAACATTCCAATATACATTAATAAATCATTCTTTAAGCAATTAGATTCAACAATAACCTCATTTATTTGGAATTCAAAACATCCACGCATCCAAAGAGCGACCCTACAAAGACAAAAGGCAGAAGGCGGCATGGCTCTACCTAACTTCCAGTTTTATTACTGGGCAGCAAATATACAGGCGATAAGAACCTGGACACAAATAGAAGAACATACACAGGCTTGGCCGCAATAGAAGTAAAATCCTGCAGTACTTCTTTGTATTCCTTGCTCTGTGCTCCAATAAACACACGTTATCAGCAATACACTAATAACCCAATTGTGCTCCACTCACTTAGAATCTGGAACCAATGTAGAAAGCATTTTAAGACGGAGAAGCTTCTATCTGTGGCACCTCTGCAAGAGAACCACCTCTTTCAACCTTCACAAACATATGCAGTTTTTAATATCTGGAAAAAATTTGGAATTAACTTGCTTAGAGATCTTTATATAGACAACGTCTTTGAGCAATTACATTCCAAATTTAACATTCCAACTACACATTTCTTTTACTATCTTCAAATCAGGAACTTTGTTAAACAGAACCTTCCAGATTTTCCTCATCTTGCACCCTCATCCATGCTGGAAAAATATTGCTCAATCTCAAGGACTTAGACTCCATCTCTACAATATATAAAATCATTTTACAATCCCTCCCTTTCAAAGATCCAAGAGGACACTGGGAAAAAGATCTCTCAATTAATATATCAGAAAAGGAGTGGAAAGTAGCAATGCAGAGAATTCACTCGAGCTCCATATGGCAAAGCATACAATTATACAACTCAAAATTATATATCGAGCACATCTGTCTCGACTAAAACTCTCCAAAATGTTTCTAGGGCATGATCCAACCTGCGAATGCTGCAAACTAATTCCAGCTACAAAGGGTCACATGTTCTGGGCCTGCACCAAATTAACATCATTCTGGATGAAAATTTTTAATTACCTTTCAGACAGCCTTGGACTCACAATCCCTCCTAACCCATTAACAGCTGTGTTTGGTGTTCTTCCAGATGGGCTTAAAGAGAAGAAGGACAAACAAACTGTGACTGCATTCACTACACGTTTGGCACGCAGACTTATCGTGATAAACTGGAAGAACCCAAACTCTCCTCTTTTAAGTCAGTGGGAAACTGATGTGTTATACTATTTGAAATTGGAAAAAATCAAATACAGTGGAACCTCTAGATACGATCACCTCTGTATACGAGAAATTCAAGATAAGAGGAAAGTATGAGCGAAAAATTCGGATCTAAATACGAGCATAGGCTCGTAACGAGCCACGAGCCAGGCTGTGGTTATGTGTGACGTGTTTCCAGATCCGCCTCGACTCGGGATTCACCCAAGCTGACGCTGCCAGCCCGTCAGCTCACTCAGTGTTCCTTGTTCTCCCTTAGCGAGAGGATCTTCGCGTTTGTGCGCTTGAGATTTCATTGTTTCTCTGTAGCAGTTCACTGTATAAGTGTATCCAAAAATATCGCGGACATGCAGACGGAGAATAAGAGACGATTGCCCTCAAGAGGAGAGAGAGAGAGAGAGAGAGAGAGAGAGGTGCGCGAGCGAGCAAGAGAGGTAAGGAGAGAGATAGAGATGCGTGCGCGAAAGAGAGATGCGCACGAGAGAGAAGAACCATCAGCTCAGTTATGTTCACATGACGCTCATCAGACAGAGTGTATCCATACTACTTGTTATTGCAAGACATCGCTCGTTTTATCATGTAAAAATTAATTTAAAAATTTAGCTCGTCTTGCAAAACACTCGTAAACCAAGTTACTTGCAAACCGAGGTTCCACTTGTATATATTATTTATCAGTGTTATTTGTTAGGAAAATTGATTTTTATGTTGATATTTTTGGGGGTGCGGAACGGATTAACTGGATTTCCATTATTTTCAATGGGGAAGTTTGTTCTAGATACGAGAAATTTGCTATACAAGCTCAGTGCTGGAACGAATTAAACTCGTATCTCGAGGTTCCACTGTACTCAGTTAGAGGATCCGTACAGACTTTTTTCAAAACATGGCAGGATGTAATCAGTAATATTTTAAAATAATCTCATAAAGCACACAGAATCTATTAATTTAGGTATGTTTACAGGTCTTAAATTTCATGCTGTTTGGCTTGCTCTCTCTCTTAGGGGTGGGGATCGATTTGTTCTTAACTTAAATTTTCTTTATGTAAAACTTGATTGAATTTGTATGGAATGCAATAAAATTAATATAAATAATAAAATAAAATTAATAATAATCTATACTGATAATAATAAAACACGAGGGGCATGATGGTGCAGCATTAGTGATAAGCTGACACCCTGTCCAGGGATTGTTCCTGCTTTGTGCTCTATGCTTGCTGGGACTGGCGTAACCCTGGATGGATAGATGGAATAATTAAACATGTATAATGAAGATTGTTCAATGTTCCTTAAAAGTTAAGAAGAGTCAGCGTTCTAAGCTTGAATTTAGTTTTTCATTAATTGCAGAGCTTATTGTGCTGCGACTGGTTACGTGGTGAAAGAAAAGAGAAGGATGGGAATGGGGGTTGGTTCATTTGACAGAGACAGTACTGCTGCAATAAATTATTCCATCCAGGGTCGCAAATATCCCAGCAAACATCTTGCGCGAGGTAGGAACAATTCATGGACGGGGTGCCAGCTCATCGCTACAGCTGTGCCACCATGCCCTCACAAGTTTAATACAAGCTTTAATGCATTTCTTCATGAAAATGATATCACGTATACATCTTAGTATTCTAAAATGTTTAAAAGGCTGTAATATCATGAATGTAATGTATTCTCTGAGGTGATCACTGCCTGCATGCTCCTGTCAGCATAAGAGAAAGACCGTTTAAGATGCATGTAGCGATTAGTGAATGGGTTGGAGAACACATAGAACATGAAGCATTTAATGCACTACTTTAGTTACGATTTGAGAAACGCTAATAAACATCAATTTTAAGAAGTTCTACTTTAATGACAAAATAAACTACAAGATTGAAGTGGAAATGTCTAGATTAAAGTGGACATATCTTCTTTAGAAGCTCGATAACCTGTAACAGAGACTGCATGGGCTGGAGCTCCCAGCTCCCATACGTTCACAACACAGTTAGGTTTTTTTTCTTTCCTGCAAGTCATGCTGGCCACTTGCCGAATGGGCCCTGCCTGCATCAGTTTATAGGCAAGAACCACACATACACACACATGCATTAATTACCTATGCATACCCGAAAGGTGCTTGATGAGATAGACTCTGAGAAATTGACATGTCTATTCAATTTTATATAGCTGAAACTGGTTTCTAATGTCCATAGAGGGCCTACACCCACACATACAGTATTCAGATAAGAAATGGGCTGATGGGCAGCCTTGTAGATATAGCAGAATGTCTGGAATGAGAGAACACGGTAAAACAATTTGAGTAAGTTGGTCCCCAGTGTGAGATGATGTGACTGTTCAATACAACAGTTTTCCAATGATTAATAAACAGCTAAATTTAATCCAATATTTTCTCAAATACTAAGAGGCAATTCTCAGTCTTCCTTTTGTTGTCACTTCCATCAACTTTAGCACTGTTTTAAACTCTTGGTCAACTTGCTGCAGTGCTTCAATGTCAGAGGCATCAGGGGTCAGTGTAATTGTTGTCTGTGATGATGGTTAATGAGGTAAAATAATGCTGGAATTCATGAACTATCCATACCACAGCTCATAGCTCATGGACAAGCAGGGAAGGCTACTACAGGGGCACTGTATAGCACCTATTTTAAATCATTGAAAGATACCTTATAATTCTCTGCCCATTTATAATACCAAAAACAACAAAATTTATTTCCATTGTACATTTTCATACAAAGAATGTAAATCAATGAAAAAATTACAAGAAAAGATAAACAAATTAGAAATACTTGAAAGGCACACTTTTGCCCTTGAGCGGATTAGGAACATTGCCCAACAAACGCTTTAATGTCTGGGAGAACTGAGAATTTGACCAGATTTTCACTTTCTCTGTGTTTCTTTGATTAGGCTGAAGATCCCACAGAGATCCAATATTATGGCCTCGTTCTTTAAAATACAGTATAGCTGGAGAGTTGGTGAGGCCCATAGGGAAATACCACAACTTATAGAGGCATTTCTTTATCTTCCTCCAGTAGCCCTACTTGTCAGTAGCCATTTGAGAAGATTTAAGTGCTAAACCAAACAAAGCCCACCAATGCATCCAGCCTGTGATCTAAAATGGCAAGATGGCAATTCTCTCATTGTCACATAATTCAAGCAACTGTAACTGAAACAGAATCTCCACTTACCACTATTTTACTTTTTTTTTGACTCTTCTAAAAATTCCTTTGGCCAGAAGGTCTGTGAACTGCCTCTCAATTTCTAGTGTTATTTCAATTAAGGTGTAAAGTTTCACTGCTGGGCATCTGCCATTGTTTTGCCTGGAGGTTTTGTACGATATCCTTATATTAAGCAGCAATGTTGAGAGTGGAACTTTCTGTATTGCAGAGATTGGGAATTCTTTAAGCAATAAAGGGGTCACAGCAGCCATATCTACCGGGGCTGGTATAAAAAGCTGGAGCTTTGACTGATCCACAGAATAAAATTGGTGTTGCACTTTCCCTGTCTCAAGGTGATGTCATTTTTGGTAGGATTTCAAATATAAGCAGAAGTCAGTGTACTTTTCACAGAAGTGTCAGTATGAGCAAATACCAGACAAGATGAGTCAGGAATGTTGGATTCCAAAAAGCTACACTATTTCACTGCAATTAATAGACAGGGCTTGGAGCATACACTGTTGTTTAATTAAGAGGAGAAAGAGACATGTCAGTGGTGACAGACAGTGTATTGGATGTGCAGGAGACGAGTACTTTAAGAGAAAATCCTAGCCAGGTAACACTGCTTGAGTAGTCTCCCTGAGTAAATAAAATACATGCTGCCAGGATGCAGTGCTAAACTTGAAGTTAACTGTTATAGTGCCCAGTGTGACTAGCATCTGTCCATTGACTATGCAAATGACCACACAGTCTTAATTGGTCAAATGTGATGGCTGTGACAGACATATGAAAATCTGTGCTAATCTGAGGCATATATGATCCTGAGTCCACTTATAACAGGACTTCTGTCACCTCATTCACTTCCCTCACAGATGATGTAGGCATTTCCCAGTTTATGCTACTATCACTGTACGTTCTCCTTTGCTACTGAGTTACTCTCACCAATGTTATTTGTATGTAGTCCCATAGGTACCACAGCCAGTACTTACGCTGTAACTTTAGCTATGCTTCCTTTCCCAAATGACTACATTGCTTCTTCTTGCTGGATGAGGTGAAACACATGCATGCCCCTCTTCATAGTCCTTGTATCAGCCAGAGATTTAATCCACCTTTAGAAGCTGCCACCAATGTAATACAATTTGTATGGGTTTGCCTATACTTGTGTCATTAATAATAATAAAAAAAAAACAGTGAAGCAGGATTGTGGAGAGAATATAGAGACTTTATTTAAAGTTTGTCTGAAAATGACACCACTTGCAAATTTCATTTTTGTACACTTAAAAATTTCAGAATGACAAAACCTGAGTGAGGGAATAAAACAACCTCTGTACTTATTTTCATAAGGCAATCCAACATTAGGAAAGTACAAAGCAAGAAAGTCTGTTACTTTATTATCCCAAACTGAACATAACTTTAATGTGATGTGTTAAAATCAACAAGGACTTCTTGGACAGCAGATTTCTAAATGGTTATCTTTGACCTTCTGTATCCATACGAATATCAGAATTACATATAATGCATTTTTTGAGATGTAATGTTCTTTGAATAAAGCAGAACCACTTACAAAAACTTACAGAAATCTGCATGAATTTGCTTTTTAGTCAGCATGTCTCCACATACTGCAAAACAGCTTTTGTGAGCAGCAGAGGATTGTCTCAGCAGCACACTTATGGTCATGATGTAAAACAAGAGAGTGAAAATGCAAATAAAAAATGAAATGAAGACTCTAAAAACAAGGCCTTGATGTTTTTTGAAAGGGTTACATATCCTGGCCGGATCTATGCAAGACATGAATCAGGCAGACTATCTGTGGTATGAATGAGAACAAAGAAAACTGCAAAGAACACAGAGCACCTCATATCCCAAGGAAGCTTCACATTCAAGTGGAACAGGATTTCAAATTTTGCAGAAAAGAGGCATACAGTGCAAGAACAGACTATGAATCTAATTTTCTTGTGCATATCTATGTATCTCCCGTGGAGATATAGAACTGTGATATCACCAACAACAGTAATAAAATGTCTTCTGTTGATACTAAGATAAGTCATGTAGAATGTGGCCAGTTAAGTTTGGACAGCAGAGAATGAAAACTGTGTACAATACAATTTATTTTTGTCAAACTTCTACATCCTAGCAAAGCTCAAGTTGTGGAAGGGATGACAGGAAAGTTACTAAACAAACACAGTACTGCCATATCCTAGTGTGTTTCTATTGACCACTACAAAGAAAATGATCTTTCAAGAACTTACTTAATTTAATTAGCTGAAATTAGGAACATGTCTATATTATTTGGCTCATGTGAGGAAAACAAAATAACACTTTGAACCAATCATGTAAAGACTGAAATCCAGTCATAAGCAGATGCTCAAGTACAATGGCACACAAAACGAATGGGTCTTTTCCTTCCACAGATGTCATGACAGCTTACTTTGTGACAAGTTCCTGTTTATACAAGCAGTAACCATTACATAAGATCCTGGCACTCAAGGAACAAATGAATGTGTTCACAGAAATGTGCACTGAGGAATGGTGACTAGCTGTAGTATCACTAACTGTACGATCCCTGGAAAAGATAAAATAGCAGGTAGAACTAACCATATTTTTACAAAAACACAGAGAAAATGGTAAAGATTAAATTAACTCTGTATGAATATCATGTAGATATATTTAAGAAAGACTCATTTAGTTGATAAATTCAATCTAACTTCTCTTTATACATTTGTATTCTTGGTGGGATCACACAAGTACCTCAACTTTGGCTCACACTCAGCACTGAGATCAAGCGTCTGTGTTTCCATAAGGAACATAGTTACTATTATATACAAATATTTTAATGCAAGTGAATTCCTTTTGGAGTCTTGTGGTTTGCAATTGTTGATGCAGTTCATCAGCAACTAATTACTCAAACACAAAATGCATAAAAGAGTGGATAATCCCAGACTGCCAAATGTGAATACTCAGTATAATTAGCAACAAGCACAAATATGCTATATTTGTCCAAAATGACTTGATTGTGAAGATCCTTTTTACAATACCTGTATCTGTAGTCATCCATCCTGCTTGTAATGTATGACCACTTCTTAAAGTTTAAATTATATTTCTGATCTTTAATCTCCGATTTAAGAAAATAAGTATGATTTCTAAAAGAATTAGCCATCCAGTCCAAGTTAGGCTGGAGTTATACTTCACGCGACGCGACGCATGCTGCAGTGGACGCTCCTGCTACGCAAGTGTTGTAGTGTTTATACTTGCGCGCGTACTTTACGTAAATCTGGCGGAATCCACAAGGTGGCAGTGCGAGATATTATCGCGGTGAGAACATGTTCGGCTTCTCTGTGTTGTGAATTGCCTAAAACACCTATTAAATTCCGATAACACCTTACCGCAATATCTCTGAAAAGGATGTTTATTGATTAAAGACCTCAGCTCATCGCAAGGTGAATACAAGCACACACATACACTAGCGTCATTTTAGCGGCACCAAATCCCCAAATCTGCATATCTGTAGCTAACCAGTATGACACAAGCGACATAATGCCATCTTGCACCGGATGGACAAGCAGGGAAGGCTACTACAAGGGCACTGTATAGCACCTATTTCAAATCATTGAAAGATACCTTATAATCCTTTGCCCATTTATAATACCAAAAACAACAAAATTTATTTCCATTGTACATTTTCATACAAAGAATGTAAATCAATGAAAATATTACAAAAAAAGATAAACAAATTAGAAATACTTGAAAGGCACAGTTTTGCCCTTGAGCGGATTAGGAACATTGCCCAACAAACGCTGTAATGTCTGGGAGAACTGAGAATTTGACCAGATTTTCACTTTCTCTGTGTTTCTTTGATTAGGCTGAAGATCCCACAGAGATCCAATATTATGGCCTTGTTCTTTGAAATATAGCTGGAGAGTTGGTGAGGCCCATAGGGAAGTACCACAACTTATAGAGGCATTTCTCCATCTTCCTCCAGTAGCCCTACTTGTCATTAGCCATTTGAGAAGATTTAAGTGCTAAACCAAACAGAGCCCACCAATGCATCCAGCCTGTGATCTAAAATGGCATGTAGCTAACCAGTATGACACAAGCGACATAATGCCATCTTGCACCGATGTCTCCATGGATACAGAAGACAAGACATCACAGAACGTTGCCCCCCCTACTGAAGGCACTCCAGAATTGGATTAACAATTTAGGAAAACCCCATCTTCATTCAAAACAAAACAACTGAATGATGATTCCCTCAAGTTTGCCAAAAAATGTGGTTGTTCTGATGATCAGCCAATGTACATCACTTCTAATGCCACCTGGTCTACAATTTGTGCTTAAAAATTATTTGCTCTACCAAGTAGCAGAGCAAGAGGATGTGATGAGGTCATTGTCGTTAGTCCTGCAAACTTACCTGTGGCAGGTTTGCAAACCAGCACACACCCATCTTCTAGGTGCCCATCTGGGCACCGAGAAGACATTATACGATTGGCTGTGACTTAACAAGGAGGTCTGCTATTTCTGTGCTTCCTGTTTGAAATGTCAATTACAGCAGATTCCTGGGAAGGACTGTGCTCCTCTCTTCCCCATCCTGCTCATTGACACAGCATTTGAGCACAAAGAGGTCGATATTGTAGGACTCCATGAACCCTCTGCTTTTGGTCATGAATATATTCTGGTAACAGTTGACTACGCTACATGGTACCCTAAGAACATTCCCTTGAAACTGGCCAATATCAAGAATAATGCATGGGAACTGGCAGGAGTGTTTGCTCATGTTGGCATCCCAAAAGAAGTCATAATGGACCAGGGGACACCTTTCACCTTGGATACATTCAGAGAGTTACTCCATTTTAAGCAGCTTAAAATCTCGGTGTATCATCCTTAGACTGATAGTTTAGTGGAAAATCAGATGCTCAAACAAATGCTACACAAGGTGCTCAGTGAGGATGGGAGGAACTTGGATCAGCTACTCCCCCTCATGCGATTTACATTCCAGGAGGTCCCACAAGCCTCCATAGGTTTCTAATCTTTTGAATTATTATATGGTCGACAACCACAGGTAACATTGGACATATTAAAAGAAGTATTAGAGGAAGAGGCAGTCAGCACAGGCTCGCTATTATGATCGTGGCGTGTCTCTTTGGGAATTCCAGAGACTGAGTCATTGTCATTTCCACTTCCCACTCTAAATTACTGCCACATTGGAAAGGGCCATATGAAAATGATTAGAGGAAGGGACTGGTCAATTTGTTGAAACCACGGTAGGACAGGGAACAAATTCATTTATTCTTCGCTCAGAAAAGAAACCATAATTTCGGTATAAATTTGACATTCAAACAATGACAACAGCTTGAATCAGCCATCTTGTCTGTTCCTGAAGTGGTGACCTAGAAGAACTTCCCTGATTGGGCATGACATTATCACTGAACCTGGGGTCATTGTTTGAGAATACCCATATTGCTTCCTGGAGGCAAAGAGAGCAGACGTCGAGTGTGAGATCAACAAAATGCTAGATCTTTGTGTAACAGAGGGCAGTTTTAGTCCCTGCTCTAGCCCCATCATCTATGTCTTAAAGCATGACAAAAGTTGGTATCTTTGCAATGACTTCCAATGATTTAATCAAGTCTCTAAATTCAATGCTTATCCAGTGCCACAAGTGGACAAACTCCTCAAGCAACTTAATATTTATAAGCTTAATATTTGACTACACTTGACATGACAAAAAAGAAGTAGCAAATTCCTTTAACAGAATCCACTAAGTAGAAGACTGCATTTAGCGCCCCTAGCGGCCATTGGCAGTATTGTGTTCTCCGATTTGGATTGCACGGGGCTCTACCAACCTTCCAGCGTCTGGTGGACAGAATGCTCCAGCATTACAATTCGCAGTTGAGAGTATAATGAGTATATGAATATGATCATTCTGATATCTTATGCTGGATTTTGTGCAAACAGGAATGTGAGTTCTGGCTTCAACTAATTTTTTTGGTACATTTATTTAATTTCTGTTTATATCACACTATCTAATTCTAGAGGGCTATCAACTTTAGGCATCCATGTTCATTATCTTACATCTGGAGAATACATACCTGGCATTGCCATAATCAGTAATATTTTAGTCATGGTCCAGGTTGGCTCTTCTTTTGAACAGAATATTTATGAAAAAATAGGCAGAAGTTAATTACAAATTACAAACATCTTATTTAGAAAAATTAAAAAGAAAATTAGAAAGGTAATCCCCTAGTTGTTTTCTATTCATGACTGATTTTTATAGTGAATTCATTTCCGGCTGCATTATATGTGTAATACTGGTAAACAGCTTTTGATGTTAAGTTTTAATGTTCACCCTTTCTGACTCCGCACCTCTTGCTGGGTACAGCCAGGCATTCTGCATGACTTTTCACTCACTGCTCAAAAATATAAAAACATGTTATTGTTCTCTGTAATATAATACTGTAGGAAATTAGACTGAGGAAATATTTGGCTAGCACATGTAATTTTGACAGACTTTCACCTGCACTATAAGAATGCAAATTAGCATCTTTTGTAATAATGTATTATCTACAGTAACCTTTATTGTCAGATATTTTGGATTAAATTTGCCTTTTTTGCCCCAGACTTCTCTCGGCATTCGTCTTTATTTTATAAATTCTGTTATATCTAATTTTAAAAAAAAAAGCAATCATATATTTTGGACAGGATTGTGTGATTATAATTTTAATAAACTGAGACAAATCATTTGGCCAGATTTGCTAGACAGCAAACCTTCACACTTAGCTAAAGTAATCAGAAAAGTTATACATCATGGCATTTGAGAACAGAGAAAGGGCGCTGTGATCCAGTTTGGAGTGAACAGGAGAAATGCCTGGAGGCAATGTGCTAAAGAAGAGCATTTTGCCTAGGGCCACTGAACCATAGCAGAAGCAGAGTTGTCCACCATTGAATTGAGGACAAGCACTGCCTCCGGGGGTTAAACTAGAGATGAGGAGTGTCTCCTGGCAAGTGGAAGTAGCTAAAATGGATAATGTTTCCCTGCTGCATTTAAGGTAAACCTGGCTGCAGGCCCTTTTATTACAGGCAGCTACTAGCTGTTTCTTTTCTTTAGCAAACATCTACCCTAGTTTTTATTTCAAAAAGTATAGAAACAATGATGTTTTATTTCTTTTTTAATGCAGGAAATAATTTTATGTAGAGTATAAAATTGGATAATAATTCCTTTTATGTAAGGCTGACTTCAAGTATGTTAAGCAAACAAGTAAACAAAAGACCACACAATTAAATAATTAAAAAGACTAAAACATAAACAAAAGCATTTCAGAGATAACAAGTAAAAATCTGTTTTTCTTGATTTGAGAAGGGGAAGCATATATCTTAAAAAATCTTCAAAATGAAGCAGGAAGCTAAGGAACAAATGTGCTGAACTTTACATAAAAACACAAAATAAAGGCATAAAAAAAAAAAAAAACAACTACTATTGATTATCACCATTCTGGTCCATTAGTTAGCCTCACAGAAACTGGGTTTAAATCTCTTGCCTACATGCCATATGTTTGGAATTGCAGATTCTTCTCTTATCTGGGTGCTTTGGTTTTAAGACGCATGTGTTAGGTCAATTCAGAAATCTAAAATTAGCTCCATTTTAGCTGGGCATTGGGAAACACTGGTGTCTCAAAAGTCTCCAGTATGTGAACCTGAATTGAACTGAGAAGGTCTGGGTATTTTATGTTATTTGATATTCATGATATAGCTATATCCCATGATATAGTTAATTTACCAAATTTTTCCTAATTTGGGCAGACCTAACAAATCAAAACTACAATAATACTAATAAAAGTCTTCTTATTGAACCAAAAACCATAATTGTGTGAACCAAGCAAACACTTCTTGCCAAAATAGTTTCTTCATTATTACAATACCTGTGGTCGAGTTACACCCAACAATGTCAAAAATACGACCAGAGAAAGCAACTCAAAATGCAAAGCAGGAAGTATTTAGTACTGGATACACCAATAAGAAACTTGTTCGAATTGGAGAAATAAAATTACAAATGAACTAACAACAAATATTTAAAAAGCAAATGGAATGTATAAACTTATTTGATGTGGACATGTATGCATGTATTTTTCTTTGTGTTGTGTTAATCATTTCCTTGTGTAAGTAAGCAAGTCTTCAATAGAACAAAACTTCAGAATGCTTGCCTATGTGAAACGTGAGTAGCACAACCCAATACATTCAACATTTTCCATTTAATTTAATCATTGTGACATCACATTATTGAGAATTTCAGCATGACTTATTGGACTCCTTCTGATGTGCCAAAAAAATACACAGCTTATGCAAAGACTAGAGAAGAAATGCAACAGAACAGTACAGTGGAACCTCGGTTCACGAATGTCTCGGTACACGTACAACTCGGTTCATGACCAAAAAGTTCGCCAAACTTTTGCCTTGGTTCACGACCACACACTTGGTATACGAACAAGCCAGTTTCCCTTTCGGTTTGTGCGCGCAGATGATTTCCGCATTGTTCTCGGTCAGACGTGCCTGCCTGCCTGCCTGCCTGCTCGTGAGAGAGAGAGGAGAGAGAGCGAGCGCGTGCGTGCTGCTGAGAGAGAGGGGGAGGGTGCGTGCTGCTGAGAGAGAGAGAGCGAGACAGCTCCTGCAGCTGAGCAGGGAGCCTGGGAGTTTTGTGTCAGTGTTATTCAATGTTTTTACATTAGTTTACTATTACACTGTGCATTCTATGGTGTAATTAACTATATTTGTGCTTAATCTTTAAAAAAAATAAAAAAAGTACAGTTATGAAAAGTACAGTTATGAAGTGCTGGTTATTGCACCACATTTAAGAAAGCAATATTCATCTGTTCAAATCTCTGTTCATTTCCTCACTGTCCTAGATTAATTTCTTTACATAAGTTGAATTTTTACTTTTTTCATGAATAAGTGCATGACATAGCACCACAGGTAAGGAAATATAAAAACATGCCAACATTTCCAGCTATTTACTTTTAACATGTAATAACTGCAACAATTATATTTTTGTTGATACTATTTTACTTTGGTATATTGGAAACATCAATAACATTTGTTTGACTTTTTTCAATTTTAGAGTCACCTATAGCTATCAGATCAAATACCAATATTCAAATAAAATTCAGATGTACATTTTCTGAAATAACTTCTTACTGAAAGGCAAAAGATAATATTTAATTACAAAATAAACTTCATTTATTTTACCTTGCACTTATTTCAGCATTGTGGTATTCCAAATGCGCTATACAATAGTGACATATTATCCAAATTTGTTTTTGCTCATCACTGTCATGACCAGCATTTTTGGAATTTTGAATTGTTAGGTTGTATTGTTCTTAATAAAACAAACATATCTTTTAACACTAGAATTAAAAAAGCCTATGAAAAAACTTGTAATCCCAGCCCACATTAAATTCTTTTGCACCTCTCTGTCAAAGTCTTTTGTCTTGTAAATTTGTCGATCAACACAAGCAGCAAGCAGCAAGCAACCCAAACGCCACAGCTCAAGTTGCAAAGAAGATTCTCAGTGCTCAGTGTTTATGTTGGAGTGAATTGCTTGGAATTGTATGCCTTGTATGCCTTTAATGTACAAAGTAATAGGAACCACAGCATAGAGAGAAATGTGTACATTGCAACAGGTACACGTTGTAAATGTAGGAAGGATGGTCCTTGGGTGTGGGGCAACTGTTAACATTTGAATTTGATGATTGCATATAGCACAGAACTGACCTCTCTGTACTATTCTTTCCTCTGCATGTCCTGGGGCTTCATGTGTAACGCCGTGCATAGAACTCACACTATAACATGACATAAGCACAAAAGTGGAAATGTTCGTACGCACAAAAAAATCCAGATGCATAAATCTGTGCAAACACCAACCTCCACATTCTTCCGCTACATAAATCCTGGTCAGCATGAAAACTAGCGCAAGTGCACGTGCCTGCTGTTCCGCCCCAACTCCTCACAGAATTACCCCTCTTTGAATATGCAAATCAATTAAATTGCTCTTAAGCTCAGCCTTCTGTGAAAAGACAATGGCAAAAGCACAAGGGAAAATAGAAGAATTTCAGCGAATACCAAGTGGAGGCAAGGTAAAACATACAATTTGTTGGTTTAAACAATGGTATAAACAACAAAAGAAAGTTGATCGAGTGACATAGCATGTCGGAGAAACTGAAAAACTCAAGTTCACAAAGTTGCACAGTGCCTGAAATAAAAAAAAATGTCAGTTATCAAAGTCACCGTGAAAAGGCGAGTGGTAGCCCACTGTCTGAGTGTCATATGAAAGCTTATTAGGGTACAGGGAAAAAAAAAGGCACACAGTGGGGAAAAAACACGAAATGTCAACTTTAATCTCGAAATTTCCACTTTAATCACGTAGTTTATTTTGTCATTAAAGTAGAACATCATAAATTTCATCTTAAAATTGTTTAATTTACTAGTTTCTCAAATCCCATCGTAACTAAAGTAGCACGTTAAATGTTTTGGTTTGTATTTGATCTTCTATGTGCTCTATGTGTGTGAATCACTACGTGCTTCCAGGCTTTCTCTTCCTCCAACAGGACACAGAATCCATTACATTCGTGATATTACTGCTCTCTGAATAATTAAAATACTGAGATGTATACGTGATATCATTTTCATGATGATAGGAGTTAAAGCATGTTATTAAACATGGGAACACGGTGGCCCAGTGATTGTTCATGTTTCACGCAAGATGTTTGCTGCGCCATGCACGACCTTCAATGAAATTTTAGCAGTACTGTCTCTTTCAAACGTACTAACCCTCTATTCCTGTCCTTACTTTTCTGTCTCCAATAGACAGCATGGCTGAGGCAGCATGTGCTTGATGATGTATACCAATAATTCTCTTTACGATCAGCTGCTGTAGATCTGTGATTCCCCACTCAGAAATAGTGATATAAATATTCATGAGATTTAATATGGAAAAAGATGATCCGCTGTGGCAACCCCTAACGGGAGCAGCTGAAAGAAGAAAAAGAAGGTGCAGTGAGAGTAATAACACTAAAGCAGCTATGGTATTTGGAATACTTTGGCTATTCCCTGGACCATTATATTGTTACAGGTTGATTACAATCAGATGCCTTAAATTAATAAACAATATGCAGTTAGTTTTAGCGTATATGATAAAGCCGCGTCAGGGGTGTGGATCTAAAAAAGAAAGGGTAACCACACAGGAACAGTAGCACTGCTTTGACGCTGGGTGCTGCCAGTTTGCAAAACCGAGCAAAGAACTTGCGTACGCCAGGGTTGGAGCTACCGTGAAAATGTGCATGGCTTTACACCAAGTTTAGGTTTTATACATCAAGATTTGAGCGTGGAAACGTTCATACACAACAACCATGCACCAAAATGTGAAGATCGGGCAAGATCGGGAAAAAAAAAATGCGGTCACTGATTACCACCACAAGAAGGTATGCAAATGAATATGAATAATATCAATAATGTTGCGTCAGTGCCACAATGTCTTCCGAAATGTACTATACAGGTCAAAAAATGAATTTTTCCATATATTATATATACCTCTTATTTACGCTACTTTTTTTTTGTCAGTGTGGCTTTGACACCATAAGGTGCATACTAATTCAGAATAAGCAGGAACACTCAATAAAACTGAATAAAAAAATTCAAGTGACAATGAGATACCAAGAAGCATGATTCACCAGTGTTTGTGTGTCAGCTTTTGTCCCTCCAGATCAGAGAATTTCCAGTTCCATTTTCTCAAAACACCACTCACATCTATAGTTATTCATAGTTCCAAATAAAAGCTAACAGCATCAGATCTGGGGTGGTGGTGGGGGGTAGGGTTGCATTGTGATTGTGACTGAGAGAATAAAAGTGAAAAAAAGCTAACTTTTACAAGTACTATAAATGGACACAAGGTGTTACAAATCATACAAATCAAATCATACAAAACAAATGTATGTTTTTATTGTGTAATATTAACAATAAGGGCAGCTCACTACTCAAAAACGTAAATTTGTGAATTTGTGTAAACACACATGAAATGCATGTGTTCCAAATAACAATTGTCACACACATGTTCATGGGAGGCAGCTAAAGGGCTTGAGTAAGGGCAGTTCCGAAGCATGCCGGGATGTGGCAGAGTGCACTGAATGTTTTTCTCCCTTTCTTGTCGGAAATTCACGGGAGATCCCACCTGGCTCTTTTAACGTCACTTCCGGGACTGAGCCTATGAAAGAAGACTTTGCCGGCGCCGGCCCCTGTGATGTCACGTCTGGACTCAAACCAATGGCTGAAGACCATGAGTCCGATCCATATGATCTCACTTCCTGTCTTCCCCTTTAAAAACCTACACCTTTTCCCTAGTCCCTCAGTTCTGTTTTGGACTCGGTTTTGTGCACATCAGTGCCGCATTTGCTGATCTTTACTTCTGCAGCCAGGATACCAGATTATACAGGTGGCTGCCCCAAACCTTTATATGACTCTGTCTCATATTTATGACACTGGCGTTGCCGGCAAGATGGAAAAGTACCAGAGGAGAAGGGGACAGGACCTGCAATGTACCCAGATGGGAGCGAACCATGGCCAAGTGTTCAGGCGGGGAGGGTGTCCCGTGGTTCGGCAAGACCCGGTGCGGGCTCCGCTCCCGGCACACATAACTAGGCCACCTAGAGAGGCCACGGAGTGTGCGGGTGGGGTCCACAGAGTTGGGCTTCTCTGGAGGGGGGAGGCAAAAGGGGCTCAGTATGCTCTCTTGGGGGAGAGTGCCTGCCTCCCTGTGAAACCAGAGCCCCGTTTACCACCCAGGGGTGCCCCAGACTGGCAGGTGAGTAAAATAAAAAGGAGGTTGGACCCAGAGCGGCTGACCATCAAACAAGCCTAGTCCTTCTGGGCAATGGTAGGGCAGTGGCTACGGCCATTTGAAAACAAGCCCTACCACATAATAGAGCAGGTAGCTTGCTATCTTCTTCTGAAAGTGCTTCCCCATGGCTTCACCCAGCCAGTAAGTTTAAGAACATGACAGAGCTCATAGAGTTTCTGGAGACACAAAGGGCGGCCTTGCACTCTGGGAGAGCAGAACTGTCCCTATGTCGAACTCAGCCGGGGTCTGTCCCAAGACCTGCCCAATCACCCCAAACCCAGTACAACCCGTAGCTTGTATCGGCATCCACATTGCCGCGGGTGCGCAAACTGCTTGGAGGCAAGGAGGAATGCAGGTGGAGGGCGAAGAGGGGTTGGTGTGCTCTGGCTAATCCGTTGGCGGTCTCACATACTGGCGTGGTGATTGTCAACGGACACAAGACCACAGCTTTGTTCGCTTCCGGCAGCAACATTTCCATTGTTGCCTGCCGATTTGTTCTACCTCAACAGAGGCTAAAATTTAAGACTGGTATAACCTGTGTCCACTGAGAAATCCGCTGGTACAGGTCCGCCACTTGTGTCATCAGTTACGGAGGATCAGTTCAGAAACTAACCATAGCTGTCCTTCCTGATCCTCCACACCCGGTGATACTAGAGCGGGACTGGTCTAAAATTAAAATCGGTGAGACACATACCTCTCCCGGGATTAATTTGGGCCCCGTTACAGACGGGAATAAGCCATCTCAAGCTGCCTCCACACCATGTAATCAGCCGGCAGAGAGAGACGAAGCGCTGGCGTCTTTTAGAAGGAAGCAATGGAATGACGACTCCCTGAAGTTTGCTAAAAATGCAGTGGTCCTTGTCAATGGCCAGCGCACTAACCAGTCGATGCCACAGGGCCCTCACTTTGTGTTAGACAATGATCTTCTTTACCGAGTAGCAATGCATGATGGGCAGGAGAGAAGGCTATTGCTAATTCCGCGCACCTTTCGGCGGCAGGTCTGGAAGTTAGCACACGTCCACCTCCGAGGTGGCCACCTGGGCACCGAGAAAACCCTGGAGTGGATCAAGCTCCGTTTCTACTGGCCAGGAATCAATGAGGAAGTTCGTCGCTTTTGCACTTCCTGCCTGGAGTGTCAGCTGCGACAAATTCCTAGAAGGGACCGTGCTCCTCTCGTTCCTATATCCTTAATTGACATTCCCTTCCACAGAATTGGGGTCGATTTAGTCGGACCTCTAGAGCCCTCAGCCCGAGGACACAAGTACATTTTAGTCCTCGTGGATTATGCTACCAAATACCCCGAAGCTGTTCCGTGGTGCTCAGCCACTTCTAAAGCCATCGCACGGGAATTACTAGGGGTCTTTGCGCGTGTGGGTATCCCCAAGGAAGTCTTGACGGACCAGGGGACACCTTTCACCTCGGAGATGTTCAAGGAGACTGCCAAGTTACTGAAAATAAAGCATTTAAAAACCGCGGTGTATCATCCTCAAACTGACGTTTTAATAGAGAGGTTTAATCAAACTCTCAAACAGATGCTACGTAAGGTGGTCAGCGAGGATGGAAGGAACTGGGATCAGCTCCTCCCCTCGTTCTTTTTGCCTACTAGGAAGTCCCACAAGCCTCCACGGGCTTCTCTCCTTTTGAATTATTGTATGGGCCACAGTCCTGGGGCATATTAGATATTCTAAAAGAAGGCTGGGAAGAAGAGACTCTTCCCTCTACAAACATACTGGAGTATATCGTGCAATTACGGGATGGATTTGGAAAAATTCAGCCCCTCCTTAAACATCACATGAAAGAGGCCCAAGCAGCACAGGCCCGATATTACAACCGCGGCATGTCTCTCCGGGAGTTCCACCCGGGAGATCGTGTCATGGTCCTAGTGCCTACTTCCCACTCTAAGTTGCTTGCCCATTGGCAAGGCCCTTATGAAGTTAAAGAGAGGAAAGGACTCATCGACTATTTGGTGAGTCAACCCAATCGTCGGCCAAGGGAGCGGGTTTATCATGTGAACCTGCTGAAACCGTGAAAGGACAGGGATCCCGATCCCTCTGCCGGACAGCCCCGCTCACTCTTTGCTCACATGGCTAGCCTTAACTTCAGTGCGGATTTAAGTCCCAGACAACGGTGGGAGCTGAAAACAGTTATCTGGTTGGTCCAGGAGGTAGTGAGTGAAAGCCCCGGAAGGACCTCTCTGGTTGAGCATCACATTGTGACAGAGCCCGGGGTTATTGTCCGAGAACGCTCGTATCGTCTTCCCGAGGCAAAAAGGGCTGAAGTGGAGCTTGAGATCAAGTACATGCTGGAACTAGGTGTGATCGAGGAAAGTCATAGTCCCTGGTCTCGGAGAGATCGGCGCCCTTGACTGATTTGACAAGGAAGAGGGCCCTGAACATTGTGGTATGGACTGAGAAGACAGACGCTGCATTTAGTGACTTGAAGCAGGCCCTTACGTCCACACCTATTTTGACGGCACCTAACTTTTCTTTGCTTTCATCCTCCAGACTGACGCTTTGGACACAGGCCTGGGGGCCGTGCTGAGCCAAAGTGTCGATGGTGTGGAACACCCCATCATGTTCCTGAGCCAGAAACTGTTGGACCGGGAGACCAGGTATGCAGCGGTGGAACAGAGGCGATTACCCAGCTGAGGTACTACCTGCTGGGCTGGGAATTCATCGTTGTCACGGACCATGCTCCTTTACAGTGGATCGCCCTGCACAAGGAGTCGAATCCGCGGGTCACCAGGTGGTTTCTTGACCTCCAGCCATACAAGTTTTCGCTCATTCATCGTCAGGGCACTCTCCACGCCAACGCTGATGCTCTTTCTCGGGTTCACGACCTCTCGGTGAGGGTCACTCGGCCTGACGGGTCTGGGCTGAGGGGGGGGCCTTGTCACACACGTGTGCATGGGAGGCAGCTAAAGGGCTTGAGTAAGGGCAGTTCTGAAGCATGCTGGGATGTGGTAGAGCACTGACTCTTTTTCTCCATTTCATGTAGACCATTCACGGGAGATCCCACCTGGCTCTTTTGACGTCACTTCCGGGACCGAGCCTATGAAAGAAGACCTTGCCGGCCCATGCCCCTGTGATGTCATGTCCGGACTTGAACCAATGGCTGAAGACCATGAGTCCGATCCATATGATCTCACTTCCTGTCTTTCCCTTTAAAAACCTACACCTTTTCCCTAGTCCATCAGTTCTGTTTTGGACTCGGTTTTGTGCCCATCAGTGCTGTATTTGCTGATCTTTACTTTTGCAGCCAGGATACCAGATTATACGGGTGGCTGCCCCAAACCTTTATATGACTCTGCCTCTTATTTATGACAGATATTATTTACACTATACAGCTTTAGGCACCTCACTCCCAGATAATCAATGATTGAGCTGGGAGAACTTTTTGCCCTTTCTGCTTGCTGTTTGTTTTGATCAACAAATTTACAAGACAAAAGACACTGACAGGGAGGTACGAAGGGATTTGGTGGGCCATGATTACGAGTGTTTTCATAGGCTTTGGTAATTCTAGGGTTAACCCACTGTTTTGCTTTTTGATCTTTTTATAAACACATCTCCAGTACACTAAAAGTATTGTTCTGCTCATGTTCCTGTCCCAGTTCAGATCCCTGATTTGCTTTTGTTATATGCTAAAAATTTCCCATCTCATTAATCATAATGGAAAACAACTATCATGTTTCTGATGTTATTTTTTTGGTCTAATAGCTTTAAAAATGACCTTTTATTGTGCATTTTCAGTGTCAGCAAAGCACATTTAGCTACCTCAACCAATGCATGCCTTTAGGAGGCTGCTAACTTGACACATTAATGACATTATTAAGGTTACCTGTTTAATATTGTTATTGAATCTGTAAAGGAGTAGAGAATTGGATCCACACACACTATCTTCCATCAGATGCATTTGTTTTGCGATTTGTTTCAAAACACAAACATTATGTCATTTTGTGGTTCAAATTGCTGTGTATTGTTTGTTGCCTTAGTAGTAGAATTTAGTTAAAAAATTATAATGAGGAGGACATACCTAAAGGTCATTACATATTGAGGGCTGCACTTTGTGCTTTGCAGACACACCATGTGCAAAAAAGCAAACATATTAGCAATAAAACATAAAAAGGCATTTAAGGTACAAACATATTAGAACTTTTAACATATATTTAAATATATTTGAAGATTTTTCATGTGAATATTCAAGTCCTAATCTAATATATAAAGCTAAATGTGTGTTTGTGAGTTAGTTAACCAAAATGCAAGTCCCTGTTGCTGAACCTATACAGTTTTCACTGATTTCTTATTTATATGGGAAGACCATAGGCTATGTTTTGTCCTGAATTCTTACTGTTTTGATATTTTATTAGGTAAGTGCTCCTAGGAGGCATTTTTGGAACTTAGGACAGTATGTAAAGTTGTTCCCCACGGTGGGTTTTGTCTGTTAAATATTGACTTGGGGTCAATCCATTTTTCTGAGGAAATGTATTTAGTGGCTGCACCTGCACTTTATTCCTCCTTGCTACCCTACTAGTTTTTGTGCAATTTCAGAGCCCTTATGCCCTTATTATTTACCTATTGCAATTTTCACAGCCACCAGTAAATGATGCATGGATGTGAAAAAAAGTTTTGTTTGTAGTTTATTTGCAGCATGTTTTTATTTAATTAATTATTCAAATAAAATTAACACAATTCTGGTAGAGTTTCAGATAATAAGGTTTTCAAATTGCATAAAATATTCAACTCTGATTAGGGGAAGTAGGCAAACGCAGTGTTGAAATGACAGCATTTTATTATATAGGCTCTGTAGCATACCTCTTACTTACAGAGGTTTATTTTCTCTAGGGATGCTGATTACTGGTGTTTTGGTGTTCTTCTCCTCCTAAGTCAGATGGCCCTAGCTTACAAATGATTTTAATTGATGCACATACTGTATTTATGATCTATTTCGTTAAATCATTTCAAATTGTTTTGCTTTACTGTGTCTTCAACCAAATCTATAGTTCCATATGTGTACATTATCTAGTTTGTGAAAAATTATAATTTGTATTATATCTGTTAATTTGTTACAGTACTACTTGTTTTCAGTGAAGAAAGTAATGTGAAATGAATTCCGTCTGTTTACTTTGTGATCTACACATATTAAGAAATGGTCACAGGTTGTCTAAAGAAAATCTGTCTTGTCTGACAAGATCAAAAACAAATTAAAATCTCTCATTGAATTAATGTGTCAAAAAAGTATAAGACACTGTATGGAACCACCTGTGCTTATTAGTAACACTTTTGCATAAACTCCTGGTGACTTGGAGTAATTTCCAAAAAAGCTACAGTCTACAGAAAACAATCCTGAAGATTAGGACAATAAAAAACGCATAATCTATAGTTTGATGAGGGTGGGAATTTATTTCAATTTTAGGCAGAGTTAGAATATAAGTGAAGGTGTTATTAAACCAGTCACTGATTTAAGATCACAAGAAGGCAGCAGTGAGATTGTTGTTGGCCGGATTCATTTCATTTTCAATGGTTTATAATTTATATTTTATAATTTGATAATGTTTTGCAGTTTGCTAAGATACAATATTTATACTCTACAGCAGGGCATGCGCATGCTTCAAAAAACCAGTAGCACATCATAATTCTTCCTTAACTAATCAAACTTTGGTTTGTAGCAATCCATAGTTTTTTATATGCAGGCACTGGGCAGAAGGATGGAGCCCAACCTATATGCAATAAATATCCATTATTCATAAGGTATACAGAAATACAAACCCACAAAAGTATTACAAATTAATGCTGCATCAATTAACTGTTATATGTTATTTCTCATTTTAGCTACATGGTAAGGTTGCAGGTAAGGTGGAAGATGTGATGAATGCTGATTAGATGAGGATCTTACTTTTAGGTTGCTGTAACGGGAGCATACCAGATGTCAAATGATTGTTAGTGGGAGTTGTTACCTTAAGTGATGGTTGATAACAGCAAAAAGTCAAAAGGTGAACAGATGGCTGCATAGAAATATTACTGAGCTGCCAGTTAAATACTACTTAATCCACAGCTGAAAAGTACAAAGTGCTATTTCATACTATTAAAGATACTACTGTAAAGTTTAACACCTAGCTGCTTACAAAATTCATAAAGTTTATTAATCTGCAATTGCCCTGGTGAAGAAAGAATATACAAATATACATAGAGCTATGGAAACATTACAGTTGTACTAAAATAGTAATAATAATAATTTGGTAATAGACACAGAGCAATAGGCAGGCAATCTAAACAATAACAAACTCAATTAGCTGAAAGATATGGAATAAAAGAGGCATCTTTATAAATTTTTAGCTTAATATTTTTCTTTCTCTCATATCCAAGTAATATGACTGAAAGGGATGGCTAATGTCTTTGTAGGAAAAGAAACTGATATTGAAGCCATCATCCTTTTTAATCCACTGACTATACAACAGCAGCTTTGTTAGATGGCAAATCATCCAAAAGAGACTTGGGGAAAATGTAGCAGAGCTCTGCAGAGTGGAAAATTAGTTGTGACAGAAGTCACCACTCATCATCCTGCCCTGCACCAGACTAGGATAATTATATGCAATATGAGAATTGGCCTTTCTAAGCTGGGGTGAAAATAGAAAAAAATATATTCTGTAGATTTAGAGAAACTCTTCATACTGTTGATATAGAAAATAAAATTTAGAAATCGGAGCCAATTGCTTTTATAGTTAAATGCCATTCAAGTCTGAAAAATTCCATTACAAAATTAGATGACTGAAAATAGTGACAGTATTTAAATTTCTTCAAAATGACTACAGGAGTGGCAGTATTCTTTTGGAATTTCTGATGTTGCTTGCTAGGTCTTTAAATAAATTACTAATTGATTTAAAAAACAAATATATCTGAAATGAGGCTGTCAAAATTGCTTGTTAATGTAACAAGTTAATTAGAAGTGCCTAATACTTTTAATGAGATTAATGTAATTTTTGTTTCTTTTATAGTGCTCATTTATGTTGACACTCGAATTACTAGCAGACTGTATGTCATAATGTGGGCACAGCAGCTAATTTTTCCTTTCTCTTTGTGCCAATGAAAAGCTCCACAAGTATAACAGCTAACAGCCAGGCCCTTGATTTCTAGGCTTTCCCCTTGAAGTGTCTGCAGTGATGAAAGATCGAGAGAGGTAAACAGCAAGTCACTTTGAAAGGGATGTCAAATTTTCAAACACATTCCGAGGGCTCTCTAGATAAAACTACACTTTATTATTTGAAAGGGATGTTTAATTATCATCGAAATACATTATTTTTGAAATAGCATATATTTCACATGCTAAAAGACTAAAAGACTAATGACCCAAACAAGGCTGCAGAAAGAACCTCTAAATTGTTGTAAACCTGGAGGAGCATGCAGTGGAATGATCAACCCGGCTGGACGAGGTTGTATGATACTGAAAGGTCCTAAACAAACCCCAGGTAACAATAATGTCCTTGAAGGGCTTCAAAAAATTTTTAGAGTTCCTTTAAAAAGTATTCACCCCTTGGAAGTTCTCACACTTTATTGCTGTCAAACACTGAATCACAGTGAATGTAACGTTTTCAACACTGATCAACAGAAAAAGACTCTTTAACACTATTATCCCTGAAGCCTACGAAAAAATTTGTAATCCCAGCCCACCTTAAATTCCTTAACACCTATTCATCAGCATCTTTTGTTTTGTAAATGTGTCGATAAGCACAAGCAGCAAGCACCCTGTTATCCCATCCCCCCTACCTCTGGAACTCAACTCAGGGGGGGAAAGGTTCTCCCAGCTCAAGTCTTCTTTACCTGCGTGTGAGTTTCTTGAGTTGCATACAATAAATAATATATATCATTATTTAGAACAGCTGTAATTCATGTGTATTAAGTGTCTACAACGATCTAGGTAAGTGTAGGATGACAGGAAATGCAAGAAAAGTTGAACAAATACCTAAATTAGAAACTTTTTTCATGGCATAGTACCACAACAAAATTTTGACATGGAGTGTATAATGTGTGAAAACTGAAATTCAAATATCAAATACACTTTCACAAAAGATACATGTATAACAAAACAAGTGCCCTTTAATTCAAGACTATAAAGGAAGAGAAAGAAATTGGGTTAGGGTACACTGCTGACATGACTGCTTGGGTGGTGCAGCAGTAAGAACTACTGACTCATAATCAAGAGGTCACAGGATTGAATCCGGGTGCTCTTCAGAATTACCATTTTATTAATTATAGTATGCTGCTCTTATTGTTACTATTGTACAATAAAAACATTCATTTGATTTGAGTCTGTGACAGCCAGTGTAAATTTGCATTTTATTTTTTATTCAGTTTTATTCTCTCAGTCACGTTCACGCTCCCCCTGATCTGACACTGCTAGTTTTCAGATTAAGACGTGCTATAACAGTGGTGAACTAAGATGAAGATGAGGGTTCTACATCGGAGAAAGAGAACAGAAGCCCTCCCCACAAGAAAAGTCCACTCACATATAAGAACAACACAGCTACACCAAGCGTAAAGGCGAAAGATGACACCATTAAGATGCAGCAACAGGGCGGGCATCATCCTAATAGTCGGTTTGTCTCACATGTGTCTTTCAACAAAACACACAGAGCTCAAAGGTATCGTGTAAAGTTCTCTTTGTGATTATGCTTTGTGATGGTCTTTATATGAACAACATTTATATGTTACGTATATAAAAGCCACATCGAATGTTGTTTACCTAGGTTTATTTACTTGTCTTCCTACAGTGACAAATTTGTATTTGTTCAACATTTCTTGAGTCTCTCGCATTTTTTGTCATCCTACACTTACCCAGATCCTTGTAGATATGGAACACACATGAAATGCATGAGTTCCAAATAACAATATATTATTTATGCTATGCAACTCAAGGACCTCACATGCAGATGAAGAAGACTTGAGCTTGGAGAACTCTTTTCCCTGAGTTGAGCTCGGGGGGTGGGGGAGATGAGGATAGCAGGGTGCTTGTTGCTTGTACTGATCAATACATATACAAAAAGAAAAGACGCGGATGGAGAGGTGCGAAGGAATTTAAGGTGGGTTAGGATTACAAGTTTTTTTGTAGGCTTCAGGGATTCTAGTGTTAATGTCAAAATATAATACAGATCACTGCTAAGTGGAGTACATTAATTACAAATATAAATCACAAAATAATTGACAGCATTAATATCCAGCCCGTCTAATATGACAAACCAAAGTCATCACTGGGGAAGCCAATTAATAATAATAAAATAATATTTCATTATAATTATGTAGTGCTTTTTCACTACTCAAAGCGCTACCACACAGGGAGGACTTGGGGCACGAACTCATGATCTCCTTACTGTGAGGCAGTGGTTTTAGAAGTCACATAATTAGTTCAATAGAGACTACCTGAGTGCATTTCAAGGGGTTTAGTTGATTGTAGTATCAATGCACCTGTACCGGGAAGATTCAGCTTGTGTTGACTCTGTATTGTAGCCTAATGTACACAATGAAGTCAAAAGAACACTCCAAGCAACCACATCAAAGGTGACAGTTAAGTCAGGGAATTTAGGCTATAAAATGTTCAAATTCTTAAACATCTCTTGGAGTACAGTTAAATCATTCAGACTGTCCACAAAAACTGAGTGATCATGTAAGAAGAAGACTATTGAGGAAGGATATCAAGAGACCTGTGGTAACTCTGATGGAAATACAAGCTAAAGAGGTTCATATTGTGAATACAACTGTTACCCAGCTGCTTCACATGCCACATCTTAATAGGAGAGTGACAGAGAGGAAAAAACCATATATGACATCTTGGCTGTAGATATTCCAGAAGGCACATGGGAGGCTCTGAAGCTAAGTGAAACAAGAGCTTTTTGGACCAAACTCTGTTTGGAGTAAATCAAACACCCACATAATATTAAAATCACACCATTCCCACTGTAAAACATGGTTTTAGCAGCACCATGTTATGGGGATGCTTCCCTGCAGTAGGCTCTGGAAGGCTTGAGTGGGCAGAGGGAGAAATACATGCAGTAAAATACATGAAAATTCTAACGGAAAACATGATAAAGTCTTTAAGAAAACTATGCCTTGGAGGAAGATTTGTTTTCCAGTAAGACAAAATCCCCAAGCATAAAGCCAAATCCACACAAGAATGTTAATGTCCCAGAGTTCAGATCTCAATCTGATTAATCTGATCTGATCTGATTAATTCATGGCTGAAATGAAGAAAAGCTGCTCACTCATATTTCCTATGACACTTTATCGACTTGACGGTGGTGAATACTTATATGATCAATTATTTTGTGTTTGATTTGTTCTAAGTGTACAAATATAACAGAGATATGTTTTCACTTTGACATTAAAGAGTCCTTTGTGGTCAATGTTAAAAAAGCCAAATTAAATCCGCTGTAATTCAGTGTTGTGTACTAATAAAATATGAAAAAAGGAGGTGAGTACTTCATATAGGCACAATAAATTACAGTCAGTCATTTCATTAATGTATACTCCTTCAGTTTTGTTGTTTTAAGCATTTGTTTTTCCTTTGTGTTTGAGGTTTGCACAGTGCTGTTTTTATCTGAGCAAGCATTCCCCACTATACCGGTGGAAAAATAGCCAACATGGGTGAAAGTTGTAACGCTACTAGGAAGATTTTGTTTCTCCTACCACCACCACCACCACACACATCATTTCTTCGGGAGCCACTGGACTTATTTAATAGATGTTGTCTCCCTTCTGTTCTTCAACTCAGCTTTGAGTGGCCCATGATGTGTGTGCATGAGTCCCAGGCTGAGTGACACAGAATATGAGTTTGAATTAGCAAGCTGTCTCAATGTTAATGTGAACAGCAGAAATGAACACAGTATTTCCTATTATAGTACAACCGAAACAGCCGTGCTTGTTAGTGTTTATTTTCCTTTTAGAACTGTGTATAGAACTAAACAAAGAAAAACAAGAAATAGAACTCTTAAATTAAAAAGATAATATTTGTATTTTAGCACAGGCTCATCTGTGCCATCGTTTATGAGAAAAATGGTACTCTATAATTGCAGGATATTTTATTTAATGAATTTACAAGTGGTGTGTGATTCATGCCTTATTATTATCAGTGGGGTTGCTAAAAACCTTTAGTTATTTTTATCTATAACAAAATAGCTTCCTACACCAGCCAATTGGGGTGGCCGCTTGCGCAGCAGAAAATGCACTCATTAATGAAAGTGCAATCAGCATGTGATTAAAGAAACAAAAATATTTACAGTTCAAAATGGATTAAGGGAAACTTGCTTAACAGTTGTGCTAAAGATGTATATTATTTTGTTTAAACTTTTAGAAACTCAAGAAAGTTATATTCTGTATTTTCTGCCACAAATATGATCACTGAGCAGCATTAATTTGTGTGAAAAATTTGAAGAGCTTGGTGTTGCACCCTTGCATGGTTTCATGCACTGTGTTTGTCTCAGGGATAACTGGGCAAGTTCTCCACATTTTTAATTTGTAGCCAAATGACACCCAGTAAGGTTTCACTATTTGTAATCTTAAAAAATACAGCATTCTATTAGCAACAGTAAAACAGTTTTTCTGGTCCAAGTGTAACTAATAGGAGACCTGAACCAGCTTTGGAGAGGAAGAACTCATGCATGCAACTTAACCTCTCTGCCAAACAACAAAAAAAGAATGTGATTTAGTGGTAACCTACAAAAGCACAGGAAAACCATATGATATTCCTTGTGAAAGCTTCTATTTACATAGATTATTTAACTATGGTAGTTGCCAATCGTGGGTAAATTAGTATTGAATCTGTCTGTAAACATATTTTGCTTCAAGTTTTTCAGATGGTTAACTTTCAAACTGATTTGTTATTGTCATTTGTCTGGTTTAATGAATTTTGTGTCAAGTAACCTTCTTGCACAATGGATTAAATACTATGTATGTCTAAAGGAAAACTGTGTGATGGATGTCCGGCAAGAGTTGCCAGCCCTCAACCCCAGGCCGCCAGGAGGAGCTCTCCAGACAGCATGGACGTGCCCCGAGTTCCAGCAGGGCCTCATGGACTTTGTAGTTTTTACACACAGCCCTGCTGGATACCTTGGGGACCACAAGGAGTCGCTATAGGAGTCTACGAGCCTCGCTATGTGCCCTATAACCTGGAAGTGCGTCCTGGTCACGTGAATGGGAGGAATGACGTACTTCCAGGTTGAAGAAAAGAGAAGTTTTAACTGACCCGGAAGTGATAGAAAGTCACGTGGACTGAGGGACAAACACTTCTGGGTCAAGGAGTATAAAGGACTATGGAAAATCCCAGACGGACGAGCTGAGTTGGGAGGCAGGGTGGCTAAGCGTCTGGGAGAGTGGAGGATTATTATTATTATTATTATTGTTGTTATTGTTATTGGAGTATTTGGGAGTGGAGGGTGCTTTGTGCACATTATTGATATAATAAATATCATTATTGGACTTTTACCTAGTGTCTGACGTGGGGTCTGAGGGTGTAAGGGTGCGAGCAAGCACTTAATCTATTACAGCTGGTAGAGTTTAACTCTGGCCAAATATAAACAATGTATAACACCTTAGCTGATTAACATTTGCTGGTTTTCTCTCAGGTATGCAGTCATATGAAAAAGTAAGTACAACCCATTAATTTCTTTTTCATTTTTAACATGAGGACATATGAAGTGTTGATTTTCATTTAAGCAGCATCTAGAGATGAAGATGATATAACCTGCCACATTTAAATTTTATAGTCAATAGTATAATTTAAATAAACATAAATGAAAATTTTACATTTTGAAAAAGTAAGTACATCTATACATTCATTACTGCATTAAATACCTAAAATTGAAGGTGATGCTAGATCAGGTGGAAATGATTAGAACTTAAATAGCAAATATCTTGGAGGGACTTGTTTAGTTTGTTTGCTCTTTGTTGTTTCTTGTATGTGTTATCACTATACCTAGATCAAAAGAGCTTAGTGAGGCCTTCAGAAAGGGTATAGATGCCTAAGAATATAGGAGGGGATTTAAAAAGATCTCCAAGCAATTGAAATCAACCATTCCACTGTCCAGAAGTGAAGGATATTTCAAACAATTGCCAACATGTAAAAGCCTCAAAGCAGAAGGCAAGATGCTGAAAGAAAACTCTAAGAACCCAAAATTTGATTACTGGACCTGCATCTAGTACTTCAAACTGTTGATGTCAAAGTGTACTACTGTACCATTAGAAAGAGACTGCACAAGCTAGATGTGCATGGGAGGTTTGCCAAGAAGAAACCTTTAATGTCCATAAACAGCAACAACACAGTAAAGCTAAAGTTTGCCCGTGGACACCTAGGCAAAAACCAGGTCTTCTGAAACAATGTGCTCTGGACAGACAAGGCAAAGGTAGTATGGCCATAGTATCAGAAAAAATATTTGCTGAAAATGTTTGACCATAAGAACCTGATACCAACTGTAAACATGGTGTTGGAAATTGTACAATTTTCAATTTTTCGCTACGTCAGGTTCTGGGCAGCTTACCATCATAGATTCCACTATAGTTCTTTATTGTACCCGATAGTACTTGAGGATAACCTGTCTGAACATTGAAGCTCAACTGAAACTGGACCCTTGCACCATGACAACAACCCTGAGCATTCCAGTAAATCCACAAAGAAATGGCTGAAAAGAAAGAAAGTGAGGGTTCTAGATTGACCAGATCTGAATCCCATTGATAGGTGCTGGGAAGATTTGAAAAAAGTCTATGCATACAAGACACCCTCAAACATGATGCAGTTGAAAAAAATTCCACAAGGAGGACTGAGAAAAACTTTCTCCCAGTCAATTTCTGAGACTGCTAGACAGTTATAAGAAATGCTGACTTACAGTATGTTTGATTTTTTTCTCTGCCAAAGGGGTTTAATACCAGGTGTTGGAGCCAATGGTGTACTTACTTTTTCCACTTATACAAATGGCATATCTGTTCACTTTGCATTGAATAATTATTGCTAAGTCAATTACATTTTTTTTTTCAATTACATGACCTTTATCTAAATGTGCTTTTTAAATGAAGATGAAGTATTAATATTTTCACAAATATTGAAAAAGAAAAAAACATTTGCTGTGTGCACTGATGTCTTCACATGAATGAGAATCTTCTGAAAAAAAAGCCCCTCTAACACAAATCCTCAATTTTCCATTTATTAGGGTCCGATCACTTATTTTTAGTATCTAAATGTTGTAACATACCTTTGGTTAAAATCAAGTTAAAAAAAAGAAAAAACAGTTTGTCATATCACTTTATTTTATAACAGTGTAAATAAGTGTCTCATAGTAGAATTTAGCACCAGCTCTGGAGATAATACCAGCCCACTACAGGACACACACATCAGGTGGCAGGGCAGGTTAGGAATGGCCAATTGACCTAACACTCAAGCCTTTGGTATACAGTATGTGATGAAAATTGTACTACCCATAGGAAAACCATCACAGAAATAGACCGGACTTGCAGATTTTTGGAGATGCCTCAGAAAATTCTTTCTCATGAAAATTGTAACATGAATTTCTCAAACCTGCTTAATTCAATTCAAGTTTGTGGGTGGCTATTACGTATTTTGGTTGCATTGGACATAAGGCAAGTAGCAACCCTGTAAGGGTCCTTTGTCCCTTGTAGGGCCCCACTAATGCACATACACCCCCACATGGGAACATTTTAGAGATTCTAGTTAAACCATCATACATCTTTAGGAATGTGTTAGGAACAGAGACGCTACCTGTGCATGTTGTAATTGAATGTATTGATGCCGATATTAGCACTAAAATTTGGTATTAGGTACTGATAATACTCCATAGTTACATAGTTACATACCGTACTAAGAAAGTACACATGCTGAAATATGATAGACAGAGCAAGAAATGTGGTCATGAAAGCAAGCACCAGGCAAGTGACTTCAGTTTTAATGATTTATTTATTGTGTTTTGCATGCTCAAGGCATTTAAAATAATCTACGTGAGACTACTTTATCATGATGAAAGAACAGTCTTTTAGCATCAGTCAGGGATGACTTGAACTAAAGGGGAGAAGAGCAGCCAGACCTGAGAGATGTTTGAATGTGACAGATTGCAGTACATAAACTGAGAGAAGCATGCAATGCCAGAGAAGCGACATCTCAGCAGGGAACTGACCGGTGCAGTTGGTGAAGTAATTCAATAACCTATTCTGAATTTAATTACAAAATTTAAAACTAAGTCCAAATAGTGTCAAAAAATAGCAAATCAGATATACAGAATCAAATCTCTGTGTGAAGTTACATAAATTCTTTAGTGGCTATATTAAGTGATCACCTTTCTCCATGAATGGAATTAGCAGCCCTGATTAGCATTTACTTTTTGAAGCCGTGCTTTCATTTTCTGAAAAATAAAGCAATCACCATGCTGTGTCCTTACATCTTTGCTGATTGTGCCATAAGGATAACAGTAAAAGGAATATTTACTTCATATAGTAGGAATATTACAGAGGTGTTGGCCAAGCTGACTATGTGTAAAGGTTGCTATATCCATTGCTCAGGTTATGAAAATAAGCTCAAGATGTTTTAAAAGGACACTTGTGCATCTATCATGTACCCATAAAATATTTTTAGTATATACATTTTGTAATATTTACATTTATTTGTCTATGCTACTTGGCCCTAAATGAAGAAATGTTGATGTGTTTTGTGTGGATGACTGGGATTCTTTTTAGTGCATGGTATTTAAAGTTCTGACTTTTACAAATGGGAAGTAACAGCTTTCTACATTACTGGCAGGAGTTCAATTAAAAACAGAAGTTGGTTGGGATGGGACCTAGGACTGAATTTAAGAACTGCTGCTCTTGGGCACTTAAATTCATTTGCTTTTTCCTAACATGTTAGTTTGTTGGCTTTTTTTTTTTACTTTTTTTGACAGATAACCCATATTGTTAAACTGATAACTGACATGATCTCTAATAAATAAATAAACCAGTATCTGTATGCACAAATAGTAAATATCAATTGTAGCCTCAGTAATAAAGATTACTTACTGATGTATCACATACAATGACATAAATGGGCATATTCCATCTGTGTACTTCATTTCAGGCCAAGTTTGCTTGTGTTTTGTCATTGTTACAAAGGAAAATTCAACTTTAGATGTGTATGTTGTGAAGGGAAAAAGCAACAAAATGATGGTTATATTTGGCACTGGGTACTTTCCTACAGAAACCTACTAAAATTCTTCATCCCCTTTTAAATGTGTTGTGATTATTTAGGGTTTGAACACTGTTACAATTAGAATATTTAGGAACTATATTGTATCACATCTTTAATTTTGGTAAGGCTTCTGTTTTGATTATCATTCCTGTTGTTTTTTTAGATTCTCCAGCATGTCTCCTGGCTACAATTTTGTCTCCTCATCTATTTTTACTTCATTCTGTGTCAATTTATCTCACTAATTTCACTGGACACTCAGTTTTCTAAAGGTTCCCATAACACCAACAAGCAATTGACTTTGGTTTTTTGTTTTCCAGGTTTACAGTGATAGTTATTTTATTAACACCACAAGTTAATTTATAATATTTATAATAAATTTGAACAAGAGTTCTCTTCCCAGTGAATGCTCATGCATGTTAGATTTATCCTGACCAATTTTCATTGATTGTGCTAGAACAGTCAAAATATTTAGCAGTAACTGTCACAAGGAAATAAAGATATGTTTAAACTTACTTTTGACAATTTGATAGGAAGCATTAAACAAGTTGTTAATAGATGATCATATCTCCATCTCACTTTGTCAAAATCCTCCCAAAGCCCTCATCTTTCTTTCATACGATCCCCGTATGTATGTACAATTGTTTTTGTAAGGTTAGAATCAGTTGTAATTTTGTTTATTTGGAATTCAGCATTTTTACTTATTAAAACAACTATGTTTATCAACACTGAAAGAAAATGGTAGTATAGTGTTACCTAATTTTCTGATGTTTTACAAGGCTACAAACATACAAAGTACAAAAATAGCCTTTGGCAAGAATCAGAAGTCAGTGAAACCACCATTACTTAGCTATCCAGATGAAATTGAGCTCAAAATCCTCTTTATATAACTTGCTAGGTGCCCCAGTCAAAATTCTAATTACCTGTAATCTACTAGCAATCCCATGGTCCACTAGTTATTTAAAATTTGGCCCGACTTTAGGATATATTTTAAGGCAAGGCTACTTTTACCAGCTACACCTATATATAATCTATACTAATAAAAGGCAAAGCCCTCACTGACTGATTGACTCGCTGACTCACTCATCACTAGTTCTCCAACTTCCTGTGTAGGTAGAAGGCTGAAATTTGGCAGGGTTGTTCCTTACAGCTTACTTACAAAAGTTAAGCAGGTTTAATTTCGAAATTCTACACGTAATGGTCAAAACTGAATCCTACTTACGTACATATATACGTCCATAGCCTGCAGCTCGGTCGCAGTGTGAGACAGAGTTGTCCTCCCCATCCCCACGCTTCCCATGTAGTTGGCTGCCTGCCTATATTGTGTCCCCCATCCCCACACTTCCCACGTAACTGACTGCCTGCCCATATAAGGCCGTCCGTCAGAAGCAATCCAAGCTGTGAGAAAACAGTAAAAAGGAGGCGTGTCAGACGTTGTGCTACATTTTCTGATGCAGCTAGACGAAAACAACTTTGTGACGCTGCCGCCAAATACTCGCAGAAAAATCCACAAGTTCATAGACACGCTGCCACTAAATATTCGCAGGCAAATCCACAACTTAATACTGGGAATGCCTGTTAGATTCACAAGTACTGATTTGGGTAGTGAACACTTCGATGAAAGAAACCTGTTATCTTTACAACGGCTGACAAACACGGAATGTAACTTGAACACAGCACATCCTCCAAATACGAACCTGATTGAAAGAAATAATGATAATCAAATCCTTGATGACAGCAACATTCATAACACTCACAAAACAATTACATTGACAATCATGTTACGTTATTTTTAAAATGTTTCCTTTTCTTTTCATAACTTCTTTAACACATTACTTCTCCGATGCGAAGCACGTGTATTTTGCTAATAATATATATTTTACCCTTCTTTACCCTATTTAGTTTTCAGAATAGGGAAATAACTAGGCATCTAGTCTTTGAGAGTTCTGTATACAGAAAACATTTTTGGTTCCTTTCATAAATATATACCAGAAACACACCCTTTTCCTATATACACGTTTAAATGTTAGTAAACGTATATACCAAATATTCATAAATCTTTATTCCTAAAGCAAAACTGGTAATTTCTGATGAGAAAATAGGTAGTATTTCTAGGTGTTAATCAACAAGTTTTAAGGAATCCAGTCTTATACCATTTCAGAGGACAAGGGGGAGAAAGATCTTTCTATTATAAATAATTTCAAATAAGAAATTGAACACAGCTATTCTTCAGTTTGTGCAAAGCACACCATAACTCAACTAAAAAGTGTACAACAGACACATATGGAGGGCAGTGGCTACAGGTTTTCATTCTAACCATCTTCTTCATTAGTGACCAGTTTTTGCTGCTAATTAACTTCTTTTGCTTTAGTTTTAATTAACTTGACTCAGGCCCCTTAGTTGTTTCTTTTTTTAATTAGCAGCCAAACAATAATGAGATACAAAATGAGCTGCCACATGCCTGTCACACAATATCTGAAAATAAAGAAAAGTGAAGGTCTCAGTAAGGTTGATCTCTCAGGTCACCAAAACATTTTCATGAACAGAAAATTCAGTTTTGGAAATGTCTGCTGTGGCAGAATGAGAGCAGCAACAGACCACAAAATTAAATAACGGGCTTAATTAATTAATAGCAAGAATCAGCTTCTCATTAATAGAATGGTTGGAGTGAAATTGGTTGGAGTTTGAAATCCCAGTTTAGCTGCTCACCTGTTAGCTTGTTTCATGTCTCATTTCTGTTTGGCTGCCATTTCATAAAGAAACAAATCAATTCAGAGGACTGAATCCTTAAAAACAGGGCTATTAAAATGAAGGGAAAATGAGTTAATTAGTAGTGAAAACTTGTCAATGATTAGGAAAAGGGTCAGAATGAAAACCTGCAGCCACTGTGGCCCTCCAGGCCTGGAGTTTGACACCCCTGATCTAATTTAAAACTGCATAAAATGGATTCAGGACCAGGTTCAAATTTTGAGTGATGTAAACAGCACACTGCCTCGATAGGTCAGAGATTTTGGGAATGCACTACACTAAGACCATATAAAATCATTCTAATATGGTGTCCATTTTAGAACATTGTCACTTTTAATTTCTCCAGTCATCAATATCTGTATTACTCCATATCATGGATTACTAATTATCCATCCATATATAACTGACTATACACTTGCAGCTCATCACACATAATTGGTCACTATTTAGTAATCGCTTAGCATTTTTCATTACTCACTTGTCAAGTACCACTCCTCCTATCTCACTTTTTGCTCATCATCCTTTGCCAGTTTTGTATGGGGCTGGACTGCATGGACACCCGCACTAATAAGCCGATGAGTTTCATCCAGCTCTCCTTCTTTCTTCCCTGTACAATCATTCATCACGCTATCGTCCACTGTTGGAACGAGTGATACTAATCATCCAGGGTCAATTCACATTGCGTCCCTTTATTATATAAGGTACCTGTGTCACTCACATTTATTACCAAATTCACCATAATAGGGAGTATGACAGCAAGTCGCTGCCACAGGTATTCTTCCACCCACTCTAAGATGCCCTGGCCATCTTCTGAACTTCCCGATCATCTCCTTGAGTCTTTCGATAATCTGTAAGAGAGATCATATGGGCTAGAGCAACCACTCCAGTTTATGTACATTAACATCTTTATAGTTATTTCAACAAGTATTGGGCATGAACGTTTACCCGTTTCATCCGCTGTCTGTGAACTGCATAGCATGGGCCTTTCTTGGGCATGCTCAGTCAGTTGTTGTGTTGGCTCACATGAGTTCCAGAAGCTGGCTGACTGCCCACTGGGTTCTACCTGTATTAATTTGTTGGCAGAATCAGTAGACCCTCTTAAACTCCTTCCTACGGTGGAGACGTTTTGACCGTTGCTTACCTCCCCCGAGTTTTGTGAATTCACATCCATCACATAGGGCTCCAGACAGCATAAGGGCCACAATTCATGTATGCCTTCCCACAATTCCTCTAGGCAGATCACATGTCCTTCTTCAGGAAGTTGCCCATTTTGCATGGGTACGGGCTTCTGTTGAACTCACTCGTGTTGCAGTATTGGTGTGTCAGGGATGTCCACAAGAAAAGCCAGCTGACGGCTAGAAATTTTGTTGAATGCACCAGTTCAGAAGGCTAGTGGGCACCAGTGGGCACCAGTGAGCCCCAAACACGAACATACCAACACTGTCCCGGGATCAAAGAAAGGGTGTTTTATTACATTTACATAGTATACACAAGCACCAAAACAAGTTGAAACTTCTGGTGATGTTTCTTAGCCGGTTGGAAGCACTTCCTGTTTATGAGAAAGCCAGGGAAGTCCTACCCCATCAGCACCCACTATCGTCTGCCAGGGATCCCAACAGGGTTGCTTCTTGAGACTCCAACTCCCTTGCAGCCCTGCAGGTGCCCAAACTGGGATTCTATATGAGGGACACTATCACCTATTAAAGTGGGGCATAACCTGCTCCCTGCTGTGCTCTCCTGCCAGTTCTTGTAGTCTTCAGGCATCCCACCGAGGACAGAGATCATAAGGTGTTCCAACAAGGTATTGCCCTCGATTAGTCCATCCCTCCAGAATGGCACCCCAGATGGGTAAGGACTCCACCTGGGCAAGACTCACAACCATCCTCTGGGGAATCTACACTGTAAACTATTCATCTTAAATGTAAAATTGTCTATTCTGTCAATTCCTTTAAACCTCATAATCCAAACTGAAGGCAGCAGGATCAGTGTTCAATCCTCAAAATACATTATAAGCAAGCTAAGTTTAATCAATATATATGCAAAATTATGATTTATTATGTGGCTAAAACAAATAAATATAAATGAAAGATTATGAAGTATGAAAAGATATTTTCTAATGTATCCATTAAAAAAATACAAAAAAGCTAACTAAAAGCATTTTGCTACATTTTTGCGATTAAGTTTCCCTTCCAGCCAATCTAAATAATTTATGCCAATAACAAGTCATTGAGAGCAATGTCGAGTGATGATGGCAACAAGAAGGAGTTATCTGATTGAAATCCCAAAGAAACAATGGGCTGCATTTATATGTTATTAATGCGCATTACGCAGGCCCTCTACAGTCGTTCAAACCACTGATTGGCTTTGTTTAAATAGACTGGAAATGAAAACTGACGAGTGATGCATGAGTAACCAATGCGAAGTGATGTACTATGAGCAATGAGCAAGAAGTGACTAAACCTGTGATGAATGATAAGTAAGTAGTGAGAAGTGAGAAGTGAGTCATGACAAATGACAAGGGAGTAGTGGAAGAATGATGAGTGATGAGCAGTTACTGAGTAGTGACAAGTGATGAGTGACTACAGGTACATGAAATGAAGTGAAAAATGGCAATTTCCTAAAATGAACGCTATACCCCCAACCCATTAATAGGAACATTTGGAGTAACACCTGATTTGTTAATATTAATGTAAAAATCTATCGTGGTAGTCTGTACTACACAAAGACTAACACGGCTTAAATGGAAGAATCCTAATCCAGTTTTCATAACTCCATGATAAATTAACATTTGGACATTATCTTAAATAGTGAAAAATGTACGAGGAACACATCAATAATCTTTTACAATTTGGAAAGAATTCAATAATGTCATAAAATAGCTTGCTGAATCATTGCATTATATGTGCTGAAGTTTTAGTCTACACAAGGCATCACTTTGGGGATTTTTCACCTATTTATTTATAAGGTTTGAACTCTTGAAAAAGCAAATTTGTAAATGCAGTTCCAGTTTTATTGTAAATGTAGTTTCAGTTTTGTTATTAAACTAGTTAGATGGTCAATGAATATGTTTTTAGCACAATAATGTCAGGATTGTCCAATTACAGATTTCTTCTTACCTGTTAAATGTTTTTTATATAAAACAACATTGATATTTTTTTCGTTTGCACAGATACAGTATAACTTGTGATTCTCAGTTGTTGGGGTTAAGTCATTTAAAGACCTATTTAGGAATGTGTTTCCAGCTTTTCTACTTTGCAGGGCAAGCATGTACTCTGATATAAAAGGGACAGCTTGAATCTATAGAGTGTGTAAAATCCTTCTGAAATGCACAATACTCAAGCAACTGGGTGAGGCAGATTTTAATACTATCTTTTGATACTATCTTCAGATTGGCAAACATGTAGAACACCATCTAAAAGAAACTTTTGCACGGTGGTGAGCACTACTGAAAATGTCCTATTGTCTTTAACAAAATTAATTGTCTTTTACATATGAGTAACAATCAACTGAGACACACATTCAAGTAGTCTGACAAATATTTATGGATCCCTTCTGCTCTTGTTTTTATTTGCTATAACATTTTTGGAGCCTGCTTTGACATATATTTTGAATGCACTGATTCTGACAATAACCTGGATTCAAGACACCTGAATGCACAGTCAAGAAGGAAGACTATTAGTTTTGACCTCTTGGAATGGCATTTTTGTAGCTTGGACAACAAAGATATGGATTTCTGAATTACTGCTTTCCATAACTTCCCACATTCCAAACTTCTGCACATCCTGACCGCACCTAAAGAAGACAACAAACTGAGAACTAAGCACACCTTATATAAATGATGTGTTCATCTCTATCATTCTTCATTGTGGGTATCCAGACAGAAATTGACTGTGGACTTGTATGCTGAAAGATTTTTTTCTTGCTAAGTGTAACCTTTTTATTTGTGTTATGGCTATTTTAATATTGTGAGGTGGCACTGTTAGCAGCTCAACATTCCAACAGGGTGATTTCCAATGCTAAATCTGATTTATCCAAGGAGCTAACACTCCCTGCTGGGCCCGGCATGGTAATTATAGACACAACCACCAGTATCGGTATTCACGTCAAATAATTGTTTCTGTACATTTAAGACTAGGAAAAATGTGTATATGGTATGGCATATTCCAGTGTCAGCTTTACACATACAGCAAATCTGCCAATTAGTGAAATTACTTTCTTTATTGCATATTTTAAATCATTATACAGTATATACTTTTTTTCTTGATATTTGAAACAAATATCTATTATACATTCTATTTTTATATAAAGAGGAAATAAAATCCCAATATTTTAAAGTATTGTTATGGCTTATGTATAAATTAGAGATCATTTAGAAAGTGATCAGAGTAGTTTAGAACTGGATATGTAAGACAGCAATACATTCACAGATTTTAATTTGTTATTCACACTATATTTTACTTATTTCTTACTGAAACTACAGATAGCTTTTTTTTTAGAAGTAAGAGTAGGAACAGTTTTATTTAAGTTAGAAAATATTACACAGCAAATGTTCCAGACACAGCTACTGATAAGATCCTTTATAGATTTCACTACTTAGCTAACATCTGCATCTGCGTCTTATTTAGAAATTTAAATTTTAAATTAATGATCCAGTTATTATACAGCTCCCTACTGCACGGAGTACCATTAATCTGTTAAGAAAATGGCCCTCATTGCTATCATTTTTAGACACTTCAGGAAATTGGTTTAGGTGATATAAAGAAATTATAGTTACATCAGCAATAAACTACTATTTACCCATGGAAAAGGACTACAGCTTTTATCTGATGAGAACACAGATGCCCCCAACCAAAAAGACAATCATTCTGTTTTAAATCACCAAAGAACAAAGAAAATCACCATAGAACTAACTTAAGAAATTCTGCAACATTTAGTATTTCATAGGTATGTTCTGTTATAAACTAATGTTGTGGTGAATCTTTTGGGGTTATACCGTATCTAGAAGGGTATTCTTCAATTCCAATATTCTCTGAAAATCTTTACATAATTGTGCATGTTATTGAAGCAGCCACTTGGTTTTTGACAGGGCTGCAGCTGCATTTTATAACTGGCTGCTTATTTTCCTTTTGTACTTTATTTTAAATGTCAGACCTAGACCCACACATTCTTAATAACTATAGACCCATTTAAAATTGACCCTTTCTCTCCAAAATACTAGAAAAAGCAGTCGCCAATCAGATTCAGTCACATCTTACGGATTACCATTTTTTTGAGAAATTGCACTCTCGTTTCTGCACTGGTCTTAGTACAGAAATGGCACTAATTTGTGAACGACATTCTGATATCCTCTGATGAAGGAAACTCCACTGTAATTATATTTTTAGACTTAAGCGCAGCACTTGACACCTTTGACCATTCTATTTTACTGCACAGGCTAGAAAATAATGTTGGGCTTACAGGCACGCTTGGTTTAGTTCTTATTTATCAAATTGATTACAATATGTACAGAAACATGCTGACAGTACTCCATCATTATACACAGAAGTGAAATATGGTGTCCCGCAGGGCTCAGTACTGGGACCTTTACTGTTTTCACTTTACATGCTTCCACTGGGATCTATCATTAGGAAACATAATGTTAATTTTCACTCATATGCAGATGATACCCAGTTATACCTTTCTTTTAGATCAAATGAAGTTTCTGCAATGTTATCTTTAATTAGCTGTGTTACTGAATTAAAAGAGTGGATGGATGAGACCTACCTATCTTTAAACACCAATAGAAAAAAGATGTTAATTATTGGAGAGAATAACGCTGATCGCAACAATATGTTGTCATTATTTAACTCATTGGAATCAACATTAATTTTATTGTATTAGCCCTCATTCTAGGAGTTATCTTTGACTTTAGCATGTCATTTAAAGCGCATATTACAAAACTGTCCAAATTACGTTTCTTCCACCTTAAAAATGTTGGGAAATTAAAGCACTTTCTAAATAAACAGGATTCTGAGAAATTAATTCATGCATTTATTTCTAGTAAGATTGACTACTGTAATTCTGTGTTCACTGAATGTTGAAATTGTTCTTTATATAGCCTCCAGTTAATTCAAAATGCTGCTGCAAGAATTATTACAAGAAAATAGGAACATATAACTCCAGTTCTTAAATCCTTACACTGCCTCCCAGTTAAGTTTAGGACAGGTTTCAAAATCCTCCTTTTAGCATATAAAGATTTAAATGGCCAAGGTCCAGCTTACTTCTCTGAACTTATCACGACTTACAAACCAGAGCGCAAATTAAGATCTCAAGATGCCGGTCTGCTTATAATTCCAAGGATTAATAAAATAACAGTGGGATGTCGAGCATGGCCCCTAAAGTGTGGAATAGTCTGCCTGCTATTATAAGAGATGCCCCTTCAGTCTCAGCATTCAAATCCCGGATGAAGACTCACTACTTCAGTTTAGAATATCCTGACTAGAGCTGCTGATTATCTGTACAGACTGCATCTCTTAGCACTAAAACATAAGTAACATGATAGTTATAATTTGCTACTAACCCTCATCTATTCTGTTTCTCTTCTCGGTACTCAAATAAGCAAACTACACGTGGCGCTGCATGAAGGGACTTTGTCTCTGACGCTGATGTCCGAGGTTTGATCGCCGCAAGGGGAGCAATGAAGTGTGTACCCCTGATGAGCCCAAATGAGGGCGAAACACGTGTCGCGTACTCTTTGCATTATTTGACAGTAAACTATTCAACATTTCATGATCTGCTTCTCGCAACTGAAAGAGGACCCCGTGGTGGATGTTTCCCGAATGGCAGACCAACCACATGCAATCATGACTATAGGTGAGGGTAGGAACACAGATCAACTGGTAAATTGAGAGCTTTGTCTTATGGCTCAGCTCCTTTTTCACCACGACAGACCGATGCAAAGCCTGAATCACTGCGGACGCCAGACCGATCCGCCTGTCGATCTCACACTCCATTCTTCCCTCACTCATGAAAAAGACCCCCGAGATACTTGAACTCCTCCACTTGGAGCATGATCTTGCTCCTAACCCTGAGAGGGCACTCCACCCTTTTCCAGCTGAGGACCATGGTCTCGGATTTGGAGGTGCTGATTCCCATCCCAGCCGCTTCACACTCAGCTGTGAACCAATCCAGAGAGAGCAGAAGATCACAGCCTGATGAAGCAAACAGGACAACATCATCTGCAAAAATCAGTGACCCAATCCTGAGTCCACCAACCCGGACCCCCTCAACGTCCTGGCTGTGCCTAGAAATTCTGTCCATAAAAATTATGAACAGAATCATTGACAAAGGGCAGCCCTGGTGGAGTCCAACCCTCACTGGAAACGGGTTTGACTTACTGCTGGCAATGCAGGGACAGAATAGCCCTTATTAGGGGGACCAGTACCCCATACTCTAGGAGTACATCCCACAGGATTCCCCAAGGGACACAGTCAAACGCCTTTTCCAAGTCCACAAACACATGTAGACTGGTTGGGCAAACTCCCATGCACCCTCCAGGACCCTGCTAAGGGTGTAGAGCTGGTCCACTATCTGACGGACCCTCCTTTCCAGGACCCCTGAATAGACTTTTCCAGGGAGGCTGTGGAGTGTGATCCCTCTGTATTTGGAGCACACCCTCCGGTTCCCCTTCTTAAAGAGGAGGACCACCACCCCGGTCTGCCAATCCAGAGGCATTGCCCCCGATGCAGAGCCATGTAAACCAAGACAGTCACACAACACCCAGAGCCTTAAGGAACTCCGGGCGTATCTCATCCTCCCCCGGGGCCCTGCCAACAAGGAATTTTTTGCCCACCTCGGTGACCTCAGTCCCAGAGATGGGGGAGCCCACCTCCGAGTCCCCAGGCTCTGCTTCCTCATTAGAAGGAATGTTAGTGGGATTGAGGAGGTCTTCGAAGTACTCCCCCCACCAACCCACAACATCCCAAGTCGAGGTCAGCTGCGCACCACACCACCCCACCATATACAATGTTGACACTGCACTGCTTCCGCCTCCTGAAACACCAGATGGTGGACCAGAATCTCCTCAAAGCTGTCCGAATGTCGTTCTCCATGGCCTCCCCAAACTCCTCCCACGCCCGAGTTTATGCCTCAGCAACCACTGAAGCTGCATTCCGCTTGGCCTGCCGGTACCTTTTAGCTGCCTCCAGAGTCGCACAGGACAAAAGGGACCTGTAGGACTCCTTCTTCAGCTTGACGGCATCCCTCACCACCGGTGTCCACCAACAGGTTCGGGGACTGCTGCCACGACAGGCACCGACCACCTTACGGCCACAGCTCCGGTCAGCCGCCTCAACAATAGAGGCACGAACATGGCCCATTCAGATTCAATGTCTCCCACCTCCCTTGGGACGTGGTCGAAGTTCTGCCGGAGGTGGGAGTTGAAGATACTTCTGACAGGGGACTCTGCCAGACATTCCCAGCAGACCCTCACAATATGTTTGGGCCTACCAGGCCTGACCGGCATCCTCCCCCACCATCGAAGCCTACTCAAACTATTCAGTTGACAGCTCCGCCCCTCCCTTCACCTACATGTCCAAGACATGTGGCCGCAAGTCCGGTCCGATGACACAACCACAAGTCGATCATCGAACTGAGGCCTAGGGTGTCCTGGTGCCAAGTGCACATATGAACACCCCTATGCTTGAACATGGTGTTCATTATGAACAATTCGTGAAGAGCACAGAAGTCCATTAACAAAACACCACTCGGGTTCAGATCGGGGGGACCATTCCTCCCAATCACGCCCTTCCAGGTCTCACTGTCATTGCCCACATGAGCATTGAAGTCTCCCAACAGTACGAGGGAGTCCCCAGAAGGTATGCCCTCTGGCACCCCCTCCAGGGACTCCAAAAAGGGTGGGTACTCCAAACTGCTGTTCGGTGCATATGCACAAATAACAGTTAGGACCCTTCCCCCTACCCAAAGGCGGAATGAGGCTACCCTCTCGTCCACCGGGGTAAACCCCAATGAACAGGCTCCAAGTCAGGGGGCAAGAAGTATGCCCACAGCCACTTGGCACCTCTCACCCGGGGAAACTACAGAGTGGTATAGAGTCCAGCCCATCTCAAGGAGTTTGGTTCCAGAGTCCAAGTTGTGCGTCAAGGTGAGCCTGACTATATCTAGCCGGAACCTCTCGACCTTGCACACTAGCTCAGGCTCCTTCCCCTTCAAAGAGGTGACAGTCCACATCCCAAGAGCCAGCTTCTGTAGCCGAGGATCGCACTGCCAAGGTCCCCGCCTTCAGCCACCACCCAACTCACACTACACCCGACCTCCTTGGCCCCTCCCATAGGTGATGAGCCCATGGGAAGATAACAAAAAAAATATATATATATACTATATACTGTATATATAACTGCAGCCACAGGGGTCCACAGGACCAAGGTTGGGCAATACTATTCTAAACAAATCTAAATCCTATTATGTGATATCATCTACTGTTAAATTCTGCTCTGTACTTGTAATATTTTTATTTTGCTGTTATACTGTATTGAGGATTACTTGTGTTTTGTTCTGTGTATTGTATTGTATTGACCCCTTCACTTTGACACCCACTGCACGCCCAGCCTACCTGGAAAGGGGTCTCTCTTTGAACTGCCTTGCCCAAGGTTTCTTCCATTTGTATTTCCCTACTAGGGATTTTTTTTGGGGGGAGGGGTTCTTCCTTGTCTTCTTTGAGAGTAAAGGCTGGGGGGCTATCAAGAGGTAGGGCCTGTTAAAGCCCATTGAGGCACTTCTTGTATGATTTTGGGCTATACAAAAATAAATTGTATTATATTGCATTTTATTTCTTGACACTAAACCGAGCTAAAAGTAAATGTTTTGAAGTTTATATGGCCATGCCTTGTCCTATTTTATGAGCTTTCATCTCTGACATTAAGTCTTAAGTTTTAACCCTTCCCATACATCATAATGTGTAAAATGAATATGTATGAATATACAAAACAAAGATAAGTAATTCAATCTTTTAAAATATTTTATTCTTTATTTCACCATTTTTATAACTTTATTCTGTATTTACTACTGTAAATTATTTTGAGGTTTTATTGAAAAACTCACATTAAGGAAATGGCACTTAGCCCCTGAGGTTTGCATATGAAAAATTATTTATGTAACACACACTAAGATAACTATTGAGGTTTATTTATAAAACAAACAGTAGTAGTAAAGCACTTAAACTCTGAAGTTGTACCCCTTATCAAGCGGGGTCATTTTTGCTAAATCGCTTGTAATTTGACCTCTCCAAATTTGAATCATTGCTGTTATTGAACTATCTGGAGTATAAACACATGTTTGGTCTCTTTGTAAAGGTAACATTCTCTAGTTTCACCCTTAGTAGTCAGAATCACTGTAGGTGTGACTGATCAAAAGTTATGCACATTAGAACTCACAAAAAAAACGAATTTTTTTGTGAAAATAAAGGAAAATAAAGCTGCAGTAGGTAGGTGGGGACAGAAACACACTATGTACCAACAGAATAACTTGTTGACTACTCACATTTCAAATTTGAAAAGAATACCTGTAAAAATGACATTTTTTACACCAGTTTTTATTTGGCATGCCCAGGGGCTTTTTAGAGGGACCATTATCCACATTTTGGAACATATGGAAAAAGTGTAATAACTTTTGAATGCTTCAACCCACATATATCAATGAGGGCTCTACTGAAAGCTTACACCTAAAGGAATCTATATCTACACACAATGTCACTCTATTAGTTATAAAAATTCATGTTCCATAATAAAAACAATAAAAAATACACATTTCTATGTAAAAATAGTCAATACAAGTTATGGGCCAAAAATATATTTATATTTTTATTTTTACTTTTTTTATAAAATGCACACAAACTATATACATTTCTTTTACAAACTGTTACAACACAGCTCAGCGTTTTTCCATGTGCCACTTGATGGCAGCAATCACTAGCAAGCAGAAAGCACAAGGGCGTGGCACGTCGCTCTCTGCCATAAGACGTCTCCTGGGCCGGTTGAATACTTTCGCAACGCGTACATGCATCTATTATTTAATCGAGCGTTTATTTATGTTTAAACTTCTACTTTTATTCATATTTAAAATGCGAAAAAACTTGGCGAAATCACAATAAACAACCACGCACCAACTCTGCAGACTGGCACAAATGCCACCTTCATGCAGCTCCGATCGTTTTGTTTACAAGTTAGTATGGCAAGTTACATATCAAAATGCTCGGCTGCTCATTGGCTGTAAGTTTTGAGTGTCAGTCACAGTGTCCAATCAAACTGGTAGATTCTACCAGGGTTTGGAGCTATACGTCATCCTCCAAGCTTTCTGTGACACTGGTTGGCTATACGAGGTGCCAGTCAACCCCAGACCCGTCGTAATTGGCCAACTTATGTGTCTTTCGGAAGCTAACACTTCCGTGTTTCATGCGGTAGCATGGTTATCGCCGACAGAAACAAATTACGTCTGATATGAGCAATATAAATGAAAAAAAATTACGTAGGTGGTCTCAAGTTATGAAACGCGTTTTCTGGAGTTTTGTCCCTTTGAGAATATATCGTGTGTTTTGGACCTAAATCGTTTTACTGGATTATATTCGCTGGAGCCTTACGGACACAATGGGATCAATACTGCTCGGAAATATTGATGTTTGACTTGCAGGGTAGGTAGGGACAGTCAACTCTTAAAAGTATGTACTTCTCTGTAAAAAAGGCTTTAGTGTCAGTGCTGTGGTTGTTGTGTGTCAAAATGGTTTATATCATCGGAAAGACGAGACTTTGAAGTTTCATTTGATGGGTAGGGTGTCGAGATGCATGGCAGATGGGCATGCACACATTACTGTAACGTTTTTAAAATGCTGTTATGTCCCGGGACCGGCACGTGTGCGCGTTAAGAGGATATGAAAAAGCGAGTGATGGTAATAGCCAGATTGTTTTGAAGGCCTAATAACTTAATGATTTGCATACTTTGGTATGTCAAGCTAACTTAACTATGGCAATAATTTATATCTAATTCATTGAATAAAGAAAATATTATTCTTTTAGACTAAAAAGTATTCATTTAGAGTCTGTAATTGGTAAGGAGACAAGGAACTGTAGAGAAGATGATTAACAGTGAAAATTACCATCTGTCTAATCTCACAACAAAGAAAAATGCTGAAACCAAACAGTACTGCAAAGAATGTTTCATGTTTGCAAAGCTATCTGAATACATTCTCAAGGCAAAGGAAATTCGTATTTTAATTACATTCCAATAGCACATTGTGGAAGTCACACTAAAGAGACAACAGTTGAGCGAACATTGCAGGTTAAAGGAATGTTAACGAGTTAAAAGTGATCGGAAGCAGAAAACATGTAAATACAATTTTTTTTGGCAGATGTTCAGAACCTCTGTAAGTTTTCATCTTTAAAAAAACAAATCTCTGTGTAGTGTGAATTTACAGTCTCACATGCTACACTCTTCTCAATTTACGTGTTAGTTCTGTGTAAGACTGAAAATTTAAAAGTGTTAAAGCCCATTTTCCAAGATTTGATTACATCGGAAAAGTTATTATTAGGTGCTATTATTTCTCAGATTGGCGAGTTTGTGAAATAAACAACCAACATGTAAAAGCAAATAATCCAAGGAGTAGTTGAACTGATAGAAGTGTAGAAGGTTTCAGATTGTTTTATGAACAAGTTTTCATTAAAACAGGAAACATAAAAAGAAACAACCATGAAAGTAAAACAACCCAACCCAATCCATATTACAACCGTAGCATATTACAAGATGATATCTGTGCATGACTCCTCCATTAATGGAGAAAGGACACACGATATTTGGATTAGACATAGGATTGCCGATGGAAAAGTCAGACCAAAAAGAGAGCCATATTTATGAAACCCATACCAAAGCCCTTTTTATTTGTGACTTGTCATAATAATGGCTAATTCTTGTGGTCAAAAACCTTGTCAGCGTCAAAGGAAAGAACATCAGCATGTCTTGAACAAGGAATGAACTGATTCAGTAACTTGCGGAAGTCTTTGCATGCTATCAGAGTCTAATTGCAACTGTATGAACCCAGTCTGTTCAGAATAAATGAATTTACTAATGACTTTCTTTAAGCTACAGGACAAACCTTTTTCAGATAGATTATGTCAGTTTTAATAACAAGGAGGGGCCTTTACTTGTGACACAGCATAGAATCCATACCTTGCTTTAAAAGTGATCATTGTTATGCTATTTGTTGGATTTTGATAGTCAGAAACGGTGACTTTTTTGATCATATCCAAGAACGTGACAAATAATTGTTTCCAAAATGAAAAAATTAGCTTGGGAGTAGTCTATTCAACCCAGGAGCCTTTCACACACTGTCCAAGCCCTTTTTAAGTACAACCAAAGAAAGGGAAGTAAATAGTTTACTGTAGTAATCAAAAAATCTTCATGACCCATTTGGGGGCCAGATTTACTATGAACAGATGGAAGGCAAAAGAGACATTGCTCTTGAGTCTGAGAGCAAACTGCTTGGCTTTGCCCCTGATGCATAATGCTGAGTCCTACCAAGATAAATTAATAACTCTACTCTTTGAATTAAAAAACTATTGAGTTTCATTCTAGTGTTGGCAAATAAAAGTTCACTAGAGGCCTTGCCCTTTCCAAACATGGAAGCATTCTCCTTTGTCCTTTAGAGTGTGTTAAATGAAAAGAAAATAATACAGTCTTGAACAAAGCCTTAGTGACTATATTGTCTAAACAGCCAAAACTGAATGTTGGAAACTCATCTAGTTTCAGAGCAAGTTGTTCACAATTATTTATTTTAATGGAAAATACTGAATGTAAGAAATGGCAGGTGTACGGAAGCTCTGAACCGCACAGTGAAAAAATATTATGGGATAACCCTTATCTCGTACTTTCACGTACGTACGCGATAAACTTAGAGATAAACTTAAGATTAAAATATTACAAAAGTGTGCTGCGGGGCTTCCTAATTACAACCTTACTAAGGCCGTGGTGCTTCAGTTTGACGTCACTTCCAGCGCTTGTAGCGCGGTGATATAAAAAAGCTGAAGGATGGGCTTTCATTTATTAAAGGAGTGTGGGATGGTTAGAGTTGGGTTTAACAACAGCTTGCAGTACCTATGTCAGGTAATGCCCAGAACGTCAGTCACGAAATGCCCATCGTATACCCCGTTACACTATGGTTAAGATTAGGCTTGTGGGAGGGTAACGGTTTAGTTACGTGCTTTATGTTTACAGGTATTCGTCTGCACACTAATATTTTAATCTAAGTTTATCTTGTACATACGTGAAAATATGTCGTATGTACGTGAAAACATCTCGTACGTACGTGAAAGTATCTTGTACTTACGTGAAAACATCTTGTACGTACAAGTATGTACGAGATATTTTCATGTACGTACGAGATAAGGGTTATCCCATAATTTTTTTCACTGTGCGGTTTAGAGCTTCCGTACAGGTGCTCCTGCAAGTGGTTAAATTTGTGGTTGGATCAAATAGATAAAACCAATATGGTTTCTAAAACTAATGAAGCAACAGTATAGCAATGAAAACGTAATCAATATCGGACTGAGAATTATGGTAGGTAGAGAAAAATGAGAATTATCTGGCTGAAGGGTGGTGCAAAAGAATATTCAATTACAGTAAATTAAAATGAGTAGTAAATTTGCATGACAAAATGTTGACTGGGGTATAAGCTTATCAAAAAACATTTTCTAGCAACAAATTAATTATGGCATTGGATTCAATTACTATTAGAGGATTTAAGCAAGTGACTGGTAAGGTTAGGAAAGAAGGAGGGTTGATGCAGTGTTTAGAAACAAAAAGTAATTTACAACCTCCCCGCTCCAATCGCAAATAAATACATTAATTTTCTAAAATAAAATCAACTCAGGTCATCACTGGCTGATTGTAAGTCCTTAATTTATATGACAAAAAGAATCACAGTTATTTTAGAGTGTGCAGAGGAACATTCAAGATTTCTTAAGAGTCTCAGTAGGCATCTATGCTGATGCTGAAGACATTTCTTCTCTGTGACAGTAACCAATAAAAAGTACATTTTCATTGAAATATAATCATAAGGGTCATGTTCTGAATAATAGGTTCTGTTTGACATGGGAGGATGGATCTGAAACACTAGCCAGCTATTACCATGAATTACTTGGTTATATTTATCTCTAAGGTTTCTCTGAAGGTTTTATTTGTAGATTTAGTACTAGAAAAGAGTCAGATATTCATAATTAAGGCATTCAGTTAGGTACTATTAGAACAAAAATAATCCACTTTTAAACCTAACAGGAAAACTCAAGAGAATGTACATTTTAATGTAATACCCTGCTTATATTCATTTTAATATAGGAGATTGTCCAAACTTTATTACTTTTTTGAAGGTACCATTCCATTTAAACTGACACCCCCCCAAATTTATACCAAAATATTTAACATTAAAAAAAACCTAAATGCAACAATCAAGTAATTTTCCTTTAATTCATTAGAGATGACACAAAGGTGTTACATGCCCAGCACACTATAGCAGTTAGGACTACTAAAGATGGCAATGAGAACCAGTAATGGAAACTAAGACTACATCCATTTGTTATTGAAGATTTTATATATGAAACTTATCTTAAGTCGTCCAGATTTGTCTGGCCAAAGTTTTGTTTAAGAATGGTATTAATTTTTGCAGAGTATGCCTAAATTGGAAGATTTTCACTATGTCTGCAATTTGCACAATAAATTATAAAGATTAGGCTGAACAGGCCCCAAATAGTAGCCTCTGGTCATCTCAGGCCTCATGTATAAACGGTGCGTACACACAGAAATTTTGCATAAGAACTTTTCCACGTTCAAATCGCGATGTATAAAACCTACACTTGGCGCAAAGCCATGCACTTTTCCACGGTACCTTATACCTTGTCATACGCAAGTTCTCCGCTCGGTTTTGCAGACTGGCGGCACCCAGCGTCAAAGCAATGCTACTGTTCCTGTGTGGTTACACCTTATTTTTCTGACGCGGCTTTATAAATACACTGAAACTAACCGCATATTGTTTATTAGTGTAATACATCTGATTGTAATTAGCTTGGAACAATATAATGGTACAGGAAATAGCCATAGTATTCAAAATACCATAACTTCTTTAGCGTTGTTACTCTCACTGCACCTTCTTCTTCTTCTTCTTTCAGCTGTTCCCATTAGAAGTTGCCACAATGGATCATCTTTTTCCATATTACTCTCACTGCACCATCTGGACTATTTATATCACTGTATCTGAGTGTGAATAACAGCAGCAGCTGATCGGAAAGAGAATTAACGGTATATAGCTTCAAGCAGATGCTGTCTCAGCCACGGCAAAATGTTTCAAAGCCTTTCCTGTACAGACCTCGAGGTTCAGTAACAGTTTCATCCCAAGAACTTTAAATGCACTTAATCAATTGCTCCTTGTAGAACGGTTTGTACTTATAAGTACAATCACCCCACTGTAAACTTGCACTACATTTATAATATCGCACAACCTGAGCCACTTTATAAAGCGTGTATTTACATATGATGACGATATCATTTTTAAGATAAAATGCAGCAAAATATGTTTATTATATTATACAGATAAAACTTTAACTTCATTTAAATAATCTATATTCTTCACTGGGACAGTCGTTAAGGATAGAATAATTAAACATGTACTACGAAGATATTTCAATGTTCTTTAAACATTTTGAAGAATCGGCACTCTAAGCTTACAGATGGCTTAACGTCTATTACAGAGCTGATTGTGTGGTGATCGGTTACTTGGAGAAAGAAAAGCAAGGACTGCAGGGGCGGCTACGCCAATATATATTGAATATAAAACAGAAGGAGAAAATAACAACACAGCTAAAAACACAGCGACAAATTTCAGCAAAAGTTAAATGCTTGTGTCATGAGCACGAGGCGGCTATGCAGTGTCCGCAATGGACTTGGCCATCCACCATGCATAAGCCACCTTATTGACATTGGCGGGCGAAGGAGCCACCGATTCTTCCTCTGCCCAGGGCCACCACAAGCCTAGAGCCGCCCCTGAGTACTGCTGCAATAAATTATTTCATCGAAGGTCGCACACAATCACTGCGCCGTGAAACCCATGTTTAATAACGTGCTTTAACTCCTATCATCATGAAAATGATATCACGTATACATCTCAGTATTTTAGTTATTCAGAGAGCTGTAATATCATGAATGTAATGGATTCTGTGTCCAGTTGGAGGAAGAGAGCCGGTTTAAGAAGCAAGTAGTGTTTCACACACATAGAGCACATAGAAGATCACATACAAAACAAAGCATTTAATGTGCTATTTTAATTATGATGTGATTTGAGAAACTGGTTAATTAAACGATTTTAAGATGAAGTTTATGATGTTCTACTTTAATGAAAAAATAAACTACATGATTAAAGTGGAAATTTCGAGATTGAAGTTGACATTTCGTGCTTTTTCTCCACTGTGTGCCTTTTTTTCTCTGTACCCTAATAAGCTTTCATATGACACTCAGACAGTGGGCTACAACTCGCCTTTTCACGGCGACTTTGATATGTGACTTCTTTTTATTTCCGGCACTATGCGATTCTGTGAACGTGAGCTTTCAAGTTTCTCCAACACGCTATGTCACTCGATCAACTTCCTTTTGTTGATTATACCACGGTTTAATTAAACAAATAGTATGTTTTTCCTTTGCCCCCACTTGGTATTCGTTGAAATTCTTACATTTCCCGTGCTTTTCCCATTGTCTTTTCACAGAAGGCTGCGTTTAAGGGCAATTTATATTGATTAAAATTGATCAAAAAGGCGTAATTCTGGGAGGAGTTGGGGCGTTACATAAAGCGCATGCATGAGCGTTACTTTTCACGCTGATCGGGATTTATGTAGCGGAAGAACGTGGAAGTTTGAGTACGCACAGATTCCTGCATCTGGATTTTTCTGTGCGTAAGCACATTTCGGCTTTTGTGCTTACGCCATGTTATAGTGCGAGTTCTACGCACACCGTTATACATGAGGCCCCTCATCTTCTGAAGCCACTTTTTCTGGTGAAGATTGTGATGGCATCAGGCCAAATGAGTCAACCCAGCCCCAGATACAGATTCCAGCACTTCCTGGGGAATTCCAGTGGGGTTTCCAAGCCAGCAAATTCCAAAATCTCCAGTGTCCTAGGTCTATTTCAGGGTCTCTGCCTAGTGGAATGCGCCAAAAAGCAGCTCCATGGATAGTATCCTTACAACATGCTCAAACCACATCAACAGGGTTCTCTCAATCTGGAGGAGCAACAACTCTACTGTGATGCTCTTCTGAATAAATGACATTCTCATCCTATCACACTATCACAGAGTGTCAGCCCAGTAGCCCTGCAAATTAACCCCATTTCTGTTGCTTGTACTCGCAATCCCATTCTTTCAGTCATTAGTCACAGCTCATGACTAGTCAAGGCCAGGGATGTACAGTGATCAATAAACCAAGAGTTTTGCCTTTACCCTTATGTCCTGATTCACCCCCACAGATTGGAATAGTACCCAGAAATAGCATCTACCGCTACTCCAGTCTTCTTGTTCATATCACATTCCCTTCTTCCATCACTTGTGAACAAGATACCAAGATACTTCAACTTCTATGAATCACTAAACATTACACATTCAATACCCATATGACTGTTCTCAGCTAAACAAGTCCCATGACATAATTTGTATTCAAAAGGGTCCCAAACAGGTCTCAGTCAACATCATGAGGTTTCCAACAATATTCTCTTACCCTGTTACTCAAGGCACAAGCACCTTATAACTTCATTATCCTTCAATTAACAGGAAGCAAGGCTGGAATTCTATTCTTAACTATGAGGTCTGTAACAACCATCTTTTCTTATACAGGTAATAAGGATCATTCAGGACAGGCAGGGCCTAAAGCAGTAATCATAGGTTTCTGTCTTTTAATCTTATATGGAAACTACTGTCATCTCTGACAAACCAGATGATCTCCAAAACAATGGAAACACATGGTCCCGAACACTGCAGACCTTCACACATATAATAATTAGCATCTCCATCAGGTAACAGAATGCATTAATGAGTTAGTTTTCTACTACAATTAGGCAGACTGCTATAAAGTTTACTTTCATAGGCTGATTGTTTTGCATGTGGTAAAGGGAGTATTTTATAACTTTTGAGTTAAAAGCATCATCCACTTGGGAGGTTGCTTTGATTTAGCCTGGAGAATTCATGGTCTGACGAATCGAAATGGTGACCTTGAAAAGACACACAGCATTCCTAGGTTGTTATATATAGAATATTTAAGCTGATTTAATAGTCTCTCTCTCTCTCTCTCTTTCTGGTGCTCAACTTGATTTAGCATTTATACATTTCTCTTTTTTGTGCACTTTAGCAGTGCTGACATCTTAGCAACACTGAGAATTTTATTTGGAAAAATAACTGTGGAAAATGAACATTGGAATTATGAGTACTTTAGAACAAGATGATCCTGAGACAAAAGCATACTTTTATGATGAAGGAGATATGTATACTCCAGTATTTGGATATTAACTTCAAGAAAAATACTTAATCTTGACACCTACTGCTAAATTTCAAATTGATAGAATTTTGAAAGTAATATAATTGCCACAAGTATATATAGCTCCTATATACTTATAACATTTAGATTCTGAAAGAGTTCTTCATCCACTTTATCTTATCTAGATCCAGGTGTCTTTATGTTACAGGCCATGGGGAGTTGGAGCCTATCCCAGCAGTGTCCACGACAAGACAATAACCTAACTTGTACTTTGCTTCAATTTTATGAAAAGATGCAACTTGATAAGCTTGAAGGCTTTTCACTCATGTATTGCATCTAAGATAAAATAAAACATTCTTCAATTAATTTCTGAGAAAATGATAAGACTTAGTTTATACCATGGTGAATCTACCATCACACTATTCTGGGTGCACTCCCAGTGGCCCATAATGGTAAGGGGCTTTTTTTTTTCAATCCATCCCATTCACCGCTTGATGAAACGATCGAGTATCCAAATTCAGTGTTGCCGAAATGACCAAGGGGCCTACCGACCCCACCATTTGATTAAGTGATTGAGAAATGACCATGGGGGATCAACAGCCTGATGAAGTACTCAAGTCTTGTGCCATAGTCAAGAGTGAGAAATACTTTGCTAATGGCACGGTGTCTGCATGCTGCATTGCCTAAAGTAGGATTGACTCATTGATAAGGAGCTACATCACCCAAAGGTCTGTGGAGATCTTAATCTTCCTTTGGTTTATATGGTTAAAGGGTAGTTTTTTGCTGAAACTATAGAGGAAGGACATGGAGTAAAAGATGGCAGACCTTCTCACAAGTAGTACAATAGTTTATCCAATATAAGCCTGTGACTTCCCATTTTCAAAATAGATGGCCAGCTCTTTTCCAAATGAACAAAATTGGACATGTACTACGACTACAGAGAATTTAATGGACAAGAGTGATTAACAAATTTATGTAAATGAATTTATTGATAAGAAACTTACTGCTAAAAAGTTTAATTTTAGTAGGAATCAAAAAATGTTTCTACATAGTATTGATTGTGGTATGCTTCAAATCACAATCCAGAGTTTATGCAAATTACCATTTTATATAAAGTAATATAGAAGTTACTATAGCAACTCTGTTGTGATTTTAATGTATTTTTTATCTTAAGAGTTGATGTGTTTGTGTACTTCATTTTCTAATGCACAATATTTATCATGATATGGAGAAGAGAAAGAAGATTATTAATTCTTCTGTATGTGTTTGATAGGCTCAGTCTCATTTTTTGGAAATATTTATATTTTTGCATGGTTTCTGTTTTATTTATTTCAATAATATATAATCTTTTTATGTTTTATTTTCCACATATGCAAATATGTAATGCTCAGCCTATGCAGATTCCACCATGAAGAAGGAAAATTTATATTTGGAGTTGCACTGGCCCCTGGGGATCATAGTATTTAGCAGTGCTTCTTGACAGTTATTGGACTACGTGTGACATGACAAACTCTGGTTGTTCCTTTTGGTTTTTTTAAAATATTAATCTATACGATTAATCTTATCCTTATAAGATTTGGACCAGGTCACCTGTTCTATGGATTATCACCTCCTGACCACTGTTGATTTTCCCCATTAACTGTGAGTTGCATCTGTACACTAATGTTGTTTGATCCCACTTTATTAGTAGTAGACCAATACTATAATATGTACTGCTTTTTAAAACAAAGAACTACAGAAATAAAATGCATCACTCAGTTTTGTTTAAACCACCTAAATGAATGGTCTCACAGTAATATCGAATTATTAAAGGCATAAGTTCTATAATCTTACAAAAACATTTGTTCTAAAAATTGTTCACTGAACTTAAGCTTTTTCCTTGACCACAGAAATGAAAATTTGAAATTCATTAAAAAATTACTTAGCATTCAACAACAACAACAAAAACATTTATTTATATAGCAAGTTTTCATACAAACAATGTAGCTCAAAATGCTTTTACAAAATGAAATAAAGGGAAGTTAATATAAAACATAAACAAGATTAGGCAATAATGTTTATACAGTTTGTAAAAAAAGAAAAAGGTACGGTTGAATGGCCAGGAGGACAGAAAAAAACAAACAAAAAAAAATTAGGCTAGAGAAAAAAACGAAATCTGCAGGGGTTCCAAGGCCAAAAGACCACGCAGCCACCCACTGGGCATTCTACCTAACATAGATATTCTAAATCAGTCCTAAAGGTTTTCAGGCTTTATATGGAAGAAACTGAAGATGATGGTGGTCATGTGAACTTCTCAGACACCCACCATTCAATCCATATACACAGGGGACAGTATGATACCTTGATCGGATGTTGGTGGTGCAGATTAGAATAGTACAGATTAGTATAGAATTGCAGAACCCAGAGGAAAAAGATAATTCAGTGCCCATATAGAGTAACAGGGATACAACTAAAATGTAGCTAAGAAAAGGCCATTTTAAAGTAATGGGTTTTTAACAGTTTTTTAAATTGCATTATAGTATTAGCCTGATGAGTTTATATTGTTAAAATATTCCAAATTTTAGGTGCATAACAGCAAAAAGCCATCTCACCACTCCGTTTCAAGTTGGCTCTTAGAAATATAAGCAGACCTCCATTTGAAGATCTAAGATCACGACAAACATTCCAAAATATAGAATGGGATGAGATGATTTAAGGCTTTGTAAACAATTAGCAGTATTTTAGAGTCAATTCTAAATGACATGGGTAACCAATGTAACAACACTAAGACTGGTGAAATGTGCTGATTTTGTTTTTCTAGTTAAGATTCTTGGTGCTGCATTCTGCACTAACTGTAATCGATTGATGTCTTCCTTGGGCAGTACTGTAAGGAGTGCATTCACACCTGATGGTGCTATACTGTCAGCAGTAATTTAGTTTGTAATCTCTGTTCCCAATCATTACAGTTTTACCCATATGAGTAAACATGTCCCCACTGTCATTGGTGTAATAGCTTAGGATGGTGTTAGGAGAAATCATGAAAGTGACAGTCGTAAAGAACAGTGGAGCATGCAGTGATATTTAAGCAAGGGAGACAAAGTTAGGGACAGATGCTAGGTTAAGCTTGTTGTTAAGTGCTCAGTAGAATATGAAGTCTTCTCTTAATTCAGTCTGTGTTTTTTTTTCTTTAAATGATGTAAATATGACATTGCAAAATGTGGCCACATGTTCAAAAGCACCAATGTCAATTAAAGAAAAGTAATTGAGCATTACGTTTTTCACTGATGCAGAACTACAGCATGTTGTTTTGGCCAAAAGCAGACCACCAGAAAGAGGCATAAAACGTAACAATTTTTAATTCTTAAATGCATTAGTGGTATCTACAAACATATTTTTCCAAAGGGGAAGGTTTTAGTTAGGAAGACGTGGTGATTTTTCATGAAAGTATTTCTGCTTTTTAGACGGACCTGTATATACAGTCAGTCAGTCATTTTACTTATTATTTTATCATAGTTCAAACAAAATATATAAGGTTTTATAACATAAAAATTAAAACTACACCTACAAAACAGTATGGCATCAATTAACATTTTTTTGGCTTCATATGAGATATTTTTAAAGTGAATTAGACCAGGTTAAAAGTCTCCAGAGCCAACTCATTTTAATACAGTATCTTCTTCATGTTTTTCATGCATTCACACCGTTTGTAATTCACCTAATCAAAATAATACACAAAGGATGTCCTGGCCACATTGGGTGCAAAACAGAAACTGATACAACACATATTCACGTAAATACATCACACATCCTCTCAAGCTTTTATGGAGCCAACCTATTAACCTATACATCTTGGAGCCGTAATGAAAAAATTCAGGCAGCGGTGTCAACTTCACATACGCCGTCACTAGGCTGGAGATCTAAACTGGCAGTGCTAACCATAGCAGTCCTGTCCTAAGAAACACAGTAAATCACCATTGGTTTGAAGTTGACTTCACAACAAACAACTGTTTCTGAGCTGGCTGCTCTCTTATTGACTGTAAACTTCATGAATGTTCCCACTCCCTGTAAATTCAATATCTTATTCAATTTTTAAAAGAAGTATTCTTCTCTAAAGTTGACTTAAGCCTGAAATATGCACTACATAGTTTAATCTATACTAATAAAAGGCAAAGCCCTCACTCACTCACTCACTGACTCACTCACTGACTCATCACTAATTCTCCAACTTCCCGTATAGGTAGAAGGCTGAAATTTGGCAGGCTCATTCCTTACAGCTTCCTTACAAAAGTTGGGCAGGTTTCATTTCGAAATTCTATGCGTAATGGTCATAACTGGAAGCTATTTTTCTGCATATACTGTAATGCAGTTGTGCTCGAAAGCCATGGGGGGGCGGAGTTTCGTGTGACATCATCACGCCTCCCACGTAATCACGCAGTACGTAGAAAACCAGGAAGAGCTTCAAAAACTGCTGAAGAAAACATACATTATATAATTAAGAAGGCAGCGAAACAATTAGAAGCGAGCGAGTGACATAAAAAAACCATATTCAGCGGCTCACGTGAACTGACGCAGTGCGCAGACAAAAAGCAACAGTTCCAAAGAGTGCTGAACAAAAACCGAATTACACTGTTACGCTCAAATAGACAAACCACACGCCATGGCGCAATAGTAGAGGCATTGCCTCTAGTGCCGGCGTCCGAGGTTCGATTCCCGAGAGGGGATGCACTGAGTATGTACGCGCGCTTTCCGATTCATTTTAGCCTCACATCCTCTTGGTTTGAGACGTATGAAAAAATATGCAGTTAACGCAGAAAGACAGATCACCAATTGAAGCTTTATGAATAATGGATACTTTATTCGCGATCAATGATTGTTTTGGTAAAGCCATACTCAGTGTATTCATTAGATGAACGGTAAAAAAGTAAGAGCGAGGGGAGGGTAACTTATTGAGGCACGCAGGCCAAACCACAATAGCACGTGGGCTCGATGTACTGTAGTGTGCGTCAACTAGATCTGAATTGCGCAATCACATTTGAAAAAATATATCTTTTCAAGTTCTATTTAGTCCATATGTGTCAAACTCAAGGCCCGCAGGCAACATCCGGTCTGGTGTGTAATTATATCCGGCCCGCAAGATCATTTTATATATTATTGTTATTAATGGCCCGGGGATATGTAGCGCTGGTAACACAATAAACTACGGATCACATAATGCAGCGCTTCAGCTGCCTTGCCGAACACTTACCGCGTTAATCGAGTCATGCTGCAAGTTATTGCGAAGCTAGCCCACACGATGCCAAAGAGAAAAGGTGATTCTGAACATAGAGCCTTTAAAAACCGATGGGAGGCTGAGTATATGTTTACTGACATTGCTGGTAAACCCGTGTGTCTCATTTGTGGAGCTAATGTGGCTGTAATTACAGAATTTAATCTAAGACGGCACTATGAGACAAAACATCAGGATAACCTGAAAGACCTGAATGCAATGCACAAGATACAGAAAGCAGAAGAGTTAAAGAAGAATCTAACACTTTAGCACACTTTTACCCGTGCAAAATCACAAAGTGATTTCAAGTGAAGCTACTTTTATGGGAGACACAAATGCACCAGTGCAACTTGCCCCACTTTCCCTGTTGCCAAGTAATGTTGAACCAAGTCGTCACTACGTTCTTCCCAAATACGCACTTTGCTGATAAACTGAGCGCACTGCGCACTGAGTTCGCACGGCGCTTTGGTGGCTTTGAAGAACAAAAAAAGAATTTTGAGTTGTTTCGCAACCCATTTGCTGTTGATGTGGAAACTGCACTTGTGCAGATTCAGATGGAGGTGATTGAGCTGCAGTGTAATAGCACACTGAAGGCAAAGTCTGATACTGCACGGCCCGCACAGTTTATTCACTCCATTCCCGCAGAAATGCTCCAGCTCAGTCTACATGCGGCTCGAACCTTGTGCATGTTTGGTACCACATATCTGTGTGAGAAGCTCTTCTCAGTCATGAAGACTAACAAAATAGCACACAGGAGTCGCCTTTATATTTCCAGGTTTTGTTATGCACCATGTTCATATTTGAATTTGTATAATTTTGACAGGATATATTTTTATGGAGAGCAAAATCTTTTGGGATATTTAAAATTTAAGTTTATTTTTTATATAAAATTGCATAAGAGTAAAGAAATTTGAATGTTTGTTCTTTTAACGTTTACTTTATTTCTAACTTGTATAATTTAGACAGGATATATTTTTATGGAGAGCAAAATATTATAAGTTATTTAAGGTTTGAGTTGATTTATTCCGGAATAATATTCTGTTGACTAAATAAAAATTCCTTCTACTTAAAATTTAAATAGAACTTGAACAGATACGATAGTTCATAATATCCAGGCAGACTTGCACGTAAGAATGAGAGTCATCCGTTTTAACAAACAGCGTATTGCACTGATACGAAATAGCCTGCCCATTTAATTATTTAGGAATGGATAAATAAATTAAGATTTTGTACAAATAATGTTTTTCATTTTTCTTCTTTCATGGATTCTGGCACCCACAGTAACAGTTGCTCGCACCCCAAAGACTGTATATATATATGTATGTGTGTGTATATGTAGATATGTATGTATATATATGTTTATATATATGTGTGTGTGTGTATATATGTAGCTATGTATGTATATATGTGTGTGTATGTATATATACAGTATATGTATTTGTGTGTATATATGTGTGTGTATATATATATATATGTGTATATGTATATATGTATGGATATGTATATATATGTTTATATGTGTGTGTATATATATATATATATATATATATATGACAGCAACACTCATGACAATGACAAAACAATTACATTGTCAATCATGTTACGTTATTATTAAAATGTTTCCTTCTCTTTTTACTTCTCGCTGCAAGCGGGTATTTTGCTATATTGCTATATATATATATATATATATATATATATATATATATATATATATATATATATATACTGTATAGCTATATATATATATATATATATATATATATATATATAAATACACTCACCTAAAGGATTATTAGGAACACCTGTTCAATTTCTCATTAATGCAATTATCTAATCAACCAATCACATGGCAGTTGCTTCAATGCATTTAGGGGTGTGGTCCTGGTCAAGACAATCTCCTGAACTCCAAACTAAATGTCAGAATGGGAAAGAAAGGTGATTTAAGCAATTTTTAGCTTGGCATGGTTGTTGGTGCCAGACAGGCCGGTCTGAGTATTTCACAATCTGCTCAGTTACTGGGATTTTCATGCACAACCATTTCTAGGGTTTACAAAGAATGGTGTGAAAAGGGAAAAACATCCAGTATGCGGTATTCCTGTGGGCGAAAATGCCTTGTTGATGCTAGAGGTCAGAGGAGAATGGGCCGACTGATTCAAGCTGATAGAAGAGCAACTTTGACTGAAATTACCACTTGTTACAACTGAGGTATGCAGCAAAGCATTTGTGAAGCCACAACACGCACAACCTTGAGGCAGATGGGCTACAACAGCAGAAGACCCCACCGGGTACCACTCATCTCCACTACGAATAGGAAAAAGAGGCTACAATTTGCACGAGCTCACCAAAATTGGACAGTTGAAGACTGGAAAAATGTTGCCTGGTCTGATGAGTCTCAATTTCTGTTGAGACATTCAAATGGTAGAGTTAGAATTTGGCGTAAACAGAATGAGAACATGGATCCATCATGCCTTGTTACCACTGTGCAGGCTAGTGGTGGTGGTGTAATGGTGTGGGGGATGTTTTCTTGGCACACTTTAGGCCCCTTAGTACCAATTGGGCATCGTTTAAATGCCAGAGGCTACCTGAGCATTGTTTCTGACCATGTCCATCCCTTCATGACCACCATGTACCCATCCTCTGAAAGCTACTTCAAGCAGGATAACGCACCATGTCACAAAGCTCGAATCATTTCAAATTGGTTTCTTGAACATGACAATGAGTTCACTAAAATGGCCCCCACAGTCACCAGATCTCAACCCAATAGAGCATCTTTGGGATGTGGTGGAACGGGAGCTTCATGCCCTGGATGTGCATCCCACAAATCTCCATCAACTGCAAGATGCTATCCTATCAATATGGGCCAACATTTCTAAAGAATGCTTTCAGCACCTTGTTGAATCAATGCCACATAGAATTAAGGCAGTTCTGAACGCGAAAGGGGGTCAAACACTGTATTAGTATGGTGTTCCTAATAATCCTTTAGGTGAGTGTATATATATATATATATATATATATATATATATATATATATATATATATATATAGATATGACAGCAACACTCATATCAATGACAAAACAATTACATTAACAATCATATTACGTTATTTTTAAAATTTTTCTTTTTCATAACTTCTTTAACACACTACTACTCCTCTACGAAGCGCTGGGTATTTTGCTAGTATATATATATATATATATATATATATATGACAGCAACACTCATCACTCACAACAGTGACAAAACAATTACATTGACAATCATGTTACGTTATTTTCAAAATGTTTCCTTTTCTTTTTCATTACTTCTTTAACACAGTACTTCTCTGCTGCGAAGCGCGGGTATTTTGCTAGTACTTAATAACAGGCATCAAATAAATATATATGTTTTTTAATCTTGGGAAATGTTATGAAAGAGGATATTTGTGTGGATGGTAAACAATATATTTTCAGCAGCTTTAGCATGGTAAACTGGAAAAATAAATGTGTGGTGAACCATGTACTTAAAATAGCAAATATTTAGCTTCAAACTTGCTTCAGAATGTCTGTTTAAGCATTCGACGTATGTTTATATTTATAAAAAATGGTACATATAAAACTAAAAATAAAATTATGGTTTAACGGCATCATTCTTGGCTTTAGGAGCATTCCTGGTTATTTTTCACAGTTGAAACTTCATAGTGAATAATATTATTGCATAATCACACATAGTAAATTACAGAAATATAACTTACTATCTCTAAAACCTATAATTAATATAAAAATGCATTAAGTTCAAACTGAAATAATTTCAGGTTTCTTTTCGGGATTATTACAAATGAAAAACTTACAAGGTTAACAAGACAAAAACATCTTACAAAAAACAAAACAAAAAATATGTTACTAGGGAAAGAAAGAAATTAAGAAGGGTTACATTATATTTAAGATCCTAATTCTAACAAAACACCAGAAACAGATGGCATTCCTAAATGATTGTATAGCATTGGCTACTTGTTATTGGATAATAATATAAGAAGGACTCCTACCATCGTGGACAAATGCTATCATCTCTGCTATTCCTAAAGAAGTAAATGATGATGTGTGAGATATGGCCGGCCATTCATCCCATCCAATACCACCAGGCCACCAGATGGAGCCCTCCTTGCAGCATAGAGGTGCCCCGAATGCCAGCAGGGAATTATGGACAGTGGGATTATAATGTACAACCCTGATGGATACCAAGGGGGCCGCCAGGAGTCGCTGCAGGGAGGCCCAGGGATTTACATTTCCCGTATAGCCCGGAAGTATTTCCAAGTCACAGGAACGGAAAAAATGATATACTTCCGGGCTGAAGAAAAAGAGAAGTTTTTACCTGACCCGGAAGTGTTGGATAATCATATGAACTGAGGGTTCAGAAACACTTCCGGGTTGAGGACTATAAAGGACTGTGGGAGATCCCAGACAGACGAGCTGAGTTGGGAGGCAGGGTGGCTAAGCATCTGGGAGATTGGAGGATTGTTTATTTGATTATGGGTTTGTTATATGAGAATTTTGGAGAAGAGCGTGCTTTGTACACTTATTTATAATAATAAATATTATTATTGGACTTTTACCTGGTGTCTGACGAGTGGTCTGAGGGTTCAAGGGAGAGAAAGAGCCCTTAATCTGTCACACATGCTAAATAAGAATAATTTGTGAGCAAGTTTTTCTTTAAGATACAAGCTTTGAGTCTGACTAAATGATTTTTATGTCAATTATTAACACTACACTAAATTTAGTGTGTTCATATTAGACAAAATCCACACTATATTAGATGCACTGTCCATCTAACAAGACATAAAAAGACTGAGGCATTTTTGGTTAGCCTAGATATAGAAAAAGGCTTTTATTGCATCTATCTAGAAATTTTATTTCAAAGATTACATGGGTTTGGATTTGATGGTAAATGTATTAGTATAATTAGGCTAATGTATGTGAACCCAATAGTGTAAGTTTAAATCACTGGAAGTCTTTCCTGGATAAAAAAATCAATTGTAAAAGAGGTAATTTGTCCATTAATTATTCTATCAATAGGATATTGTATTAATAACAACATTGCAATTGTTTAACGGCATTAAAACATGACTATTCTAAACCTGATAATACATTCCAGGGTTGTGGGGAAGGGGAGCCTGGAGATTAAAATTTCAGGGATGACTACATGGTAACCTTCATGAACTCAGTGATGCAAAATAACCTAAAATTCCTTGACATTGATTTGCTAAATTCTGTTGCAAAGGCATCCCGTCATGTTAAGTCAATCAAGACAATTAACTCTGTCCTACAAATTGACAGAGAGATCACATACTTCCGTCTATAATACTATGTCCACACATGATGTTGATGATGGCTCAAGAATCTGAGACAGCACACTGACACCATTGTTCCACAATCCTTCAAAAAATAAACCATGGAAGGAAATTGTTTTAATTATTAGAACTTCCATCTCATTAGCCAAATACAGATCTTCAGGTCAGAGTAAAGTGGTCTGTGTATACTTCAAACAGTACTACCGCCATATCTTTTTGAAACACTTTCTATTGCTGACTGTCTATGTGTCATGAAAAGGGTATGTGGCATCAGGAATTTTAAAATAAAAACAGTGCGGCCTGGGCTTGTGGGTGTGGGAATGCTCTGCATCAAGGTGGCATTGCTGCGGATGTCTGTGGAGAGGCTAGTTGATTGCATGTTACATGGAGGCTTGGTCAGGTCAGCTCTTCTCCAATGGTATTCCACAAGTAGTTAAAATGGCACCCTAAGCCGAGAACCAGGGAAACAAAAACAAGAGAGAGGACTATTACTGGCGGACAGAGATAAAGTGAGAGAAAAACAAGCAGGGAGGCATCCACTTTGCTGATTGTGTATAGGACGCGAGACAAAGGAAAAGGGGGGATCTAATAGGTGGTTGCGCTGGCAAGACGGTGAGAGAGGCCACAGTAGTGAAGAAAAACATGGAGTCTCGATACAGCAGAATTCGAAATGGTGTTGTGGTGACAAACAGAGGTGGCAGCTTCTGGTCCATGGGTACTGATGGAGGTGGCAGATTTGAACAGTGTGGTGGGCTGCATCTGTGAGATGCCCATGGGTCTAGATGCAGATGGAGAAAGAACTTGCAGGAACATTTTTTTGATTTTATCTCTTGATTTTGGATTTGAATGTATTTATTGTGGCTTAAATCTTCACAGAGCATGTTTTTATCATTGTAATTATTTATTGGCTGCTTGAAAAACTGCACTTCAATTTTACTTGATTTAAAGCACTTTGATTATAATATTCAACAAAGGTGAGGACAAAGTTAAGGAAGCTGGGCTCAAGGATGTCAACTGCTGGCATATGATCTACCCTTTCTTAATGGTTATTCTTTTATGAGCTGAGGCTCTGTAGTACTAGGGTATTGTACCATATTAGCCATTATGAATGTAGTGAGGAGTCAAGCAAAATGACACTTTTTATTGGGGAACTAAAAATATAATATGCAAGCTTTCGAGGCAACTCAGGGCCCTTCTTCAGGCAACATGTTATCTCTGTAAGTCCAGTGCTGAACAGGGGCTTCAATCATGGTGTAGATCTGCTAATGCACTACACAAGTGTAACTCATTTTGTCTGTCTAGGTGATAAACTATCTGGACCTCTTACTAACTTCAATAGGGTTGTCATCTTCAATGACTTCAGCAAAATAATCTGCTCTTGTAGGCCACTGTAGGTCTTTAGCAGCACTTTTCTCAAACTAGTGTTTCAAATATATAAACCCTAATAAAAATGATTAGATTGATATCTTTGCTGCAGTAATTAAGTTCAGACCCAGTGCTACATTACTCACTGCTACATACAGCTGTGTCTCCATGTTCATCTTCCACCCTTTCACACTTTGGGCAATTAACTTTATGTATATGCCAATTTGCATTAATTCAGCTTGCCTTAACATTACATTATAAGGCTTGCCTTATGCAATGTATAAATCTTCATATTACCTCATGTGTTGTATGGGTGTTCAAAGTTTGGTGCAAATATTGTAACATTCAATGTTTGTTATGAATATTATTCCATCTTTGTCAAATCAATATCTTCTTACGAGTTCATTGTTTTCCAGCGTTTCCAAAACATTCAGCCTTTCCTAAGATGTATGTGCCAATCTCTCCCTAAGCATCATCTTCTGGTAGCTCCTAGTGAGTTAAGACAGGTCACAAGCTCTCCTAAACATTGGTGAAGTTAGGAATTGTTTCCTAAATTAGGAAAATTGATGAAGTCCTTTTACTCCGACTAGGTACAAATTTGCGTCACTCTGAGATTTTTGAGCCAGTTAGGAGCATTCTCCTATTTTTGACAATTAAAAAAAAGGGGCAAAAGTGTTCTAGACACATTTACTTTTCCTATGTGTTTGAATGATGAAAATTTTACAGGTAAAACCTCTACTATTCTCACTATACAATTGTAAAATAAGGGTATATGCCAAACAGCTCCATTGCCATTTTTTTGTTTCGTTTGTATCTCTACTACATCAGTTTCACACCTGTTTTTTTATCAGTCTAGCATCTATGAAGCTTTTTTTTACTATTTCTATGTTCCAGAATGAATGCCCTGGTCATTTTATATTTTACAAATGCATGATAGTAACAGAGAATTTATAAGCCACAATCAAATGTACAATTTTTTGTTTGTGACTGTCTGCTTTTGTAAGGTAGTTGTCATTGAAGTGGCTATCTGGTATTCTGAATTGCTGTTTTATATTATCCACCTTGCAGATAGCTGCAGTCTGAGAGCATAGTAAACAAGTTGGCTTAGCATTCGTATAAGCCTGGTAAAATTAAAACAAAATTTGCTGGTCCAATCGGTTATCAACCTTACTCTTGTTAGCATTGGCCATGGCTTCTATGCAAGCAAGATAACATCTGCTATGGTTGTTCATTGTCAACAGTCCAGTTGATGTAGGCCAACGTATTACACATACCTGGCAGCAGCTCAGTGGTTTAATGCAATTCATGGGCCTTCTATTGAAGAACCATGTCCTAATTCTGCATTTGTGTGGGAACCGTGGGCCAGATTAAAATTCTCTGTAGGCTACCTATTGAAAAATCACTGAGATAGGGCATCATATAGTTGTATGCATTATATGCAGGGCCAACTATCACAACATGAATTAATTAAATTTTAAATCTGGGTATGTTTTGAAAAGAATTTTCTTAACATCAAGGCTTTTGATTAAATCATTTACTTGCATTAGTGATACAAGATGCTGTGACAAAATAAGAAATAATTACCCTCTCTCTGTTCTTTTTAGCGGTTTTCTTTTTTGTTTAGCCATTCATAAATTACACCTTCTAATTAGTCTATTAAAAACAAGATTCAGCAGGAAATCAGATATTGTCTCATCAACAGTTGTTATCTTTGTGATTAATTATTAATGCACATATCTGCTCAGTACTCCCAAATATGCTGTATTAATAACAACAGAAATACATTAGTAAGTGTCTCCCCAACCAAAAGGTTAAAACTGGAGTTTTCAGTGTTTGCTTACCTTGTTTTATAAAAAGGCCCTATTAGTGAATACTGCATATGTTACTTTAAAGCAGAGTGTTTATATAAAATATTCATGTACAGGATGAACAATTTATTATCCTTTGTGAATACATTTTTCTTAAGCACAAAATGGATATTTGACTTAAATGCAATAAGCTGAACAAGCATCAGAAAGCATTCTGAATCTGCTGCAGAGTTAACAGTTTCCTGGAATTGATAATGTTCTGCTTTAATAAAAAACAAGGAACGTTGAACTTATTTTAAAAAATTTTCAATAAAATGAAAGTGCTATTGAAAATAAAATAAACGTCACTTGTTTCAAGAAAAAAAAAAATATATATATATATAAACTGCTCAAAAAAATTAAAGGAACACTTTGAAAACACATCAGATCTCAATGGGAAAAAGAAATCCTCCTGGATATCTATACTGATATAGACTGGGTAATGTGTTAGGAACGAAAGGATGCCACATCGTTTGATGGAAATGAAAATGATCAACCTACAGAGCCCTGAATTCAAAGATGCCCCAAAAATCAGAGTGAAAAAATTATGTGGCAGGCTAGTCCATTTTGCCAAAATTTAATTGCAGCAACTCAAAATTGTACGCAGCACTTTGTATGGCCCCTGTGTTCTTGTATACATGCCTGACAACATCGGTGCATGCTTCTAATGAGATGACAGATGGTGTTGTGGGGGATCTCCTCCCAGATCTGGACCAGGGCATCACTGAGCTCCTGGACAGTCTGAGGTGCAACCTGGTGGCATTGGATGGACCAAAACATAATGTCCCAGAGGTGTTCTATTGGATTTAGGTCAGGAAAGTGTGGTGGCCAGTCAATGGTATCAATTTCTTCATCCTCCAGGAACTGCCTGCATACTCTCACCACATGAGGCCAGGAATTGTCGTGCACCAGGAGCCACTGTACCAGCATAGGGTCTGACAATGGGTCCAAGGATTTCATCCTGATACCTAATGGCAGCCAAGGTGCCTTTGTCAAGCCTGTAGCGGTCTGTGTGACCCTCCATGGATATGCCTCCCCAGACAATCATTAACCCACCACCAAACTGCTCATGCTGAATGATGTTACAGGCAGCATAATGTTCTCCATGGCTTCTCCAGATCTTTTCACTTCTGTCACGTGCTCAGGGTGAACCTGCTCTCATCTGTAAAAAGCACAGGGCACCAGTGGGGCATCTGCCAATTCTGGTATTCTATGGCGAATGCCAATCGAGCTGCATGCTGCTGGGCAGTGAGCTCAGGGCCCATTAGAGGACATGGGGCCCTTGGGCCACCCTCATGAAGTCTTTCTGTTTGTTTGGTCAGAGACATTCACACCAGTGGCCTGCTGGAGGTCATTTTGTAGGGCTCTGGCAGTGCTCATCCTGTTCCTCCTTGCCCAAAGGAGCAGATACTGGTCCTGCTGATGGGTTATGGACCTTCTATGGCCCTCTCCAGCTCTCCTAGAGTAACTTCTTGTCTCCTAGAATCTCCTCCATGCCCTTGAGACTGTGCAGGGAGACACAGCAAACCTTCTGGCAATGACACGTATTGATGTGCCATCCTGGAGAAGTTGGACTATCTGTGCAACCTTTGTAGGGTCCAGGTATCGCCTCATGCTACCAGTAGTGACACTGACTGTTGCCAAATGCAAAACTAGTGAAGAAACAGTCAGAAAAGATGAGGAGGGAAAAATGTCAGTGGCCTCCACCTGTTAAGCCATTCCTGTTTTGGGGGTCCATCTCATTGTTGACCCTCTACTGCACCTGTTTTTAATTTCATTAACACCACAGCAGCTGAAACTGATTAACAACCCCCTCTGCTACTTAACTGACCAGATTAATATCCCATAAGTTTCATTGACTTTATGCTATACTCTGATTAAAAAGTGTTCCTTTAATTCTTTTGAGCAGTATAGATATACATTTAAGCATTCTAGCACTGAAATAATTTTAAACTATACGTTCAATCACACTCTCTCTCTCATATATACTGTATATATATATATATATATATATATATATATATATATATATATATATATATATATATATATATATATATAGTAGCAAACCCCAGCCAGAACGCCTGGAGGATAGAAGGTCCGGGAGAGAGACAGCACAAGAGGGCCACAAGACACAAGAGGGCCACGGGACTGGAACTTAGAAACTCAACTTTGTTGGGACCTGTGGCCACTGCCAGGGGACGCCGGATGGTTCCGAAGCCATGAACTGCAGCACTTCCGCCACACCAGGAAATGCTGCAGGAAGGTCATCAAAGAGCACCTGGAGCACATCTGGATTCAATATAAAAGTGGCGGTCTCACTCCATTTGGGGCACCGGAGTCAGAGAACAGAGCTTGTGAAGCCAAGGGGCCTGCTTTCTGTTGGTCTAGTGGAAAAACTGTCCTGATAATACTCTCTCCCCGGTCCTTCCATGTTTGGGGTGTCCCAGCTGGGAAAGGGCCTCGGCCGTCAGCCAAGCCTTTGGGACACTTCAAAAGGATCTCTTTAAAGGAACTCCCTGCCTTCATTCCATGAGCCAGAGTCAGGAGGTAGAGGATGATGCTTGCCTGAGGAGGAGTGGAGGCAGAAGAGAAGTAGAAGAAAAAACATTGCTCTGTGGTTATTACTGTCTATTGGTGAGGTACGAAAGAAAAGTATTGCCCTTGCTTTAATAAAAGCCTTGTGTGTTGCTGGACTTGTGCCTGTGTCTGTGTGTAGGTGTTTGGGGAGCTGGTGGCCTCAATATATATACACATATACAAACACACAGTGGTTGCATTATACAAGATTACCATTATCGTGTGTCCAATCTTTAAATTAAAGAACTATTTAAAAAAAGTTGAAGACAAGCAAAAACATGTTACAAACAGATCTGAAAAAGACCTCTGATTGTTTTTTGAAATTTTGTTTTCATTTTGGTTTTTATTGTAAGGGTTACTGTTCAAAATGCAATGATGCTCACCTGCCTAATGAGTACTCTTTTGGTTCCCAAAAAACCTGAAAGCCTGTCACTTCCTGGTTGTAATCTTTTTCATCAAGTTTTTTTTGTTTTGGACAAACCGTTTATCAAATTAAATCATAATAATAAACATAGTTATAGGAAATGGGATTTGACCCATGACTTACTTTTATTTTCCTTTTTAGTTCCCTTCTTTGTTTATTTTAAAGTATTATTTTTCATGTAACTATTATATTTTTTATTAATATTATGGTTATTTATTTACTAAGTATGTATTGTGTGCTCTCCACTTGTGTTTTGTGGGTAGAACTCCTAAGAGCCTGGGCCACCTTGATGTCACCACTGAAAGACCATCCTTAGTCTATATTTTAAACTGGAAAGCAAGTCCTTTAGTTGTAAATTGATTGTCTAACATTCTAAAGTGAGTAATGATTTTCTGGCTAAATTGGATCTTTGCTTCTCTGTGGATTCTGTTTATTGGACTGCGTTTTGGGACTTAGTTGCACTTGTTTACCATTTAAGGCAAATCCTTTTTTGCCTTACTTTTGTCCTTTTTCCCTGTTTTTCTATTTTTGTTAATACATCTTCCATTTATAGAGATTCCTTGATTTAGATTGTCTGTATAAGCCAGCCTTTTATGTTTTTCTCTTTCTCCCTCTTGTAAGACATTTTGATATATTTTTGAGAGATATAAAATTATTTGAAGTAACAAGCCTGTTCCCAATTTTTGGTGTCAGGCTGCCTTGGGGAGGGCCTTTGCTGAGCAGGCTAGGTTTTTTGGGTCTTTTACTGGCCTCACACCATTTTGTGTGCTACTCATCATAACATAGGTTTCAATAATCATATTTGTTGGGGTTCTTGTTGAACACGTTTCTCTAATAATTAACTATTATTTATTAAATTGCTCAGATTCCTAATTTAGTTTCTGGCTCCTTCCCTCTCTCTAACTCATCTCTTTCCAGGTTTTGAAAGTCTGTACATTAATCTAATACACTAGTTCACCAAATGATGATGCACACAAACTTGTTCACAATTTGCCATTGTCTTTCTCTAAATGTAAAGAATAATATCATAGAACAAAAATCATTTTTATATTCTTGTCAATATTTATCTTTATGGAGTTAATATGTCAGTTAGTTCTGATCAATTAAATTTCTCACCTCATGAATGCTACTTGTTTTTCTTTAACCTAGCTTCAGCATGATTTCTGATATCTTTTATTGGCAGTGTGTTATTTAAAAGTGACCTAGTCTTCACTATGTAAGTGTTTCACTCTGAAATGATGAATTCTAGAACTGTTCTTATGTCACAGGTAAAGTAAGAGTTGCCTGTCTGTTTGACTGTTGTCAGTGACCAATGATACTAAATGATTATTCTGTGCTTGCGTTCCTATTTTGGAAATAACTGATGAATTTCTGTTAATAAGGTACCAATCACACACCTCCACTCCAGATGCTATTGATTATGCATGAACTGTAAATTCTTGTGTAAAATTGGGAATGAATGAGTAAGCACTGTGGTTGAAATCAACATGTTATTTAAAGAAAGAAACTTATCCTCTGAATGGACAAATCTGAAAAAACCTTTCAGTCAGTAAATCAGACTGGAGAAAGGCTTGTCCATCTGTGTCATTTATTTCACTTGCTGCACCAAGCTAAGGAGGGAGTAGTCTGTTACAGCATGATGAGAATGGTCTGAGAAACAAATGCTAGAGGTTCTTTTTATAAACTATTGGATTTACATACCATACAGTGTCAATCAATGCATACATTATACCCTGGTTAGTTTGTTCATCTACACCCAAATGACCTACGAGGTGTAGCATAAAAGTAATGAGACTGGCAACACTGCAAGCGATCTGGCAATGCTGCGCTGTTGTCCTTGATAGAGCACGTGTATCATTATCCTCCCATAGCTCAGTGCGAGTTTCAACTCCTTCCGTTAACTAGGTGATTTTTGTGACTGCTATTAGCAAAGTTGTGTTTTTGGTTGTGCGTCACGCAAAATGGAACAGCGTAATTTGGAGCAACGTTGTGCCATTAAACGGCAAGTGTGACGTTTGAAAAGTTCAAACAGGCCTATGGGGAACATTCTTTATCCCAAGCTCAAATTTTTCGCTTTAAAAAATAATTTTTGAAGGCAGAAAACACGTTGAAGATGAACACCGTTCAGGGAGGACTTCAACTTCGAAAACCAATGAAAACATCGAACGTGTGAACACTCTTGTGAGATCAGACCATCATTTAACATTAAGAATGTTGGGTGAAAAATTAAATTTGAACAGATTTACCGCTCATTAAATTTTGACTGAACATTTGCACATGCGAAAGGTCTGTGCCAAAATGGTGCCGAAAAACTGTCCTCTCCATAACAGAATTTTTGACCTCAAAAGGCATTCCTGCAGTTCCCCAGCCCCCTTATTCACCTGACCTCAGTCCGTGTGACTTTTTCCTTTTTCCTAAACTGAAAAATGTCCTCAAAGGACGTCATTTCAGGACTTTAGAAAACATGCAAAAGAGTGTAACGGACATGCTGAAGACCATACCGGTTGAAGACTTCCAGCGCTGCTACCAACAGTGGGAACAACGTCTCCATCGGTGTGTAGCTGCCCAAGGGAACTACTTTGAAGGGGATAACATTGATGTTTGAAAAAAATAAAAACTTTGGTAAATAAAAAATCAGTCTCATTACTTTTCTGCCACACCTCGTATATAAAATAAAAGTCTGTTTTATTATTTTCTGGTTCTTCTTATACCCTTTGGGTTGAGCCACAACCCTTGAAATTTCTGTCCATTCAGATTGTTCACAGGACATCTGCTGACTTTTTAGTCATCTTTCAGTTCACTTTGTGTACTACAACTTTGTCTTTGTTGTTCATTTGACCTTTATCTGGTTTCCTGATATGCCTGAACAGATTTCTGACATTTATTAACCCTTTATGCTATTTCTTTAAGATCAATGCTCTATTTTAATATGAAAAACATATCAAAACACATTATCCTAAATGACTTTGTGAACCCTAAGTCTAATGTTTCTTCCGCAATAGTCAGCATGTTTACTGTACATTTTTTACTTACCAGTCAGGGGATTATCAAAAAAAAAAAGTCTCTATAGTAAGCATGTATAGCTTGTACAATACTGATTTGCATGACTCAAGGTGCCAATGATCAAGATATTGGAAATAATATTACTTGACAAGAACTTTTTGAATAAGGCATACAAAGAATATATACCATTTCCTTTTCTTCTGTTGTATTTTTTTGCTTTATTTTTTGATCACACACATCCTCCAACATATATAGAGTGGAACCTTGGGTCACGAACGTTTCGGACCACGTACAAATTGGGTTACGACCAAAAAGTTTGGCAAACTTTTGCGTTTGTTCACGACCACATACTCAGGTGACGAACAAGCCAGTTTCCCTTCTGGTTCGTATGCGCTGATGATTTCCGCACGTGTTCAGTCTCTCCCTGTGCAGCAAGTTAGTGAGAGAGAGAGAAAGCGCAAGAGAGTGAGCAAGAGAGAGAAAGAAAGCGCGAGAGAGAGTTAGAAAGTGCAAAAGAGAGCGAGCGAGAGAGAGAGTGCGAGAAGGCAGTTAAACAAGGCAGTAAGGCCAAAAAGGCAGTTAAAGAATGCACCAGGCTTGTTTTTAAAGAGACTGCTTCGAGCATTGTTTTAATCTTGTTGTATTTAATGAAGACTTTTTTCTATTGGATTTTAACCTCCACTTCACTTCTGTTTTTATGGGATCATTTATTCATTGAAGGATTCTGAAAGCACTGCACTTTATTTAATTTGGACTTTGTTTTTGATTGTTGTTTTGTTGATTTTAATAAAAGCACTTGGCACTTTTTGCACCATCCCCTTGCTCCATTGTATAGTAGTGCCTCACTGTCATACTCATCGGTAACATTACCGGCGGTGACAGGTTTAAGGGCTCCCGGAAGCGAGATGGGAGCATGCAGCGAACCCGCATCGTCACAGACTTAACCTCAAAACTGTAATCTTCTTCTGTTCTTAACTCTATTTTTCTTTTTGTAAAAACTTGATTGCTTTGTATGGAGTGCAAAAAAATTAATAAAAAAAAAAAAACTGTAATCTTCTCTCCACCCAGTTCCTCCTCACTTCCTTTATGCCAGAACTCGACTCATGCAAGGTTAGTTTTCTTGGTTGTTTATGGTTAGTTTTTGAATAAATTACGGATTTTTCAAATGTTCATTTTTTTCCTTGTGCTTAAAACACATTAAAAAAAGTGTTTACAGAGAGAGGTTCATAAGGCTATAGCGTGAACTCTTGCAATGTTAGTTTTCTCTGTTCAAGGTTTTCTCAGTGTTATTCAATGTTTTTACATTTAGTTTACTATTACACTGTGCATTCTATGGTACAATTAACTATTTTTGTGCTTAAAAATCTTTAAAAAAAAATATTTACATACAGCTTGTACGGTCCGGAACAGATTAATTGTATTTACATACAATCCTATGGGGGAAATTACTTTGGGTCACGACCAAATCAGGTGACCCATGGTTCCACTATATTTGAACTAATGCATACATATCTGTCAGGTCAGAGGTCTGTAATTGTTATACTAGTTCTCCATGTTTTCAGCCTTTCAATCAGTAGAATTAGGTTCTACTCTGTAACATTCTAGGCGACTATTCTATCTTTTATTCAGTCTCTCTCTCCTGGGCTGTAACCATCGTTGAGCCCCCGGTGTCTTTTCTTCTTCGCTTGCATGATGACTTATGCTCCACTTTTTCTCTCTTCTTGCTAGGCCCCACAAATGCTTTGTGCCACCACCTACTGGCTTTAATTCCCATGTCTGCCGTCACTATTACAAGTACTCTACATACAGCATAGGTGTATAAGTAAATAAAATCGCTGTGGTAGTTTACATTTCAGGATGGTGAAACGATTCTGTGTGGTCATCCAACAAATATGAGGGATGCTTTGTCAATCTTGGCATTTAAAACAAGACTAAAGTGATATTGTAACATAGCATACTCCTCTCAGAGCTGTAGGATGTTGATGAATGATTATTTTTTGTATACCTTGTTTAATCATTATAGTTATGACTATCACTTATACTAGCTTTATCTGTCTCTGGAATATTGCCTTTCTGAGAACTTGGAAAATCAACATCATTATTGATGTCTCCTAAACCTTGAAATGCTTTGCCATTTGTATTATTGCTGCTAATTTTCTATGCTTTTGAGTGAAAAGTTCAGTCAATACTTTTAGAAATTTCCAGGGTGAACTGTATTGCTAGTTATTATGGCTCTTTTAGATATTTTCTTTATGCAAGAAACTTTGCATCACATTAGATTATTTTTCTTTAAGGCTTGAACAGTGTAAATATTACTGTTCTGTTATAACACCATTGACTTCTGGTATGTACTGCACGACTTATAACTGCTCATGTGTTTGTTTGGCCTAATGCACAGATTAAAGCTTTTGTGCTGGCTGATTTGAAGAGTACTATAGAGTACAAAACTTTATGATGTATGTTGTGCATTTGATCAATGATGTGTTAAAGGATCATGAGGGTGGCTGAATTTAAAAGACTGCATTATAATGTGAAGTGTGCTAAAGTGTGAGATACTAATGCTGGAAAAGGACCACACCAGTGGAGTAAAGTAACCATAATGGCTAGCTAAAGGTAAAACATTTGATTGGAGCTGAGATTTAGCAAAGTACCAGTTTTTATGGTAATTTCTGCACATTTAGGGTGTACTAAAACGGTAAAATTGTTGTAATTTATTTTGCTAGTTAAAATCTTGGTTGCAGCTTCCCTTATTTCTGTGTCTTTTATACATATTCTCTTCTTTACGATAGTAGGCAGTGAATGTGATATTTACCATATATAATATTAATAATTTAAATTATATTGTTTTCCAGCACATTTTAAAGTCTGTGTTCTACAACATTTAGCTAACTCAGTAATTAACACAAAGTGCTTTGTTAATAGTGTGCCATTCTTTTATTTATAGGGTCTGGAGATAGTCTTTTAATTGCTTTTTTATTACTTATTGCAAAAAAATGCATTTTCCCTCATTAATGAATAGCATTCTGTGGACTCTGAAGAAAAATAATATCATTAAACCGAAAAACTTCAAAAGGTTATTTTCATGTACTTGTGCAATTAATAATGTCATTAATAATTATTCTTGCTTGTTTACTTTTAAAACTAGAATTAAGTTATGAAAATAACAGGAATATTTTGATAATGAAATAGAAAGACTTAATGAGTTGCTCATTTTACTACATTTACCACAATATGTTTGCGATATTGCATTGGAAAAATAAAACTAAAACAAAGCAAGTAATAATAGAGTGTATCATTTCTGTATGCTTTATACAAGGTCTTGTGATTGCATCCTGTTTTGATGTGGAAGGTTCTGATCGTGTCCTATCATTGCCTGAATATCTCTAAATATCTGACTCACTCTCTATAAAGTCACACTTACCAGCCTTTCATAGATATATCATGTAGCACTTTAATGTTTATGTTATGTTTCCTACCTGACAAGTCTTTGATCTGGATGGACATGATGGAAGGAGAGAGACAGAGATGACCAGCTTCTGGCAGGCCTTATATTTATGCTCGCCTTGTTCTTCCTTACTCTACCACTTGGACCAATACAACATCATAGTTTAGTAGCCAACTTCTTTCCCGTGCTCTGGCCTCATACCTCTGGGACCTATCCTAGATACAGTAGGTGCAATCTATGTTTTTCAAACCTCCTACCAATCAGTGTTCCATCTGTGGCTATGGCCTGTATTAACACATTTGATTTTTCCTTTCAGCCCTTAAACTGTTGTCAATGTGTCAATTGAGATGACCATAAACTCCTCTTTTAACTGGTCCTGATCCGATTGAGAGCAAGCAGGCAAGCACTTAATATATACTCACTGAAAAATAACAGTGCAAAGTTTTCTTTTAAGCCTCAGTTTTGTTCTCTACTACATATTTATATATCACTATAAAAACACCAGTGAAATAATGAATTGCAATATGAAAACAGAATTATAATTAAAGTCTATCCCCATATCAAATTGTCTGTGAAAGGGGTTTCTTAAAATAAAAGCTGATTGATTTACTGATAGGATAGGATAATTAAATGAATCAACAAATTAAGAAGGTAAGCCATTTGAAAAGTCAAAACAGGGAAGGAACAAAACAAATAGAGACATGTACAAAAGTAAACTATAGCTGTAGCCTGATTTTTTTTTTCCATGAGCAACAGCCACTATTCTGGTAAACACCAACGGACATCATTAATGTAAACTGTTTCTGTGTTCTGAACTGTTTCTGTGTTATTGTCGCCTTCATGACAATGTTTGACATGGGCAACTTATTTTAAGTGAGTCACTGGGGCAGGAGCTGGGATTTTGTGATCAAAGGTTAGCTTCTTAAAGTAGTATTAAAAATTGACATTCACATAATCCAAACACTCAGTGTTGTGTTGTTGAGCATATGACACATACTCATCCTTTGAGAGTATATTGAGAGATTGTGAAATTTCTGTGACAGTTGGTTTGAAAAAATGACATGATCTTATATCTAAGTATGACATGACTCTTCCAGATGCCATATTAGCTTTCAAAGTTACTGGGTACTGCTAATCAGGAGGCTAAGGACAAACAGATGGCACTGTCTCTCTGTTCAAATGTAACTATTTACCTTTGTGATGTCAGCACTGAAGCAGTTTTATGCAAGAAATTGCTGTTTGCTTCCATTTTCACTGAAAGTGAAGCCTGGTGCGGCTTATTTAACAGAAGAAAACGAGATTTGCTGAAGTATCAAAATAACCAATCCACGATGCTATTGTCTAGCTGTAATCCACTTGAGTATGAAAGACTATTTTAAAAATAGATGAATGAAATTAACAAAAGAAAACACAAACACAGGTCATGTACAACAGTAATATTCCACTATATATATAAGTTTTAGAATCTTTAGGATCTGAAGTAACCCACACTGCATGCACATAAACTTCTGTTGCAAATAATTGCTTAAATGTTATGTAGGTGAGCTCAGTCTAAATAAAGCAACAAGTCCTAGAACCTCTAAGTTTGGAATGTAAATTTTTTGCCATTTTCACAATTTACAGCTAAAACTGGACAACCCAGATGCAACAATAAAAAGGGTGTTCACTTCAGATATCTCTTTGCTGTAAAGTATAATGTCCTGCAAGAGTGCAGGAACTGTGCTTGACATTGAAAACAATAGAATAATAATTTTGACAACTTTGAAGTGACCACTTCAGGGCATTGTGTAAACATTCTAAGTAAGGACCAACAAGAAGGATCCTATGACAATGAAACACTATACTAAAATGGCATATATTGTACAGTAAAAAGAGGAGACTTTAAAAATGCTACTAAAACCTTTACAAGCATACCCCATCTGATGTGTGTGTACCTCTGGTAGCAATGGTACTTAGCTTTTGTTCATTTAAGATCAGATTTTGAACAGATGTAAGATATGTCTGAAATATACCATGCCAAAATCTAAGACAACAGTAGGCTTGCCATTGGCTATATGATATAATGACACTGTTAGAAGATTAGAATAATATAGATGAAAATAGATCATTCATCCCAACAAAGTTCACCAGTTTTGAAAGTCCCTAAAGTCTGACTGTCCACCATAGTTTTTATGTTTTAGTGCTATACTTTATCCACAGATGGATGAAAATATGTTATATATATATATATTGTGGACGCTGGCCCGGACACAGAAAGACGGACATCGTTGTTGCACCCAACACACTGTTTATTTACAACTATTTACAATTTCATGTGCACCTTTCAACCCCAGTGCCTCCAGCACTGATTCCCCCAAAGTCCAGGCCACACAGTTCCACTGCCTTTCTCCTGGCCGCCTCTAGTCCTCCCTCCAGCTCGGTCCTCTTCCACTCGACTTCTGCCGATGACTGGAGGGAGGCGGCCCCGATGGGCTCCAGCTGCTTCCCGGCATTCCTCCATAGCCACACCGAAGTGTGGAGGAAGTGCCGGGTGTGCACCCGGAAGCCGTCCGGGTGTCCCTTGTCGTCTTCCCCCCAGCACTTCCTGGTGTGTCGGAAGTGCTGGGCTCCCGGGATTCAGGCACTGGGGCGCCGCCTGGCGGTGGCCACGGGTCCCTACAGGGCTGGGCTTCCAAGCCCTTCACCTGAGGCCCCCTACATAACCAGGGCGGACGCCCCCTCGCGGTCTGGAGGAGGCACAAGCCTATATATATATATATATATATATATATATATGACCACAGATATTATACTGAGTATATACTTATACTAAGAACAATTTAGTATTGGGGAAATAAGAGACATTGTTAAAAATGTTAGCATGGAAATAAAGACAACAGTCACAAAAAATAATGAACTTATAATAAGGCATAACCAAACGCTTCCTGAAATCCTGTAAAATTTAAAGGGAACCACTGTATGTAACTGGCGAACTTGCCTTGATTTAAATTGCATGGCCAAAGGAAGAAATCAGAAAAATCTTGCTTGGACTGAAAAGCATATCTCAGTCTTTTTATAGAGTTTGTTTATTAAATTCAGTTTTCAGTTAAATAAAAAAATGTGCTCTAGTTATTAAAGACACCACTTTTGTTTTAATGGAGAAAAAGTTGCCATCTGGGAAATACATTAGCAAAAGTAAATATCACTCTTGACATCTCAAGGCTAATAAGGAAAACCTAGCTAGAACACTTAATTACTTTAAAGATTAAAGGAGAAAAAACCTAAAAAGGTTTTCTTTAACAATTTTCCAAGTTAAAACAATACAGAGGAGAACTTTCAAAAAAGAGTAACTCTTCACTACCATAGAAACATTAAATGCCTAATTCTTTAACTAAAAAAAGGAAAGGGAATCCTTCAACTCTAACCAATAGACCACAATCTTATTTCTATTAAATGATCCAAAAATGACAATGACAAATTTCCTGCACTTAGTAAGAGAAAGGGGAAAGAGAGAAAAAAAAGTGAAACCCCAATACTTTCCAAAACCAAAGAGGTGATACTCAATATATCAACAGTTAGACTGGGATTCCTTAAATAAGGCAGCCACAACTCCACAACTGTGGGCTCCACAACTAATGATGCAGACAGAAAAAGCTAAATGCAATTAGACAATATACAAATATGTGAAGAACTATAATAGATAATTAAATAAAAGACAGATATTTACTTAAAAATAAACATACTCTTAAAAGGCAATACATTCAAATAAAAGCTATTAAAAATAACAAAAAAAAAACAGGGAAAACACACTTAAAATAAAACAAAACAAAAGTTAGGGAAGGAGTCCCAGTGTGAACCTGACAGAATATAGGAAAAACAGAAATGTTCTTAATTGCTGGGAACAGAATACTAAACAAAAGGGGCCTGACACTTTTTAACTCAATAAACCTAAACATTAGATTTATTGAATCAGCATGTAATTTAAGTAGCATTTTGACGACAGTCTGTTTCTTTCCACAAACTATACAACTCTGCCTACAACCTTGTTTTTTCCTATTACAAAATATAGGATAATGAAGACATTTAATAAGCACAGAGGCTACAGACAGGTATTTTTTTCTATTAAAATGGACTAAGTTGAAGTATACCATCTATATATATAATTCACTAAGGCAAGACACCCATAGAAAGCCAAGACAACCATGAAAAGCACGCCAGAAGGGGCGTGGATTCACTAAGCCACCGACAAGTGAGACACCTATGGTGCACGCAGGAAGGAGCCACGCCCACCAACTCCAAGACCAATGGATATGATGACAACTCGCAGGGCCATGCCCACCAACTCGGACGCGAGGACACAGAAAAAAGGGCGTCATTTATATTCGTCTGTCGTAGAGGCCACATGCAGTGCAGGTCAGGTTAATGTCATGTGCATGTCATGTGCATGTCATGCACCTCCGAGCTACGTTGACTGTTCATAGAGGCATGTTTCTCGCGGAGGTGAATCGCCATATGCAGTGTGTGAAATGGTTTGCGAGGGGTATCCCATGGGATCCTTAAAACAATCCTTTACAACTGAGGTTAAAGCACAATGAAGTAAGCATTCTTTAAAAACCGAGATTTCGTTTACGACGCACAACCGCATGCACCACAGCAAACTGTTTTACACGCTACATACAGCAATTCGCATCGGCGACAAACATGAGTCTTCTTAGATGCTCCTGCAGGAACACGGAAAACGTTACCCTGCCCACCAACAGTCCTTTTTCACTGGCCGGCATCTACCCTCGCTCCCTAGGCATTCACACTGCCTGCCCATTTGCCCGGACGCAAAAACTCAACGACCACCCAGTTAGTCACTTTCGTCAGTGGTAAGAGTCCACATGCACGTCTGAGACACGCGGCGTTTGTTATGCCACGGGTTCACTATTGTGTTGTATTTTGCTCTCTCCAGAGTTCCATCTTTTCATTCACTTACTGTTGTATTCTCACACCAACCCGTTTTAGACATCCGTGTCTTTCCAGAAGTGTTTAGCATTCAATAAATAATTATGCATGAGATTGACCGTGTGTCTACCCAGCGCAGAGAGGCTTGGGTAAGCCGTTGAACCCCATTCGGGCTGCAAGCCATGGAATTCCCACTAAGTGTGACTCATATGCTCCCACTCATTACGTCCCTACCCTTTGTACACACCCCCCTCCCACCTCGCTACTACCGTGGTCGGGTGTTTTGGTGGATTATATGTAGAAAAGCAGCCAAAACCGAGGGGTATCCCATGGGATCCTTAAAACATTCCTTTACAACTGAGGTTAAAACACAATGAAATAAGCAGTCTTTAAAAACCGAGTTTTCGGTTACGACGCACGACTGCGTGCACCATAGCAAACTGTTTTACATGCTACATACAGCAATTCGCATCCGCAACAAACATGAGTCTTCTTAGATGCTCCTGCACTTTGTACACACCCCCTCCCACCTCGCTACTACCGTGGTCGGGTGTCTTGGTGGATTATATATATAAAGGCAGCGAAAACCGCACCGAACAATGAAAAGTCTAGAGTTCCATCTTTTCATTCACTTTCTGTTGTATCCTCAAACCCTCCCTTTTTAGACAACTGTGTCTTTCCAGAAGTGTTTAGCATTCAATAAATAATTATGCATGACATTCAGTGTGTGTCTACCCGGTGCAGAGAGGTGTAGGTAAGCCGTTGAACCCCATTTGGGCTGCAAACCGTGGAATTCCCACTAAGTGCGACTCATACGCTCCCACTGCTTGCGTCCCTACCCTTTGTGCACACCCCCCTCCCACCTCGCTACTACCGTGGTCGGGTGTCTTGGTGGATTATATTTAGAAAAGCAGCCAACGACTCAAGTGACGAGTTGGAGGTGGGCACATGAGTGGGTAGTACATTCAGCAGACTAGCATGATTGAGGGAGCTTAATGGACATCCTTCTTCTCTTCTCCCTTTCCACACTCCCATGCTCCCCCACCCCTCCGTCTGGCAAGAGAAGGCGCGATTGCGGTCCACCAGTTTTCAGTCACGGACGATTGTGTGTCGGTTCGTTCCGTGCATTGTTACAATGTTGCTTTTCTTGCTGATTTATTACATTACCAATTTTTCAAATGTTAATTTTCTCCCAGTGCTTAAAAATTATTAAAAAAACCGGCCTGATTATGCGGTGTACGGTATGCCGCGGGTTGGCTAGTTATGAATACATGCATAAGAGGAAAAGGACTTGTTATCACTCATTTTTAGTAATTGAGTAAAACAAAGTTAACTGAAGAGTTATATAATCCTAGCAAAGGTCTGACCCCTGAAGGAGGATGGGTGAAGGTTTAAAGCTGTGGAATTAGGATTACAAAGAGTTTGGACAAAGTGGAACCTACCAAAAAGGAAGGTCTCATATAGCCTGGACTTTGGAGATTCGAGCATCTTCACATTTCTTTCCAGTTCCAATCAATGTATGACACCCTTTCAACAACAGCAAACCTGCATAGATGGGAAGTGAAGGAGGACCTACTGTTCAAGGTATGTGGAGGGAGAGGTATGTTGGCGCATATGCCAATGGGGTGCAAGACTGTACTTAAACACGGAAGATACAGAAGGTGCCAAGATCCTCAGAGCATTGGCATACATCTTAGAGCAGGAGTGACAGAAAAAGCCTCAGATCTAATGGGTACCTGTTTCATTCCTTCAGTGAGGGAAAAGGGAACAGCCACCACTCTTCAAGAAAACCAAGAAGAGCCTCCAGCAGAAGGCACAATCATGGGAGATGAATGTGGATGCGAGAAGAAAATTACTTTTCACGCAAACAGCCCTGAGGGCCGATGTGCTTTTTCGCCACGACAGACTGATGCAGAGCCTGCATCACTGCATATGCTGCACTGATCCGCCTGTCAATCTCCTGCTCCATTCTTCCCTCACTCATGAACAAGAACCTGAGATTCTTGAACTCCTCCAACCCTAAGAAGGCACTCCAACCTTTTCTGACTGAGGACCACGGTCTCAGATTTGGAGGTACTGATTCCCAACACAACCGCTTCACACTCGGCTGCAAAACGATCCAGAGAGAGCTGAAGATCACGGCCTGATGAAGCAAACAGGACAACATCATCTGCAAAAAGCAGTGATCCAATCATGAGCCCACCAAACTGCACACCCTTAATGTCCTGGCTGTGGCTAGAAATTATGTCCATAAACGTTATGAACAGAATCATTGACAAAGGGCAGCCCTGGCAAATCTCACAGGGAACTGGTTTTACTTACTACAGGCAATGCGGACCAAGCTCTGACACCAGTTGTACAGGGATCGAACAGCCCTTATCGGAGGGTCTGGTACCCCATACTCCTGGAGCACCCCCCCCCACAGGATTTGCCGAGGGACACAGTCAAATGCCTTTTCCAAGTCCATAAAACACATGTAGACCGGTTGGGCAAACTTCCATGCACCCTCCAGGACCCTGCCAATGGTATAGAGCTGGTCCACTGTTCCGCGACCAGGACGAAAACCACACTGTGCCTCCTGAATCCAAGGTTCGACTATCTCATGGACTCTCCTCTCCAGGACCCCCAAATAGACTTTTCCAGGGAAACTGAGGAGTGTGATCCCTCTGTAGTTGGAACACACCCTCCGGTCCTCTCTGCACTCTGCAGCTGCATGATTAAAAAAAATCGACTATGTGTTCAGGTAAAGTACCACTTCCAGATAGCGGAAATAGCCCAATAGTTGATAGAAATCTATGTTTTGTACTTAATACTTAAATGCAAAATTTGGTTGACCTAAGTGAAAGCGTACTCAAATTATCGTGTTTACATACACACACAGACTGAAAGAAAAAAAGTGAAAGGGACAGGAAGAGATCATCATTACTCTAAAGGGAAGGTCCGCTCAGTGGAGAGACCGTCACATGCTCCTGTAGGGCGCAAAGTAGACTGCGAATAGTTAACATTTGGCAGCTTAGATCAGCTTGCTGCCCTTTTCCAGAAAAACACATGCGCCACTGTTTCCACCCTTTGGCATGTGAGGCGAATGTGATAACCACTACACTATGGAAACTAAGCCTTTCCTGCTGGGCTGAGAAGTTCTTCAAAGTGGGAGCTTAAAATTGATTTTCCTTCACCAACCCTCATTTGGCAGGCTAGCTGCCTACCTTACAGGCAGACCCGCCTCATCATCAAAAGCAGAACCTTGAGTTTGACGTGGGTGCAGCCCTGAGGGGGGTCCTTTCCCAATCCGCTCCACCTGGAGGCTCCAGAAAGATGGGAGGCCCCAGGGCATCCTGTTTCCACATGGTTTTGAACCAGGGCCCTTTTGCTTGTTAGGCAAACATGATAACTACTACACTATGGAAACTAAGCCACTCTACGCTCACCCCAGGAGAACAAGTGAACCAGATTTTAGGTTGTATGGCAGTGAGAGGCAGCGGGGCTGCACTGCAAGCTTGCCAGCGTAGCTCTGGTGACAGTTTAAGGAATGGAACATCCCAGCTAGATAAGAATGCTTGCGTTCTGACTGGAGGTGAGTGGTATGGGGCTTTTGTCATTCCAACGTTGAGGGGCAATCCCAAGGTGATGGGGACTGAAAAACAAAGCTTGGTCGGCAAGGATGTTTTCACCTGGTTTTGAACCGGGGTCCTTTCACGTGTTAGACGAACGTGATAAGCACTAAACTATGGAAACCAGAACCAGCTAACTTCTACTTGGCCTGGGTGGAAAAGGGAATAGTGTTCATTGGCTGGTCTTCCCAGGTAAAGAAGAAGAAAGAAGTATAAAAGGTAAAGTACCTCTTCCAGTAAGCAGAAATAGCCCAAAACTTGATAGAAATCTACGTTTTGTACCTAATACTTGTATACAAAATTTGGCTGACCTATGTGAAAGCGTACTCAAATTATCGTGTTTACATACACACACACACGATTCCAAAAATTGTATTTTTGGACTGAGGGAGATCTAAATCATTGAGATTCATCAAAGTCTCAAAATGGAATTTTTGGAGGATTCCAGTACTTTCCATATACTTTGTATATGAGAAAGTAAAAATAATAAAGGACATTTAATAAGCATGGAGGCTACAGACAATTAAGTTAATTTTTTCTACTAAAATTGACTAAGTTGAAAAATATCATTTATAAGTGCGTTATTCACAGGCTATTGAAACCATTTTGCTTGTAATTACTTTAATACAAAATGGTGATGAAAGACTCATTACTCGAATTAGAAACTACAACCACTCTTTTTCTTAAGTTATCACACTGGCTTCCAGTTAAATTTAGGACTGATTTTAAAATTATTCTTTTTATAAACATAACTTTAAATGGACAAGGGTCTAGTTACTACTTTGTACTTATCCACCTTAATAAAAGGATAAGTATCTGTGTGCCCATCCAGTTGCTATATCTCTGTCATTCCAAAAGATGGTGCATCGCAAACATTTTTAGTAATAAAATGCATTGCATTTGTCATTCCAAAAAATAGCACATTGTTAACACTGCATATATGAATCCCATACTAAATGACATATAACAGATCCATATGCATTGCATGGTGTACTGAAAATGTTAAAGAAGAGATCTAGGTTGATTAGTTAGGTTTCAACCTGTCTTAAATGGATACCACAGCTTCTCAATATATAAACTGTATACCTAACTGTGTGTTATATTGCTGGCCTGCTCAATCAAACAATAGTGCAAGGTTGAGCTTTTAGCTAAAGAACCCCAAAACTGTGGAATGATGTGCCTGATGATGTAAGAGATGCCTCATAAGTCTCAATATTTAAATCCAGGCTGAAGATCTAGCATTCACTGATTAGAGCTGCTGATTAGCTGTTCATATTGCAGCTCTATTTGTTAGTCATTTGCTCAAAATACAATCATGACAATCATTACCCTGTTCTGTTCTATTTCTGTTCTAAATATCCTGCTGTAGCACAAGATGCCAGTGCTGTGTATACTGCAAAACTGTTACCTCTGCCTGTGGAAAATGACACCAGAAATACTGGGAGCCTTGAAATACAAGGCTGAAAGGATTTAGTCTTACACATGCGTATGTATAATATAATACAGTTGAATACCCAGGAAGATCACCATGCACTCCATTTATCATTTGCTTAGGTATGTGGTTCTTCCTGCTATTTTCATTCATACTTGTTGAGGTTTACTTGCAGATCATTTCCCTAACTGGATAGGGGACTATCCTGTAATTGCACCATTGTCCCCTAGTAAAGATTTTCTTTTTCCTTTGAAATAGAGGTGCATGACCTGAGTAGAAAATTGTGATGGAACAGAAATCCCCTGATTAGCCACCTGAGAATGAGATGTTTCTCATCCTAATACAATTCAAGTAATTTTTAAGATATTTGTCGAGTACATATTTAGTTTTGACATATACATTGTGGCTGCTTTTATTGTTGGTTTAAACAGATAGTGTATGTATTACTAATTAAACAGTTTTTGTTTGTAATTGTTTCTGTTTCAAGCAGCGGCTAATAATTTATAGAGATGAACAGTAGCTCAAACAACATGAGTAAGCTTGGATGTGTACATAAATGTGCACTTATAATGGACTTATACTCCTCTATGGTTCTCTATAAGTGTGAACTTTCTTGTATAATCTTAAATACTAAAACAGACAAGGGCTCATAAGAGCCATCCTCCAACTTATGCCAGTCTGAAACTTCCTGAAAGGGGATGATAGCCTCCAATTTATTGTCCATTTTACCTTCTCTGTACACAGCCTTCCTTTTCTTTTATTACTTCTAAGCCTGGCGTCAGCCTATGACTCCCAGGAGACTTTAACTATTCTGGAGGAGATCTTAATTCCTTCTCTTCATCCAGAGCTTTACTGGCACTTGGGCAGGCATCCTTGCCCCCATTGCAAGCATTCTCTTCACTTAATCTATTAATTTACCATTGGGAGTAGGCTGCGGAAGTCTCTTGTCATCTAAATCCATGGGATTTGTATTGACACATGGCTGTTATCCCTAAATCGCTTTCTTTTCTACCCAAGATGACACCATTAATTTAATTAACTTATCTACCATTCTGCAACATGCTTTACAAATTTCAAAGTCCTTTTCTAACTTATGCATTTTTTTCCACTTCCTCACTTATTGACTATCTACTAACTACTAACCACCTGCCCTGCATTACTTTATCTTTTTCAATCCCCTTCTTTTCTATTGTGGTCCCCAGGAATTCCAGGTGATCCAGATTAAAAGCTTTAACATATATCCCAGTGGGGAGTCCAGCACAGCTGAAAAGAGACAACAACAACAACAACAACATTTATTTATATAGCACATTTTCATACAAATAGTAGCTCAAAGTGCTTTACATATTAAAGAATAGAAAAATGAAAGACATAATTATAAAAAATAAATCAACATTAACATCGAATAAGAGTAAGGTTCAATGGCCAGGGGGGACAGAAAAAAAAAAACTCCAGACGGCTGGAGAAAAAATAAAATCTGTAGGGATTCCAGACCATGATACCGCCCAGTCCCCTCTGGGCATTCTACCTAACAAAAATGAAACAGTCTTCTTTGGATTTAGGATTCTCACGGAAGGGCTTGATGATGATGATGGTCATGTAGACTTCTTCCTTTTAATCCGTCCATCATTGTTGGAGCATCATGAAGCTTTGAGTAGGTGGAGGTGGCGCAGGCCACCACCACAAAGAAACCGGAAAAAGAAACAGAAAAGAGAGTAGGGGTCAGTACCGATTTTAGAGCCACCATGAATAGTTGTTATGATGAATTGAACATAGAGTATCAGGATTAAGTTAAATTACGATTAAAATGAAGTTATAAAAAGGCCATGTTAAAGTAATGTGTTTTCAGCAGTGTTTTAAAGTGCTCTACTGTATCAGCCTGGCGAATTCCTATTGGCAGGCTATTCCAGATTTTAGGTGCATAACAGCAGAAGGCCGCCTCACCACTTCTTTTAAGTTTTGTTCTTGGAATTCTAAGGAGACACTCATTTGAGGATCTGAGGTTACGATTTGGAATATAAGGTGTCAGACATTCCGATATATAAGATGGGGCGAGATTATTCAAGGCTTTATAAACCATAAGCAGAATTTTAAAGTCAATTCTGAATGACACAGGTAACCAGTGTAGTGACATCAAAACTGGAGAAATGTGTTCGGATTTTCTTTTCCTAGTTACAGGCAATTACACACCCCGGAAAGGCTCGCAAAGGTTGTTAAGATCCTAAAATTCACAGAAAATACTGTCTTACCTTATCTGGTGCCATTGGAGAGATGGGATCCAGCTCGCATAGCCAAACTGTCAAAGATAAAGTTACAGAGCCATTTCAGAATGGGGGAGAAGCCTTTATTAACACGCATGGAGCCATGCAGTATAATGAAGACAGTGACTAAATTACAGCTTTTGAATACACAGTTAATTACACGAGTATGTGATTAGTGAACAGTTCTCATGTCCTTATAAGCTACTGATAAATGGGATCCTGAAGTCAAGATGTTTTCAGTTCTCTGCTCCTGCCTTATCTGGGCCAGTTTGTTTATCACTTTTAACCTTGTGCACACCATCACAACTGAGAGCTGGGTAAGACTAGGTCACAGATCAAATGACTTCAATGAAAATTCTTACTGCTAATGGTAATAGTAAAATCATTATTGACTTAATCATTCCTGATGGGGTACCTTCTGGCTCCCTGCAGCCATCAAAATGAATTAAGCAAATGCATTAAATTGATGGAAAAATTATGGAATGATGACTTTTCCATCATAGTGATAGATATATTTGTGAGACACCAGGGGCCTCATGTATAACGCCGTGCGTAGAACTCGCACTATAACATGGCGTAAGCACAAAAGCCGAAATGTGCTTACGCATAGAAAAATCCAGATGCAGGAATCTGTGCGTACTCCAACTTTCACGTTCTTCCGCTACATAAATCCCGATCAGTGTGAAAAGTAACGCTCGTGCACGCGCTTTATGTAACGCCCCAACTCCTCCCAGAATTATGCCTCTTTGAATATGCAAATAAATATAAATCGCCCTTAAGCTCAGCCTTCTGTGAAAAGACAATGGGAAAATATAAGAATTTCAGCGAATACCTAGTAGAGGCAAAGGAAAAACATACTATTTGTTCAAATAAACCGTGGCATAATCAACAAAAGGAAGTTGATCGAGTGACATAGCGTGTTGGAGAAACTTGAAAGCTCACGTTCACAAAATCTCACAGTGCCAGAAATAAAAAAGAAGCCACATATCAAAGTCGCCGTGACAAGGCGAGTTGTAGCCCACTGCCTGAGTGTCATATAAAAGCTTATTAGGGTACAGAGAAAAAAGGCACACAATGGGGAAAAAGCACGAAATGTCAACTTCAATCTCGACATTTCCACTTTAATCACGTAGTTTATTTTGTCATCAAAGTAGAACATCATAAACTTCATCTTAAAATCGTTTAATTAACCAGTTTCTCAAATCACATCGTAATTAAAGTAGCACGTTAAATGCTTTGTTTTGTATTTGATCTTCTATGTGCTCTGTGTGTGTGAATCACTACTTGCTTCTTAAACCGGCTCTCTTCCTCCAACTGGACACAGAATCTATTATATTTGTGATATTACAGCTCTCTGAATAACTAAAATACTGAGATGTATACGTGATATAATTTTTATGATGATAGGAGTTAAAGCAAGTTATTAAACATGGCTTTCACGGCACAGTGATTGTGTGCGACCTTCAATGAAATAATTTATTGCAGCAGTACTCAGGGGTGGCTCTAGGCTTGTGGTGGCCCTGGGCAGAGGAAGAATCGGTGGCTCCTTCGCCCGCCAATGTCAGTAAGGTAGCTTATGCACGGTGGAAGGCCACATCCGTTGCAGACACTGCATAGCCGCCTCGTGCTCATGACACAAGCATTTAACTTTTGCCGAAATTTGTCGCATGCTTTTAGCTGTGTTGTTATTTTCTCTTTCTGTTTTATATTCAATATATATTGGCGTAGCCGCCCCTGCAGTCCTTGCTTTTCTTTCCCCAAATACCCAATCAGAATTGGAGAGCGCCAATTCTTCAAAACGTTTAAGGAACATTGAAATATCTTCATAGTACATGCATAATTATTCTATCCTTCACGACCCCTCCCAGTGAAGAATATAGATTATTTAAATGAAGTTAAAGTTTTATCTGTATAATATAATAAACATATTTTGCTGCATTTCACCTTAAAAATGATATCGCCATCATATGTAAATACGCGCTTTATAAAGTGGTGCAGGTTGTGCAATATTATAACTATAGTGCAAGTTTAGAGTGAGGTAATTGCACTTATAAGTACTAACAGTTCTACAAGGAGCAATTGATTGAGTGCGTTTATAGTTCTTGGGATGAAAGTGTTTCTGAACCGCGAGAAAGGCTTTGAAATGTTTTGCCGTGGCTGAGACAGCGTGTTCTTGAAGCTGTATACCGATATTTCTCTTTCCGATTAGCTGCTTCTGTGATTCACACTCAGATACAGTGATATAAATACTCTGAGTGGTGCAATGAGAGTAATATGGAAAAAGATGATCCGCTGTGGCAACTCCTAAGGGGAGCAGCTGAAAGAAGAAGGTGCAGTTAGAGTAACAACGCTAAAGCAGTTATGGTATTTGGAATACTATGGCTATTCCCTGGACCATTATATTGTTACAAGTTAATTACAATCAGATGCGTTACACTAATAAACAATATGCGGTTAGTTTCAGTGTATTTATAAAGCCGCGTCAGGAAAATAAGGTGTAATCACACAGGAACTGTAGCATTGCTTTGACGCTGGGTGCCGCCAGTCTGCAAAACCGAGCGGAGAACTTGCGTACGACAAGGTATGAGGTACCATGGAAAAGTGCGTGGCTTTACGCCAAGTGTAGGTTTTATAAATCGCGATTTGAACGTGGAAAAGTTCTTACGCAACATTTCTGTGCGTACGCACCATTTATACATGAGGCCCCAGGAATTTTCCATCTTCAATAGGCAAATTACTGTGAATAACATAAGATGAAATATTTTAAATATTCTGTAAAACTGATAGACACAGAGACCAAAAACTTAAAATACTATATATTCTTCTTTAATAACCCTTACAGTTAAATTGGTAACATAAATTAATTTAGGGATTATTGATTTTAGAGAACAAGGTGATAGATCAAGAAATCTGGGTGTGGAAAAAGCAGCTTGAATCAAGTAAGCTAAGCTTAATAAAATTATTTTTCTGAATAAAAAAAAATATTTTGTTTATCATTAAAACATTTCAAGCCTCCTGGGAAACCTATGCTTTGTTATTTGCACATAAAATAACTTTTACAGTTTTCTAAATTAAGAAATTACTTTCAAAGGAAAACCAGCTGATGTGCTAGTTTAAAAGTAAAAGTGCAACAGCAACGGCAAACTCTGGATTTGAACCTCTGCCCCACTCTTGTATTAATTGCTTATTTGAAGATTTAATTGAGTGGAAGTTTGTAACTAGATAAATTAAAAATAAAACATAGATTCATTCCATGATTCATGCATAACACTCTTTATTGAATCTTTATTAGAACCTACTGGGTATGAAGGAATATTTTGCTTTGTTGATCCTACCATATAAAACTGGAATTAAATATGTTCTACTGCTATGTGTGTCCTGGTGTCAACCCTGATTGGAATAAGGTGTGCTTTCTGGCATTGATTCCAGCTTTGTGGTGGGACAATTTATGTCTGCAGTCACAAGACAAATAATACTAGTTAGCTTTCTTCATCCTAGGTCTCCTAACTTATTATTCTGTCTAGCATACAATTGTTTAGCTAGTGAGCCATTTGATGTTCTGTTTTAATTAGAACTGCTACAATCTGTATCAGGTGTATCAGCACAAATTTATCATGGGCAAAATTGTGTTCCTCCCTCGTAAATTCAACATTAAAAACATAGCAAACAACAATACACTAATAAAATAGAAAAGTATATTGATGTAATATAACCAACATTATTTAATTTAGACTGCTGGTAATAATGGAAATCCTCTAATGCTTGATTTTCTTCATATGCTCTGCCAAGCCTTGGCACTTAGAATTATTAATATTAATTGTAATATACCTGAGTTATTTTAACTACTAAAGGGTATCTAACAAATGACATTAACATGTCGGTGACAAAATATGCAACTTTGGGGAAAGCGCTTATGCTCAAATTAACCTCCTTTATTTACTTATGCTTGATTCTCCTGGGTAATTAGTACATTTCTGATGAGATCAAAACAAATTAGCAAATAGGTGTTATTACTTTATTATAATAATAAATAAAAATAAGCACATATATTATCTGTTGTCACACACCTGCACATATTGGACAGCCAAAGGGCTTGACAGGATGGAAGGCAGTGGATTGGAATTGAGCATTAATGCCTTACTCAACAGAAAGACGGAAGACTGAAACGGTCCTACCTGACATAATGTCCACGTATGCACGTCCATTCCGCTTACTACAGAGGACTTCTGTTCCGCCTCTGATGAATTACCTCACATCCGGTCTCATTGTAATGACTTAATTTCCGTCCCCCGATTGTGACATCATCCCCGGCTCCTTCAATCAACATCACATCTGCCTTTTGATTTAATTTCCTCCCTATCAGTTGTATTTCCTGTGACATATCCATAAAAGCTCAGAGAAACCATTTTGTTTTGTCAAATGTTTCATTTACATTACTTTGGCCCTGATTTAAAGCATTGGATCCTTCAACCAGTATACGGGGAAGCTCTGCAACTCTCGATCTGTTGTTTTGTGTTCTTATTTTGTCACACTTTATACCCATTATGTAAAAATTAGCATAACAGAAAATTAAAAAATACAAAAAAAAAACTAACAGGCACTTCCTATTTTTTGCCAGTCACTCTTTTCACTTCTGGCTCAATGCATAAAACTGATTAACCTCCATCAGCAAAAAAGCTCACCGGAGAATAAATTATTCATCATCTGTAATACATAAGTAGTGATGCATACTTCAAATACCAACAGAGGGCACCCCAGTATGAATACCGTCCTATGAATAGCTGTATTATGTGCTATTGTTTCATAGACAAAGAGTGCTGCTGTGCCACGTGTGTTTGGGTCTCTCTGTGATGAATGTGTTGCTTGACAGAAGTGAACGATTGGCAAAATGGGGCTACTGCATTCAGCTGTGCCAAAGGATGCTGACGATTTTGTGAGTATGTCAAAGCATACTGTCCAAAAGGTTTTTAACAGTAGCAAACATCACAGTCAACTGCTAATCATTACCAAAACTATGGTTGAAAGATTGGACTGTCATTGTATGTCATGCATTGTGATAGCACACTACTTTGCCACTAAACAAGAATTACAGCAGACAGCAAGGAGGGCCTAGAACAAGCTCTTTTAATAAATATTAAAAAATAGCAATAATACATTTATATAGCACCTGTCCCAGGCGCAAGGCGCTTATTTAAATAACATGGAACATTGAATACTAATATTTTCTACAAAGAACACTAAACAGATAAATACAGGATATACAAAACATTAAATATAATAAAAAAACAGAGTAAAATAACTAAGTTCAATACTAAAGGAAATGCCTGAAACAAATAACATCATTTGTGATAAAACACACATATACATTATGCTGAGTATCTGGTGTGATGGCACAGGTCAAATCCACCGCCACTGCCAATATAACATACCCGAGGGATGAGCCAGTCAATGAGGACACAACACACAAAGCAAGGGGTAGGTGTGACAGTGACAAGTGCCTTTATTAAAATCAATCCAAACTGAAGTGTCCCAAAAGTACAGTGCATCAAAAGTCAATAAATAAGTAGTCCATTAAAACCGTGTAGGAGGTGGAGGTTAAAAAGAATTCCAATAAATATCCATTAAAATCAGAGGTTAAAAGCCAGAGACAATCCACAACACTTTGAGCCCCAAATACTGCCTTTTTAAACCTGGCAACTCCTCCCCTTATTCTATTTGAACTCTGCAGAAGGAGGGAGACACCCACTGACAGATGCAGTCAACCTTCACATTCTGGCTCAGGTCCTCCTTGCTCAGCCTTCAGCAATCCTGAGGTGCTACACTGATCCATAAACGTCCACCTCCGCATAGCCCTTGTGGCATGTGTGAGACACTGCATGCTGGGCCACTCCTACTCCTCAGTAATTGTTCAGTAGGAGCGCCCTTTCTTCAACATCAGGATCCCTCAGCCCTGAAGCTCACTTCTGACCACCTGCCTCTCACTCCCTGCAGCATAGGTGCTTTCACTCACTCGCTCTCTCTGTCTCTCCCATTTAACCTCCATCTCTCCTTTGTCGTTCACTTAGTGGCCAGTCTATTTACTTCTATCTTCATTCTTCTTTTTTTCTTTTCTTTTGCCGGCTCTCCCTTATATGCCACCGTGGGCATAGAGCCTCAATCACACAGCGCAGAAAGCCATTGAAGCAACTGAGACAGACCTCACCCTCACATGCATGTATGTCCTGCCTCAATTACCTCACCAATCTCACGTGGCTGCATGGGCATACACACCCATGGAGATTGAGCCTGACATTCAATTACTTATTTAAAATGGGCTACTAATTTCCCAGCCCTGAACCTGTCATTATACTACATCTGGACAGAGGGGTAAACTGAAAGAAGGGGTAGAATGTTGGTTAAGTTAAAAGCCTTCCTGAACAAATGAGTTTTAAGTTGTTTTAAAAGAATGAATTGAGTCAGTTGATTTAACTCTTTAAGGGAGGTCATTCCGAAGTCTCTGCGCTATGCAGCTGAAGGGCATGTCACCTATAGAGTGCAGGTTAGTGTGAGGGACAACCAGATTGCCAGAATCAAAGGACTTTACTAGGTGAGCAGGAGCATAGCGATGAAGAAGGTCACAGATGTAGTCTGGTACAAGGCCTTTTAAGGCATTGTAGGTTAATAATAGAATTTTAAATTTAATGCTGTAAGATACAGAAAGTCAGTGAAGGAGGATGAGTGTTATGTGCTCGATGTTGCTGGTTAATGTAAGATCTCTTGCAACAGAGTTTTGGATCATCTGGAGGTGTCATAAAAGGTTAGAAGCGGCACCTGCCAGTAGAGAGTTACGGTAATCGATGCGGGATGTGATAAAAGCATGGACAAGTTTCTCAACATTAGAAAAGGAAAGGAATGAGCAAACATGAGATATGTTATGGAGATGAAAGTAAGAAAGTTTCTTAAGGTGGTTTATGTGGGTGGAGTAAAAAAGGCAAGAATCCAAGATGACACCAAGATTCCTTGCATTAGAAGAAGGTCTGATGAGCTCACCATCAAGAATGACTGAGAAGGAGCTCATTTTCTTGAATTGCATTTTAATGCTAATTTGCAGGAGTTCAGTTTTGTTGCAGTTTCATTTTAAGGAGTTATGCTCCATCCAGGTATTAATTTCACTAAGTCAAGTTGTGAGCTGAGGAAGCTCTGATGTAGTTTCGTTTTTAATATTGACATAGAGTTGAGTATCATTTGCATAAAAATGATAACCCACTTCATAGCTATGGATGATATGGACAAGGGGAAGCATATCGATACAGAAGAGCAGATGGCCAAGGTCAGAGCTCTGAGGAGGACCTCCTTATATGCTTGGCGTTGAGCTGGATCTGCCGTTTCCAAGACTAACAAACTCTTGTCTATCAGTCAGATTGGACTTAAACTACTGCAGGGCAGTACCAGAGATACCAAGAATGCTCTCCATTCTGCACAGTAAAATGTCATGTCTGACAGTGTCAAATGCTGCACTGAGGTCTAACATAATTAAAATGCTGTGCTCTCAAACCAAACTGAAAGGATTCCATCAAATTATTAGAAGTTCAGTAATTGGTGAGTTGGAGGGCTACAACATGCTGAAGAACTTTTGACAGAAAAGGTAAGTGAGAGATAGGCCGGAAATTGTTAGAGATTATCAGCATCAAGACCAGACTTTTTTTAATGTTGGCGTTACAGAAGCAATTTTAAAAGTGACTGCAACAAAGTCGATGTCAAGGAATATATTTATTATTGTTGTAACAGTCGGGATTGTGGTATGAAGATTTTAAAAGGTGTGGTGGAGATGGGGTCCAATACACAAGTAGTCAGCCACATCTTACAAAGCAGGTCATTAACAAATGCAGATGTGACTAGTGAAATTTTAGAAAAAGAGCTGTATGGAGTGGCAAGACAGGGAAAGATATACATGGATGATGGATTTATGTTAGTTGAATTACTTAGATCTTAATTTTTTTGTGGAAAAAGTGGAGGAATTTTTCACAGACTTCAGTAGGGGAGGTAACTGGGTTAAATGCAGGTTGAAGTGGTTTATTAACTACAGAGAACAAAACCCTCAGGTTATCATGGCCACTTTCTATTATTTTTCCATAATGTGTGTTCTTGGCTGTAGTTAGTGCATCCCTGTAAGCCCTTTGATGGTCAGAGAAAGCCTGGATACGCACAGTGAGGCCAGTCTTACGTAACATTCTCTAAAGACTTTGGCCAACTGATTTTGTATACTGTACCATAATTCTGAATTATACCATGGAAATGAATGCTTAAAAGACACCTTTTAAATCAGCTGTTTTATCTGTTGCTGAATGAAGGGCTGAGTTATATTGGTCAAGAAGACTATCCAGTGTTGATGGAATGGGGTAGACAGAAAAAGATCAGAAATGGATCCAGTAAAGATCAAGGGACAGATATTTTCAAAAATTCTGAAAGAAATGTGACATTTACAGGTAAGAGGAGGAAGAGTAGTGAGACAATCAAAGGTACAGCTTTATGGTCAAAGAGTCCCAAATCACTGCTATAATGGTTCCAAATAGATAATCCAGATGTGCAGGCCATGTCTAATACATAACCATCAGAATGGGTAGGAAAATCAACATATTGCACCATGTCAAAACAGTCCAGCAAGGACAGGAATTCATTTCTCAATTTACATGTGTGAATGTCAATATGGATGTTGAAAACGGCAACAAGAATGACCGTCTGGGAAAGGGAACTTAAGTGGATTAAAAATTCAGGCAGGTCAGATAAGAAAGACTCATTGTATTTTGGGGACCGATAGGGAACAACAAGTAAGACAGGACCAAATTTCATTATTAGTTTAAGGGCCAGGCACTTGAAAGACAATGGATAGCAAATTAGGATTTTTTTGAAGTTTAACTCCAATCTAGCAATTACTGCAACCTTCCACCTTGTCTTGAGCTGCACACCTCTGAGAAGTAAATTATTTGGAAGGTGTCACCTCTGTGTGAGACATAAAGTAGATCAGTTTTTGCCAGGTTTCTGTTAAGCATATCACATCAAGGTTGAAATCTGTAATGAATTCTGATAGCACCAATGCTTTGCCATTAAAAGATCTTGAGTTAAATAATGCAATATTAGCTGATGAGGGTTCGTTGTGCGCAGATCCATAGCCAGCAGCTATTTTAGCATATTGAAAATTGGGCACACTGACACTCTTAATTCCAAAGCCATGATGACGGCATATTCCTTGGCAAATGCTGCCAGTGAAGTTTTCATTCACAGCCCAGTGGTGGTGATGACCCGAGCCACAATGCAAATATTTTGGACACCGCACAATGCCAGTATTTTTTAGGACATTCCACTCTGACCATTTGCTTTGAATAAACTATTTAATATGAAGGAGTTTATCACAAGAGTATTTCAACATAATATAGAGCAATAATTATCTGATAGTAGCAGAGATGCTGAACAGCACAGTGAAGAAGATGAGATGAACGGGGTGGGGTGGTGCACATGAGTGATGATGGCAAAGCAGCAAAAAATCCAGAAGGAGTAACACAGGAGATATTACAAATGCACATGAAATATAGCTACCAGAATTCAGAGCTTCCAACATAAAACCACATACATATGATTATGGGTATTACAGGAGTGATTGCCCCAAAACCACAAGCCAGGTGGCTGCAAACATCAGATCATTTCTCAGTTATTCCCAGTTGAGGCACACACAGAAAGAATCGACAGCAATCCAGTATATCCATTATAATCAAGGAGACAGAACATCCCCAGCTCCTACATCGCCATGGTGCAAAGAAAACATTTTTGTAGATCAAGCATCAGGCAGGAGCGGGCAATCAAAAGAAATTCCAGTGAAGCACAGAAAGATTCAGTTGTTCCCAAGGCTGCAAACCAAGTCAAGGCTAAGTCCATAAAAATAAATCCTGAATCAGTGCAATTGCTAGTCGACTGTATCCATTAACTATATATATAGTATAGTGTAAAAAGTGCAAGGTTAATGTGAAATTTTAAAAACAAAAGTGTTGTTAAAAGGGAGTAGCAGCAGCAACATAAGTGTGCCAGCTTCCTCACCAGGGCCTTGCTAACATCTATTTACAGAGCAGCACAGTTAAAGAGGGTGCAAAGCCACAAACACTGGACTTTTGATGCCTGGAAATATGTTATTCCGGCCTGCTGAGTTGAGTTTCTGCTTGAACATAAATGATGCGAGTTGATGGATACATCATAAACTGCATGACTCCTTCCATGAAGACTGTATGCGAGGGTTTTTTCAAGCCACAGATAGGACTCTGATGTTCTGGGGATGTTTCAATTGTGAGGAAATGGGTCCTTTGGTTGAGGTGATGATGCACTTAAACCAGAAGGGCTGCTCCAGCCTTCCAAAATGACAACTGGTACAAATAACATTCTGAAACTTTCACACATCTCGACTGGCTTGCAAAATACCCAGATTTACTATTTGGCACAATGTGTAAAATGCCAGCAAAGTCATTTGCCAATCTGACCAAACTGTGGAATTTAGTGATCAATGAAAATTGATGTCACCTACATGTACATTCACAAACAAATGGCGTCCACACTAGACAGAATTGTAGCTGTTATTGAGTCTCAAGGAGGTGTCCTTTAGCTAAGAGTGACTAGTTTTTTATTTAGTGAGCTTATGTTGCTAATAAGTACATTAACTCCATTCATTGTAGCAACAATACATATTAGAAAAGTTTGTTTTAGTATATGTTAATTTCACCCATTTTCCTTACACTCTCTTTTGTGCTTATGACGGCCAGTTTGCCTATCTGATACTACATACTGAATTTCCTCTCAGCACTGTGCTTAATAACATCAGCCTCTCACTCAGTGGCATTTCTGCATCAAGGGCAAGTGGAGTACATTTCCATCAGATGTTGTGCAAAATAAGTAATAATTTTCTCTCAACAATTTAACTTATTAAAATATTTAAAATAAACCCTCAAATTTCCTTTGGGGATAATACTGTCTACTTAACCTAACTTTATCTTCTTAAGTAATTTTTCTTCAATTTTCTAACATATATTGAATATAATTACTTATTTAGAAAAACTATTTTTCTTGAGTGAGAGAGAAAATGAAGAAACAAACTTCTTATGACACCCTCCAAGCTGCTCCTGATCTACTGATGTTCGCAAATGCCTTCAAAACTACTAATGTGTCTCTTACAATGCTTTTGAATATAAAAAAGATAACATATACATGTACAATAATATTTCAAAATGGTGAGTGTGCCATATAATGGATTTCAGTTCTGTCCAGGTATGATTCCTGTGTTAAGTACTCATTTGCCTACAGCTTGTAAATATGTGGCAAGACGAAGACTGAAGCACAAATAAGTGTGATCTTAGGCTAATTCAAAACTGACCAAATAATTTGACAGACTACTTGGGTATTAACTGATGACAGGCGCAGATGTCATGAATTACAGTTATATGCCATATATTTAAACACACACAATTGTAAAATAAACCAGTAGATCCTATTTATATGCATATGTTTTTGTTACAAATCATCATACTATGTATATATGGAAATGAAATCAAAGTTGAACTTGAATTACTATTTAACTGCTGCATGCATTATTTTTCTATTTATTTTTCTCTTTTTTTATTACAGGCATTAGGGAATTTTCAGAAGAAACTTAAATATCCTTCCACCACATGCACTGCCTGATTCATGGGATGCACAAAGACATAATGTACCATCCCTGAGCACATTCACATTCACACAAACATTCACACTAGGCCAGTTTAATCTAGCAGTTATCCTGATAGGCACTGGAAATGTTGAAAGAAAGCCAGAATGTCATGTAGAAACATGAAGAGCATGTCAGCCCGACAGAGAGAGAAATCAAACCAGAATTCAATACCAGGCTTCTGGAATTGTATGAACAGCATTATTAAGCACTGAGCCACCATGTCACGCAAAATGAAACCTTCTTTGATATGTGATATATTCCACTAATTTTTTTTAATTCTGGGGATTGATAACATTTGTTGCCTTTTTTGTCATGTGAAAAAGATTTCCTTTCTTTAAAAAAATCTGTGAATTTCAATGTGCTTATGTATATGCAAAATTAATTGCCTCAGATGATGAATGGATAGATAAAGCAAAGGCATTCAACTCTTAGATACATTTGAGCAGTATTAACACAATGAGACAAAGTCAGTGCTGGAGCCAAGAGGCAGGTGACCCTGACCCTGATGCCCAACTGCAAATATACTTACCTACACACACACACACACACATACACTCTCTCTTTCTCAGGTAAACATAAAGTATAAAAAGTATTCATGCTCTGTTCACATTTTATTGTTATACAACTTTGAATCCTAGTAGATTTAATCTGGCTTCTTCAATGTCAAAGTGGAAATGAAAAGATATCTCTGCACAATGGTCTTGATTAATTACAAATGCAAAACACAAAATAATTGATTGATCCAATTTAGCATGACATAACCTAAATTGTCACTGGTGCAGCCAACTGAATTTAGAAGTCACATAATTAGTTAAATGGAGATCACCTGTCTGTTGCCAAGGGGTTTCATTTGATTGTAGTGAAAATGCCCCTTTTCTGGAAGTTCAAACTTGTGTTGAGTCAGTATCATGACCTAAGCTACATAATGAAGACACCAGAACAATCCAAGCAACTCAATGAAAAGGTGATTGAAAAGCAAATGTCAGGGGTGGATACAAGAAATTATCCACATTGCTGAATATCCCTTGTACTGCAGTTAAACAAATCATTATGAAATGGAAATAGTATTGCAGTGTATCAAATCAAATCCAATTTTATTTGTCACATTTAAATTATACATGCAGTACAATATGTAATGACATATCTACATAGAGCAGGGTGTCCATGAAACTAAGGGATCACACAAGAAGAATACTAGTGAGGATGACCACCAAGAGCAATGATAAATCTGAAGGAGTTAAAAGATACAGTAGTTTAGAATGGAGAGACTGTGTGGACAACAACAGTTGCTCAGATGCTTGACCAGTTGTAGCTTTATGAGAGAACGGCAAAGAGAAAGTCACTATTACAAAAAACACACATGAGAGAATCTGAAGAAAGTGGGAATAACTTTCTGTGCTCTGATGAGACCAAAATTGACCTTCGGGCCATCAGACTAAACACTATTATCAAAAACACAACAGCCCCACTATAGTGGAGGCATGGTGATGGAAGCATCAAGCATGTGGGGTTGCTTATACGCAACAGGCCCTGAAAGCCTTTTGTGGGTAAAATGAATGAAGCAAACTGTAGTTAAATCCTGGGAGAAAACTTGATGTAGTCTGCAAGAAACCAGTGTCACGGGAGAAGATTTGTTTTCCAGTAAGACAGTGACCCAATGCATACAGCCAAAGCTACATAGGAATGGCTAAAAACAACAATGTCCTGGAAGGCCGAATCGGAGTCCAGTTCTCAATCTATTTGAGAATGTGTGACAGAGCTTATACGGTTTTGCTAAGGTGTATGGGTAAACATGGCTGGGGCCATAGGTGCAAAGCTTACAGAAACCTGTGCACAAAGACTCAAGTTAGTCATGGCTGTCAAAGGTGCACTTACTAAATACTGATTAAACTCTTATTTGATCAATTATTTTGTTTTATATTTGTAATTAATTTAGACTTCTTTGAAGAAATCTGTTTTCACTTTGACATGAAAGAGATTTTTATACTGCTTATTAGAGTCAAAGAAGCCAAATTAAATCCACTGTGATTCAATATTGTATAACATTATAATGTAATGGAGGTGAATGCTTTTTATAGGCACCGGAACATGCAGAAAATTTGTTACAAATTTGTTACAAAACACAATACGCTTTTTCATTTCTAAACTTAAATAATAGTCACCAGTATTACAGAAAATGGAATATATTCATGTGGGAGCTTCTGTTTTGCAGAAATTCAGTCCATCCAAAGGGTAATGAAGTGTTTTTATCACTTCAATTGCAGCAAAAGTCTTCAAAGGACTGAGAGAATTTAAAAACAGTTGATTGTTTTTTCCTTCCCACCTAGTGCGAAGGTGTTGTTGACAGAAGCAGCCTTTTTAAAGCATTATTTTAAATGCACAGGATTGCTCTTTTTGTGTGAAACTTACAAAGTCTGGCATTTCGGCCTTATGTTGTAAGATAACAATCTCCATTCCATACAATTGCTAATTATTCATAATATGACACAACTTTGGGTAGTATGATGTATTTCCTTGCCTGCTACTACACACGCTTTTCATCTTTTATTCCAAAGTCACACAATATTGTACTGTTTTAATGAAGGTACATTGTAGTGTTTTGCTGATAATTTGCTACACAGCAGTGGGTGAGCACCGTGTGTAGGAGTGATTAACGCACGTAATCTCACATGGGCTTCTTTCATTATGAGCTCGGGGTACGCATACCTCCTGAGTCCTAACTGCAAAGACTGCTGAAGGCTTTTGATGAGCACAACTAGAACATCTTGAAATTAAGACGCCTGGTTTATGATGTTTCTGTTGTGTACACATATTGCAAATGGGAATGTGGGAAGGGGCATTTGTTTGAAAGTTGAAGAATATAATTAAAACTAGAGGATCTTTTCTGCCTTTGTATTCCCTTCTATACCTTCATTTCATTTTTAAAACATTCAATTGTACAGCTATGTTTTTACTCAGCATATATATAAATTATGTAAACAAATATTCAGAATGACTTTCCCATAATGAGAAGTAGATTGCTGTTTATAATAATATTGTTGGTAATCCCTGCTTTATTTGTTAGTAAAGAGATATTTATCAAGGCATATTTTAAAGCCTCCAACAGATGCTATTATTTATTGTTTTAATACAGATTTGATTATCTATGCTATGTTCCCTAATGGAATATGTAATATTGATATGAGGTCTAATTACTGTATACCTTTATGTGTATTGTAAAGGAAATATGTAATTTTGTTGATGACCACTTGCAGCAGTTCAGGTTATTCAAATCAAAAGAACAAAGACAAGTTTATTGTATATGTAGGCTGTAATTAAGAGATATTGATGCTGCTTTGCACATTGCAGTGGAAAATCTTTTTTTAAAGGTTACTTATCCTTTCAGATAAAATAAATTATCACTGCTAATTAAAAAGAGAGAATGTCTCCTATAGAACAGTTCCACTTTGGAAAAAGTAATGATGACGTCCGCTTTTGGAAGCACTCCATGTTAAAATAAGTATGCAAGACAGAATATCTCACACATGATTTACCTTTAATGTACAAAACTGATAAAGGCGAAGAGAGGATTTTACCCTGACAGATCAGGGGTAATTTTGTATATAGGAAAATGTTTAGTTACAGGTAGGACTGTTGAGTTTAACAATGGAAGTGAGATAAACAAACAATTATAGTTTAGTTGCTGTGTAAGCCTGTGCTGTAAAAAGCGTGGGGTCCTAGAAAATATTGAAACCGTTCGGAAAAAAAATTGAAATGTAGAGATGTCAGTTAATTGAAAGCAACTACTCTGGGCATCTCTCTCCTAGGAGGTTTCATTTGGTCGATTGTGTATTAGTGGCTAAACGACTTTGTCTTTTTTCGGAGGTTTTGATTTGCAAATGTGCTCGCCTCATTTGTGTATTAGCGGCGGGAGGAAAAGGAAAAGGGATACCATTTTGCCGACGAGCTCACCTCGCTTGTGTTTTAGTGGCTAAGTGAGTTTCTGTTGCCCTTACCCCGATTCCACCTCTCACTTCCAGGCTGGACAGACAGACACACACACACACACTTCCACGCATAGACATTTATATAAGATAGTTTATAGTGGTGCATATTTACTAAGAGCCAAAATTGTGTCAAGCTCAATATAGGTAGACATTTGTAGCTGTACCTGACCTGGATGTGCCTGTAAATTACATACAGACGTAAAAATGACATGAAATGACAACAGTAAGGCCTTTGGACAATTACTAAGTATTATTCTAACTCTCTTAAAAAGTGACATCATGTAAAATGCTCAATTGGTCTGTATTAGAAAAAAAGTTTTTTTTGCATGATTCACTGTATATATTGTGGCACAATGGTGATGTGTCTAGAAATACTGGTTCTGACTTTGAATCCTGGTCTATTTATTCTTTATGTGAAATGTGCATGATTAATTCAGTTTTCTCATATGCAAAAATTGTTCAGGACAATAAAGAAGGGAGAAATTAGAAACAAAGCTAAAGGATCTTTTCAAAAATAAGCAGTAAAAACTGGACAGCTGAAAGAAGTTGCAAACCACTTAACCCTCAGTGGGATGATTTTGTTGAAATCTTTCACACTTCTTGTTTAAGGAAATTTGTCAGGAGAGTTTCACTGAGATATCTCGATCAGAGAGTACAGCACAAGGTTTTGAAATTTTAAAAACTCCCATTGAAAGGTTTTAGTGAATTTTTGAATTTGTCTGTCCTAAAACAGAGAAATATTCTGTGCAACTTCAATTACTGATTAGTTTACTGTTTCAAATATTTCCAGAGAGTTTGCTTCAACTTTTATATTTTGTATATTTTTGTCTTTTATTCTTTCGATAGGCACTGCTTCGGCTTGATATGTTCCCTGCAGCTGTGCATAACTTGCAAGAACCTCAGATACAGCAGGTCACCTCTCCTTGGACTTTATTTATAAAAGTTGGCGTGATTTCAAGCGTGAAAGTACATGTATGCGAAAAAAACGTGCGCACCAAAAAAAAAAAAAAAATCAGAATTATAACACCTGGTGTATTCACATTTCTATGCAATTTACCCTTTATAAATCACAATCACATTGTCATTGTGCAGATGTAAATGCACCTCAAACCCCTTCCGGTTCCACCCTGAAACAACCCTATATGGACTATGCTAATCAACCTCATACATACAAAATAATGATGCTGCCATTCTTCATTTTCTAGTACAGCAGTCTCCTACAGTACATGACAAATCCAGTAGGGCAAGATAGAAGTTCTCATCCCTAAATTAGAGGCATGTAAAGAACCTTTATTTGCTGGCCTAAGTGGAGGTGATGCTGCTGCTGTAAATGCCATGAGCTCTAGTCGCACCAGGCCTGAAATGAAAGAAAACAAGTCTGATCTTTAACTGTGAAGAGGATTTTTACTCACTGCCAGAGTATGCATGTAATGAGAGGAGGAAAAAACACATCTGAAGCGTATGATTTTGATCTTCCAGAGCAGTCCTGGTGATGATTGTCAGTTTCATCTTGGTATCAATGTTAATAGAATACATGGGTAACAAAAGGCACCTTCATTTCATATTGCACTTATAAGTGCATTAAAGTACTAAGACTATGTTAGGAAAACCAGACACTTCCTCAAATTGACTTTTTATGTTGGTTTAATTCCTTCATGACGGAGTGAAGCTTGGCTGAGATATTCCTGACCTGTAGAGAAGTGACAACAGGTTGTTTGAAAAAAAATTCTTAAGTGCAAATATGTAGCATCGGTCCTCTTAAAAGGGAACTGAAATACAATCTGTACTTCATATCCACCACATCTGAGTTTTAATAAGTGTGTCACATCAAAGCACATTGTAATAACAACTCTGTGATATGAATTATTATGTGTGTGAGTCACCATTTAGCTGTTTTGCCTGCATTTTCCCGGTTTTTCCAAAATGGGGAATACGCATTAGTCAGAGTTACTGTAAATATACACATGTTCCCCTGTCAAGTTTTCTTTTATAAGTCCCGATATTTGCGTGGAAAGTTGTCTATGCACATTTCAAGTCTCTTTTTGTATGTCCGCAAGCTTTATGAATGGAATCACTGCTTCTTGGAAAACTTTCCTGGTAAGTGAAAAGACTGTAAATGTAAAAAAAGGAAAAACCTTAATTTATGTAGAAATTAATGAAAGGGAAAACAAACTCGCTGTGGCTTGGTGACATGCTGTACATACAGTGAATAAATCTGTACTCAGGATTTCATTTACACTAAAAGTAACCTCACAGCTACCTTATCTACACATAATAATGATTCAATATATCTATGATACTATACTATATTAGCAAAATGACATAATATTTTTGATATGATTTACTGTTGTAAAAATATTTAATAAACAAAATGTGATAACCTTCTCTTTGAAGAAGCCATTTAAACATTTAAAAATGCTCTAGCTTTCAAAATCATTAAATAAGTGGTGTACTGTATACATTTTCTTACTTACTCTAATATGATTTTTCTGCTTTATGGATGACTGATTACCTTTTTATAATACTCATCTGTCCTTCAGTGGTTCCTGCTGTTAGTTTGCATCCACTAAGTTGATACTGTCAGGTCGCTTATATGATACTATCTTCAGAATACAAAATCTCAACAGGGACTCCATCACTAATGTTTGTGGACAGCTTCAAAGTCAGAAATGTTTTCTGCAAAATATTTTGACGATAAATTTGTCAGTTACAAACACACAGCTAGCTTCAGAGGCAGATAGTTATTTTAATAGGTGAAACTAAACATTTCAGATTTTCAGATTAACTGCTCTAAAGCAATTTTCAGTCTATTTATTACTCTACTAGTTTTAAGATGCTCTTTTAGTGTACTAGTTCTGTTCACAATTCACTTACACAGAAAACACATCAAAATACTGCATGCGAAACCTATTAGTGAAGCACTTACCATTTGGGCTAGTACAATTAATGAATGTTGCCAAGTAGTATGGTTTAACTATTACAAAGATTACATGCTGAAGCTGGAAGACAGGCTTCTAAATAAAAGCCGTGGTGCTCCTGGCTTGCTCAAGTCCATTAGACACCACTGGCAGGTGGGCTGAAGACGTCCTGCTGCTACTCATTCTTGCTGCTTCTCTTGAACAGATCAGCTTCAGTAAAATACTTGTGAAACTATTAAACTGTACCACTCAGCATTTAGTGTATATTTCAAAATGGTACAAATATTGCAACTGGAGGAGTTAATTGGCAATGTTTCAGGGGTTTAACTTGACTTTTCACCACTGAAACAAACATAACAAGATCTAGCAATCTACTAATATGGAAGTCTTGGGAGAAACAAGGGCAAACTAGGTGTAGAAAAAATACTGGCATTAATATGATATTTAGGTATTTTGTTCTCCATTTTATTTATTTTATTGACAGTTAAAAGGCATATGCAATAAATTATCAAAAAGTAATATTATAATAGCATTACGTTTTCTTTAAGTCAAATGTCATTTCCTCTTTCCATTGGGAAAAAAATTAAAAAGGAAAAAATGTAATATAGTAAGCATTCAAACATGCAAAAATATCCAGAAGTTAGTTATGGCTCACTTATTTGAAGGTAACATCAATAAGTGGCTTTAAGGCTGTAATTTATTAAGTCATTTTCATAAAATTAATCTATTTTCTGTAGTATTAGGTAAAACAACACATTATTTTATACTGTCTTAGGATAAGTAGGTTAGAATTTGTTTAGGGAAAAATGAGAATTAATAACAGAAAAAAGCAAGTTATCACAATAGGCTGTTCTGCGAGAAGCCAAATTAACATTCAGAGATATCTTAGGGTGTCTGCATCAATTTTGACACTCTGCATTCAAATTAATTACTTTACTAGAGTAATTTTATTTTTGCTTTTGTCTAAGAAAGATCACATATTTCTATCCTGATTCTTTATTTTAATGTTTTATCCATCCATCCATTATCCAACCCATTATATCCTAACACAGGATCACAGGGGTCTGCTGGAGCGCAAGGCAGGGAACAAACCCCAGGCAGGGTGCCAGCCCACCGCAGGGTTTAATGTTTTATACTCACTATTAAAAATTTGTTCAATGTTCTTACTCTCACTCATATAGACAGACAGATACTCTTTTGAAACTGCATGTGTTAGAAATAGATTTGCACAGATTTGTGTCCTGAGCATGATTATATGTTAATAAATTTGAATAATTATTAATCATTTTTCTAGGGTGGCTAATTACAAAAAATCCTTAATTAGCAACATTTAAAATAAATATGTAGCATTTTGGAATGATCACTTCAACTGCTTACATGAAATGTCATAAAGTATCATAAATAGTCTATTGATTGGATATAAAACTGATATGCATATAATCAGAAAAAAAATATTCCTGTTGTAAATATAAGGATTGGTACTTTCAAATATTTGTACAGCCAAGGTAGGTCAAATAGATGGGGTTACTGGAGCAGAAATTATGTTTAAACAAGCTAGAGATCAAACCTAAATAAAAACTGGAAGACATATGGAATTGCTGAAGAAGTACTCTCCTTCTGCTGTTGAGACTTATTCTTTAAGAAAATAAAGTGCAGGCACTAAGTAAACTTCATCTTACATTTTTAAGGACAGTTGCTCTAATACACCCACAAGCACTGTACATGTGCCACTGCAACAGTAACACTGTACAAGAAGGGCCAGAGCAGACTGTACTGGCTAAAGAGACTCAGGTCTTTTGATGTGTGCAGCAAGCTGCTGGAAATTTTCTATCACTACATAGTTGCCAGTATGGTGCTCTAGGCTGCAGTCTGCTGAAGAAGCAACCTGAGCTCAAAAGAAGCACAACGCTTGAACAACCCTATCAGGAAAGCCTGCTCCATCACAGGGTGAACCCTGGATACACTGTAAGCTGTTGTGTAAAAAAAAGAAGATAATGGCAAAATTGGATGCCATCATGAAAAATCTTCTCCATTCCCTCCTGAAATACTTTTAGCCACAGGCTAATTCTATCACAGTGTGCTAAGAAGTGCCTCTAGGGTTCTTTTCTGTCCACTGCTATCAGGAAATGTAGGGCTTCCACCTGATGTACTAATTAAGTTTATCTTTATTTATTTACTTACTTATCTATTGATTGATTGATTGATTGGCTATATTATCTGTGAGTCTTTATCGTTGTTTTTTTATGTTTCTGCTGCTGTCTGCATCTGAATTTCCCCATGGGAATAATAAAGTTTATGTAATCTAATCTAATCTAATCCATTAATGTAGCAGAAACACAAAATGGCATTGAGCTATATAGACAGAACTACAGTATATTACTATATATTATTATTATTATTTGAACTAATGAACTAACTTTAGAGGCCTAGCTAGGAAAGACTAACTGCAGCTGGTGTAGTCACCTTTGCTACTGTTTATGGAGACATTATCAATAGCACAACATAACAGGTAAAGGAGGAACAAGCCTTTATAAACGCTACAGGGGAGTCCAATCCCAGTTACAGTATATCTCAATTTTGAAATGCTTGTGTTTAATTTTTAGATGTTGTTTTTTGCTCCAGTAGTGTTTTTTTCTCCCTCTTTATTTTTTCCACTTTAATTAAATTATAAATTTGTTTATTACAGCTGAATAAACTTTTCTACTGGCAGTTAGACATGAACTTAGCACTGGGATTGCAAACACTTATTTTGCATTGCTGATCACAAGTCATTGATAATCAATATATAAGATTAGAATTAAACATGATGTAATTATTTGATGTAAAACATAATTGAGTACTTGCTTATTTATAAAATTCACTCAGGATGATTAGTAACTAACCTTATTATTTAGTTTGCATGAACTGTAAAGTATAATAATATAGTACAGCTCCTGCTCATTAAAGTATCTCTTTGATATATGTTAATAAAGTATGTCTATACTGGCATCACAAAGATTATATTATATTATATTATATTATATTATATTATATTATATTATATTATATTATATTATATTATATTATATTATATCAAGCATTACAAATCTGGAAAACTACAGTATACTCAAACTCAGAGTTGTAATTAAAATATTATCTACTGTTGTATTTTAGAAATGAATATTGGTCATTTGGCCATGATGTAAAATCACATTTTTAGTTAACGTGAATGATGATGTAAGTGCTGACAAATCCCGGACTGTACCTGTTTGCTTAAATGAATAATTAAGGAGTTCTATGGTCCATACATGTCATTTCCATGCTGAGTATCCAAAGTAGCTCAGCTGGACTTCAGTGTAGACCCAGTTGACCTCATTTTTTTAGTCAGAGCCAACCTCTCTGAAATGCCAGATGGCAGTACAGAAAGGAGTAAGTGTCAAACAGACCAAAAAATGCCCATATATTCGAGAAACTGTGATGAGTCAATATACAAAACTGTGAAATACCAGTGTCTAAAACCAGAATGCATAATTGTGAGTGAAGGCTGAATGAGAATTATCAAATTGATCAAAGGACGAGATATCTCCAGAACCAAGACATTTAAAAAAAAAAACATGAAACAAAGCAAGACCTGAAAGATTTAAACACTATGAGCACAATACTGAGATTGTTTAAGGTTTTAATCAACAATCTCAGATACTGTACTAAGTGCTGCAAGGGGTTATGATGGGAAGCATAGGAAGGCAGACCCTAGAAATAGTCTTGCACATCACAGCATCACAATAAGAAAATTATGAAGCTGCAAAATAGTGACGTGTTGCACATAATATTAAAAGGCAAAAAAATGTACACTTATCCAAAACTAAATGATTAATACAAAACACACATGTAGAGACATTCATTGGGGTGAGAACTTTTAAATTTTATATAACAGCGTAACAGTAAAAATGTATTTAACATCAAAAATTTCCTACAAGGTATTTCACTTCTCAGAAAATATATATTTGTTATTGTACTGCTCAAACTGCTTCTGTGGTCTCCATGAGAATATTAAATGTGATATCATGGTGAAGTTCAATGAGTAAATTCATCTTCTTGCGCCTGATTTTCTCATTCTTCTTGCGCCTGCTTTTGTTATTCCAGATATTCTTGTTTAATGCCATAATCTACAGACATGTGGGTTAGGTTGATGGGTAACCTTAAACTGACTTCCTCCAATCCTTCTTGGGGAATACCCACATACTCCCAGGGCACCTGAGAGAAATGCCATGATCCTGCTCCATATTCTTCTCTCAGTGGGTTATTCAAAGTACATCTTCTGTGAGAGGCACAAAAGGAGCATCCTAAGTACATGCCAAAACCACCACATCATTTTCCTCTCAATCCAATATCTATGCATATTGCCAAACTATTCACCCTGTAACAGTGATTGAACCCTGCAACCTAGCACATTTACCAAGTTTTAGCTGTTTATGCTCATGATCTCATTTTTTTCTAATTACTGCCCACATTTCATCACTATAGGTAAGGGTGAAGATGCATACTGACCAGAAAACTGATGGCTTTGTCCATGGATTAATATCATAGCCAGTACAACTTTCATAAATCTGTATCCATTGTACTGACTTGTCTGGTTAATTCCACAATTGTCTCTTCCCTCAATCATGAACAAGAGCCAAAGGTATTTTAACTTCAGCAGGGACCAAGTTCCATATTTCTGAGATAGGACCAAGACCTTAGAGTTAGAGGAGATAATTGTTATCCCAAACAGATCAGTGGACATTCCAGAGCAAAACAGCGATGATAGTCTGATAAGGCTAAAAGAACAACATTGTTTGTAAACACCAGAGATGCAATTCTGTTTTCTAGAACGGTACAGTATGTCCTCCAAACCTTTCCTGCACTTTGATATTCTGTTTGTGAAAATCATAAACAAGAAAGGAGATTAGACAGTGCTGGAGAATGCTACCCTCAATGAATAGTCTCATCTTCATATGAAGTATGTAAACACCACTCTTTCTGTGAAAATACAGAGAATGAATGGTATGAAGCAGCAGCCCAGGAATCCCTTACTTTTTAAGCACCTTCCATAGAGTATATAGTCACTAACTTTTTCCAAGTCCACTATGCACATGTAATGGATTGGAAACTACTATAACCAGTCAATTATCAGTGCATTTGTCCACTGATCCAGTATCACACAACTTTCACAGGGAGGTGTGTCACAAGAATAAGTCTCTGTAAATAACTATTTTATAAAAGAAAAGTTTCTTACCTTGCCAAGTAAGGAGGTGTGATGATGGTCTGGTAGGGATAATGTTTTGCAGCAGCATGGATATTTGTGCGTGGGCTGTGGAGTGCTATGTGGCACGCATGCACCTCCAAGCTGATGACGGCAACAGAACGTTGCTACCCTGACACTGCTGGAAAAAAAAAAGTCACTAGGTGCAGTGCATTGGCAAGTGTAAAGAGAGCCAAAAGAACAGTTTAAAGTCCTGGGGAATCAGCAGAAAGTACTTACCGGAGAGAATGTGAGCATACGACCGAGAGTGAGAGAGGGAGTAGTTTGATTGTCTTTGGAGAGGCATGAACGGGAGTTCAACCTGCTTTTAGTGTACAGTTTCTAGAGTAGACGAGGCCAAGTATGAGCAGCATCACAGTGTGCTCCATCATAGCTGGGAACTAACTGTGCGGTGGGAAAGACCGGACTCCATAAAACCAAGCTGTGCAAGGGGTTGTTTTTGGCCAGGTTTGATGTCCAAATTCAAACCTTCTGCACATTTAAGAGACAGTAGCAATTTTGAGTGCATATGTCATAATGCCCTAGAAGTACATATGTTGGGCAGTTTAATGGCAAGCTATCTTTTTGCTTGTTATTGTTTTGTTTGAAGTAGAAGGGAAGAGGATGGACTTGTTTCTTTGAAAATTTTTTTCTTCAATCATGTGTCAACTGATCTGTATTTATTTATCTGATGACATGCCACTGAATTATGTTTTTTGAGATTCCTTTGTTACTATTTCACTTTTTAAATAATTGTGTCTGTCTTTCATCTTACCATTGACATGTTGGGTCTCAAATTACAAGATGTCCAGAGTGTAGGTTTTTGCCAATCCCCACTAAACAGACTATCACAGGAGGCTGACGAGTCTGATCCTTTAGTAACTGAAACTAACTCATACTCTTGTTTCCCTTTTGAAAATGGGACCACCACCCCATTTTGCCAGTTTCAAGGCACTATCTCAGTCTTTCATGCAGCAATGAAGAGGGACATAAGCTGACTCAATATTCAGTTCTTTCAACATTTTCAGTTGGATGTAATGCACCCTGCAGCCTTGCCTCTACTTTTTAATCACTACAGTGACCTCAGAAAGCATATGCACACAGTTTAGGAGTTCTTCAGTGCCCTTTCGACCTCATAATGAAATTAAATTTTTGAAAACTGTGAAGACAACTTACATCTCCCCTTCTTAAATTAATACTTGGTTTGCAAGAATTTTTTGAGATCATCTGAAAGCTAGTCTTCATAATAACAATAATAATAATACATTCTATTTATATAGCGCCTTTCCCATGCCCAAGGCACTTACAGAATATAGGAAAGAATGGCAGGGTATACAGTATATAGCATTGTACAAACCAAATAAATAAATAAAGAAGATTAAGACAGTAAATTCAGAGAAAGCCTAACAGACAACATAACTGATGGTCTAACACACACAGGTTACATGAGCATCTTGACATAGAGGTAAACTGAGAGAAGGGAAATAAAGACAAGTACAGTAGAGCTAAAAGCCTTCCTGAACAGATGAGTTTTGAGTTGTTTTTAAAAGAATTCATGGAGTCAGCTGACCTGATTAATTTTGGTAGGTCATTCCAGAGTCTGGGCGCTATACAGCTGAAGGCCCTGTCACCCATTGAGTGTGGATTAGTGTGGGGCACAACAAGATTGCCAGAATCAGAGGACCTTAATGGGCGGGCAGGCACATAGCGATGGAGAAGGTCCTGATGTAGTTTGGTGTGAGGTTATTTAAGGCTTTGTAGGTTATTAGTAGAATTTTATATTTGATTTTGTAAGACACAGGGAACCAGTGTAGGCGGAGCAGGATGGGTGTGATGTGCTCGCTGCTGCTGGTTCGAGTAAGGACTCTTGCAGCTGAGTTTTGAATAAGCTGGGGCTTATGAGCAGTGAGAATAATCGATGAGGGATGTAATAAAAGCATGGACAAGTTTGTCAGCATTAGAGAAGGAGAGGAAGGAGCGAACACGGGATATGTTAGGAAGGTGAAAGTAAGAAAGTTTCTTAATGTGATTTATGTGGGTGGAATAAGAGAGGGAGGAATCAAAAATGACACCAATATTCTTTGCAGTTGAGGCAGGTCTGATGAGATCACCGCCAAGATGGACTGGAAAGGAGCTCATTTTATTAAGTTGCGTTTTAGTCCCAATTTGCAGGAGTTCAGTTTTGTTGCAATTTAATGTTAAAGAGTTCTGCTCCATCCAGGTTTTAATTTCACTAAGGCAGGTTGTGAGCTGAGAAAGCTCTGATGAAGTTCCACTTTTAACATTGAAGTAGAGTTGAGTATCATCTGCATAAAACTGATAGCCCAGTCCATAGCTATGAATAATATGGCCAAGGGAAAGCATATAAATACAGAAGAGAAGAGGGCCGAGGACAGAGCCCTTAGAAACTCCTTGTGTGACTGGCGCCGAGCTGGATCTGCTATTGCCAAGACTAACAAACTCTTGCCTATCAGACAGATAGGACTTGAACCACTGGAGGGCAGTGCCAGAGATACCCAGCATGTTCTCCATTCTGGACAGTAGAATGTCATGTCTGACCGGAGTGTCAAATGCTGCACTGAGGTCTAATAGAATTAATATGCTGGTTTGTCCAGAGTCTGCTTCCATAAGCAAATCATTTGGCCTCACCAAACTCCTACCATACTCTTACTACTGCCATAGCTATCATTTTAAGTATTATGCCTCAGGTCTGGAGATTCTCCTGCTAACACTGCATTGAAGGCCTCTTTCTTTAATCTGAAAACTTCTCGTAACCCGGGTATCCACCAACAGATTCTAGGGTTGCTGCCATTAATACTGAGATCCAGAAAAAGGTCTGTTCAAATCTCTAACCTTTCCCAAGATTCAGAGGAGAACCATCTGGAGGAGTGATTTTAACTCATTCTCATCAGCGGCACCCACTAGTTGCTCACAGAACATCCTCATTACCTATTTATCTGTCTATCAGGGGCTTTATACGTCTATGCCATCTCACTGCCAAGTGGTGATCTAGCTCAGCCCCACTCTATTCAAGTGCCCAGAACATAAGATAATATGACTACAAAGTTAATCATTGTCCTTTTGGACAGTAAAAAAAAAATTGACAGATAATTTTATTTTATTGCTTTCATGTAATATAAATGAATATACATTACATACATTACATTATATAGTTATTAGTTTTATGTTTGCCATTCAAAAATCATAATTGTTTCCTGAAAAATGTTAACACTGAAACCTTTTTATTATAAAATGCAGAATTAAACATCAGTATATAACCTTCATGAGCTGGTTTCAACAACAGATATACAGTAATTTGGATATTAATAGTTACTGCAGTCCCCTGAAACTTTGAAATGGAATGAGCAGGCCCCATAATGCAGAGATGGATGTACAGATACATGACAATGCATATCCTTACAGTACTGGAGAGTTTTAAAGATACAGTAAAAACAAACATGGAAAGAATGTTCATAAGTAGTTATAGATTTAAATGATATGTATTAGGTCTTTGTAAATTACAGTGAATTCAGTCTGAAAGATCTATGCAACAGTATAATACAGAATCATTATTAATGGTAAAAACATCAGTCATGCACAATTAACACAAGTAAAAAACTCTTTATATATTTATTAGAAAGAATAGCTCAGACAGGACAGGAAAGAGACAACAGAGCAATTATTTAATAATTAATTACGGAAATTCAAGCTAAGAAAAGGCTACACAGCTAGTATCTGTTTTATCATCAATGCTGAGACAGCATTCTTGCGTTATGACAGTCTAACCTGAATAAATCATTTGATATAATATACAATACTGTTTTCTAAAGTAAAATAATAAAAAATAACTTGACCATTCTATTAAATGTATTATTTTAAGCTGTCACTTCCTAAGTATTAATTACTGTATTAATTTAATAGTTTAACGTTCATGATTCATTACAAACAAAAAATGGTAAAAATATTATTTCAATGTACAGAAAGTTTTGCCTAAGCTAAATCATAACCAAAAAATAGACTAAATCTTTAGCATAAAGCCAGATTAATCAAATCACATAAAAGTGCCTTATATTCCCATGCACATTAATCCATCTAGTCTTCCTTGCTTTGGTCATGCTGTGTGTTATGATTTTGGCAACATGCCTCAGCCCACCCGTGAGGTGGTATTACACTAAAACAAACACTTTAGTGGGATATACTGATTAATGATAGTGCTGTTTATTCTGTTTTACATCCTGTTACCTGCTGACGGTTATGTTAAAAAATGTTAGTACCTTTTACACAAAAATTTGTATGATTACATAACATCACTATCATTTTCCTGATTCACACACAGTGATGAGCATCCTTTGGTCAATTCTTTTCATATTATCTTCAGCAATTTCTTCTTTGGCCTCATCCTCTCCACCTGCATCCTGCTTCACCTCTTCACCTAATCATCCTCTACTTTTCACTCCACATGGTCGGACAATCTTAGATATTTTCTCTTCCGCAAAACATGCATTGATTCCAAGTCAAGTACTTTCCTTAATTTAACCTTCATCTTCCTCTGACTCCCATGACACTCCACACATTCATCTTATTCTTCTCATCTCTGTTCTTCAAAGCTTTGCCTCATGTTCCACTTTCATCAGCCATGTTCCCATACAGCATACTATTACTAACGTAATTTTCATAAACTTTAACCTTCAGTAACAAAACGGCTATTAAAAAAGAAATGCTATTTAGGCATCTGTTGTTTCCATTTCTGGCTTAAAACCAACCTGTACCTCTTTAACTTTTCCCTGATCCCTGATTCTTTGCTCTAGCACTCTTTTAACTCTTTTAGGGCGGATGTCAACTTTTGTCGACACAAGGGGTTGAGAATGCATATCAGGGGCAGAGGGCAAAAGAAAGCTGTAAATGTTGATAAAACTCACCGTTACATTATAGGTAGACCCTCTTTGTTCGGAGAACTGTTAGACTCATTGACTTGACATGTGCATGAGTAGTGTAGAGTAAGCAACACCTTAGAATGGCATTGACATCGGGTGAGAGAGCGAAGCAAATGCACAAAGCAAAATACTCTGTGCTTATTATTTATTTTTTGCATATCTTTGCTGAATCGGACTCTGACTTATCGAACTCCGATTCTGATACAAGTTATCTGGAGATCGAAAACAAAAGTCAGGTGCTTGCATCAGCTGACCGGTCCCCAGCTGATCGTAGTGCTGGATACACTTCATGCAGGTGACATGCCTACAAAACGTTCGCCCTGGGAGGACTACACATACATCAATCTGTAGGAGACAAGTTGGCAACTGGACTTCACCAAATAGTGTGTCCTGCTGGTGGACACAATGGATTAGCAACAACTTGACTACTTCGAGACATTTATTTTACCAGAAAATGCCTTTTGGCATATTGGTGATGGGACAAACATGTATGTAATAAGTATGTGAATATACCTATTTTAGGGGCTCATGGAACCTAAAAAAGAGTGACATTTGTCCTAAATAAGTAATTTATGTTGATTTATGCGTGAAACCATTGGTTTGTGTGCTTTTTGGAAAAATATTCAGCCCTGGGACAAAAGGAAATAAAAATAATTAGCCCTAAAAGAGTTAACCACCACCTCAGTTACCTGCTTAATATGACCCATTCTCCAGAAGATCAGCCTTTTTATGGACAGTATATTGGACTAAGCACATTTTTTTTCAATCATCATGACTGGACAGGTGTGTCAACCATTCAACTTCGGGACATTTAGCTTGCTCAAAATTTGAAAAACCACTCTATTAGGATCCACTGGTTTCCCTGTCATCTCTTTTTCAGTACTTTCACAACCAGCTTCTTTCAGAATCTCACAGCCTGCTCCTATTTCGTTTTACAGTGGTGAACATGATTATACCATTTGTTTTTTTGTTTTATTTAACAACTTTCCTAACTTAATCCTATTATTATCACTATCAATGCGAAGCAAATTACAGTTGCTACAATTATTTCCAAAACTGTCAAAAAGCATTTTTTTAATGAAGCCAGTCACTATGTATTTATATTTTTCATTGCTTTATTTAAAATGTCACTTTGATTGCTTTATTCAGTGTTTTAATAGCAATTCAGAATGTTGTAAACCTCCTTTTGATAATCATTATTAAAAAGAAAGTGTAAAAATCATGAACACTTAAATGCTTTGGTCTTTTGCTGAAGATTTTACTTTTAATGCAATCAAATGAAGTCCATGAATTCATTTATTTCATATGACATGTTATTTTAATAATTGCCTTACACACATATTCCTGATATAACCTTTACATTTGGAGAGATGTACTAATTGGTTGGTATCTAGCATGTTTTGTTAACAGCATCCACAAACATTTGACATTTTTGGCATATACTAAAATTGTGACTTATTTGTATAATCTAAAACAAAGCATTAAAATAGTTTTGAATTTCAGTATTAGAACTTTAAAACAAGATGAGAACGGGCCATTCATCTCAATTGAGCTCTCCAGACCTATCCACTTAAATTTTCTAAAATAACCTTGTCTAGTTTTAATAGTCCCTGAAGTTCTTCTGTCTAAAACACTACTTGATAGCTTATTCCAAGTGTGTATGGTTCTTTGTCTAAAGAAATATTTCCTAATGTCTGAGTGAAATTTACCCTTAACAACTGTGTCCCTGTGTATTTGATGAACTCATTTTAAAGTAACAGTCTTGATCCACTGTACTATTTCTCTTCATAATTTAAAAACTTCAGTCATGTTTCATCTTCATCACCTTTTGCTTAAATTGAGAAGGCTCAGTTCTTGTATTCTTTCCTTATAATTGATTCCCTGAAGTCCTGGAATTAGACTAGCCACTCTTCTCTGGACTTTTTCTAGTGTTGTCATGTTTTTTATGTAGCCTGGAGACTAAAACTGCACAAAGTACTCCAGAGGAGGCCTCACCAGTGCATTATAAAGCTTTACCATAACCCCCTTGGACGTGTACTCCATGCACCGTGCTGTATAACCTAACATTCTGTTCTGCTGATCATACTACTGCTTCCATATGTAAATAACAAAAGTAAAAAGTTAAAATGTTATATGATTTAATCTCTAATTAACTTGTGCTGGTACAAATGAAGTCAGGATGTCCTAAAGAGTTTCAAGCACTCTTTCCCCTACAATGCTACTAGTACAACACAATGGAAAGAACCTGTTCAGAAATTGCAAGGGAATAACCTTGAAGAGTACACACAATAAAAGTATATAGTTTCCTTTAAAATTGTACAGTTTATTTTGATGGATTTAACAACAGTTAAATATCCATACCCTTTTTAAGCCAGTGGTGTTTCCAAATTCCCAAAAATCAATCATTTTTAATAGCCTGCAAAGATGGTGTAATGGGCAAATCCACAGGTCAAATATGTATAACTTATTCATAATGTATTCAATATCCTACATTAGTTATTGTCCCTTAGAGATCTGCGTCCTATTTAATCTGTTTATTTTAATGTACAAAAGCAGGAAAAATGATTAGTGATGTCCAACTAGTTTGCTAAATTAAAAAAAGCCATCAACCACTAGATAAGAGAAATCATATCTTTTATTATTGTCTGAATAACTCACAAGATTACATTAATTTGAAAGGGAATATGCAGGTCAGAAAGGACCATTAAAATGTTCATTGACCTACAAAAATAGAATATATTTATATATCCACAAATCTGTTTGCTTTGCAGGGGCAAGTACAGAAAACAAAAATATTAATATTACTAACATAAATCTGAAGAAAAACTTGCTTTACTTCTTTACAGGTTTCTTTCTCAGTTAAATCACTACACCAAATGCTGCAGTTTGCCACCTGTATTCATTTCAGTCAGATTGTAACATTTTTAACAGACACTTCTTATTATAGTTTGTCTAGATCCAGGCCTGAAGGGATACCCAGGATATCCATCTCTCTTTCCTAAGCTAAGGGTAAGAGATATGCAGGCAATGGTGACCTTAGAGCCCTGCAGTTTCAGATCTCTGGTCCTAGCACCTGGTGTTGACACTTTAACCCTCTGAAGACTCAAATGAGGAGCTTGAGGAACATTCTCTGACATTTGAACAAATTTTCAGATATTAATTCCAAAGTGTTATATATTTTTATTTTTAGCACAAACACATCTATAATAATAATAGAATAATAATAATAATCAAAAACATTTATATAGCTCTTTTTTTCAATGCCACAAATGCTTTACATAAGCAGAGGGGAAACACTTCCACCATCACTAATGAGTAACACTTACCAGGATGATGTGGCAGCAGCCATTATTTTCCTAGTTTGCTCACCACACATTGGCTATTAGGTGATGAAGTGATTAGAAAGATAGCCAATTAGAGACAGAATTATTAGGCGTTCAGAATGGACCAGACCAATTTAGTCAAGACATTGGAATACACCCTACTCTTTTTGAAAGATGGCCAGGGATCTTTAATGACTACAGGGAGTCACTGCCACAGTTTTATATTTCATCCGAATAACAGAGCCATATTATAGTCCCCATCACTGCACTGGGGTATTGGGATCCACACATAGACCATTGGATAAGTGCTTCCTGATGACCTCACCAGCACCTCTTCCAGCAGCAACCCAAGCTTCTCCCAGATGGTCTCCCATCCAAATACTGAGCCGGCCCAAACATGCTTAGCTTCAAGTGGATGACCTGTTCTGAGGCACATGTGGGTCAAGACTATATTCAACTTCTAAATTTCTCCAAAAGCACAAAAAATGTAAACAGTGGTTCTCAGCATATACAGGAATTATATGAAAACACATACTAGACAACTGTGGCAGAGTTTTGAGTCTTCTTCTTCTTGTTTATTCTTCAAGGCCTTGAGTACTTGAATATAACAAGATATGTCAGATAATCCACTTAGAAAGACAAAATCTTACTAAAAACATTTGATTGTCACTATTCATTTCCAAGAAAAGCTGACAACGGGCAGAGAAGTGATGTCTTATCTGCTCAATATGTATTACAAGTAGTTTATTCACATCTAAGATCAGTTAACAAACTTACCAAGACTGATTAAGAAAACAAAGCAGAGAGACAACGCTGGATTGCAACACATATAGGTGTTTTCAGAATAAGAAACTTCCACAGAATAAGCACACAACATTCAAAGTACGTTTCTAAAAAATAAAGTAGCAGTGTAAGGAAAAAAAATACAGCAATTTTTCCCAAATTAAACTCCATATAGGAAAACAAAATCCTACAAAAAGTAAATATACTGTACACAACAATACAAAATTATTGTAGCCATCCAGAGTGCACTGTAAGCTCAGTGATGAATCTGTATTGTTTTCTTTTCCTGCACAGGAGAGAAGAGTAACGCTCCACAGCTCCTGAATTTAATGTAGAAGCACAGTATGCATAAAATAAATGAATCCAGTAATAAAACAATACAAGATCATAGCCTTTCCCTGTGTAAGATCAGCAATGAAATTAGTATTTATGTCATGACGTGTTTAATTTATTTGCTGCATCATGAGTGACTGCAGCTTCGTTACTTTCCACATTCTGCTGTTCACATCCCCCAGTAAGCAAATACCTGTTGGTCCACTGTCTGGTTTGGGACAGCATGCCACCATTCATCACACCATTGGCGGTAGAACAGTTTGGTGGGGGGGTTACAGTAGAAGTAAACCAAAACAGTTTTCAGCCACTGATTAGTGGCTCGACAGCAGCTAGTAAGTACTGGAACACCGGTGGTAACCAGCCAGCCAGCCAGCCAGCCCGTATCATAGGTAGTGACCCTGCAATTTTTCACTTGTAGCATTTATCAGTTGTAAAATCAACAGACAAAATGTTCATTAATTATGGGATGTCTTATTCCCAGACAAGCAGGCCTATGCCTAAAGGTTAGCCTATTTTGCCTAAGGTCATTATGCACCGAAAAATAGATAAAAACATAAGTGGGCCACATTTTGGTAAATTACTTTGAAAACAAACCAAACTACTATACAAATTAGGCCTATTTTGTACAACACAGAGTGCTTCATCTTGTTCCTTGATGAACTCAACATGATACTGGTACCAGAGGATGACAGAGAGCGAGTGAGTACACATGCTTCGGTATTTGTTGTGGTTTGGAATAATTTGGCAATCCACCACTCAACTGCAGTCACAGAGTGGTTTGCAGCACATCCAAGGATGCGCTCAATGTTTCTGCCACCATACTCCTGCTTCCTAAACCCTATTGCATTGGGGAATTCTTTTTAGCATGGAGGTGGAAGGTTTATGACCACCGGCCACATGATCACATGTCACTACTGAATGTTATGAATGCTGGATGCCAAGATATTTGACTGGAGCAATGTCAAGGATGGATCAGGCATACCAATAGATACTACTTACAATGCATCGCTAGAGAGGACATTAGATGCGATATGGCTGAGAACTTGTGGCTAAATCCAGAGGAGTGGATAGATTAAGCACTAGATAGATAAACACTTTGAGCTACAATTTTTTTGTATGAAAATGTGCTATATAAATAAATGTTGTTGTTATTAGAAAATTACTGCTATTGTATTGTTACTGTTGTGGAACAACTGAAGGTGTGTGTGTTTTGTTTCTGGCTGTAGTATTGACAATAAGTAATGAGTATTGAGTATTCTGTATTTAACCTACTGTATGAAAAATAAAATTTGAATCTATTTAATGATAAACCATTTTATATGTTATCTAACATTGTTTCCTGTTAGTGTTTTGTAAGCCTTTCTTTTGTGTGTGATATAGTGCTCTTTCAGAAAGACATAAAGTGCTAATGTTTTGGTGGTATGAGTCTATTTTGAGACATAGATTAACTGTTTTGGCAGTTGTAGTGCATTTTGGAGGGGAGATTAACTATTTGGCCAAGCTATGTGTTGGTGTTACAGGCTGTGTACAGAGTTTTGAGAGAGTATCTTTAGAATTGCAGAATTGAGGATTGAAAAAAACTGTAAAACCTTTTAGCCGCCTGGATCTTACGGGTGTATTTATGTATCCTTTGGGGACAACATTTGCCTCTTTTTGCCTACAACAAAACAGACATTTCAGCAGCTTGCATTGCTAAAGGTGTCATTCAGCTATAGGCTGTTCTGTTTACAATCTATTTGTACTGTTATATTTTTAGATATATTCCTTTTTACATTACAGATTACTTCAAAATTACCATGATGGCGATGTGGAAGAGGCACGAGGAGCTCACTAATAAAATCTCTAACGTCACACAGAGACTGGACAACATACAAATGTGCATAAAATTGTACAATACACTATTAATAATATAATTACTGCTAATATTCTAACTGAAATTACATTGTATACATATCACATATACATTTTATTACTTTAATATTATATATCAGGCTATTTATGCAAATTTCTTATGTGGTTTAAAATATCTATAATAGGAAGGCCTTATTTTGACATTGCTTTCTTTGTTCACTATACTATTGTTTACAGTACATTTATCCCTAGTATATTACGTCTTACCAGAAAGTTTGTGTTGCATGAAAGCTAAATTTGCATAGTATATAATCTCTGCTATTCAATTATAATAACATTTTTTACTAGATATGTTGTAATCCAGTTAAATTCTCCCCTGCAAGAACAATAGTCAATTAATGGATTGGAAACAACAATATTTAATATAAGATAAATTAAATATTCATATTTCTCTCGGCAAATGCTCTTCTACTGCCTAAGAACTGACTGTCGGCTACCTGCTGCCACCAAAAGGTGATGTGGCAAAATCCCAGCAGATCACCTGTGCCAAATGGTGGCTGACTGCTGTTATGGCCGTTAGCTGCCTGCTAGGCCTGTGTTATCAGGGTTGATATGATTTAAAGTATATGTTAGGGTGTGGATAGGTTATATGCAAATACTAATATTTTAGTGAATTATTTACATGGCAGGTTAGTAAAGAGTATGTGTGCCACATGAAAAATGCAAAGATTGGAA